>NW_027397072.1:66457905-66502825 GCF_003265705.2 Callorhinus ursinus | reverse complement strand
TGATTTTGAGAGGGGGTTCTCTGTGCCTCCTGGATTTTGATGCCTGTTTCCTTCCCCACATTAGGGAAGTTCTCTGCTATAATTTGCTCCAATATACCTTCTGCCCCTCTCTCTCTTTCTTCTTCTTCTGGGATCCCAATTATTCTAATGTTGTTTCATCTTATCATATCGCTTATCTCTTGAATTCTGCCCTTGTAATCCAGTAGTTGTTTCTCTCTCTTTTTCTTAGCTTCTTTATTTTCCACCATTTGGTCTTCTATATCGCTGATTCTCTCTTCTGCCTCACTTATCCTAGCAGTTAGTGCCCCCATTTTTGATTGCACCTCATGAATAGCCTTTTTGATTTCGACTTGGTTAGATTTTAGTTCTTTTGTTTCTCCAGAAAGGGTTTCTCTAATAACTTCCATGCTTTTTTCAAGCCCGGCTAGTATCTTTAAAGTCATGATTCTGAACTCTAGGTCCTACATCGCACTAATGTCCGTATTGAGTAGGTCCCTGGCAGTCGGTACTACCTCTTGTTCTTTTTGTTGAGGTGATTTTTTTCATCTTGTCATTTTGTCCAGAGGAGAATAGATGAATGAGATTACAAAATGCTAACAGGTTAACAACGTCCCCAGAAAATATACTCTAATCAAATCAGAAAAGACCTTAAACCAGGGGAAAAGAAAGGGAAAGAAAGAGAAAAGTAAAAAAAAGAAAAAGATAAAAACAAAAACAGAACAAAACAAAAAAAACCAGAATATGATCAAATATGATCAGGCTGGTGCATAGATCAGTGCCACACACTAGATTTTGGGTGTATTTTGGTCTGTTAGAAGAACGTGCCTTCTAAAATTTTAAAGAAAGAAAGACTTATATATGTACAAAATAAGGGTTGATACGATGAAGGGATGGAATATGACTGTAAAGATGAAAATTATAAAAAATTTTAAAGAAGGAATTGATAATAAGATGTTTGAAAAAAGAAAGAAAAGGATTAAAAAAAGGAAAGAAAGGAAAAAAAAGGGGAGAGAATGTGATCAGGCAGGAGACTAGAACAAAGCCATACTCTAGAAATTTAGGGTATATTTTGATATGTTAGAAGAAACTGTATCTCAAAATTTTAAAGAGAGAACAACTTATATATATATATATATATATATATATATCTGCCAAAAATAAGGGTAACTACTATGAAGGGATAGAATATGACTCTAAAAATGAAAAATAAAAATTTTTTTTTTTAAAAAGGGATTGATAAGATGTTGGTTGAAAAAGGGAAAAAGAAAAATTCGAATAAAAAAACAGTTAAATTAACTTTGAAAGACTAATGAATCATGGTAAAAAAGCCATGAATTCTATTTGCAGTATTCCCCTAGCCCTGGAGTTCTCATTGATTGGTAAACTTGGTTTTGGCTGCCAGTTCTTTCTGATCTTCTGGGGGAGGGGCCTGTTGCCATGGTTCCCAAATGTCTTTGCCAGAGGTGGAATTGCCCCGCCCTTGCCTGGTCTGGGATAAGCAATCTGCTCGGGTTTGCTATCGGGAGATTTTGTTCCCTGCAAGCTTTCCGTACAGCTTTGGAGGATGACGGTGAAAATGGTGGCCTCCCAATCTCCGCCCGGAGGAGCCGAGAACTCGGGGCCCCGCTCCTCAGTGCGCCCCCAGAGAAAAGCAGTCACTCTCGTCTCCCCCGTCTCTGGCCGCACTCCGTGCTCACCCGGCCTGTGACCGAGCGTTTCTATCTCTGGCACTCGACCCCGTGTGGAGTCTCCAAACCCAGCAGATCCCTGCGGTGCGCTCCCGCGCCACTCCTCCTGGGGGAGGAAGGGGAGACTCCCCGGATCTGCCGCTTGCTGGGTCCCTGCTGGAGGAGCAGTGGCCTGACTGTCACCGATCACAGTTTATGGCAACCCTGAGCTGAGAGCCTGCTCCTCGGCTCCGTCTCTGCAGCCGGCTTCCCCGCTCTGATACCTGGGAGTTCTGCCGCACTCAGGCACCCCCGGTCTTTCTGTGACCCCGAGGGTCCTGAGACCACACTGTCCCGCGAGTGTTCCACCCCCCGCTTAGCCACTGGAGCGACGTCCCTCAGCGGAGCCGACTTCTAAAAGTTCCGATTTTGTGCTCCGCTGCTCTATCACTTGCCAGGAGGGGCCCCCCTCCTCTGCCGTCTGTCCTCCCGAATATCACCTCGGATTCACTTCTCCGCACGTCCTACCTTCCAGAAAGTGGTCGTTTTCTGTTCAGAGTGTAGTTGCTATCCTTTTCTTTGATCTCCTGTTGAGTTCGTAGGTGTTCAGAATGGTTTGATCCCTATCCAGCTGAATTCCTGAGACCAGATGAAATCCAGGTCTCCTACTCCTCCGCCATCTTGCTCTGCCCCCCTTAATTTTTTAAATTTTGTTTTAGTATCTTATGTTAATCACCATACATTACATCATTAGTTGTTGATGTAGTGTTCCATGATTCACTGTTTACGTATAACACCCAGTGCTCCATTCAATACATGCCCTCCTTAAAACCCATCACCAGGCTAACCCATCCCCCCACCCCCCTCCCCTCTAGAACCCTCAGTTTGTTTCAGAGTCCATGGTCTCTCATGGTTCGTCTCCCCCACCGATTTGGCCCCTTCATTTTTCCCTTCCTACTTTTTTTTTTTTGAACATATAATGTATTATTTGTTTCAGAGGTACAGGTCTGTGATTCATCAGTCTTACACAATTCACAGCGCTCACCACAGCACATACCCTCCCCAATGTGTATCACCCAGCCACCCCATCCCTCCCACCCCCCACCACTCCAGCAACCCTCAGTTTGTTTCCTGAGATTAAGAATTCCTCATATTGTGAGATCATATGATACATGTCTTTCTCTGATTGACTTATTTCGCTTAGCATAATACCCTCTAGTTCCATCCACGTTGTTGCAGATGGCAAGATTTCTTTTTTTGATGACTGCATAATATTCCATTGTGTGTGTGTGTGTGTGTGTGTGTGTGTATATATCTCACATCTTCTTTATCCATTCATCTGTTGATGGACATCTTGGCTCTTTCCATAGTTTGACTGTTGTGGACATTGCTGCTATAAACATTGGGGTGCACATACCCCTTTGGATCACTACATTTGTATTTTTGGGGTAAATACCCAGTAGTGCAATTGCTGGTTTGTATGGTAGCTCCATTTTCAACTTTTTGAGGAACCTCCATACTGTTTTCCAGAGTGGTTGCACCAGCTTGCATTCCCACCAACAGTGTAGGAGGGTTCCCCTTTCTCCGCATCCCCGCCAACATCTGTCGTTTCCTGACTTGTTAATTGTAGCCATTCTGACTGGTGTGAGGTGTATCTCACTGAGGTTTTGATTTGGATTTCCCTGATGCCGAGCAGTGTTGAGCACTTTTTCATGTGTCTGTTGGCCTCCTTAATTCTTAATGAGAATAGTCCAGTATCCCTCTTGTCCAGTTCTCACTTCCTGTTCTCTCCTCAGTTAGTTCCAGCTGGGTGTCTCTTGCCACTACTCCACCAAACCTGCCCTTGTTACCATTGATGACCTCCCTGTTCTCAGATCCAGGGTAGTCATATCTCTGTTCTTATTCAATACGCTTGATCATTTCTTACTTCTTAGAACAGGTTCTTCTTATTGTTGTGACCCCACACTCTTCTGGTCTCTCCCCCATTTCCAATGTCGCCTTCTTAGTATCTTTGCCTGGAGGCTTCTCCACTTGACCTCTCAGTGTTGAAGTACCTCAGGGCTCTTCTTCCCTCCACAGTTTCAGTTTTGTGCCTATAATTAGCATCTTCATGGTGATACCTGTGTTGGTATCTGCAGTGCTGATCCTTCTACTGAGCTCAAGACTCAAGTACCTAACTGCCTACTTCCTCTTCATCTGGGTATATAAACCTGACAGGTCAAAACAAAGCCTTCGCTCTCCTCCTGCTCCCTGCCCCACCTGAAACCTAATCCTCTTCCAACCTTTGTATCTCAGAACAAGGTATCATTTACCCACTCACTCAGGCCCCAAACCCTTGGATCATCTTTGATTCCTTCCATCCCACTCTCTCCTTTTTCCCAGCAATTTCTGTCCACTCTATCTCTAATAGTCTGTTCATCCCACTGCTGCCCTTCGAGTGCAGGCCACTATCATCAATGCCCTCAGTGTTTTTAGTAGCCTTCTAACAATTCTCCCTGCACCCTCTTTTGCTTCCCTGCAGCCCATTTTCTACATAGTGGCCAGAGAGCTTGCTTGTTTGCTTGCTTATTTATTTATTTATAATTCCAGTATAGTTAATATACAGGGTTAATTAGTTTCAGGTGTACAAAACAGTGATTCAACAATTCTGTACATTACCCAGTGCTCATCATAAGTGTTCTCTTAATCCCCTTCACCTATTTCACCCGTCTCCCCCACCTGCCTCCCCAGCGGCCAGAGAGCTTTTAAAAGTTCCTTTCCTTCTCCAAGTCTGCTGGAGGCATCACATTGCACATTAGGAAAAAAATCCAAATTCCTTACATGGCCATCTGGCTTTTTGTTTAGCCTCTTCTCTTTCTCCCCTCTGATTTGCTGGGAGCTGACAACTCACTGGCTTTGTTGGTCCTCAGAGCCACCAAGCTCACCCTATGTCACGGTCGTTGCACCTGCTATTCCTTCTGCCTGGGTTTTAATGCATGACTAGTTTCTTCGCATTCAGATTTTAGCCTAATTTCATCTCCCTAAAGAGGCCCTTTCTGACTTTAGATAGTAGTAGTCCCCATCCAAATCAGTGTTTATGCCCTTTATGTACCCTCTCTATAGAGTATGTATTTATTGTCATCTCCCACCTCCTTTGCCTACTAGAATGTAAACTTCTTCCAAGCAAGGATAATGTCTGCTTTGTTTACTTTCATGTTTCGGCACATAGATCAGTGCCTGGTGAGCGTTAGGCACTTGATTCTCATTGAGTGGATAAACAATGGTCACTCTGATCCAGGATGACTTGTGTCCCAGGCAGCTCTGCAACATCAGGCGTGACCCATATTCATTTCAAAACCAACACTGTGTATTGTTCTCTCTCCTCTGTCTCTTGGTCAGCTCTGCAGGAAGACCATGCTTTGTAAGCTGTGTACATGCTTTTTCTTGTTGTTGAGTCATTGTCTTCCCCATGGTATTTATGTGGAGAGTGGCCTACTTGTTAAGAGACCATTCTAGGCTGTTCACTAGATTCAGCTAATATAAGCACCCAAGTAGTCAGTTTGAAAATTGCTTTTTTAACTCCCCTTACCTATTCCTAAAGAGATTGCATTAACTGAGCACTTTGTGGAGATGAGAAAATAATTAGTCAAGAGAAATTGAGCCCTGTCACCCAACCTATGGAATTTACTGAATGGTTAATCCTCATGGTGTGCTACAAACTTTGCAGTTTAATTACAGTTTGGGTTCACTACATTCTCACCAGGTTATCCCTAAGTCCCTTAACCTGGACTGGGTTGATTAAGTGTCCTTTGGTATTCTGGTATCCAGTTCTTTTTTTCAACCTGCTCATTCTCTGTCATCCTGTGTCCCCATGTCACCCATAATGCCCCAGGCACCATTTCTTACTCTCACTGGAGCAGATACATTAGTTGTAGGCATCTCATGCCCTGTCTGCAGTTATTCAAAAGCCAATATTTAAATTACATAGATTTTTCTGCCTCAATTAATCTGTATCAAGTGTTTATCAGCTGCATTTCTTTTGCTAATAGAAATATGCTAATTACATAAATAAATGCAAATGTGGGTATTTCTGGATGCAGGATGCCTTCTGTGAAAATGAATTCTCTTAACGCCATTTTCAGAATGTTACTACAAAATGCCTTCTATAAAATGGTAGCTATCATGTACATGTGTGTTGTATGTATGTATGTGTATGTATATGTATATGTGTGTTATACACACACAGGCACATATGTAGTTGGGGTTGAGACAGTTCCTCACAGTTGTCCAATAATCTGTTGACTGATAGAGTGTCCACACCCTTTCCTTGAAGTATAAAATGACTGTCCACTGGGCAGCAAAACTGCAGTCTGTTTTTCTACTCTGATAGTTTCATTTGTGTTACCGCTTCAAGACAAGGATTAGAATTAAATTGACTAGGCAAGCAAAGCTGAAAATGGAATTAATTTCAGATTTGTAATGAAAAATGGGATCTCTTCTACTCAGTGTTAACTAGGACCCTGTGGGCTGTACAAACCAAAGTGACAGTCTCTCATTAAAATGATATTTTCTCGAGTGAAATGTACTGGCACTAAATAGTTTCTGAAATGCTTTATGCTCCAAGATCGCAGCTGCCATAAGGATTATAGAACCGAATACAGTTTTTGTGAAATACATAGAATCCACAGCATTTATTAAATTTGGTGCCATTTTGCCAAGTATTTATGGAATTCTTCCTCTTTGCGAGGCACTTTGCTAGGCAATAAGAATTAAGGATGATCGCAAGTCCTGATTCTTTTCATCAAAGGGCTTCCAATCTAATGGGAGAAATAGTTATATCTAAGGCCAAGCTCAAGCGACTTGGTTCGTGATGTGAGAGAAGTCCTGTGCAAATACGAAGGGAGAGGGGAATAATGCCATCCGCTTGGTTTGGACCAAAATGAAATAGGTAATAATAGATGTGAACGTCAGTGGATAACACCAGACAGAGAATGATCATCCAGGACTGTGGAAATTACAAAACATTTCATGTAAAGTAAAATGCTGTGGGATCAATTTTAATTTTAACTGTGTTTTGTACCTTTAAAGAGATTTAAGAATTTCATTCCAAGAAAAAATTTTCCCTGAACTGAGGCTACCTTTTTGTTGATGAGAATGGCAAACATTTGTTGAATACCTACCATGTGCTGGATGCAGTCCCAGATAGTACTCAACAGCAGCTCTGCAGAGTAGGTAATATTATTAATATAATTTAGATGGGAGAGGTCAAGAGACTGGCCTACAGCTGGTAAATGGCAGAGCTGGACTTCATACCCAGGTCCCTTTGACTTCAGAGACCGTGCTTTCCCCCACCTCACCCCCGAATCATGTCTCCTTTACACACGACTGTTACATGTGTGACTGCTGGTTGATGAAACTGATGATGTAGGGAGAGTCCATGTGTACTATTCTGGATTAAATTAACCAGATGTTACATTTGGCCAAGTCTCGGAGCCAGGCACTTTTCAATATTTTGTTGGCTCGGTGATCTGAGAGCTCAAGTCCTAATGGCCCAGGACAGGACAACATTGGCCTGTTCCTCTGTCCCCTCGTAAGAGGCTAACTGACTCGTGGAGGACGAGGCCCAAATGCTCAAGAGGGTAGAAGAGCCCCTCAGTGACCTGAGATGTGCTGCCTCCGGAGGGGTCAGCCTTTGTGAGCTACATGTCCAGCTGAAGGCTGTGGGTCCCTCCAGGAGCTGATGCTGCGGGCCTCTGGCTACACTAATAGAAACCTTTTCTCTCAGGAGGAGTCAGAACTATGGTAAGTGGTCTGAGTCTTTAGGGATCCGAAGGCACCACTTAGCAAAACAAGGCCCATATGTAGCCCAAAGCTCGGAGGACCAGCCACTTCAGAGAAGCTTTAGACCTGCCTTCCCTGGTGCTTCTTGTGTGTCCTCCTCTGTCCGCCAGCATCCGCAGCCAGGCCATCACATTGTTTATCTCAGATCCGTAACTGAGCCTGGTCTTCCTCTCCCCGACCCTGAGCCAGGGATGACTACTACTCCCTTCCTCCCCTGTCCCAGCAGATCATGCCTGAAGGGCAAGCTTTCTTCCACCCCTCATTACTCAAGACAGGGAAGGGTACTGCTCATATTTAGAAGGAGTTGCAGGCCTAGAAGATTTACGAGCTGACATCTATATCTGTAGGCAAAGCATCATTAAATAACTACCTCCCATTTACACTGTCTAATCTCTCAGATCTCCAAGGAAAGAGCCATATCCTTGTCCTCTCTTCTTTAATCTCCTACAATATTTACCACTGGAAACTTCTTTCTTGCAGCTAACTTAAAGTCTGCATGCTTTATTTGAACATTCATATCTCTTTACTCTGTGCTCTGCAGAGATGGATAATCGTGATTTGTACTTCCCTTAAGTGAAGTTATCACAAAATTTTCTCTCAGAGGCAACTCAGTGTGGTATAAGGTCATAACCTTTGGGGTCATATCTGGATTCAAATCTAATTCTGCTGCTCATCATCAATTTGTCTTTGGGCACACTGTTTAGCTCGGAGTCTGTTTCTTCATTTGTAAAGTGGGCCCATATTACCTACCTCACAGGATTATGTGTGAAATGCGCCGCCTGATGACTGACCTAGCTTCTTTTTATCTTGCTGTCCTCAAGAAGGTAGCTGCTCCCATTACAGTCTTATATGTCTATGTTCCAGCCAGCAGGAAGGAGAAAGGATGCAGGGCCCTCTCTTCCACCAACACCACTCCTGGAAATTGTATGACTTCCATATTCACCCTGTTGGTCAGAGCTTGGTTGCAGGCTCTGACTGGTTTTAAGGGAACCCAGGAGATGTATCTTTATTCTCGGCATGGTTTCATGTGCCCAGCTAACACTTGGGTGTCCTATTTCTGAGAAAGAAGGGCTGTATCATAGGTTTAATTTCCCCAGCGAGAGGACTCTGAGACAAAGTTTATGTTGAGGGATATTTATTAAGAAGTGCTCTACAGATCAATGGTGATTGAAGGCAGGCAGAAGAAGAGTCAAGCTACACTGCAGGCCCTTTGTGAGCCTTAATGGGCCCCCACAGGTTGCTTTAGAGATGAGATGGCCAGGGCTTTATATTCCTGGATTGCTTGGTCATTAGGTAGGGGCTGGCCTGGCAATAGGTGTGACCTTAGGCAAGGCGACTCTTGGCAGTTAAAGTGACCCCTGATGAGACTAACAGCTAGAGGCCATCTGCCAGCCATACTACCAGCAATTGGGCCCACAAGTCCTTCGTGGAAGGGTATTCTGGATGACTAATTTTATTGTCCCATCACAGGGAGAATGGGGGAGCTAGCATATCTGCCACACTATGTCATAGAGTGGCCATGAGGAGCAAATAGAATGTAGAGGGCTTTTGCAGAGGACCGGACTTCCAGTAAGTATCCAGTCAGTCTTGGCTGTGGTATTAGCATTTCTCTAGGTTATTTTAACAGGATATTTTTCTCCTGTAGCATCCTGTGGGACTAAAAGAGTTGGCCGTCCCTAGTGTAATGATCAAATTTAGGAAATGCTGTGTTGCAAATCTTTCATTTCTCCTCCATGATGGCTGATGTTGAGTCCAGGCCTCTTCTCGTGAGTTGCACTAGGAAAGAATGTTTACATTGCTTTTGACTTTGGTCTTCACCAAAGTGGAAATATAGAAAGTGCTTTTCTATACTTAAGATTCTGTGTTACTGATATTCATTATTTCTGTCAGCAAATGTATAACATGGAAATTTCCTGAAAATAAGATTAAGAAATGAAAAAATCCTTTGTTAAACAAGTACTTATTGAGCATGCAGTCTGTGGGTAGGCCTGCACCACTCATGCAAGCCAGCATGTCTCACCTGTGCCCTGCTGTCCTCTCCTAGTTTGGTGTCACTGTTTCCCCTCCTGCCCCCTCCCAGGTGTTCATTGCAGCAGCCAGAGTGATCCTTTCAACATTTAAATCAGTCTTATCACTCCCTTTACTCTCCATCCTGCAATAGTTGCCCAGTGTATTTATGATGAAATTCAAAGTCCTGGCCATCCCTTGCCAGGCCCTGCAGCTCTGGTCCTTGGCCACATCTCTGATTTTATTTCTGCCCCAGCCAGTTTGCTCCAGCCACACTGGCCTCTGTCATTTCACAGATACTCAAGCAAGTTCCTGACCCAGGACTCTTGTCCTTGCTCTTCCTGTGCTGGAATGCTCTTTCCCTCCATCTGGGCTTGGCTTGTTCCCTCATTTCATGCAGGTCTCTGTGCCCTGCTGCCTCATCAGAGAGGCCTTCCCTGAGTCCTCTGTCTAAGGTGTACCATTTGTCTGTCTCTTTCACCCCATTTTATTTTTCTTCATGGTGCTTATTATTTCCTGAAATTGTGCATATATTTGGTTATCATTCATTGCTCGTCTCTCTAACCAGACTATAGAATCTGAGAAAGCAGGACTTTGTTTTTCTTACTGCCATGTCCCCAGAAGAGTGTCCCCAAGCAGGCACTCAATACGTTTTTGTGAGTGAAGGAGTGAGTATGCTGGTTTCTGGGAATACAACGATAACTAGCACAGTCATGGACTCTCCCTTCATGGGATATCTGGTCTACAACCAAGGCCCACTCTGACAGAATATGCAATGAAAATGACAGAATTTTCTCTTTTAATATATTATAGTAGTAAATAATTTTAATAGAGCTTCTAATGGTGACCTATCCTTACATTCTTATGACAACCCTACTTGGTCATGATATACAACTTTTTTAAAATGCTCTTCTTGAGTTTGCTCTTATGTATTTTATCAAGTATTGGCATGTAAGAATGGTCTTCTGTGGTTTTCTACTGTCTTTGTTCAGTTTTGATAATCATTAGCATTGTCATGGTTATGTCAGCCTCATAGGAGGACTTGGGATGCTATCCATTTATTTCTGTTTTCTGGAGCAATTTAAATAACCATTTAAATAACATAGGAATCCCTGCTTAATCTAAGTTTGGTGAAACTTGCCTATAAAACTGCCTGGACTTGGTAACTTCATGTTGGGTAAAAGTTTGATTATCTTTATAATTTTTATGATTTTTGGCCTATTGAATTAGTTTCCTTTTCTTGAGTAAATTTCTATGATTTTATTTTCCAGAAAAGGTTTCATTTCATCTGGATTTTCAGATATATTATAAATAATAGTTTCCTTAAGTCTTCTTGTATCTATAACTGTGTCCCCTTTATCATTCCTAATATTGCTTAGTTGTGTTTTCTTTCAGTGGTCTTAATCAAGCTTCACAAAGTTTTATCTACTTTGTTGTTATTTCGAAAAACCTCCTTTGATTTTATTAATCAAGTCAGCTTTGTTGTTGTTGTGATAGTTGTTTTGTTCTCTGTTTTGTTGGGGTCTCTTTTTCTTCTACCACAATTGTGAAAGTAAGGACACATATACTTCTGGACACAGCTTTGCTGTCCACCTCCATCCCTACTCTGTAGAGACCTGGCATTTACCAGACTCTAACTTGCTTCTCTTGGATCTCAACACTTACAGAAGGGGAGTTTCCCAGCCCTGAAGATGCATTTGGTGTACATCTTAAAGTTTTAGCATGGAGTCAAACATCTTTTCACTGTCAGGTAATTATTGTAGGGGGTGGGTGGCGCTGTTTTGCAGGAAGTCTTTTAATTGAGTATTTTGATGACTTCAAAACCACTCCTGCTTCTTACATTTGTTTGACCGAGCTTGGACTTTTCTGCCCATTTCTAGTTTGCAGGGTTTTGCTTCAGGTTCCAGGTAAATTTGAGCCCTTTGCTTTCTGTATTCCAGATATACCTCAAAGGTTTTAGTCTGCTATTAGCACCCTTTCCCAGTATTTTATTTTTTAGCAAAGCAAGACTCTAGTGTGAGCTTGACGATGCAGAAAAAGCTCTGGAAACCAGAAACATAATTATTGTTTTGTTGCGTCCTTAAGGGGTCTCATTTAATTTCTGCATGTTGTAATTGGCCAGTTGGGAGAGATGGAGCCATGAGTTCCATCCAGCACTAGCATTTTTCCTCACCCTGAAAGTGGCAGTGACCCTCAGCTCAGTGATTCCAGGGATAGAAGGAGCTTTCTCTATGCTTGAGCAATTGGCATGGAATGTTACATTAATGAAAGCTCACTTGAAAGTACTCACATTTTCTCTGGAAACTTTTTATATGATTTATTTACAGCAGATTTCTGTTGCCTTAAAAATAGACTTTCTAAAATGAATTTAATAAAATGATTGGGAAATATTTACATGTGAACAAATATTAGTAGTTCTGTTTTCAAATCTAAGCTTATAGCACAGAGGGAAAAAATTTTTAATGGTTAAATGAAAAGATAATCTAGATGTTTATTATGTAAACATTCAAAAGATTGGAAATTTCAACTTGACCAGACTTTCTGTTTTCTCCTCAACTATTTGGGGTCACTTAGACATGTTGGAGTAAGAGTTCTTTTCTATTTATATGTACTTGGGAATCTCAAGATGTTTGGTTTGTTTGGGATTATGTCAGAGTGTGCAAATCCAGAGTTAATTCTCAAAAGAAAATGAGGTGAAATCAGTTTAAGATGACAGGTGAAGGATTGGTATTAGATCCCAGTAAGGCTTATTAAGTGCTAAAATTTATTACTATTACTTATTAAGTGCTAAAATTTATTACTATTACTAAAATTTATTACTCCCCGATGTGAGCGAGGAGAGGGAGAGTTTTCTGCTGGGATATTGTGAAAGTTCTATACTCCCTCCCAAATTGGAGCTGAATCATAATTCTGACCCCTAAAGCTGCTGCATTTCCAAAAGATGATAATGATCACAGTCCATTTTTTCACTCTGCTTGAGATCTGGAAGCCAGGCACTAAGTCAGGTCCCACATATTTCTTTTTCATCATGGTTAGAAGAGACAGAACTGCAATATAAATAGAAGTGCATTGTAAAGAATAAAATTTATATGTATTAAATATGTAAAAGATCCTATTTTACACACTTTGTAATTGTGATGGTAAAAATAGTGAGTACTTTCATGCTTTTCCTTGAGAAATGATGGAATTTGATTTCTTTTAATAAAGTCTGAGTAGGTGTTTTAAATGAAAGAGCCAACAGGAGAAACAGGAGAAGAAAACCATTGTGGTCACAGTCTCATGAGCTTGTCAGTGGTAGAACTCAAGAAGAGAATCGAAGCTTTTGCAATGTTTCTCTTAGCCCTGTCTGACATGGCACTGCCTTATTCTTTTAGAATATCCTTAAAAATAAATAAATCTTTAAAAAGTTGAAAAAGTTAAACGAGATGATTGTAAAACCTTCAAAATACACAGAAATGTACAATGTGGAATGAGACTCCCCTGTACCCCTCAACTGCTAATCTTGTTTTTCCAAAGGTCACTACTCTTCGCACTTGAGAGTATATCCTTACAGACACTTGTCTATGTGGATGCCAACATATATGCTTTTAACGAACAGAGATGTTTAGTTAAGTTTTTCACTATTATAAGTATTACACAACTAAGTGCCTTTTAACACAAATAGTGTAATATTTACTGAAATGTAATTGGAAATAAATAATTAATTATATAGGATAAAAATTTTTTCAGTCTATGCTACGTAAATCTGAACAATTTACTAGACTAGGCTGTCTAAAGTGGTAGTTCAAAAACGAGAGTGATTTAAAAAGTTCAAAAACCTGGCATGCCTGGGTGGCTCAGTCAGTTAAGTGTCTGCCTTCAGCTCAGGTCATAATGTGAGGGTCCTGGGATTGAGGCCCTGGTCAGGCTCCCACAGGGAGCCTGCTTCTCCCTCGCCCGCTCCCCTGCTTGTAATCTCTCTCTGTGTGTGTCAAATAAATAAATAAAATCTTTTTAAAAAAATTCAAAAACCAGAGCAACTTAATGTCCATTAGCATTTAAAATCCATCGGCAAAAGTGATACACGTAGCTTTAGACTTGCACAAATGGGTGGTTGACTGTCCAGGAAGATTATTGACTTTCAACGCAGAGAACTTCTTTGCATGTGCTTACTCTCCAAAGAGGGCGGCACTGGGCAAGTGGTTCAAAAAGGCTCTTAGTTCTTCCTATGCTCTCTATTTATTTTCCTCAGCAATTAAGGAAATGATAATATTGGAGATCTGGAGGAGAATTCAAAGTTAAAAAACAAAAACACAATGGTTATGTCATTCTCCAAGGTAAGGAATAATAATCACAATTCTTGAGGAAAATGCCTCAAAATCTACCCAGTTTACCAGTGGAATAATTGTACCCTAGCTATAAATATGCAATGGTCACCTGAACAAGGTATTTTCGTAGAAACATGGTTAAAGGATAGTGTTTAAGGATAAGCTGCATTTTTGCTTGTGTATCACATAGATAGTAAGTTAAATTCTGTGAATGCTGGAATTGCTGCAGGAGTATTGTAGATGATTCATTCTTGCCATTAAACATTTGGCATGCCAGTTAATTGTAAAGGTTCAAATCCTATACTTGTTTATAATTTTTCTTTAGGCAGTAGGAAAAGAATGATCATCTTTGGTATTATGGGTTTGTATGTAAAATTTTATTTTATTTTTTATTTTTTTAAACAGGCTCCATGCCCAGGTTGGACCCCAATGTGGGGCTTGAACTCAGGACCCTGAGATCAAGACCTGAGCTGAGTTCAAGTGTAGGATGCTTAACCGACAGAGCCACCCAGGTGCCCCTGTATGTAAAATTTAAAAAAATCGTGGTCTCATGGGTCCTGAGATCGGCCCTGCATTGGGCTCTGTGCTGGGCAAAGAGTCTGCTTGGGATACTCTCCCTCTGCCCCTCCCCCGCTCACACTCGTGCTCTCTCTCTCTAAAAATAAATAAATCTTTTAAAAAATAAAAGATAATACTAGTGTGTACAGTTTTCTGTACATGATGATATACTACCAAATAATAAAAGCAACAATTTACCTTTATTGAGTGCTTCTTATGTGCCTTCACTTTTATGAGCACTTAAACATGGAATGATCCCCCAAATCTTACTAGATCAACCTGTCATTATCCTCACTTTGCACACATGGCACAGAAAGGGGAAGTCTCTTACGCAAGGACACAGAACTAGTGAGTGGCAGGGCTGGCCTGGGTGGTTTCTTAATAAGAAGTTGCAGCTTGTGGCTGTGAAATGGGAAACATTTTCATTCTCAAAATTGTCTCACATAGAAATTAAAATATTACCACCATGCTTCATCTAAATGTCTGAAACTCTTGCCCACATTATGGCAGTTTTCCTCTACTGGTGAACATTTTGAAATATAATTGTATCTAGGCAATTGTATCTAGTGGCAGATTATTGAGGTTAGAAAGTGCTATGTTTTAAAGCTTATATCCAATACTAAAAAGCACACAAATGTTATAGTGAAATACATGTGTAAATTTACAAATAAATTTTAAAATTTTAAAAATTGGTTAATATGAGTTATCTTTGCTACTTTTAATGATAGTACATGTAACCAAAAGGTTTATGTCTTTCATGCCAACAGATTGCATTCTATGTTGTATAGAAGTTAGGCATAAAATAATATAACATTAAAAATCTATGTTTTATATAGACTATTTAGTTATATTCTAAATTTCTGTACCACCTAATAAGTATCTTTCTGCACTTGTGCTAAATTTTACCTCAAATATTAAAATTTCCTTTGTTGCTACGTTTATTTGGTGATTAGTTTCCTTTGGTATTCCTTTATTAGTAAACAAAACCTTTTTTTTTTTTTTAAGAGAGAGCATGAGTGAAAGGAGGGGAAGGACAGAGGGAAAAGGAGAGAGAGAATCTTGAAAATCTTAAGCAGATCTTGGTGAGGAGCCAGATCTCACAACCCTGAGATCATGACTTGAGCTGAAATCAAGAGTCACACTTAACCAACTGAGTCACCCAAGTGCCCCAGTAAACAAAACCTTTAAAAACATTTACAAAGTGTTATTTTATTTCTTATGAGATATTATTTGGTGTTTTTCGAATCAAATTTAAATATTGGGAAGCATGTTAAGAATTAGATTTTAGAGTAATTGACATAGTATTTTGAAATATCAGGATGATTTCTTAGGGAAATTGAAAAAGGTACGATTTTTCTGTATTAGGATTATTTCCTTTTTCCTTTTTTCTTTTTTTTTTTAAAGATTTTATTTATTTATTTGACAGAGAAAGACACAGCGAGAGAGGGAACACAAGCAGGGGAGTGGGAGAGGGAGAAGCAGGCTTCCCACAGAGCAGGGAGCCCGACGCGGGGCTCCATCCCAGGACCCTGGGATCATGACCTGAGCTGAAGGCAGACGCTTAACAACTGAGCCACCCAGGCACCCAAGGATTATTTCCTTTTTCTTGATCAAATTCAAGATCTTGCTTTTTTAATTTCAAAGTCCTAGTTCTTCTTGCTTTTACAGCCCACCTAAGATACATGCAATGTTCATCTGTTAATTACTTTGGTCTTCTGGATACTCTTCTGGCTTCTCAACTATATAACAAGTATAATGAACTTGCCTAATCAAAGTTTAAGGGATTATAAGTAACTCTACTGGATCAACTTGAATTTTTTTTTTTTTTTTTTTTTTTTTTTTTTTTACTAAGTTCTATCTTTCTGTCTTGTTCTCCAAGATGCTTCAGCATTCCCGTCTTTGTTAATTGTTCATCCCTCCACTCCATCTCCATTTGGTAAACTCCTTACTTGGTTAAAAGCCCTAACCTCCACTATTGATAATGTTCGCAGGGGATATTAGGGCGTTCTGATTAATTGAACTTTTAAGTTCATTGAGAGCCAATACAAAAAAAAAAATCCCAAAAAACAAAAATATCCCACAAAACACCACTTATTGCAAAAACCCAGGTTTGTTCTAAGCTGCATTTTTATATTCTTCCTCAAGCAGTATATTTACTCAATATAAGTATAAAGGTTACTGTCTGTAGCGTCAGACAATATTATGTTTCAGACCTTCACCACCATAAGCCCCAGGTGTCTCATTTGTAAAGAAGATGAGGGTAGCACCTGCCTTAGGGCTGTTGGGTAGATTAAGTGAAATAATCCGTGTAAAGGGCTTAGCATCCTTCCCAGTGCATAATGAAAGCCCAGTAAATTATAGAAATTTGTATTGCTGTTAGTAACCATTAGCTTTGTCCCTGTGTATTATTCTACATGATGGGGAAGTTAGAATATATATGTATGGCAGGCATACGGTTATGACAATCAGTAAATAATAACTGATAAAAGTCTTAGACTACATCATATCCTACATGCTACCTGGAAAATGCTTTTTTACGATGTCTGAGAAATGTCACCTACTGAGCGGTCATCATATCTTGTCTCATGAAACAAGAAATTATTCATATATTATAGCAATTGATGGATATGCATATTTCTTTTTTATTGTTATGGGTGTAATATAAGTATGTAATGAAACACATATATTGCAAGCAAAAACCAAACTTAAGTCTATATTTTAAATTTATACTTTAAAATCTTCTCTTTAGCTAGTTAATATTTTTAATAATCCTCAGAACATCACAAATAATTTCCCATATTACCATATAGTCAGTTTGTGCCCAGTCTGTAAAATCCTTTTTCACTTCTGGAACAAAATTATATTTGATTTTAGGAGCTTACCTAAGTAGATAAGTAGGTGAAAGAGAGACATACACCTCTTCTCCATCTAATTTTTTAAATGTAGTTGAATATGGATATCTGGTGTTGCACAGAAAAATGTCCATAAAGTTAGTTGCAGTTTATAATGAATTGAGGCTAGCTTGACCCAACTATGACAGTTATATATACTGAAAACTTTTGAGGCTTGATTTAAAAAAAAATAGATTTGGGGAAGACAAGTCTTTTAAATATGAGATTAAAATCACTCATTTTTTTTACAACCCTAAAAAAATTGACTGTTTTTCATTTTACATAATACTATCTCTATTGGTATGTATCATAATACAGTAGTAATGAGACCATGATGCTATTTTGTATTGTTACTTTTATTTAATATCAATATAATTAAATTCACATTGCAACATAATTATTATTTTAAATATTTGCATTCTAGTGTATCATGTTCCATAATTTATTAAGCTGTTTCCTTAATATTCGATCTTTATGTAGTTAAGCTTTTAAATCAATTAGCAAGCAATTAAATCTATTGTGCCTTCTCTTTTATTTTAAATTAGGATAAATACTTATGAGTAAAATTACCATCTGAACAAGCATAAATACTAATAAAGCTTTTGCTACATATTACCATGTTTCTAAAAATGTTGTGATGTTTTGCTCTACCTCCAACAGTGAATATGTATAACCCTGCTTTGCCAACATTGGGTGTTATATTTCTTGCAGTTTAGGAGTGTAACATGGCTTTTAAAAATACTCTAGAAGACATCCAGATGGCCAACAGACACATGAAAAGATGCTCAATATCACTCATCATCAGGGAAACACAAATCAAACCATGATGAGTTACCACCTCACACCTATCAGAATGACTAAAATTAACAAGACAGGGAACAACAGATGTTGGCAAGGATGCAGAGAAAGGGGAATCTCTTGCATGGTTGGTGGGAATGCAAGTGGTGTAGCCACTCTGGAGAACAGTATGGAGGTTCCTCAAAAGTTAAAAATAGAATACCCTATGACCCAGCAATTGCACTACTAGGTATTTACCCAAAGGATTCAAAAATACTGATTTGAAGGGACACATGCACCCTGATGTTAACAGCATTATCAACAATAGCCAAATTATGGAAAGAGCCCAAATGTCCATCGACTGATGAATGGATAAAGATGTGGTATGTATATATATGTGTATATATTGTTGCACATAGTAAGAGTTCATTCTTGCTATTCTGAGTAATATTCTCAGCCATTAAAAAGAATGAACTCTTGGTATGTGCAACAATATGGATGGAGCTAGAGTGTATTATGCTAGGCAAAATAAGTTAGTCAGAGAAAGACAAGTACTGTATGATTTCATTCATATGTGGAATTTAAGAAACAAAGAGATGAACATAGGGGAAGGGGAAAAAAAGAGAGGGAAGCAAACCATAAGACACTCAACGTCAGAGAACAAACTAAGGGTTGTTGGAGGGAGGTGGGTGGGGGATGGGCTAGATGGGGGATGGGCATTACAGAGGGCACTTGTTGGGATGAGTACTGGGTGTTATATGTAAGTGATGAATCACTAAATTCTGCTCCTGAAACCAATATTACACATATATTAGCTAACTAGAATTTAAATAAAAATTTGAAAAACAAAAAAAATAAAAATACTCTAATTTTGCTGATAGTAAATAAAAACACCTTCAGTTTCCTGTTGACCTCTTCTTGGGTATATTGTTTATCCAGCAGCACTGTCAGAGCTATCATTTCTTGAGTTCTTTGTCATGTTTCAGGCATTGTGCTAATGCTCCCAACAGCCCCAAGAGCTAGGAATTCTTAGGTCCTCATTTTATAGATGAGGAAACAGGTTGAAAGAGGGGAAGTTATTTGCTCAAAGTTACACAGCTAAATAAGTAGTAATTAGAGATTTGAACTCAGGCCATAGGATTCCAAAATTAAAACTAAACTTTTCCTCCGTATGTACAGATTTTGATGTTGGTTACATTTAATGCAAGTATTTCCATCAGTCTTTGTCCTTTTAATTTTGGTTTTGTTCTTATTCTACTGTGTAAATGTTTAAATATGTTTATTTTTGAAAATGATCTTGTTCTTGGTGTTTGTTGCTTCAAATATAAGAAAGTTATTATTTTTAACATATCTGGTATTCTGCATTTTTTTGCCAGTAATTTCAATTATTGCATTTATTTAAGCTTTTGTGATTCCTCTGCAGTTTATATTGGTAAATAGGTGCTTTTTAACTTCCCCACTCAACATAATATTTTAAACAATCCTTCCTTATTCTTTGTCTTAGAAATAAAAATTTATGAATTGTTAGTTTATATGTATATATTTCTGTCTCTATATTTGGGTTATTTCTCAACTGTTCATTTTTTTCCCCTTGCTATATTTGTCATTTATTTCTTGTTCTGGTGACTGGTTATGATTTGGACATGTGTAGACTATCATGTCATTTTTCTGAATTTGTGACTTTACATTTCATCATTGCTTTGGGGACTCTCTTGCTGGACCACAGTGAATTAGAATCCTGGACCTTTTTGTTATTTTAGCTTTGCTGTAGTATTTGTTGAGTCAGTCAGAAGATGACAGGACGATTTAGCATACCATAGACAAAATTCTGTTACCTCCCTTCCATCAAAGGTGCCATCTTTCCTCAACAGAAGTGGGGTGTGATGGACAGGGCATCTGTGACCTGGACACCCCTTACCACATTGTCTTGCTTGTTCCAAATGAGACTTAACATGGATGAGAATAGACCTTTGAGGGAGCACTACACCAGCCGTAACACAGAGACCTTGGGCTGGGTGGAAGTTATTTTGGTTTGTTTGCAAAGACAAGTTCAATTTTTAAGTGCCTCGCTTTGTATACAGTAAGACATAAATGCTGTATGTTATTTTATTTCATTTTTTATTAAAGATTTTATCTATTTATTTGTCAGAGAGAGAGAGAGAGCACAAGCAGGAGAAGCCGCAGGCAGAGGGAGAAGCAGACTCCCCACTGAGCAAGGAGCCCGATGCGGGACTCGATTCCAGGACCCTGGGATCATGACCTGAGCCGAAGGCAGACACTTAACCAACTGAGCCACATAGGCATCCCTATAATATGTTATTTTAATTTCATTTTTTAAACTAAGATCATGAAGGGATGAAGTATTGAAAGTTTTTGGGAGGGTTTTCTATGGTTTTACCTCAATTTGTGTATTTTGTATTATCATGATTAATATCACTGAATTATTGTGTAAGGTTATTGCATAATTGTGTTGTTCGTAAAAAAATAAGCTATTGGAGGTGTGAACAGAGTAATTGTTGGACTTGAAACCTGCCTCTGCTCTCTGGCCTGTCTAAGCCTCCTCTCTATCACCATCCTTTCAAAACCAAATGAAACTCTAGAAGCCTTGCAGAATAATGATGAACATTAAATGGCTTTTTTTAATAGGACCAAACTTTTTTAAACGTTCTTTCAGAAGCTGAAAATTTATTTCTCCTAAAGCTTTTTTTTAAGGTTATTTATTTATTTATTTGAGAGAGAGAGCAAGAGGGGGTGCACTAGTGGGAGTGGGGGCAGAGGGAGAGGGCGAAGCAGGCTCCCCGCTGATCAGGGAGCCTGGCATGGGGCTCCATCCCAGGACCCCCGGATCATGACCTGAGCTGAAGGCAGACCACCTATTTTAAAGCTAGAAAGCCTGTTCTTATCTTGTGTCTCGACCAGATATGAACATTTGGGAGCCAAAGACATAGTTCTAATAAATTTGGAAGCAAAATCAAAATTAGTTATATTAAAAACATACGTAACACCAGGCTTTGCTACCGTTGATCAGTCACACCCATGTCAATATCAGTACCCCATAATGTGTGATGCACATTTGTGATTTAATTTTTAAGCTTTAAAACATAAATATTAGCTACAGGCCTAAGTTATTACATTGCCACCAGTTTCTTCCATACACAAATAAAATAGGTATAGAAATTAATTCAGAGTGGGGTATGAAGTTTTCAACTTTATTTTCTCCTCTTGAGTTGTGTTTGGAAACACAGACGATGGCACGAGTAGATGCCTGATCAGGAAGTGCTGTAGGCTGATGTTTGTGTCCCTTGCAAATTGATATGTTGAAGCACAATCCTCAATGTGAGGCCTTTAGGAGGTGATGACGTCGTGAGGGTGGAGCCATCACGAACGGGATTAGTGCTTTTCTAGTCCCACCTATAGCCCAGCGTCATGCTCATTGGAGTGGGTCTTTTTCTTATCTCTTTCATCTCTTTTATCAGCAAGGTGCTCACATTCAGTTCACTTAGGGATTTCATTGGTAGTTTGCTAAGATGAGAACGAGTCCCAGTTTTTCTTTTTGTATTAACATAAATCAGCGCACCTTCAAAAGTAAAAGAAATCCAGCAGTATCCCCCCCCAACACACACTTTTTGTACCTGTCATACAAGATTATTCATCATTGGTAGTGTTCTCTAACAACACAAACCCTGCAATTGATCAACTTGTCCCTACTGCTAGTTCCAGTCAGTGCACTCTATAATTAGAAGGAAGAATTGCTGAGGGACTATAATAAAATATTTACCTTAAACAAACAAAAGGCCATACAAGGCACGCCTTTTTTTCTTCTCTATTTCTGTCCATGAGTAAAGCAAACATTATGCCCATGATGTTAGCCTGTGTGCTAGAGCCATTGAGAATTAAAGATTTATATGACAGAATTATATTAGAAGTTCCGTACTGTCCACCCCTCTATTTGCTTTCCCCTTGTTACATCCAGCCCTGGATTCTGTCTCAGAGTAGCTTGTGCCTTTGGGCAAGTCTTTTCTCTGGCTTTGGTTTTCTTCTATTCTGTGAACTATGAGGGTGGGATGAGATTATATTTGGGTTTCCTTTTAGTTCTTATTCTGTGGAGTAATAAGTCTTGTTTCACCCAGAGAAATCCCAGCAGATCTCTTTAAGGATTAGCATAGCATCTATTATAGGGAGTTCTTTAAAAGTTTCCACATAAGCAGACATCAGAAGGCTCCAGGACCTCCCAAAGCCATCCCCGTTCTCTTCAGTAATCCTTTCTTCGTTTTAAAGATTTTATTATTTATTCATGAGAGACAGAGGAGGAGAGAGAGAGAGGGAGAGAGAGAGAGAGAAGCAGGCTCCCAAGGAGCAGGGAGCCCGATGCAGGACTTGATCCCAGGACCCTGGGATCATGACCTGAGCCGAAGGCAGACGCTTAACCATCTGAGCCACCCAGGCGCCCCTTCAGTAATCCTTTTAAAACTCGGAAATGTGATTTGGAGGAGGAGTAATAGAAAGAAGTTTAAATTACTGCATTGATGGGAAAACATTAATCTTAAAACAATGTATTTCCTTATCACTTTTCAACATCTAATGTTTCCTCTTATTTCTGTTGTGTTGAACACAATGAAAAATGGATCTTGATACATTTTGTCCCTTTACTTCTAGCCTACTTTGTTAATGTCCCTTGGGCTGTCTCTTATAGTATTGGTGCCAGTTTCTCTTTTTAGTAAGTTATTATGCAGATCTTTGGGGATGACTGTCAAAATGCTTAATAAAAACTTGATATCTAAGCTAACTCTTGCTTTGGGGCTTTGAGTAAGGATCTGGTGACCCAGCAATACTATTCCTACATATTTACTCAAGTGAAATGAGGACTTCTGTTCACACGAAAACCTGTAACACAACGTTTAGATTTTATTTATTTATTCATGAGAGACAGAGAAAGAGAGGCAGAGGGAGAAGCAGGCTCCCTGCCGAGCAGGGAGCCTGGTGCAGGACTCGATCCCAGCACCCTGGGATCATGACCTGAGCCGAAGGCAGACGCTTAACTGACTGAGCCACCCAGGCGTCCCTGTAACACAACGTTTATAACAGTTATATTTGCAGTTGCCCAACTACAAGGGAAGAGTCGACTAAAGGGGGGCAAAGACAGAACTGTGGGAGATGACAGAACTGTTGTGTATCTTGACTATAGTGGTGGTGGTTATATGACCACAGGTGTTTGTCGAAACTCACTATAGAACTATACACTAAAAAGGGTGAGTTTCCCTTCATATATAGTATAGCTTAATTTAAAAAAATGAATAAAAATTACTGTTAAAAAAAGTATCTGAAAAGAAAAGTATATTTCAAATATCTATCGAAATATTTTTTAAGTTTTTATTTATTTGATAGAGAGAGAGTACAAGCAGGGGAAGCAGGAGAGGGAGAAGCAGACTCCCTGCTGAGCAGGGAGCCTAATTCGGGGCTTGATTCCAGGACCCTGGGATCATGCCCAAGCCGAAGGCAGATGCCCAACCGACTGAGCCACCCAGACACCCCTCTTGAAGTCTTTTTTATGCCTAATACTCTGTTGGACACATTGGGATAAAATAGAAATATAGATGTTACAGAAATGTAAGACGTTCTTCATAAGGAACTTATACTTTATTTAAAGAGATCAAAATTTAGAATTTTTAAAAGACATATTATTGGGGGGGGCACCTGGGTGGCTCAGTCAGTTAAGTGTCCAACTCCTGATTTCAGCTTAGGTCATGATCTCAGGGTTGTGAGATCAAGCCCCACATTGGGCTTGCGCTGGGTGTGGAGCCTGCTTAAGTTCTCTCTCTCCCTCTCTTCTGCCCCCCCGTCCCTCCCCTTTGTGTGTGACTGCCCTCCACGTCAAAAAAAAAAAGATATATTGTTAGGACACAAAGATTATTAGAAGCAGTCACTTTTTGTTGTTGTTGTTGCCAGGGAGCTGAAGTAAATATAAGAGCTGTAAACATGAAAAAAAAATCACTCAAGATATAAACAATGTTTAAAGTATGGCATCTGTTTTTTTTTTTATATGTTGGTTTAAAATTTTTTATTTTTCAACCTTGGGGGACAGGAGAAGAGAGGAGAGCCAAGTCATAAAATAACTAATAAAATACAGATTAACCTTGTTTTTCTGAAGAGGTACAGGTAAGTATTTATGAATTTATTTTTGGTGCCAGCATATAATAAAAACTAGCTTTGATGACCTTCATTTCAAAGAACATTTACCTTATGAAGCATCTCTATGTATATTTAAATTTTCTGTGCAACTCAAGGAAGACAAATGATTACTGTAAACACTAAATCCTATTGAACTTCCTCACACATACTCAGCACAGGGCAATTATCATTTCAAGACTGTGGAAGAGACTGCTGGTTGCCTACCAAATATCTGTTCTTGCCCTCCTCAGCAACAGAACCCCAGTTTTTTTCAGGGGAGCAATGTATCCTCAAAAATGGCATTGACCAGCCTTTATTGGAGTCAGATGTGGCTGGGTGACTACATAAGTGTTGTGTGGATTTCCAGGAAGTCACTCATGGGCGAGCTGGCTCCACTAGGGTGGTGGGGGCCATGGACGCTCTGCCTCTCCCCTCCTCCTGCTGCTGGAATACAGGCATGACAGTTGGAATTCTAGCCTCATTTGCTTATCTCCCCTCCTCTGCCCGCTCAATAAGCCCCTAGGACACCACTCTCTCCACTGAGAGAAACAGTCCTTACTTAACTGTCGATGAACGGTCCTCATCACTGGTTTTCTTTAAATGGCTTTTTGGTCCTCCCCCTTGACCAGCCTTGGCCCACTAGACATGAACACAAGCTGACCTTTACTGAGCATTTTCCACTTTCCCAGCAGTGCACTAAGCATATTCCATACATCTCCTCATATAACTTTCACATCCCTAGGAAGTAAATCCTATTAGTACCCCCATTTCACAGATAAAGCAATCAAAAGGCTAGGATAGATTAGTTAGCTGGCCCCACAGCTTGGTCACACAGCAAGGGAGCTGGGATTTCAGTTGAGGCCTCTTTGCTTCCAGACTGTGCCATAACACTATGCTACCCATTCATCTTTACTCAAACTCTTGTTACTATAGATCATTTAAATACATTAGAGACACCAATTCAGCATCACAGAGTCTATGCATCACCTCTTTTCTCTGTCACTGAATATCATTTTCCTGTATTACACAATTTTTTCACAGCTTAATTTGACCATTTGCCAGCTGTGTGATTTCATTATTAAAATATTAATTCTTAATCATTTTCTCTGGCAGGAATTTCCGAGTGTATGTTTAGGGGGTAGGGAGGAAAGGGCAAGGGTCCACTCAGTTCTCTTTAATCCAAACCCCTCCCACTACACCCCTCTGGTTCCTTAAACTGGTCTAGATGCTCCACTAAGGATCCTGTCTGCCTGTTTGCTCCATAAAACCTTCTTAGTGCCCAGCAGTTCCCTTTTCCTTTAAGTGGAGTGAAGTCTTGGTCATCTATGAATGTTTGGTGAGCTCAGGAATTAACTTTAATAATAAAAGGTACTAAGAATTTTTGGCTGCCTGGGTGGCTCAGTCACTTGGGCACCTGACTCTTGGTTTCAGCTTAGGTCATGATCTCAGGGTCGTGAGACTGAGCCCCTTGCCAGGCTCCATGCTCTGCACAGAGTCTGCATTGGATTCTCTCTCTCTAAAATAAATAATAAAAATAATAAATAAATAAATAAGATAAAAAAAGGTACTGAGCTTTCTTACATGACAAATGCCATATTTGTTGTTTTACATAAATACTTAAAAGAGGGTCACTGGATCAGTAGGTTCTGGTACTGGGACTGGCTCTTTTTTTTTTTTTTTAAGATTTATTTATCTATTTGAGTGAGAAAGAGAGAGTGCACATGAGCAAGGGGAGGGGCAGAGGGAGAGAATCTCAAGCAGACTCCCTGCTGAGTGTGGAGCCTGATGCACGGATCGATTCTACCACCCTGAGAACATAACCTGAGCCGAAATCTAGAGTTGGACCATTAATGGACTGAGCCACCCGGGCGCCCCCAGCTCTGTCTTCATGACAGCAACTAAACATTTCAGAATGCTGATTCATTTGTTAACTCTGCTTTGACCACACCGTCTGCCACTGACCTACTCTTCTTTAAACTACTTCATTATTGATAGGCTTTATCCCAGAATTTTGTCATGCCATTCTGTTATTTGGCAACTATTTCTATAGGTTGTTTTCCTTCTTCAACTAGGTTGTAAGCTTCTTGAGGGTATGAAATTAGTATAGTAAGGCTCATCAAACACACAGTTAGTTCCTGGAAAGAGAGAGGGTGAGATGAAAGCATGGCTGGCCTTCTGCTACTCCCTACAAGGACTGTATACCCCAAGGGATGGTCTAGTTTCTTCAGGGGCCCTCAGCACTGTTACAGAGTCGTATACACCAGCCACGTGCACTGCCCTGTCCCTGATGGTAAACTAGGGGACTAAGAGCAAACTGTAGAATCCAACCCCTTGTAGCAGATGTGACTCCACATATTTAATACTTGATAACTGAGTGAGCCTAATTCCCTGGTCCCTGGAAGAAACAGTGACAAAACAGAGGAGCAGGTCAGGGAGGTACATTTTCAACATTTAAGACAAATGGTACTCATTTGGCTTCAGAAGAAGCTGCTTCTATGGAATTTGCATAATTTCTATTTCATGGACAAACTTAGCAGCAGTTTATAATTGTTAGCGTTAAAAAGCCAACACCAAAATCTAGATGAAATACTCTCATTATCTAAACTTATTAAAAACATGGGTACTAGATAAAATTATATAAATGAACGAAGCTATAGTCTTTCTATGTGTGAAAGTTTAAGGAGATAGAGATTTCAAAAGATTCTGAAAAAGGAAAGGAAAGTATGATACATAACCCATGTCGCGTATAAATAAAGCCTCCAGGGTGTCATATCTATATATGACATCTCTATATCTAACTTTAACCAAAAGAAGTCCCCTTGGGAATCAGTCTCATTAATGGATTCTAAAAATGACTGACGAGAGAAAATATTTCCTCCTGAATTTCCTATTCTATTCAGTCTTTGCTTATTACGCTCAGAATAACATAATAGGGGCATAAAGAAGCTAAATGACCTATTTCTTTAGAGAATTGATTTCTTAAAGGAGAAATGAAATAGTCTCACTTCAGTTGGAATCCACATTTATGTAATTCGTGCCTTTTTGAAGAGCATTGAATAAATTGAGGGTTTGTTTTTGGTTTTGGTAGATTTCTTGGTAAATTGAATACTATTTGAAATATCCTTGGAGAGTTCACTATTTTATTTTTTTAAAGAGAAGTTTTATTTTTTTTAAGATTTTATTTATTTATTTGACAGAGAGAGAGACAGCGAGAGAGGGAACACAAGCAGGGGGAGTGGGAGAGAGAGAAGCTGGCTTCCTGCCGAGCAGGGAGCCCGATGCGGGGCTCGATCCCTGGACCCTGGGATCATGACCTGAGCCGAAGGCAGATGCTTAACGACTGAGCCACCCAGGTGCCCGAGAGTTCACCATTTTAGAGGAAGCCTTAATCCTTTTATAAAGAAAATTGAATGTAATACACACACAAGTGACTATCATTGGTTCAGCACCAAAAGACTTAGTAACAGGGATTTAATCATACTAGGCATCAGTAAAGTTTTTGGGATTAATACAGGCCCTACTTAGGAGAAAATTTCAGTTCTGTTGTAATACATGATGTGAATACCTAGAACAAACCATTTTAGAGCCCCATCAGACCATATAGGATCCAGTGTAGGAACAAGAGATTCAGACCAGCACTTCTTGCCTTATTATGCTTCTCACCCTGAAGCTCGAGTCATGAGGGGGTGGGGGGTGGCAGGGGGTGGATGGGGTCTTTTTAAATAGTAAACTCTGATCTGGTAGGTCTGAGGTGGGACCTAAGGGTCTACATTTATAATAAGCCTCATCTGTTGTCAATGCTACTGGCCTGAGGACCACACTTTTTTAGCAAGGGGCTAGTGTAGAACAATTAACCATGAGAGTTCAAAGAAGGAAGAATTAATATGGTCTGGCATGGAAACCTCTCTCCAACCCTCTTTACCTTTAGTAATATGAATAGTTGTGTCTTAATTTCTCTGCTTAGGATACACACAAGCATACATACATACACGCACACATACACACACACATACACACATACACACATACAGACACACACACATACACACACACACACGAACCTTGAAGCAGACAAGGCATCATAACTATAGCTGTAACTGTATATATATATATATATATCTGTATATGTATATGGTTTAATATAGATAGATGATAGATAGATAACTATATGTATATGGTTTAATCTGTTTGGGTTGCTGTAACAAAAATCCTGGGTGCTTACAAATGACAGAAATTTATTTCTCCCAGTTTGGGAGGTTAGGAAGTCTAAGATCTATGCCAACAGATTCAGTGTCTGTTAAAGTGCCCACTTCAGAGTTGCACACTGATGATTTTTCACTGTGTCCTCAAATGGCAGAAGGGGTGAGGGAGCTCTCTTGGACGTCTTTTATAAGGGTACTAATCCCATTCAGGAGGAATGGCTTAATCATCTCCTAAAGACTTTACCTTCTAATATCACCACCTTGGAGGTTAGAATTTGGGAAGGGACACAAATATTCAGACCATAGCATATATATATCGAGTAAGTTATAGATATACACTTCTACTTGATGATTCTTAGGGGTGACTCAGTAAGTGGAAATTTGGGGGCAAATTTTGAAGTAAAATTTCTGCAAAAATTTTAGTAAAATAACGCATATATAAAATAAGGACTTTTTTTTTAGGTTTGGGACAGTTATAAATCAAATAAAGTACTGAACTTTATATTCTGAGTTAATTTTCTATATTTGTACTGCAGTTGACTTTCTGAACAATAATGTTATTTGTTTGATATCTCTATTTTTTGAAAACATCTTTTTGTCAGTCATTTTGAATCTAATTTGTGCATGATATAACACAATATAATCATAGGTTTGTGTGTCTTGTTCATTTAATGAGAACAGAATTGAGATCTTTAAATTTACAAGAAATCATTTAGTGACTTAGAATTTTCTTGGGAGTTGTTTTTATGGCCTGACTGTGGTGAGTGTTCTGAAGTTTCTTAGTGATTGTCTTAAGGATTTTGGGTCATGTTCACATTTCATTATTTCATTGAACATGGTTGTCTTGGGGGAGTATATGGAGTTTCAGGCCCAACTGTGTAATTAAAGGGCATGGGCTCCACATAAGACACCCCCTTACCTCTGACACCAAATCCAAGTTTGGGGGTTCCCAAAACCTCTCTCAGTTTGGATGACTAGCTAGAAAGACTCACAGAACTCATTGAAAGCTGTTACACTCACTGTTACGATTTATTACAAGGAAAAGATCCAGATTAAAATCAGCCAAAGGAACACATACATAGGGCAGAGTCCAGGAGGTTTCCAAATGCAGAGGTTTCATTGTCCTCTTTCTGATGGAGTGAGGGCACATTACTCTCCTGGTATGGATGTGTCACAGTACATACAGAGTGTTGCCAACCAGGGAGGCTCACCCAGGCTTTGGTATTCGGAGGTTTTACTGGGGCTCCATGATTGATTGATTGATTGATGCCCATGTGCTTGAACTCAACCTCCAGATGAACTGAATGACCTAAAACCCCATTGCTGGTTGTAATGTTAGACTTTCTGCATGACCCAAGGCCCCCAAGCAAAGACATTCTTACAAGGCATGAAATGATCCAGAGATTATCCCCAGTAACAGAGGGTGAAGGTCAGACCTTCTTTTTGGACAAGACCCCCCCTTTTTTTTTTACACCTGGGAGTATTTTTCAAACTGCTGGTTGATACCTATTAGTGGCCAGTGAAATCGATTTAAATAGTCCCCATGAGCATTTCACCAAAGGTCATATTTCAGAAGTTTGAACAACACTAGCTTAGAGTAATTAATGTAAATAAAATTGGAAATTGTTCAGGTGAGATGCTCTTGACTCACTCAGCAGTGACCACATCCTTGTAAAAGCTCTTTAGGGTTCTTGTTTTCTTTGTTTTGATAAGTGCTTATCAGTGCTTACTGGGCTAATGCTTTAAGATCTTCCTGTCATTTTATTTGTTTGTTTGTTTAGAGCACTAGTGGGGAGGAGCAGAGGGAGAGAGAGAATCTTAAGCAGGCTGCCACCCAGACAGACCCCGACACTGGGCTTGATCTTAGAACCCTGAGATCATGACCTGAGCCAAAATCAAGAATTGGACACTTAACTCACTGAGCCACACAGGAGCCCCTTATTTATTTATTTATTTATTTATTTATTTATTTATTTATGTATGTATGTATGTATGTATGTATGTATGTATTTATTTATGAGAGAGGGAGAGAGAGCTTGGTGGGGAAGATCTTCCTGTCATTTTAAAACAAAACATACATTGATCTTTACAGTAACGCAAAGTGTCAAAAATAATAATATAAAAAAATAAAGGTAACTATTAATACATTCTCATCAGGAATAGTTCATTTACATATGTATTTGAAAGATATTGGTGAATTATAAATACTTTACACATTTTAGTGATTATTTGGTATCCTAAGACTTGGTTCATCTAACAACAGCTTATTATGGTTGGTTTTGGAATCAAACAGTTGTGGGTTCAAATCCTAATCCTGCTACTGATACATTGCCACTTGGATAAGTCACTTATCTTCTCTTAGCCTCAGTTTTCTTATGTGTATAATCGGGATAATAACAGTGGTTTTGTGCGTGTGTGTGTGTGTGTGTGTGTGTGTGTGTGTGTGTGTGAGACTGTTGTGATGGTTAAATATAAGTAAATTGTCAACACAATGTCTGACATGTAATAGGTGCTTAACAAATTGTTATTGTTATTATTGACATCATAATTTTTTAGACTGTTGTTGGTAGTAAGGGGTTTATGGGAAGCAATTGGTTTCTAGTGAGTTTTTGTTATGGAAAAGTAGTCTGTGGAGTGGTTATAAGTACAAGCTCTAGAACCAGACTGCTGGAGTACAAATCAGATCTCTACCACTTATCAGCTTTGTGATCTTGGGCAAGTTGCTTACCTTCTCTGGACTTCTGTTTCATTGGTCCATTTGTCTATTGTTATGCCAATACCACACTTTCTTAATTACCCTAGCTTTATAGTAAATCCTGAAATCAATAATGTAAGTCATCTAAGTTTGTTGTTTTTCAAGACTGTTTTGGCTATTCCAGGATCTTGACACTTCCATTTAAAAGTTTTAAGCATGGGCGCCTGGGTGGCTCAGATGGTTAAGTGTCTGCTTTTGGCTCAGGTCATGATCCCAGGGTCCTGGGATCGAGTCCCACATAGGACTCCCTGCTCAGCAGGGAGCCCGCTTCTCCCTCTGCCTCTGCCTCTCTCTCTCTCTCCCTGTCTCTCATGAATAAATAAAATCTTAAAAAAAAAATAGGGGCACCTGGGTGGCTCAGATGATTAAGTGTCTGCCTTCAGCTCAGGTCATGATCCTGGGGTCCTGGGATCGAGCTCCACATCGGGCTCCCTGCTCCCTCTCCCTCTGCCTGCCACTCCCCCCTGCTTGTACTCTCTAATAAAAAATAAAAAAAAAATCTTTAAAAAATAAAAATAAAAAATAAATAAAAGTTTTAATCAACTTGTCAATTTCTATCAAAACACCTGTTGGAATTTTAATTAGGGTTGCAATTAATTAATCTACTTTGGGGAAGTGGCATCTTCATATTGAATTTTTCAATCCATGAACATAGTATATGTCTTCACTTATTTAAGTCTTTATAATTTCTCTCAGTAATATTTTGTAGTTTTTCAGTGAACTGCACATATTTTGTTAAATTTATTCCTAAGCACTCTATATTTTTGATGTTATGTAAGTGGCATTTAAATTTTTTTCCCAGTTCACAGCCAGTAGATAAAAATACAGTTGATTTTTACACATGATCTTATATCTTGCAACCTTGCTATACTTATGATTTCTAGTAGGTTTTTTTAGATTTATTAATATTTTCTATATAAAAAATATCTTCTGGGCGTAGAGACAGTTTTACTTTTTTCCAGCCTTTATGCTTCTTCTTTCTTTATTCTTTTTTTTTTATTCTATTATTTCACTGCTAGGACCTGCAGTCCAATAATGAAAAGAAGTGATGAAATTGACATCCCTGCCTTGTTTTTCATCTTAAAGGAATGCACTCACTGTTTTAACATTAAATGTTTTAGTTACTGATGTTCCATAGTTTCTTTTTATCAGGTTAGGAATTTTCATTCTATTTTTAACTCGCTGAGAGTTTTTGTCATGTATGGGGGTTACATTTTGTTAAATCCTTTTTCTGCATCTATTGAGATGATCATATGGTGTTTCCACAAGAGTTTGTATAAGACTGGCATTAGTGCAAGATTGTTTTGGCTGTTCCAGGATCTTTATATTTCCACATAGAAGTTTAAATCAGCCTCTTGATTCTATAAAATAGGCTGTTGGAATTTTGATTGGGATTGCATTGAATTGGTCAGTGTTGGTTACAGTTTACCAGTGAAGCCATCTGGGCTTAGAGTTCTCTTTGTGGGAAAGTTTTTTTTAATTATAAATTCAATTTAGCATAAAGCTATCCCGATTTTCTCTATGTGTGTGTGTGTGTGTGAGTGAAAGACAGAAAATATGATAATTTGTGTCTTTCAAGGAATTTGTCCATTTTATTTAAGTAGTTGAATTTATTGATGTGTAATCTTGGTTTTTTTCCCCTGTATCTCCCACCTCTCACTTCCTTTCACCCATTTTGCCCATTCCCTGCCCCCCAGCTGCCATCAGTTTTTTCTCTGTTATGGGTTTGTTTCTCCTTTTTGTTTGTTTATTCATTTGTTTGTTTTTTAGATTCTACATGTAAGTGAAATCATATGGTATTTGTCTTTCTCTGACTTATTTCACTTAGCATAATACCCTCTAGTTCCCTCCATATTGTTGCAAATAACAAGATCTCATTATTTCTTTATAGCTGAGTAATATTCTATTGTTTCTATGTGTGTATCACATCTTCTTTATCCATTCATCTATCAATAGGCACTTGGGTGGCTTCCTTATCTTGGCTATTGTAAATAATGCTGCAATAAACATAGGGGTGCATTTATCTTTTTGAATTAGTGTTTTTTTTTTCCCTTTGGATAAATACTGAGTAGTAGAATTACTGGATCATAGGGTATTTCTAATTTTTTTTAAAGATTTTATTTATTTATTTGACAGATAGAGACACAGTGAGAGAGGGAACACAAGCAGGGGGAGTGGGAGAGGGAGAAGCAGGCTTCCCACTGAGTGGGGAGCCCAATGTGGGACTCGATCCCAGGACCCTGGGATCATGACCTGAGCTGAAGGCAGATGCTTAACGGCTGAGCCACCCAGGTGCCCAGGGTATTTCTAATTTATTGAGGAAGCTCTATACTGTTTTTCACAGTGGCTACAGCAATGTACATTCCCACCAATAGTGCATGAGAGGTCCTTTTCTCCACATCCTCAACAACATTTCTTATTTTTTGTCTTTTTTATTCTAGCCATTCTGACAGGTATAAGGTAATACCTCATTGGTTTTAATTTGCATTTCCCTGATGGCTAGTGATGTTGAGTATCTTTTCATGTGTCTGTTTGCCATTTGTATGTCTTCTTTGGAAAAATAGCTATTCACATCCTTAGCCCATTTTTAAATTCAAGTCTTTGTTTTTTTGGTGTTAAGTTGTATAAGTTCTTTATATACTTTAGATATTAATCCCTTACTGGACATGTCATTTGCAAATATCTTCTCCCATTCAGTAGGCTGCCTTTTGATTTTGTTGATGGTTTCCTTTGCCGTGCAAAAGCTTTTTATTTTGGTGTAGTCCCAGTAGTTTATTTTTGCTTTTGTTTCCCTTGCCTTAAAAGACATATCTAGAAAAATGTGGCTATGGCTGATGTCAAAGAAATTACTGCCTATGTTTTCTTCTAGAAGTTTTAGATTCAGATCTCACATTTAGGTCTTAAACCATTTTGAGTTTATTTTTGTGTATGGTGTAAGAAAATGGTCCATTTTCATTCTTTTGCATGTAGATGTCTAGTTTTCACAACATAATTTATAGAAAAGACTGCATTCCCCCCCCATTGTATATTCTTGTCCACTTTGTCATAGATTAATTGATCATATTAAGTGTGGGTTTATTTCCAAGCTCTCTATTCTGTTCCATTGATCTATGTGTCTATTTTTGTGCCAGTACCACTCTGTTTTGAATATTACAGCTTTGTAGTATATCTTGAAATCTGGGATTGTGATACCTCCAGCTTTGTTCTTTCTCAAGATTGCTTTGGCTATTCTGGGTCTTTTGTGGTTCTCTACAAATTTTAGTATTATTTTTGTTCTAGTTCTGTGAAAAATGTTGTTGGTATTTTGATAGAGATTACATTGAATCTGTAGATTTCTTTGGGTATCATGGACATTTGAACAATATTTGTCCTTCCAGTCCATGAGCATGGATTATCTTTCCATTTCTTTGTGTCATCTTCAATTTCTTTCATCAGTGTTTTATAGTTTTCAGAGTATAGGTCTTTTACCTCCTTGGTTAAATTTATTCCTAGGTACTTCATTATTTTTGGTGCAATTGTAAATGGAATTGTTTTCTTAATTTCTCTTTCTGGTACTTCATTATTAGTATATGGAAACACAATTGATTTCTGTGTATTAATTTTGTATCCCAAGACTTTACTGAATTCATTTATTATTTCTGTAGTTTTTTGGTGGAGTCCTTAGGATTTTCTATGTATAGTATCATGTCATCAGCAAATAGGGGCAGTTTAACTTCTCCCTACCCAGTATAGATGCCTTCTATTTCTTTTTCTTGACTCATTAATGTGGCTAGGACTTCCAGTACTATGTTAAACAAAAGTGTTAAGAATGGACACCCTTGTCTTGTTCCTGATCTGAGGAAAGGACTTCAGTTTTTCACCATTAAGTATGATGTTAGCTGTGGGTTTTTCATATATGGTCTTTATTATGTTGAAGTATGTTCCCTCTAAACCAATTTTGTTAAAAGTTTTTATTATGAACAAATATTGAATTTTGTCAAATGCTTTCTCTGCATTTATTGAAATGGTTATATTATTTTTTTATCCTTTATTGTATTAGTGTAGTATATCATATTGATTTATTTGTGAATATTGAACCATCCTTGCATCCCTGGAATAAATCTCACTTGATTGTGGTGAATGATCCTTTTAATGTATTGTTGAAATTGTTTTGCTAATATTTTATTGAGAATTTTTACATCTATGTTCATCTGGGATATTGGCCTAATTTTGTGTGTGTGTGCATGATATCTCTGTCTGGTTTTGGTATCAGGGTAATGCTGGCCTCATAGAATGTATTTGGAAGTTTCCCCTTTTTTTCTATTTTTTGAATAGTTGAGGAGAATGAGTATTAACTCTTCTTTAAATGTCTGCTAGAATTCACCTGTGAATCTATCTGGTCCTGGACTTTTGTTTATTTATATGATTTTAAAGATTTTATTTATTTATTTGAGAGAGAGAGAATGAGAGAGAGAAAGCACATGAGAGGGGGGAGGGTCAGAAGGAGAAGCAGACTCCCCGCTGAACAGGGAGCCTGACGTGGGACTCGATCCAGGGACTCCAGGATCATGACCTGAGCTGAAGGCAGTTGCTTAACCAACTGAGCCACCCAGGAGCCCCCTAGAGAAAGATTTATTTCAAAAAAGATTTTTAAAAAGATTTATTTATTTTTAGAGATTTATTTATTTATTTATTTATTTATTTATTTATTTTTTAGGGGGAAGGGTAAAGGCAGAGGGAGAGGAGAATCTCAAGCAGACTTTCTCTGAGTGCAGAGCCCCACACTCCAGGCTCAATCTCATAGTCCTGAGATCGTGACCTTAGCCCAAGTCAAGAATTGGACTCTTAACCGACTGAGGCACCTCTCCTTAACAAACTTTTAAGTGTACCTTACAGTATTGTAGGCACAGTGTTGTCCAGCGCATCTCCAGAATTTATTCATCTTGCATAACAGAAACTGTATAACTATTGAACAGCATCTCCTCATTTCTCAGTAGCTTTCTGAAAGGTCCCAGCACCCCCTCTCTTGCCTCGCTATTCTGTGCTTCTCATGTATCCTGTAACTCACTATATTTGCTTGTTTGTCTGTCTCCTGAAGGATACTTTAAATGATGTGAAATTACAGACTATCCTGTTCATCAGTATATCCCCAGCACCTCCCACAGTGGCATTCAGTAAATATTTGTTGAATGAATGAATAAATAAAAAAGTTTCAGTCATGTCTTGATAACGTGGTTTAGTGAATATGGCATGAGATTTGAATTTGAGCCCCCTCCTGACCTGTGTTGTAATCTAGGCCTCAGTATCCTCATATTTATAGTGGGTATGTCTATCCAGGGTGGTGTGAGGGATAAAGGTAGATAACATCACTTTAAAAATTATCGAGCTGGGGCGCCTGGGTGGCTCAGTTGTTAAGCGTCTGCCTTTGGCTCAGGTCATGATCCTGGGGTCCTGGGGTCGAGCCCCAAATTGGGCTCCCTGCCCTGTGGGAAACCTGCTTCTCCCTCTCCCACTCCCCCTACTTGTGTTCCCTCTCTCGCCGTGTCTCTCTCTCTCTCAAATAAATAAAATCTTTTAAAAAATTAAAAAATAAAAATAAAAATTATTGAGCTGCTTAAATATTGTTATTAATGCACAAAACATTTTTTCAGTGGCCTGCTTTCTAAATTGAAATTTGTCAGTGTAGCATTTATGCTCAACATGGTTCGACTGTTCAGCTTCCTCTTTGTCCTACATCCATGTGAACTGTTTACATCCTTCCTGGTTTTCGTTTCCTGGACACTCTGGACACCCCTGCAAGCGCATGTCTCAGTGCCTTTGCTTATCTTGTTTCTCACCCTCAATTGTCTTCCCATCCCACAGCCTTTACCTAATACACTCCTCCTAGGTCCAGCTTAGGAGCCACGGGTCCTGAAGACCTCTATATCCCAGTCAGATTTAATCTTCTGTTCTCCAGCACCATTCAACACCTTGATTATTCTTCCTTTTACTATACAGCCATTGGTTCTTGTGTTCTCATTAATGCTATTCACAGATATTCCTGCTGTCTCTCCTTCCTGGCACACGGTCTGATTGCACCTCCTCACCCACCCTCTTAGAGTTGGGTGTGGCCATGTGACTTGTGTTAGCCAATGAAACATGAATAGAAGTAGAAGTTGCTTAAGCCTTAAAAGCCGGTGTCTACTTTACCACGTTTTTCCCCCTCTGGCACGTTCGAAATAGTGACCCCTAGATCACCCTGGGTCCCTGGGAGAGCCCGTCTGCTGACTCACAGTAGCTGTGTGGCATGAGGAAGGACTAAGCCACTGAGACTGCAGGGTTCTTGGTTACTGCAGCATTATCTGCCCGACCTTATACATTGCTTACATGCATGTCTTTCTTACTGAGCTATGAATGCCTTAAAGACAGGTTCTGTAACTCACTGTAGACTCACACTCACTTCTAACTTCCCTACATCTAGTGAGTGCTCAACATAGTTTTACCTGAATCTTCCTAGAATCCTGGAGAAAGATATTTATTTGGGAAGAGCTGGGAGTAAAATGTATTTTAGAATATGATATTATACTTAGAATATTTATAGTATTATGTTGGGGTAAAAAACCTGTTTCAGAATTGTAGGAAAGAAATTTGGGGAAGAGAGGAAAAGCTTAAGTTTGCAGCCATAAAAATAGACTAAGTCTGCTACAGTCATGCCATATTGTCACTGGCGAGTGTCAGCTTTGTGCTTTTTAACACTGGCAAACAGGTTCTAGAAAGACACTTGAAGTTTTAGTTGTATCCCAACATACTTTTCATGAAGTTATAAGATAGACGTGCCATAATAAATAACACACTATTTATTTTATTTTATTATTTATTCTCTTGTTTTTTATTTCTAAGTACATTTTTTTCATTTATAAGTCGATCAGTAATTTGCAGTGAATTTTAAAGTCCTTTAGTATGAATTAATGCAACTTGTGGTACTGATATTTTTCCTAGATTCATTAGTGAGGTATCTGCTTTAACATTAATTTATAGACATAATTTTTTTATACAGAAAGGCAAAGGACCTGAGTCATTCTAGTTAGATAAATGTACATTTTTTTAAAGATTTATTTATTATTTATTTTGAGAGAGTGAGAATGAGAGAGAGAGTACATGAGAGGGGGGAGGGTCAGAGGGAGAAGCAGACTCCCTGCTGAGCAGGGAGCCCGATGCGGGACTCAATCCCGGGACTCCAGGATCATGACCTGAGCCGAAGGCAGTCGCTTAACCAATTGAGCCACCCAGGCGCCTGATAAATGTACATTTTTAATAGCATTAATAGGCCTATTCATTTTACTGGCTTGAAAACAAGACTAATGGTGTACATCACTTGAGTTTCAATCAGTCATGTCTATGATTCACTAATGTACCTTACAAGCAGCTGAATTTGGTTCTCCATGGCATAATTCTGTACGTCCATTTTTCCAGAAGGAGGAACCACTTTCAAGCAGGGAAAATTTGCCCCACCCCCGACTCCTGTCACCAGCATTACATTCTCCAAAGGAATTCACTTTCTCTCCCTTTCTCCCTTTCCCTCTCTCCCCTCATTAGTGAACTGCGTGTATGTAGATCATGTTTGAGATTGATAACTCCACAGAAGATATGTTTTTAAAGGATTTGGGCATTTATTTTTAAACATCAATCGACTATTTGAAATCTAATTTGTATTTTTAGTTAGAAATCTATTGTTTTTGTTTGTTTGTTTTTTTCCCCTTACTTTTCTCCCCATCCGTGTTTCCATTCACACACCTTTGCTCTTTGTTTAGAAACAAGGTTCTGCCTGGAATCCTTTCAGGCTCAGTGTCTCAGAGTAATAGCCTCCACCTTCAACTGGGAGTCTGGTTGAGTCCTTGCAACTGTGGCATAACTTTTGCCACAGGGCCCCCCTCACCATTTGGTTTCAGAAGTCTATTGTTTTTATTTCATTTAAATTTACTCCTGAATCATATTCTGTATACCATGGTGTTGTTATTCATTCTCCTCTGGGTAGACATATTGATTGCTTTCTTTCTTTCATTTTTTTTTCTTCTCTTCTTTTTTTTGGGGGGGGGTACAGCTACACCAAATGGGGAAGGAATCTCACAATGTAATGTTGAATGAAAGAAGGCAAGTCCTAGAAGTATACATATAATAACACACTATTTAAATAAAATTCAAATACAAATCTGCATACATGCATAATAAAACTATATATTAAAAAGACTAATGAATGATGAAGACAGAATTCAGGATAGTGGTATTTTCTTGGGGAGGGAAGAGGATGTGACTGGGGAGGGGTATGGAGGAGCATCATTGTTTGGTAATGTATTTCTTAAACTGGCTAATGGGTCCGTGGGTGTTCATTTTATTTTTTATGCCTTAAATATACACATTATATGTACATATGAGTGTATATATAATTATACGTTTGAAATATTTTATAATAAAAAAGGAAAAAACTTATTTTCTCTTGTAAGTCATATGCTCAATGTCAAAATTACGGATTTTGGTGCTGAGAAGTCAAATAACCCTTTGACAAACTAGATTTTTAACGCTTTGACAAACTGGATTCTTAATTGGCTGTTGGCATCCAGTAGATGCTAAAAGAAGGATGGTATAACTCAGACTGGCAAACAACATCCCACAGACCAAATCCGGTTGGCTGCCTGTTTTTCTATGGCCCATGAGCTAAGAACGCTTTTACATTTTAAAGTTCTTTTTATTTTATTTATTTCATTTTATTCTTTGTTTTTATTTATTTAATTTAAATTCTAGTTAGTTGACATACAGTTCAATATTGGTTTAAGGAACAGAGTTCAGTGGTTCATCATTCACAGCACCCAGTGCTCATCATAAGTGCCTTCCTTAATACCCATCATCCATCTATCCCATTCCCCACCCACCTCCCTCCGTCAACCCTGTTTGTTCTCTATAATTAAAAGTCATGATTTATTTCCCCCTCCTATATGTTCATGTTTTGTTTCTTAAATTCCACATATGAATGAAATCACATGGTATTTGTCTTTCTGTGATTGACTTATCTCGCTTAGCATAATACACTATAGCTCCATCCACATTGTTGCAAGTGGCAAGATTTCATTCTTTTTAATGGCTGAGTAGTATTCCATTGTATATACATACCACATCTTTATCCATTCATTAGTCGATGGACATCTGGGCTCTTTCCATAGTTTGGCTATTGTTGATAATGCTGCTATAAACATCGGGGGGCATGTCCTCCTTTGAATGTGTATTTTTGTATCCTTTGGGTAAATACCTAGTAGTGCAATTGCTGGATCATAGGGTAGTTCTATTTTTAGCTTTCTGAGGAACTGCCATACTGTTCTCCATAGTGGCTGCACCAGTTTGCATTCCCACCAAATAGTGCAAGCGTGTTCCCCTTCCTCCACATCCTTGCCAACACCTGTTGTCCCCTGTGTTGTTAATTTTAGCCATTCTGATAGGTGTGAGGTGGTAACTCATCATGATTTTGATTTGTATTTCCCTGATGATGAGTGATGGTGAGCATCTTTTCATGTGTCTATTAGCCATCTGGATGTCTTCTTTGGAAAATGTCTATTCATGTCCTCTGCCCATTTCTTAACTGGATAATTTGTTTTTTGCGTGTTGAGTTTAGTAGTTCTTTATAGATTTTGGATATTAACCTAAAGTTCTTTGTAAATGAAATTTTCATTTTAAATGAAAAAATCCAAAGAAGAATAATATTTCATGACACATGAAAATTTTATGATATACAAATTTCAGTGTCCATGAATAGAGTTTTACTGGAACACAGATGTGTTCATTCATTTACATATTGTCCATGGCTGCCTTCACACTACTATGGCAAGGTCAAGTAGTTGCCACAGAGATGCTATGGCTTTCAAAAACTAAACTCTTTACTATCTAGTCTACAGAAAAATTTTGCTGGCTCCTGGTGTAATGGAAAGGAAATTGGTATTAGATAAAATTACTTGGCTCTAAATTTTCAGAATCAGGCAGACCTCCCTTTGAATCTTCACTCAGCTCCTTATTAAATGGTGCTCTCCGATCTTCAATAGAACTTCTTTAAAAGGAGAGTCATTCTGGAAATGCCTAGCAAACCACTGGCACACATTAAAGACTTAATTGTTTCTTTCCTTTTGAGATCAAAATCTGCCTTATATTAGCCCAAAGGATCTGAGTAAGACTTTTCTTGATTCTTTGTGAGTTTTTATTAGTCATATTTGGATAATTTGCATCTATGGACTGAGCTTAGACAAATCACGTCATATTTTGAGCCTTCCTTTCCCCATCTGCAAGGTAAGAACATAATAACTATCCCCCAAGGTTATGCTAAGGATTAACAAAAACAATGCTTGTTAACTGTTACTGGTTCAGGTCCTTCACTCACAATCTGGTTATTTCTGTAGTGCCTTTCTCCAGAGAACATGTTATTCATTTGAAATCCAGCCTTTTTTTGTTTTTGTTTTTTTAAGGCCACCAAGGGAGCTGATCTAGAGATCTAGAGGTCAAGCTGATGTAGAGCTTTGCCACTAACTTAGGGAGATTCTGGGCACAACACTTAACTACTCTGTGCCCTATTTTTTTTTTTTTTTTTGTAGTTGAAGAAGGATCAGATAGCTGCCTAGAAAGGTCAAGTAGCTCAGGACTTAGGTGTTAAAGGTATCACTCACTATTCCGTCAAAACAAAGACTGAATTAAGGAGTACACTATAGCCAGATTTTTTGGGGAGTACCTGTTTTAAAACTATGGACATTAATTATCATCAAACATGTCCTAAAATAATCACCATTTTCAGAGACCCCCCACTACATGCATGCTTTCATTATTCTTTTTTTAAATTTAAATTCAATTAATTAACATATAATGTATTATTTGTTTCAGGGGTGCTTTCATTATTCTTAAAACTAACATACATTGACTTAGAGGTTCATGGACCACACTTTGCCCTCCAAGATGGTAAATTCTTTTCTGGGCCTGTTCAGGGGCACAGCCTGCATTCAGTGCATTCTCACTGCACCCTCTGGCATATCAGATATTTGGATGGGGAAATGGATGAACCACCATTCTGGACAGAATGCAAATTTTTTGGCCTCAAGCAATTTTTTAATTTTTTACCTTTAGTGGATGAAATCAGAACGGGAGAATGCAAGGGGAGGTAGAGGGTATTACCTCTATGTAGTATGTGTGTAGGACTCTCAGTTCCAGCCCAGCTAGACCCTTCTTAGGGGTTAAACTTGACCACATGGACAAAGCCTCTGGAATAGGAGCTGGCAGGGGACTCCCATTACATTAAGGGTTAAGGAGCCTAAATAGTTATCCTTCATGTACTGTTTTCTTGGATTTACTTAACCCTGGACATTAATTTCTGCTCTGTAAAAATTTCTCATTAGTGTTGAAAATCATTTTCTATGACATGTCTGTGAATTTGAAGTAATGGGTGAGTGAGGTTGGCCTGGACACTGAAGAGCTGCTTGCATGAATTCCTGGTTCTGGAGGGAGCCTTCTTTTAAAGGGAGAGTTTATTCATGCTTGATTCCCCAGTGTGATGTCATGCCTCTGCTCTGAGGAGGGCATGCTTGTCCTTTTTGTGGAATAATAGAATATAGATAAAGCTCTTTTTCTCCTTGCTGAACCATTTGTGCTGAACTAAAATACAAAGGAAAATCAGTGACCTTGAATTAGGCTTGTTTGCTGTGTTCTTGGCTTTCAAAACCCTTCCTTCATTTCTGTTTAACATTTTTGCTATACAACTATTGTAAGGAATCTAATATGCAATTTTTCAGAACCAATATCACAAACGTGGTTATTTTTAATTTTCTACCTAATTTAGTTAGAAAAGCATGAGGCCCTGTGAATTAAAATATTATGCCAGTATGGCACTTGTAAAATTGGATTTTAATCTTCTGGATAATTTTAAATAAATATTTTGGGGAACTATTCATGTTGAGTACAAATTTCATTTTTCATGATCTTTCTTCTCTGCAGAGTTTATGACAGGAATTATATGCATGCAGAGTGCCTATTTCATTTAATGTGTTCTTTCACCTGTCTTCCTCTTATTCAGACATTCGGAGCTATGCGTGTTGACTTATTTACTCATTCAGCAAGTATTTATAAAACATCCTTTAGGTGCCAGGCACTGTGCTGATCCAGTGTCACTGATGAGAAAACAGACTAAAATCCCTGCCCTCCTGTAGTTAACATTCTTTAAAAATACTGATAGAATTATAAGTATGATCCTAAGAAGAGATCCTAAGAAGAGAAAGAATGAGAAAAAGATAATCATTTCAGTTTTTATTTTCCACATCTAAAAATCAAAATAAGTAACTTACATGTTTTAGGTTTTATATTTAGTTCACTTGGTAAAAAATAATTTTAGTTGTCATGCTAAAAGACCTTGAAACTTATAGCTTCTATTTGTTGAGTCCCAGACCTTGTGCTAAATGTTTACATTTACCCCATTTAGCAGATAAAAAACTTGAGGCCCAGAGATATTAATTAACTTTTGACATTCTTATAGTCAGTAAATGGTATAGTTGAGATTCAAACCAAACGCAGGTCTATAGGAGTTCTTATCCATCACTCACACTTCCTCCATCCAGGGTCACAGATCAGGAGCAGAAATCAGTGAAATCACGGCAAGTACTCAGAACAAGATCTCAGATGATCGCCAAATCTAGAAATCACAGACTGCACAAAAACAATGATCTAGATATAAGTTGGGCATCAAAAGTTAAAGATACAAAAATAAAATGTGATTCACCTAAGTCTGTATTGAGTGTTTCCTGTGCAAGGTGCAGTGGTCCACAACATGTGTGTGGATGAGAACATGTAAGGCTACGTGGATGAGGGTAGGTGGATGAGTGTGTGTAAGTGTATGCGCATTTGTGTGCTTGTGTATGTGTGGTAGATGGTGGCATTGTGAAATAATAAATCAGGCTATCTTTGTATAGTTCACAACATGAGATGCATGTTTAAAACAGGCCTAATCATGATTCTAGATAGACTGTAGTATGTGCAGTGAAGGATTCTAAACACTAGCAAGGAGCCAAAATCAGAGCAGTAGTAGTGAGATTGTAGAAGAAGGGACAGACTTCATATTTTTAGAAATGTGCAAGATCAGATAACCTGAACAACTCTCCCACTGAGAATAATTTAAAATGCTGAATAAAATATTTAATATATAATTTAAAATTTATTTCTAAATAAGCTGGTAGGTCAAGGAATGCTTAGAGGCCAAAGATGAAGTGAAGGTTGAGACCCAGAGAAATCAGTCAGTATTCAAGATGGTCTTTGCTATGGGGCATGTGCTAACCTCTGGTATTCTTGAGCTTTCATTTGGATGACCTCATGGGATGTTGGTGACAGAGGAAAAAATGGTCTAACGGTAGATGCTGGTATAACTAGAACCCCAAAGACCTGGACCTACATTGTAACAGTAAACTAGAGACAAAACAAAACAAAGCAATTCCTTTGCATAAGATGTTAGTGAGGAAGAGGGAAATAAAATCTCCTTTTTGAAAATTTATGATCACATGATGGCTCTCACATAGGCTTGAAACAAATTCACACTGCTTGTGTGGTCTGACAAAACCTCACACAATGATCCTTGCACTCTGGTGTCCCCAAGTGCCCAGAGAAGCAAGTACAAGTCCTCTAGAGGAATATACTTTTTCCCTGAGTCTCAAAGAATTCCCACAGATAAAATTCCAAGAAGCATGAGGCTTCAGTAAAATAAATAAATAAATAAATAAATAAATAAATAAATAAATAAATAAAT
>NW_027397072.1:66212242-66457895 GCF_003265705.2 Callorhinus ursinus | reverse complement strand
AATAAATAAATAAATAAATAAATAAATAAATAAATAAATAAATAAATCTATCTCTCTATCTATCTATCTGTCTATCTATAAGAAAATAAGGCATCATTGGTGGAGACAGGAAAATGTAGGGAACAGAATCAGGTCCATGAGGACTTTAGATATTAAAAATGAGTATGATTAATATGTTTAAAGAAACAAAATATGGGATTAAAATACAGATTAGGAGCAAGACGCTATTTAGAATAAGATCTGAAAAAGAACGAATTAGAGCTTTGAAATGAACAGAATTGAAAAAAAGAAGGTATATCTGAAGAAATGGTCTAAAACAGAGAGGTTTAGAAATGTGGAGAATAGAGTGAGGAATCATATTAGAATTATGTATCTGTTGAGACTGTATTTCAAGAATAGGGACAAAACAAAGAAATTTTCAGGTAAAACAAGAATTTTTTCAGACCTCCACTAAAGAAATGTAAGGGAAATACTGAAGATGGAAAGAATGATCTGAGATTGAAATGTCTGAGAGGCAAGAGAAATGAGAGCAAGGTAATTGGTAAATGTACACTTAACTAAATAAATATTGACTGCATGAAATAATAATAATAATGTCTAACTTGTATGTTTAAAGAAACAATTAAAATAATGGTAGAATTAGAATGTGAGCCCAGACAGATAGGAATTAAAAAGTATTCTCCAGTTCTTACATGGTCAAAAAAGAAGGTACAGATGACTCTTAACTTTAGATTTTTGTAAGAATGCATGTTAACATTTCTAGATTAATCCATAATAAAACAGTAGAAGATATAACTTTCAAAGAATGGAAAAAAAAGAATGAAAAAAAAAGAAATTAAACAAGATTAAAGAGGGAAGAAAAACTAGAAAACAAAAAATGGGATGAATAATGCATAAAATTAGTGGCAGAAATAAATCCAAATATCTCAGTGATTATATGAAGTACAAATAAACTGTATTCTCCAGTTAATAGATACAGATTTTCACTTGGATTAAAAATATCCAACTATATCCTTTGTAAGAGATAGCCCTAAAGGTTAAGAATGCAGAAAGGTGGATGGTAAAAAGATAGGAAGGCTGTACCAGGCAAATTCTAGCCAAAAGGAAGCTTATATAGCTCAATTACTGTCTTATAAAATAGAATTTAAAGCATAATCAAATCATAGGGATAAAGAAAGTAACTACATGATAATAAAGTGGCTTACCCAGAAAATAACAAGTCCTAAGCTTGTATGTACCTAATAACATAGCCTAAAAAATTAAAAGCAAAACTCAGCAGACCCACTTGGAGAAATTGATCCATTCACATTCAGTGGGAGATACTGGTACTCTTTTCTGTGGTTGATAGATAAAGCAGTCAAAAAAAGCAGCAAAAAAAAGGGACATCCCAGAAGACATTTCTGAGGTTGGCTCTCAGGCTTTTGAGAGCCCAGTCATCAGAAATGTACTCCTCCTCCCTTCTCTTTTGGCATAGCAGAGTCCAAGTTATAACCAGTTTTTGCCCCTAGAACCTGGAGGTCTGATAGTACTCTTTGGCCCCTGGTCTACTAAGGGCACAGGTGCTAGACACTTGCTCAGCAGTTTCTTATGGAAATCACCTCTTCTTTATACCAATTCATACCCACATGAAAGAGCCAGTTTGCTCATTCTGGCCTCTTCTCCCTGGGCCTCTGGGATCACATATTCTTGCTTTACCATAAGACGCAGGTGACTCAAAGATAGATGATCCTGCACCCCATTTTGATTTTTCCAGATTGCCCACATTGCATTGAAGGTCCGCAGTGATGAAAGATAATGGTAGTGGGAGGGGGCATTGCTCTGTAACCATCTCTACTCAGTAGAAACAGATATTCTTGCACATATAGATCTTAAAAAGATTTTAATTAGTCATTATGCCTAGTTCAATGTTAGCTCTACAATGATAGAATCCCAGCGGTTCAGAATTGAGGGTGGTGGTCAAGAGTCAAGCATAGACATCTAGTTCTGGCAATCATGTGGGACTGAGGTGACAGATGCATACCTTCCCACCCTTCCGGCCCCTCTCCAAACACATAGAAATGCTGGAAAAAATATAACACCCCAACGTAAAGACAAAGGAAAATTTGAAAGGGAAGAAAAGAGGGGAAGGAAGAGGAATAAAATAAAAACAAAGGGAGGTGCTGTCAACCAAAAGCAAAATAAAAACCAAGGCTCTAAGTGCAAGAGTTGCTGCAGTGTGGTACTCCTAGTTCCCAGACACTCAGGGCGTGGTCTTGGAAGTAATAGTTCCATAAATATAAATTATGATGACAGTCAACTAAGTCAATTAGATATAGAAATCTGGCCTTTATTAGGAGAGAGTGGGGCTTCAGCTCAACCTAATGCTTAGCCTTGGAATAGACTTGAGGGTTTGGAGGTTGAGAGTGGCAATAAAATTTAGGGCTCTTTCCTAGCTTTATCTTTGCCTCATACCTTCATCAGTCCAGCCCATACCCTCCTCCAGCAGCTCCAAGTCGCCAGTTATGACTTGGGTTTAAACATTTACCTTAGACGACAACTGGTACAAAGGTGCCATTGTCAATGCATTGGAGAATACCTTGCATTTTGATCCAGCTGGTTAGGGAATTAGTAAGTCAAAGGTTAATTCTGCATGGCTAAAGAACCAAAACAACTTTAAAATAGTCATTTTAGGGCACCTGGGTGGCTCAGTTGGTTAAGCGTCTGCCTTCAGGTCAGGTCATGATCCCAGGGTCCTTGGATCGAGTCCCATGTCAGGCTTTCTGCTCAGCAGGGAGCCTGCTTCTCCCCCTCCCTCTGCCTCCCACTCCCCCTGCTTGTGCTCTCTCTCTCTCTGTCAAATAAATGAATACATAATCTTTTAAAAAATAAAATAGTCATTTTATGGCACTCTCACAGAGCTGTGCAACTCTGTAATTTTAAAAAGTCAAACCTGGCCGCTTTTCCATTTACATGACCATTCACATGGAGGAAATACTTCCAGGGTTCTCCTCATCCTGGAGTATTGTAATCTCATAGGTGTGAAATACAGCTGGTTATCTCTCCCTGTGGTTCTGACTCTCCAGTCACAAATGGAGCACCATCTGAAAGGTTTGACATAGCACATTTTGAGGAAATAGAAATGATGAAATCATTTATAATCAGCAGTGGAACAAGACGCCATTTAATGCAGCCTTGAGATCTTGTGGCTCAGCTGGCATGGTGTTAACACAGTTGTGAGGTTTGCCTTCCACCTTCCAGATCCCTTGAGGATGTAAACAGCAAATAAGGCTTACCCTGAAAATAACTGCATACTGTTTTACAATAGAAGTAGAATATTCCAAGAGCAGAACAGTTAGAGGTAGTAACATTTTGCCATCTGGCAAAGCCACTAGAACAGATGGATTCACTAATGACTTCTCTAAAGTATTTAATCAGACCTTACTGAAACACATGACTGGCATATTTAATTATCTGAAATTAACAGGACTTCTGCCAAATATAGCCCTCAATGCTTGAGTCATGCTCCTTGCTTGAAGAGGAAAAAACAAGATGAATAGCTCCAGAAAGCTGGGTTTCATGTAGACCCCTTTCATTAGTGAAACTTCTCATTACCAAACTGTTGTGTTACAGCCTTAAGGCAGTATTTCTCCTTTTTCAAAGAATGAATTGTAAGACAAGCCATGCTGATCAAATTCATTTTATCAGTAACAATTGTACTTGATGAGAACATCTGGGGGTTGATAAATCTGATATAGTCATCAGATATCCCTTCCTACTTCCTGCCTGTGGAAGACTTTCTAAACTACCAGATATATTCTTTCTTGCATAAGTGAGTCAGTTTTTATTTCTCTGTAACTGGTTTTTTGTTTTTATTTGCTTTAATTTTTATATTTGTATCAAAGCAAGATAGATACACAAATCAAAGATTACTAAAGGTTTTATATACTTAAAAACTGCCCCTGCCCCACTCCTCCCCATCCCCAATCTACTTTCCAAAGGAACACTTTTGAGTCTTAGGACTGTTTTGTTTTTGTTTTTGTTTTGTTCCTGGTGGTTACCTCCATATCTCAAACCAGTATGATTAATTGCTATTTTGTGATTAATCCGTTTTAGAATCCAACCCATGATTGACTTCCTTCCAAGATACTTGAGGATGTAGTTTACATACACCGTTCTTGCTTTCCTTTCCTTCTCTCCCCCGAAGGGTTATTTCATTATTTTTAATTCCCTTACCATTTACCTTTGTAACTTTAAGTTATATTTTTATGCCTTTATTTTTGGAGTCATCAACTTTGGATAGTATCTCTTGGCTCCCACCTTTGTATGGTGAAGATATTGACGTGAATATTCCACTGAATACTCTAGGATTCTTTCATTCAATATAATGTTTTTGAGTCATCCATGTTGATGTGTATGTCAGCAATTCATTCCTTTTTATTCCTGAGAATAATTCCATTGTATGAATATATAATAATTTCTTTATCCCCGCACCCATTGATGGCCATTTGCATTATTTTCAGTTTTTTGCTATTATAAATAAAGCTGCTGTGAACATTTGTATATAAGTCTTTGTTTAGACATATCTTTTACCTTGGGTAAATAACTAGGAATGGAATTGCTAGATCATATAGTAAGTATATATTTAACTTTTTAAGAAACTGCCAAATACTTTCCAAAGTGATCTATCATTTTACATTCCCATCAGCAAGGTATGTACATTCCAATTGCTCTACATCCTGCACAACACCTGGAATGTCAGTCTTTTTAATTATAGTTGTCTTTGACAATGTTCAAGTCTTTTGGCCATATTTTAAATTTGGTTGTCCTCTTACTATATTGAATTGTAAGCATTCTTTTATGTATTGAGGGCAAAAATCCTTTGTGAATTTTCTTTACCAGCCCATGGCTTGCCTTTTCCTTTTCCTAATGGTGTCTTTCAAAGAGCAGAAGTTGAAATTTTGACGTTATCTTTTTTTTCTTTTATAGCTCATGTTTTTTGTTTCTTCTCTAAGAAACATTGCCTTTCAAAGATCACAAAGGTTTGGTTATGTGTTTTTTTTCCTATCAGTTGTATACTTTTAGCTCTTGCACTGAGATCTCTGGTCATTTGAGATAATTTTTGTGGATGATGAGAGGTAAATTTTTTTTTTTCTGTATGGATGTCTAATTGTTCCAGCATTATTTGTTGAAAAAACTATCCTTCCCCCTTTGAGTTACCTTAACACCTTTGTTGGAAATCAATTGACCATATAAGCGTGGGTCTATTTCTAGACTCAATTCCGTTCCATCAATCTATATGTCTATCCTTATACTAATACTATACTGTCTTAAATCTGACTCTTTTCTGTAAAGGCTTTACACAGAACTTCCCCTTCTATAAACATTTTTACTCAGATTTATTGATTTCAGTAGTTGAGTCCAAATTCTCTCACTGTCAATCATGACTGGATTAGATTTCCAAAGCCTGTTCTTGCCTAGGATATTTCCTCCTCAGGATAATTTCTTTAAATAACCAATCTTATCCATTTCATGTTGTTCTTAACGGTTTAATTCTCAGAGGGTAGTCTTATTTTTAAATTTTGAAGGTTAGTTCACAATACCTCTATGGAGATGATTTTCCTTGGCCTAGAATGTCAATACTCAGGGGTGAAGGACGGGTTTCATATATGTTTGTTTTGAGCAGATTCTATCATGTGGCAGTTAATTAATAATAACAAGACCTATAAAATGCTCACTAGGTTTTAAGCACTACTGTTTTAGTCATTGTCACTTAGAATTTATTAAACCCTCACAATTATACCTACCTTCTTTCAGGTAGGTACCATTATTATTCTTATTTTATGGAAGAGAAACTGGGGCACGTAGAAGTTGAGTAATTTGATGAAGATGACTTGTGAGAAACTATTTTGTGCCAGTAAGTAGAGGAGATATGCTTCGGTGATGTACTGATGACTGTTTAATAACCAGGTCTTCAAGAGAAAAAAATGTATGCATATACCCTCAAAGGTTTGTGATAAATTTTACTGGTGTAAATGATGGGTGGCACACGATTTACAAATAATAAAAAAGTATAATGCTCTATTGTAAATTCCATACAGCCAATCGATTCTCATAGAATGCTTTCATTGATTTTTGTTGAACTCATGTATCTGTGGCCAAACTTTGGTTGCAGTTCAACTATGATCTGACAAAACAGACAAGGAATGAATGCTTGATTACTCTCTGGTTCAGAAAAGAAGTCCCTCACATCATTGACAAATGAATGTAATTCTGACATGAATGTTGGTATTTTCGATTATATTACTAAGACAAAAGTGAAACAACAAAGACATATATCAGAACTTTAATCATTTGCCAATGATGTGAGCAACTTCTCTCCTGAACTGGATGATAGTTTTTGAATATTGGAAGAATATTTTCTCAATTTTTTGTGTTATTCACAATGTAACAGCTACAGACATGACACCTTTTTAAGTTTATTCTGCATTATTAACATTTTATCCTTCTATGTCTTAAGGGTAGACAACCAACAAAACAATAAATCAAGGCTTAATTTGTGGTATTTGTTGATTTCCAGGACATAAATACTCCTACAATGGCTGATTTCAAACCACTAATGTGACGGTATTGAAAACAGAGTTGAAAAGAGATGTGCAGTAGCACATCATTCTATCGTATTTCTACCACAGAGAGAGGAGAATGGTAAATAACCTCAAGATAATAGTCAAATGTAGTAAAATCATTAGGAAGTAATGAGTTTTAGTATATTTTTTTTAGTTGTAAGTTTATATAATTTAATATTTGACAGTGGTTGTGTTTAACAATTGATCTCAAAATTGCTAAAATTTAACAGCTCTTGCTGGTCAGTCTGAGCTGGCTTCAGCATGCCACTGCATGCTTTGACCCAAGGCAGCAAAACCACTATGCTCTTAACCACTCTTCGATGTGGTATTAAAGTATTACTAAAATATATTTCCATACCAATACAAGTATGGTGGTACTAAGCATGCAAGATATATTACATTTCTTCATTTTTCTAAATCACATTAATTCCCATTAAATGTATCATTCATCCAGGTTGTTGAGAAGTCCAATTTGAGGGACCTTCATGCTCAACCATACAGGTACCCTAAAGCTCACACAGGTCAAGAACATGGCAATGGACCACTGGTGGCCTGTCCATGTTGCCATCGCTTCCATTCATCCTGCCCAGGCCCACCTGGAAGGCAGGGCCCTCCCCCTCTGTGGTATCAGATGAGATCACGGTCCCAGTGATGGCACTCTAGTGCCGAGGGCATCCTGGAGGACAAAGACTAGAACACAACCACCTCCATCTGTGGCTGCACTACCTCCAGGCTGCTGTGTTCAAATAAAGCCTTCCTTTGCCTTTTCTTCCTCTGGTGCGCATCCCCTGAGGCTGGCCACTCCCTCTCCAGCTCCGAAAGCAGCTGCCTCCCCACTGCTCTCAGACAGTTCAGCCCAATCACTCAGATGCACTTATGCCTCCAACACCGGGAAATTTCTTTTAGTGTTATCTGCAGGGTAGGCAGGGAGAAAGCTTTCATGCTTTCCTGGTGAGACTACTTTAAAAAGAGATAATAACATTAATTTATTACTGAGAGAATCACTGAAGTAGCCTGGGCATAAAACGAAATGAGGCTTTAAAAAGTAAAATCGGGGGAGGGGGTGCTGGGTGGCTCAGTTGGTTGGGCATCGGACTCTTGATTTTTCAGGTCATGATCTTGGGGTCCCGTGTCGGGCTCTGTGCTTGGCAGGGAGTCTGTTTGAGGATACTCTCTCTCTCTCTCTCTCTGCCCCTCGCCCCTCAAATACATACATGAATCTTAAAAAAAAGTAAAGTCAGGGCCTCCTGGCTGGCTCAGTCGATACAGTGTGCAACTCTTGATTTGGGTTAGTGGGTTCAAGCACCACACGTTGGGTATAGAGAATACTTAAAAATAAAATCTTGGAAAAAAAAGTAAAGTCAGAATCATGAGCATTTTTTAAATGCTGCACTTGGAACAGGTACTCAAATATAATTTTTTGCCTTCAGGAATCAAGAATGATTAGTGTTGATTAGTGTTTTCTATTTAACCTTTATAAGCAAGGCTCCCTCTTTCCACGACCCTATTAATTCTCATCTCCTCACACAACATATTTGGAAATCATCCTGATTTCATTTGACATCAGAAAGACATGCATTTGCCCTCCTGGCATGCTGGAGAAACAAATCAATTCCTTCTCCCAGATAGGGTGATGAAAGTCCTTCTCTGCAGTGCTTTCTATTGCTATGGTAACAGAAGATGGGGTTTCCCAAGGGAACCAGATTTTTATATACACAGAGAAAAGCAGTTCTTTAAAAGCTTGATCCCCTTTTCGTTGCGTGTATAATACTATCAATGCAATAAACTGAGTACCAAAGGAAAAATAGAATGACACCAACCCTTTTCATATAGGTGTGTACTGAGATCTCGATTGTATCGAGACCTTCGGAGAAAGGGAGTTAATTTTTAAAGTTTTAATATTGTGGCATTGCTTTTATAACTATAATGATTTGCAAGATTTGCAAAGGGCAAGTTTTTGTAGAAGAATATAGAAAAGACTTGATTTATGGACTCTCAAATGGCAGATAGACTTCCAGTATAAGTAAGTAGTATCAATACTTCCAGTCTCAGAAAGACTTAAAACACTGTGATATGGTGAAGAAGATGATGGGAAACCCAGAGTAGAACAGATACATTGTGTAATGGTGGTGCTTTCCACTTCTGTCATTTTCTCCCTGGGAAGTACATAATAGTTGTCCATTTCATAGATGAAATCTTGTCAGAAGGAATTCAGGAGGTATGATTCTTTCCATGACAGCCCCTTAATCGGATAAGAGGACCTAACTTCCTTTAATCTGTTGGCTCATCTAAAGGCATTACTGTAGTTTAGCTTTTTAGGCTCAGGGCACCTCTGTGGAAGGAGCGAAGAACAGTTTTGCCGTATGCAGCAGGGGGTGGATTTGGTTTTATGTGAGGAAAATACATACATATATACACATCTGTCATTTGAGTGCTTCTGAACTAAAATTCCAAAGATGTTTTGGGATTAGACAAAAGCAGATCTTGCTTAAAATGACTTTTCTGGAAATTCTGGAGCTCCTAAATGCAGAGGTGTGGGAAGAAGGGAAGCTGATGGTAGCTTCCAACCTGCTTCTTATAGAAGTGCTTCTGCAACTCTCCCATTACGGACACATTATACATATAATGCTCTTGCAAATCCAGAGATTAAAGTTTGTTGGTTTTCCCTCTGGTCTCTGATGAGGTTTAAAGAGTGCTGTTGAAATGATATGACAAATGTAAAATAAAAGTAAGGTGCCACTTGACTGTGCTCTGAAAGATATACAGATACCATCATCCGGGGGAAGAAGTGACGTTTCTGGGGAGCTGATGGGAAGGTAACAAATGGCAAAATGAATAAAGGTTGTTCTCTCTATTCTTGACACAGACATGGATAAATAGGAACATTATGAGTCATTTTCAGTAATCAATTTGCATGCAAGCCAGAGAGGTGAGGTCAGAGAGTCTCCACTTAACAAAAGGAGAAAAAAGATAACTGCTAATATATTCAAACGGCAAAGTTGGAACCTGGATCAGTGGGTATCATGAGCTGGGAATAGATGATGTAAAGAACAGCATAAAAGGACTTTTGACAAAAAAATTAAAAAACAAAAATTTCCAATGTGAACTTTTTAATGAATATGATAAATTTATGGGCCTTGATATAAAGGAAAAGAATAACCAGAGTAAAAATACTTGAAATCCATAATGGGATGTTTTTGGGTCATACCACTAATTGAGTAATTTAGACTGGTGAGTTATTTTGAAGGCCTCTTTTTTTTTTTAAAGATTTTATTTATTTGACAGAGAGATACATAGCAAGAGGGGAACACAAGCAGGCGGAGTGGGAGAGGGAGAAGCACGCTTCCCGCCGAGTAGGGAGCCCGACTTGGGGCTCGATCCCAGGACCCTGGGATCATGACCTGAGCCGAAGCCAGATGCTTAACAACTGAGCCACCCAGGCGCCCCTCTCAAACATTTTTTTAAAGATTTTATTTGTTTATTTATTTATTTGAGAGAGAAAGAGAATTGGGGTGGGGGTAGAGGGAGAGGGAGAAGCAGACTCCCCGCTGAGCAGGGAGCCCGATGTGGGGCTCCATCCCAGGACCCCAGGATCATGACCTGAGCCAAAAGCAGATGCTAAGCTGACTGAGCCACCCAGGTGCCCCTATCCAAACATTTTTAAACAGAAGCTGTGATCCGGCAAAAGTTTCGTTTATGTCTCTTGATAGTGTCTCTGACCATCTAGGAGGAAAACACTCATTCTTTATTTTCCAGTTCCTGTGTAGAACCTATTGCCCACGTCAGTGTGGAGAGGCAATATGGTAGCCATGATTGTTGGCATTGTTTGCTCCCTCTTCTGCAAGCACTTTATTGTCTACTCTACCATGTGATGTTCCCGGAACTGTGCGTAGAGTGATGGAAACAGCCCCCTCCCTCATGGATCATACTGTCTAGTCAGATCCTCTTCTTGATAGCCCTTAGGACTACAGGCGTGGTACTAACCTGAGGGATCTCCTTGGTTTCCTCACTAAAAATTGGCTTAGGCCATCTTTTCCCAGGATCAGGCTGCATAGGCTTTAAATTCTAATGCTGCAAGTTCTATGAGTTTAAAAGCTGCCCAGGCAAATAACCTCAGGCAACTTTGACACGCTCAGGCTTTTCCTTAGCCTTCAGCATCCAAAACCTTTCTCTCTCTTTCCTTTAAGTATCTCTTGAGTCCTTTTTTCTATCCGCCCTACCCCTCCTTACCTCACTCTCTGTCACGTGTTCCCTTACTGGCCTCCTTGCCTCTTCTCCTAACACTTCTCCCCCACCTGCCCTTCCCACTGCCTCGCTGCTGCTGGGGTTACCTTACTAAAATATGCAACTGTTCATGCCATGTCCTCTGATAATTGGCAGTGGTGCCTTACCATCCTGGCCTGCTTAAAAGGGCTTACAAGGCCGCCCTGGCCTACCTGACCCATTTCATTTTCTGCTACTCTCTGCAAGACTAAATTTGAGTATTGTCTTTGTACATGGATGCTCTTTGCACCTTTTATATGTGTTATCTTTTTCTGGTACTCCGTATAAAGATTCCCGAGGATATATTTTCTAGCAAGCACTTGTTAGATGGCGACTCAGATCCTGGGCACGCAGGCGTTTCTTATCCCAGAGCTCCCAGGTGTTTCCTGTCTCAGGACTCCTCTGCCGGCCTTGGAACTCCCGAGTGGTGGCTGAGGCAGCCCCTAGGACCGGGTCCTGCCCTGTGAAACACCTCTGACACACAGTGCCTCCCAGCCATCCCCTCCCTGCCGCTGCATCTGGCCCTGCACTCACTCCCCCACACATCAGAAGCCACGGAGCGAGCGGAGCGCACCTGCCCCTTGTTTGCCTTTCTGGGAAACCCCACACTGCCTCCACCCTGCCCAGGCGCCGCCCAGGCTCGTGGGCATCATTTGAGGTTGGAGGGGGCTGGGGTGCAGAGCCACAGGCAGTTGGGCTGTGTCAGAGAGGGAGAGCAAAGCTCTGAGGCTGTTCGGGGGAGAGGCTTGAGGAACCGGCCGCAGGGATCTCCTGGGACAATTCTAGACAACTCGCTGTTGCTAGGAGGAACAGCTGGCCCTGAGGACGTGCAATGACTTTGCATTCCGGTTGCTGCGACCTTGGACCTTTGCAGGTGTGGGATTGGGCCCCGGGGGCCGCTGCAGAAGACAGTCACTGTCCGAGTCCTTTTTCCTCCTACAAGATCGTAGACTTGCGGCTGGGGCTGTGTGCATTTCACTCCCCGGGCGCCCCGGCATAGCCTCTGGGCCAGAGCCCGTCCCAACGCCTGGCCTGACCCCTGGGACGAAGTGCCCCACACTATGACTCTGAGTGTAGGGGGAAGGGACACAAGACATCACGGAGGATTGGGGTTTGCTTGACACCTGAGCCGTCCCTGACGCTCAGTCTCTCCCAGCCCATCCGTTTGCTCCCTGCCCCTGCATCTGACCCCACACTCACACCTTCCTCCCCTCCAGCTACAGAGTACACCGTGAGGGCTCCACCTGCACCCTCTTTGTTTAAAAAGAAGAAAACAAAAACCCGACGAAGCACCAGCCTGGGTAGGAGAGTGCAGGTGGAGCAGACCTCCAGCGTGGGGAGCAATACGGTGAATGAGGACGCGTGCAGTGTGGGTGCTGGGAACACTCGGGAAGACTAGCTGCACTCCGGCACCGGGATAAAAGGGCCTGGGAGGGTCCTCAGTGAGGAAAGGGGATGGTACTCAAGGGTCCCGTGCAAAAGACCGCACTAGGTTTGGTGGGAGGCCCAGGAGGGGAGCTCAGCGGGACGAGGACGAGCTCGCAGGGACAGCGTAGGGAGCTTGGTTGCTGCAGAACTTGGGGGAAGCACACGTGGAGACCAGAGAGAGGCAGGAAGTAATCTGTGTTTGAAAACGCACTGTATCCACAGAGATGTGCATATGTTGGTTGTATATAAATGCCAGTTATACAAATGATGATAATGAAACTCGCTTTGAGTGCTCACTCTGAGCCCGGTGCTGTGCTGAATGCTCTGTGTTCTGTATATTGTCTACTTTTATGGCGTAACTGCATTTTATAGATGAGGAACCTGAGGCAAAGAGATGAACATGCCCAAAGAACCAGAGGTAGTAAGGGATAGCAGCGTGCAAATCCAAGTCTGCTTATAGAGCATATATTTGTATTAAAATTATGCTGAAAGTTGAAAAGGAAAAATTCTGTTGTGTAAATGTTGAAATAAAGGAAAAACATTCTTTTATTGTGTAAACAGTCATCTGCTAGTTTTTCATATAGGTAATGTGCTTTTTTAAAAAAATTTTCAACACCTATTTTTAGAAAGGCACAACTTCTTTACACAGTGATTTTAAAACATTAGAGTATTTGCTCATCTAGGAATAACAATGATGACATTTCTTCCTCTTCACTGCTCCAGACTCCCTGAAATTCTAGGTGGTATTTGACAAAGTTTTATTTTGATTGGACTACAGAGGAAAAATGTTACACAAACCACAGCCTGGTAATTTGTGGTTCTCTTGGTTTTGCAGTGATTTATGTAAAATAGAAATTTTCATTTAAAATACGTAATCTATGGCAACAGACACCGAAACAGCACTTGACTCTGAGACCCCTCCGTGCTTTGAAATCCTAATGAGGATGGCATCCAGAGCTTGTGCGAGCAGGTTTAATTAATTTTGAGAAGCACACTTTCTCCTAGCAACAGCTTTTTTTTCCAAATTAAAGTCCAAAGCTAACTTGAAAAAGCTGAGTAATATTTTCAAAGTCAGTAAGTAAATATCTTGACATAAAGCAATTATAGAACCGTACAGGTTTTCTCATCATAAAATTATAATCATTATAGCATCTGATTTTCAAGGTAACCAAGTGGGTGAGATCAGATGAAATTATTGTTAAACTGTGCTAAGCCACCCTTTGCCATTCAACATTTCCATTAGAGTAGTCAGGTAATTTATCAGTTTGAGGACAGTTCAGACTCTTCCTCTTGAGATTCTCTTGTTAGATGACTGAAATGAGAAACAAATGTGGATAAAAGAAAATCAATGTTTTTCTTAACTTTGTTCAGGAGGTTATGAAAAGAGGCTTTTTTTTTTTTTCTTTTTCAGCCTTGCCTTACACCCAGATAAAACTCTGGTTGCAACTGGCCAAGTTGGGAAGGAGCCATATATATGCATATGGGATTCCTATAATGTCCAGACTGTGTCCATTCTTAAAGATGTCCATACACATGGAGTCGCCTGCCTGGCTTTCGACTCAGATGGACAGGTGTGTATCTTTTTCCATTTGTTTTCTTCAGTGACTTCTCACCAGTCACCTGGAATTGCAGTGCACATAGCTTATGGGCTCAGAAGGCTACTACTAACCCTTGCTGCCTCCCCTTGTCCACCTCCTAGGATCCTCTCCTATCAGATCCTTTTCCAGCTGTCGCACTGACACCCAGCCCTGGGTGGGCCCCGGTTTTGTTTCCCTCGGTCTCCCCATCGATTGAAAAACCTCCAGAAGTAAGTCATGGACTCAGGTCGATCGGATCCCTCGTGACTCAGCCATTCCACTTAGTCTTCCATTTTAGCTTCCTAAATTTGGAATTAGAGATGGACCCAACCTTTTTCATAGACTTCAAGCCCTGAGCATCTCCTTGGTTCCCTTTGCTTTTAGAGAGTAACACCACCTCCTAATAATTCACGGAGAAGATTCTCTTTGACTCTTTACCTTGAGGTTTCCTCTAACCCCTGCTTCCCCACCCACCCCTGCGATTCAAGCAGCCGCTGAGTCGGCCTGTGACTGTGAAGACAGCCACTCTCCCGTGCATTCTCACCTTCCCATTCTCTGCCACCATCCTTTAGGTTACAAATCCGTGCCCTGCCAGACAGTTTAAATAACCTCTAACTGGCCTCCACACCATTAGTTGCTTACTAAAACATTTCACCAACTGAAAAAATTGTGAAAGCATTATTTTATTATTTTTTTAAATTACAGATTTTATTCTTTTTTTAAAAATTAACATCTAATGTATTATTTGTTTCAGGGGCACAGGTCTGTGATACATCAGTCTTACACAACACCCAGTGCTCACCACAACACACATCCTCCCCAGTGTCCATCACCCAACCACCCCACCCCCCCATCCCCCCCACTCCAGCAACCCTCAGTTTGTTTCCTATAGTTGAGAGTCTCTTACTGTTTGTCTGCCTCTCTGGTTTCGTCTCGTTTCCTTTTTTCCTCTCTTCCCCTATGATCCTCTGCCTTGTTTCTTAAATTCCACATATCAGTGTGATCATATGACAGTTGTCTTTCTCTGATTGACTTATTTCGCTCAGCATAATACCCTCTAGTTCCATCCACGTCATTGCAAACGGCAAGATTTTATTTTTTGATGGCTGAGTAATATTCCAGTGTGTGTGTGTGTGTGTGTGTACACCACATCTTCTTTATCCATTCATCTGTCGAGGGACATCTGGGCTCTTTCCACAGTTTGGCTATTGTGGACATTTGTATCTTTGTGGTAAATAGTAGTAGTGAAATTGCTGGGTCATAGGTTAGTGAGAACATTATTTTAAAAACACTAAAAGCTTGGAGAACTCAGTGAATGAAGTCCACACTTTGTGGCTGGGTATTCTAGGGCTTACCCAACTTTTCTAGCCTTGTCTTCACAATCTCCTTGCAGTCTAATTGGGCACGTCCATGAGATTCCTCTACCAGACATTACACTTTTGCTCCTCCAGCCCCTCCCTCATACTGTTTCTCCACCTAAAGTGCACTACTCACCTTCTTTGCCTCTTAAAGTGATTCATTCTTCCAAGACACTTCAAAGGTCTTCAAAGGACATACTTCCTGGAGTCTTCCCAGGACCGCCAACAAGCTTTCCTTCTTACCTTTGACTTCCAGTAACTTTTGGCAGAAAGGATTTGTTAATGCTACAGATGTCAATTACATGTCCATTTTCAAACTATGTTACAGAAAAGGCAGCCCCCACACAGAGGGAGGATTCCTGACTTCTATTACCTTCACCTCCTCACTAAGACGGTGCCTTTTCCCTAGCCTTTTCTGTGATCCTGGGCCACCCTTCCTCGTATTTCTGCCAATTTATTTTTTCAATCCAGTTTTTGGCACATTTCAGAGTTAATTCTGTAGGGGCATGCTGTGGAAAGACCTGTGAAGTTATTATTCAGAGAGGCTTGACCAGCCTGAGAGTTTGGGGCAGGTTGAGTGTTATTACAGGACTTGAGCTGGTTTGCATCACTTTTTTTAACAATTTACATTTACTTAGTGTTTCCTGCTGTTTTGCCAGGGTAATGATCATTAACTCTTTAATTTTTCTTTCTAGAACTAGATTCACTACATACCTGGCATACATAGTTTTTTTATTTTATTACTTTGTAATCTCATCCAGGTTAGGGTAGTGGAATGGATTTCCACTGATTCCACATCTAAAGAGAAATAGCTGGGTAGTCCCATTTGTTGACATTTTCAGTTACTGACTTCCTGACTAAATTCAATGAATGTCAGAATGCATACATAAGTACAAGTGTATACATATGCATAGGTGGGTACTTATATGCGTATTCTCTGATTTGGGTTTTCTAGCAACCATTATTAGAATTTGTTTGGAAGCATCGCAAGAAAAATGTAATGCAGCAGAAGGAAATCCAGCTTTAACGTTGAGTTCTTTGTTAATTTGTGTCAAAATCTTAGCCGTTCTCTCTTAGGTTCCATTTTGAACGGTGAGGGTAGCAGTGGACCACATGGTACTTAACTGTCGGCTGAGAAAAATAACATATTTGCTTGCGGTGAAGGATTTCGTGGCTTGTTGATGCCTATTGCTTCAGGTCTTCCCTAGTCCCTGGACAGAGTTCACTGGAATCAAGTGATATTTAGAAAATGACAAATGGCTCATCACCTCTTAAACAACAAAAGGCAATAGAAATGCTTTTTAGGTAGCCATGGGGCCTGTCATTACAAATGAATAAAATAGATTACTTTTGGCTTTTTTTCAATCAAGAAATGTGGGTTTTACTTTAGTGCCCATGTTTATTACAAAAAAAATAAGCTAAATGGAATTCACACCCTTCAAATTTTTCTTATATGGACAAAAATGCAACCACGTATTATAATTTCCATTGCTGGGATGCTCTATTAAAACTTACAGCAAAGAAAGAAACCCACAAAGACCCCCTTTCTTAAGGGCACATTTTTAAAGTTCCAACTGTGTATTTTTTATACTAAACATTACTGATGGAAGCCATCTTTACTGAAGAAAACTGAATAATCCCTGCATAACAACACATTTGCATTTAGCTATATGTGACTGTCATTACACATGTATGCACGCATACACGCACACACACATAGACACTCATAGTGAAATATGTAAGCTCAGATACTCTTATTACTTGGGTGATGCTGTATTTTCAAAACCCTTTGATTGGCAGAAAGGATTTGTTAGTGAAATACGTAAGCTCAATTTTACCAATCCATATGATAATTCTACAAGGTAGACCTAACAAATATTTTGCATTCATTTTACAAATGAGAAAACATAATTTAATGAGGTTAATTTTGCAAGGTCTTAGGTCTGGCTCCTCACAAGTCAAAAGAGAAGCCAAATCGACTCACCCAGTCCAGACCTCTGTCCATTATACAGTGCTGTTTCCATAGGCGGGGACATCCTGCTAGAACCTCCCTCTGATGTTGGTATTTCTAATACATGTTTTGATACTTTTGATTTTGTGTATACTTAAATGTGTTAAATTTTCTTTTCCTTTGAGAACAAGTTCTGATATAAACCCCAAGAATTTAGGCTGGGAGATGAAGTACCAGATTGCGTTTACCAACATGTTACCTGAAATGTTTGTGGAGCTATGAAAATTAAGAATGAACGTGTTTGTCAAACCCTTTAATTTCAGCAGTTTGGCAAGATTTTTGGGCTATAGAATCCTAGACTGTCTCTACTCTCACATTAATATTTTAAATTTAAAAATTAAGAAAATTTTAAAAAAATAAAAAATTGAGGGGCGCCTGGGTGGCTCAGTCTGTTAAGCAGCTGTCTTCTGCTCAGGTCATGATCCCAGAGTCCTGGAACCGAGCCCCGTGTCCGGCTCCCTGCTCAGTGGAGAGCCTGCTTCTCCCTCTCCCTCTGCCTGCCACTCTACCTATTTGTGCTATCTCTCTGTCAAATAAATAAAGAAAATCTTTAAAAAATAAAAACATTTGAACCTTGCCTTCAAGTTGTGTTCCTCTGAAATCAACTTGTTAAATCAGAGGCTTTGTGCCAAATGATTTGTAGCTTTTAGGTTTTTGAAATTTCAGTATGTGCTAATAGAAGTCATCTGTGATATCTTTAGTTGTGTACTTAAGATGGATTTTGAGAAATCTTTTTTTTTTTTTTTTCCGCATATGTTCAATGCCTGGCCCAGAGTAGGTCATCAGTGACCATTTGTTGAAAGAAGTGATGGATAATAAGAAATGTGCCCATCAGTTTCAGCTATTAAATTATTGTTCTTATTCTTAGCGTTTGGCTTCTGTGGGATTGGATGCCAAAAACACAGTCTGCATTTGGGACTGGAGGAAGGGAAAACTTCTGGCCTCCGCCACCGGCCACTCCGACCGGGTAAGAAGAGCTTGTTGGATTGAACTGTGCAGTTTTCATAAGTGTGAGGGAATTGTGAAGTAGCTTCCCAGAGTTGTCCTATTTTTAAAAGTATATTTTCCATGTAAAGATTTTCCTACATATTCAACCTAAAAACTGACTTTAAAAAAAATTAATTTGTGATTAATAACTGTGTCAGCATGATCTCTTCTGATGATCGGATGCTTTCTTTAAATTGTTACTACTTCTCATAGGCAAAGCAAATTTTTGACACTGGCATTTAGCATCTTCATAAAATCAAAATAGAATTGAATTTGAAAATACATGTAAAGTTTAGATTTGGTTTAGATCGTTTGGCTAGATTTGGTTAGATTTCATTTAGATCTAAACGAATACATAAAATATATGTATTCATTTAGAAATGGAAGTAGTTAGAAAATATTCACAAAATGTGTTTCAAGTGTATACATTTTATTTTACTTTAAGGATTTATTTCAGACAGAGAGAGCATGTGCACACAAGTAGGGGTGGGAGGTGGGGGGAGGGGCAGAGGGAGAAACAGATTCCCCTTTGAGCAGGGAGGGAGCCCAACCTGGGGTTGGATCCCGGGAACCCTGGGATTGTGACCTGAGCTGAAAGCAGACGCTTAACAGCTTAACCAGCTGAACCTCCCAGGTACCCCAGAGTGTATACATTTTAACTTCAAATGATTGTAAGGACAACCTTAGGATTCTTTCTTATTTTGAGAATCTTGAATGTAAACTGTGGCCTGCTTATCATCATATTGAATTTAGTGTGATCAAAAATAATTCCATACAGTCATAGCAGGCAAGATAGGATATGAAGCAGGTCAGAAATCTATTTCTCCATTGTCTTGCATAATTAAAATAATTTGACCATTTTATTGTCTTGATTTTCTAATTTCAAAAAAAAAAAAAGTGAATTTGCATGACTACTTGCATTGATTGCTAGTTTTGTATTTCTCCTCAATGTAAGTGTCCATACAGAATGAGGCCCAAATTAGATACTAAATTCACTGTCTCTTTCTTAGTGTGAACTTTAAATTTTTTTTTTCATTCACTGTTGGAGAATCATGGTTTTAAGGTGACCCCATAGTTGTTGCTGTGCATTCGGGCAAATTATACTCAAGGATTAAGTTCTCAGAAAGTCCAAGAATGACCAGCAGTGGAACTTTGGTGTTGGAAGAGGCCCGGCATCCTTCTGGTCCCAATGGTTTGTACTCCTGGTCACACGTTAAGAATTCCGTAGGGAGATTTTACAGTGTAGTGATGCTTGAGCTCTACTCCCAGGTTATTAACTTCTTGGTAATTAATTGGTATTAACTTAGTACTCAATGAGCAGGTTGAAAATATTTGTGCTCACATTTTGGATATTACTGTTTCTGCTTATGTGATAATCCCATCGTATAAAATTAGTTGGATTAAACTAGATCAGTATGTGAATTTCTTACTATTTTGTCATGTATTTTACACCTTCCACTTAGAAGTAGATTGTGAAAAGTGTATACTACTCTAGTGTGACCTCTATAATTTAAAGAGCCTAGAATGTTTTAATGAAATACTGTCCTTTTAGAACACTGTTCTCCCAGACCCCATAATTTGTATCACACAGTTTTGTTCTTTATTACTGGTGCCAATATGAGTTATTACTGGCTCCTTATGGGCAAATGATTATCTTCAAGATTATTTTAGTGGCTAAAATGCTTAATGTCTAGCACTCATTTATGTAATGAGTGCTTTATAACCTGCAAAATGATTGTACATACATTATCTTAATTGACCTCATAACAGAACTGAGGTGATGTCATTTATTTTTAAAGATTCTAAGACTAGCCTGAGGTTGCCTAGCTAAAATGGGCCTCATTGGAACTTGGTACTTGGACCAAATGCTTTCTTCAGTGCTCTTTCTGTGGTCTATAATTGCTCCTTTCTACCTAACTGAAGGTTATAGGTCCTTCTTTTCTCTCTGATGATGGGTCCATATTTCTCCTTCCTATGTGATGAGAAATTAGCAGCCTAAACTCTTTCTCTGATTTAGACTCCAGCCCTGACCATTATGCCTTCTATTAGAGCTTCACAGAATGTGGTCCATGGACTAACCGCATAGGAATCTCTTGGGGTCTGCTTAAGAATGCAGCTGCCTGGACCCAATTTCTGACCCAGGAAGTCAGAATCTTTCAGTTGGGCTGGTAGATATGCACTTTGAGCAATTACCACAGCTGACCTGACCCTTAAGGTTGACAGAGTCTTCTCTTCCTTGTTCCCAAAATTGAAAACTGCCGGCAAACTGGTAGCTTTTCTTTAAGAATGATAAATAGTATTAGTGGATATGTTTTCAGTTCCTTGGAAAACTGAAAATAAAGTAGTATTTTGGATCAGATTAAAATGACAGGCTAAAGGCCTATTTTAGGTGGGCTAAGTTAGGGGCCAAATAAATGCCTCTGCCTTGTGTTTATGAATATTAACTTCTAAGATTATGAGAAAGTGTTGGCCACATTGAATTGTGGTTGACTATTAAACATTTTCCTACTTAAACACTCTGTAAATCTTTTTGTTTTTATTGTAAAGCTATCTCAAAAGTATTTTATGATCATTGTGTAGAGGTATAGAAAATTTGATCAAAAAATTATTCTAGGTCATTGCAATGCATCAAGTTAAAAACATGACACAAGTTTGTCTCATTGATTGCAGTTAATTATTATTTCTTTATTCAGGCCTAAGGTAAGTAGATGTGAGGCAATAAAAACACATGTTGTCAACTCCTGACCCATCACCAAGCCAAATCCCACGTTGTTCAGTCTATACAGGTAACATTGTGTCCTCAGTGTTAGGATGGAGTCTTGGCAGTTGAACTGATAACTGAAAGAAGGCAAAAACACAAAAATCACCAACATAGCAATTTTTTATTTTTTTTTGAACAGATTTTTGATATTTCCTGGGATCCATATCAGCCAAACAGAGTGGTTAGCTGTGGAGTAAAACATATAAAGGTAAAGTAGTTATTTAAAAAATTTTTGGTAACTTGTATGAGAAGAATTGAAGGTGCTTATATGTATAATTTGATGTTGAGAAGTGGCTCAACTTTATTTATCTTAAATTTGGAGCCATTTTACCTGCTTCTTTGATCGTGAAGCAAGCTGACATCAGCTGATGGGGCTTTTTCAGAACTACAGTGTATGGACCACCAAGTGGAGTATCCAGCAGGCAGCTGAAAAGAAAACTTTATGTTAATTAAATGCTAAACTGAATACTCAAAGTACTTCTAGGATTGCAAGTTTTAAAACAGTTCTGATTTTAATACTATAAATTAAGTTTTTACATTTTGATGAATGTTTACACATGCTGCATATCAAAACTCTGTCATGTTGAAATATGTTTTTTGAGAAGGAAGGTGCCATATTGGGTTGGACATAGAAATACAGGGATACATGGTACAAACCTACCTGGGTCATTGGTCTTTAAATGCCTCTATCTTCCCCTAGACTACACAGACTGAATTATCACAGGTGGCCCAGGACCTACCTTCAGCTATTTGCTTCTTTCTATTTTGTTTAACAGGTACAAAGTCAACACCATTAACTTTCTTTGCTCTGATATAGCAAAAATTTCCACTGGACCCTGGGATATGGCCCAGGATCTTCTGTCTACAGATTTGTAGCTAGTAGAGGTTTAAAGTTCGTAATTGAAAGAATGTAAGGATTACTTGCTTGACTCCAGCCTGTGTGGATCTGGTGCAAAATTGTTGGTACAAAAATGTTGCATTTTTGTCTGAATGGAGTAGGTATCTATAATATTCCCCCAACCAACTCCTCCTGTTTCCCAGTTCTTTTGTTCTTCTTTGAATCTAGTTTTTTATGATTTCTCCTCATTGTTCCTACTTCATTGTTAGAAAGGAACAGATGATCAAATACTCAGAAATAAATATAATGAGGGATGCAAGACTTAAAGAATATTACAAAACTTTACAGAGGAATATAAAATAAGGCTTGAGCAAATGGAGAGGCAACCTTGGTTCTGGACATGATGTCTAAAAATTACAAACTCATCCTTTCAATTACATTCAGTACAAGGTCAGTTAAAATCTCTAGAAGTTTTGTTACTGTTATCTGACATTTCCTTTTCAATTATTCTAAGTTAGTCAGGAAGGATTAAAAAATGAGAATAACCAAGAACCTGGATAAAAAAGGGATAATGAAGAGGGAACTGCACTAAGCGTATTATGAAATTAAAATAATTAAAATGTATCACACTGGGATAAGGATAAATAAGAACAACACCACCACCAACAAAAAAAGCTGAGGGGTGCCTGGGTGGCTCAGCTGGTTAAGCGTCTGCTTTTGGCTTGGGTCGTGATCCCAGGGTCTGGGATCGAGCCCCATGTTGGGCTCCCGGCTCAGTGGAGTCTGCTTATTCCTCTCTCTCCTCTGCTCATGCTCTCTCTGTCTGTCTCTCTCAAATGAATAAATTAAAAAAAAAATCAAAAAACAAAGCTGAGAAATAGACTTTAAAAGGGATAACAATTTAGAATGGTATCTTGACCAGTGGGCCCTAGGACAGTTTGTTATCTATTTGAGGGGAAAAAAGTTATATATTATTCATACCATACACTAAAATAAATTCTCTATGAATCAAAGAGTTACATGTTTAAAAAACTGTAAAATAACTAGAGGAATATCTAAGTAAATGCTTAACTGCTCTCAAGTAGGTGAAAGGCCTTTCTGAATGTAAAAGCAAAGTAAGAAACCATAAAGGATAACATTATAGATTCAATTATATAAACATTAAAACATTCTGTCTACCTACCCCCACCCCTAAGAAACAAAAGAAGCAAACCACAAATGAGCTAAGTGTAAGCCACGAGCATGGTAGATAGAATTTGGGTTTGTCCTTGAAATGTCAAGACCTCCAACAAACCTGTACAATGGACAAAGGACATGTATACTTGACAAAAACAGAAACACTGTTGGCAAATAGATATATGAAAGTCTAAACCTCATTAATAAGGAGGAAAAATTTTAAAATAACAATATTTTTTTAATCCATCAAAATTATGATTAAAATATATCCAGTGTTGGCAAAAATTTGGTGACTGAACATTCTCAAACCTTGGTGGTGGAGGGGTAAATGAGTACCAGATATGAGTATTTCTACTCTTTCTGTCCAGAAATTTGGTAATATCTATCAATAGCTTTAGAAATGTTGATATCCTGGGCGCCTGGGTAGCTCAGTTGGTTAAACAACTGCCTTCGGCTCAGGTCATGATCCTGGAGTCCCGGGATCGAGTCCCGCATCGGGCTCCCTGCTCAGCAGGGAGTCTGCTTCTCCCTCTGACCCTCTTCCCTCTCATGCTCTCTCTATCTCATTCTCTCTCTCAAATAAATAAATAAAATCTTTAAAAAAAAAAAGAAATGTTGATATCCTTTGAGCCAGTAATTTCCTTCCAGTGTTGGTATGTGTGCTGCCAAAGAGAGCACAGCCAGTAATTTTATTTTATTTATTTTTTAAAGATTTTATTTATTTGACAGAGAGAGACACAGCAAGAGAGGGAGCACAAGCAGGGGGAGTGGGAGAGGGAGAAGCAGGCCTCCTGCTGAGCAGGGAGCTCGATGCGGGGCTCCATCCCAGGACCCTGGGATCATGACCTGCGCTGAAGGCAGACACTTAACCAACTGAGCCACCCAGGTGCCCCCAGCCAGTAATTTTATATCTTGGAATTTATCTCAAGGAAATCATTAGGAGTATGAACCAAGGATAGGTTCATTGTTGAATAATTTACCAAAAGCAAATAAAACGAGATAAAAGAAGACCTGAAGCCACCTAACTTGCCTCCAGGTGGTTAAATAAAATATGGTGTATCTGTAGGAAGAAATACTGTGCAATCATTACAGTCATGGTTTAGATGATTATTTAATGTTACTAGGAAATATGCAAGATTTATTTATAGTCTACTGGTTGGGGTAAATTTGTTGCTTTGATTTTTTTTTCTTTTTACTTTAGAAGTAACCTATATTTTTACATCAAAAACTAATGATGTAATATATGGTGATTAACATAACAATAAAAAAATTAAAAAAAAAGAAGTAACCTATATTTTTGTGTAGGAAATAAATTGGAAAGATATTCTAAAATGTTAAACAGTTAATGCTGGGTACATGAGTTGATGATTAATTTTTTCTTTATTTTTAAAATTATTTTACAATAACATATTTCCAAGATAAGAAAAAAGTAATGAAAAAACAAGACAGAAAGATAAACCTATAGGTTCCATTATTCAAAGGTATCAAGTGTCCTGCCAATACCTTAGGACTTCATTAACGTTTTGTTATCCTTGTGCAAAAACCTGAGAATATGTTTGCTCAAATACAGGGACTTTTTGCTTCAGCAGCAGTTGGAGGGTCCTTCATTGTTTTATGTAGTCCACCCAAAAGACTCATTAAATTTGATAAACATTAGTTGCATTTCTATCATGTGAAGGACTGAAAACTGACCCTACTTTCAATTTGCTTGACAAAAGCAATTAAAACATTAAAACAGAACAATCTATAAGAGAGGCAAAACCAAAATTCTCTAGTGATAAAGGAGAGATCCCAACTGGTTAGAGGAATGTTAAGCATTTCAGGAAGGGGATGGTATTTGAGCCGAGCCTTGGTGGGTAGGTGAGTTTGGTAGGGAGAGTTTGGAAGTCAGCATTACCCAAAGTAGAGGTGGGGTTGCACTTCAGTCAGGAGTTAATGGGGAGGCATTGGTCACCCATAGAATCTTGGGACTAGGGAGCAGAAAGGTCCTTAGCCCATCATATGTTCAAAGATTATCAATGTTTTCATCACCGAAGACCCACTTTTCTCATTTTCCTAGGAAACCAGTATTTTGAAAAAGTTTGGCCAGAAAATAATTAGCCGTTAAATAATTCGCTTTACAATTTTTATTAATCAAAGATATATGTATCTGCCAACATGAGTTTCTGTTCAGTCTAACAAATTGCAAAGGCACTGAATTATTCTCTTACCCACAATCAAAGAATTATGTGAGATCATGATAAGCCTGGTTTCCATTAGGCTCTGGTGGCTCTCTAGAAGTCTGGGACTCTGGCCTCAGAGCCATCATCCAATTTGCATATCCTAAGGTGAAGAAGCCAAGACGTAGAAGGTTATTTGACTTTGAATCCTCATTGTTATCTCCTTCTACTTGACTCTGGGAAAGCTACTTAATCTCCCTGAGGCTGAATTTCTCTCAAAAAACAAAACAAAACAAAAAAACCAGAGGGTTGTGGATCACTACCTTCTGAATTTATTAAGAGTTACATTAAACAGTGTGTGGAACCAGTAAGGGCACAATAATGTTAATTTTTTTCCCTTCTCCTGGGATCACAAATATGGTAGCACAGATAAGATTTAAAATTCAGTCTCTGGCTCCCTGTGTAGAACTCTTTCCACTTGGAAATTATTTCTTCAGTGATCCATCTTGGCCTGACTTTCCCCCCCAAAGAACAGATTATGAAAAATAATAGATTAGCTGCTTAATTGGTGATTTCTCCAGCATCTTCCCTATTTCTTTCCATCCTTGGTGTTAATTCTTTTAATCAGTTAATTCTAAAAACAGAGACACATAAAACCCTGGAGCTTCATTTGAAAACAGAGCTGTTTATCCCATTAAACTTGTTAATTATGTTTTAGCAGACAGGCATCTTTTTCTTTTTTTTTTTTTAAGATTTCATTTATTTGAGAGAGAGGGAGAGAGCACAAGCAGGGGGAAGGGCAGTGGGAGAGGGAGAAGCAGAATCTCAGCTGAGCAGGGACCCCAGTGTGGGGCTCGATCCCAGGACCCCAGGATCATGACCTGAGCCGAAGGCAGATGTTTAACCAACTGAACCACCCAGGTGCCCCCAGGCATCTTTTTCTAAGCAAAAGTAAGTACTTTTACCTCAAATGGAATGATCTGCAAATGCCCATCCAGCCATCTTTATTTTGTGTAGAAAGAAATCCACAAGTTTTAGTAGCCTTCAACAACTATTTTCACTCTCTGTATTTTCTATAACCAATTCCAGGATCCCCACCTTATCCCCCCCAAACCTACCTAACAGCAAATGAATGATTCCAGTCACAAGTTGAATGCAAAAATCTTTGATGCATTCCAAGAAAATATTTTTATGTGAAATTGTGTAGCTAGGGTGAAATCCTTTCTGTTTTTGCAAATTCCCAGTGTTTGGCAGACAGGCAAATTTCAATTACCTGAAATGAATGCTTGAAACCAGTAGCAGCTGAGCATTGTCATGCTTGCTTGGTTTCACAGTAAATGAGCCTACCAAGTTTGTGGATGTTGTTGATCCTTCTCCAGTCCCTAGTCATAGGTAGAAGGGACATTGGAGATTACCTAGGGCCAGATGAACTCCAGGGTACCTGCCAGTTCTAACAAAATTAGCATTACAATCTGGGAATGGAGATTGGGGAAGATAAACGATGTCTGTTCATTTGATGTGGATTTACTGATGTGTTGCTACCCTAAATTGTCACTGTTTTCCAAATAGGAAGTGCTTCTCAAGAAGAGAGAATCAGAGATTTGCCATTTCTACAAAAAAATCTCTTACCTATCCTGGCATTATATCTGTATGTGCCTTTTTAGAGAGTCATTTGATTATTTGGAATGTTTCATGTTGGCATTGTTGCCTCCTACTGGGTGATTTAAAACCTTTGTGTCTGAGGATGATGGTCTCTCTATGTTTTGTGGTTGTCCATTAGAAATATTTCAGTAACTTAGGTATTATGTAAGTGATGAATCACTGAATTCTACTCAAGAAACCAATATTGCACTGTATGTTAAATACCTAAAATTTAAATTAAACTTAAAAAAATGTTTCAGTAACTCAGATCAGAGGTGCACTTTCTAAGTTAAATAATAACTACAAAATAATTACTCTTCTTTAGGGCTAATGATTACAAAATTATTACTCTCCTTCAAATCTTCATGTATGGGAGACATAGTGAGAAAAGGAAATGGCTACCTTCTTTGGGTTTTGGCATGTTTGTACTACCAGTAAGTGTTTACATCTAGTATTTTGTTCAGGTTCCAAGTTAATACTTAAATGTTAAATGTTTTCCCAAAGCTTAGACCTAACCATGTTTTTCCCCAGATCTTGTTGTTCTTTCCATGTGTACTTTCCTTAAAAGTAGTACGTGCCCAAAGAAACCAATCACCAGAGTTGATACTTGCCTCCTTAATGAGGGAAGAATCCTGTATTGTCTCACATGATTGCACACCTGCCTCTCATCCTTCCTAAGGGCCACCTCCTCCATAGCCACCAGAATCCCAGACCTCCCGGGTGGTACAACCATGCCAGAACTGCTTCCCTTAGTATTTAACTGCTCTAAGAGGGTCACCATTTTTTCCTCTCCTACAGGCACAAAATATTTGGCTTGTCACTGATTTTTCCTCACACTTTTTTTTTTTGTCACTTGGATTTGCCTAATTCTGCTCTCCTGATCTCTGATGTAACTTCTTCCTCACCCACTGATCCAAATCCTAGCCTTGCTCATTCCAAGTAATTCAACACAGTTCTCTATTTTTTAATTCTCTTGCCACTTGTATGTAGTCTGAATATACTTCCTTGAAATGGTCTCTTGCTTTATTAGTATCTTCATTAAAGTTCTCAAGGCAAAGATCAAGATTTCAATATTTTCTCATGTAAGACACCCATTTAACCCTTACCTTCAGCAAACCAATTTGGCCACTTTGCCCTCACTTCCAAATAGGGAGGATAGGAATAGCTGCTTTAGCCTGTTCTCAGGGGCATTATGAAGATTAAATAAATGTAAAGAGCACTTATAAACTGAGGGGCTAAATGCATAGCAGGAAAGTTATACCAGTTCATACATTTAAGAAACCATGTCAAAGCAAAATACTTAATTTCTTAGATAACCATGGAAGTCTCGCCTTCTATAAAGTAGCTCAAGCTTTATGCTTAATGATTCTTCCACATGATAAATTATACAATGAAAACTGAAAAGCTTAATCAGTTATTTGGCCATATGAAAATATAACTCATATTTCGAAAACTTCTTGAGTAACATTTCTGCAGTGAAGATTTATCACATTTTTAAATTATAAAGACATTATTTCCAAATACATATATATATATATATATATATACACCAAAAAAAATGTCTAGAAAATACATCAACACGTTAGCAGGACGTTGTAGGTATTTCTGTTTTCCTCTTTATACTTTTCTGTATTTCTAAACTTCTCTACAATGAACCTATACTGCGTCTGTAATTTCACTAAAAATTAAAGACCTGATGATTTGTTCACTTTATTCCAACTCTGAGGACATTGACCTTTTGTATTTAATCACCATTAAGCAATTAGTAAAGTTTGGGAATTTTAGAACTTTGGAAGTTTAAAAAATGCTGTTAAAAGTTTTTCTTATGTTGCTACCAGTTGGCTAAAAGGTTTTGCAGTTTTGTTGGTTGCAGTAGAACAAGTTAAATTATGTGTGCCTAGTTCAGCTATAGCAAGTGACGCAAATGGAGGGACCTCAAAAAGTTGAAAATAGAGCTACCCTACGACCCAGCAAATGCACTACTGGGTATTTACCACAAAGATACAAATGTAGTGATCCGAAGGGGCACCTGCACCCCAATGTTTATAGCAGCAGTGTCCACAATAGCCAAACTATGGAAAGAGCCCAGATGTCCATCGACAGATGAATGGATAAAGAAGATGGTGTGTGTGTGTGTGTGTACACAATGGAATATTACTCAGCCATCAAAAAATGAAATCTTGCCATTTGCAATGACATGGATGGAACTAGAGGGTATTATGCTAAGTGAAATAAGTCAACCGGAGAACGACAATTATCATATGATATCACTGATGTGAGGAATTTAAGAAACAAGGCAGAGGATCATAGGGGAAGAGAGGAAAAAATGAAACAAGACGAAACCAGAGAGGGAGACAAACCATAAGAGACTCTTAATCTCAGGAAACAAACTGAGGGTTGCTGGAGTGGAGGAGGGTGGGGGGATGGGGTGGCTGGGTGATGGACACTGGGGAGGGTATGTGTTGTGGTGAGTGCTGGGTGTTGTGTAAGACTGATGAATCACAGACCTGTACCCCTGAAATAAATAATACATTAGATGTTAATTAATTGAATTTAAATTAAAAATTATTTTAAAAAGGGCAGGGGACAATAAAAGATTTAGCTTAAAAAATGTACTGAAATAGACGCAAATACCAGTAATGTGATGCATCAGAATGAATACATTATTTTTGGATCTATTCATTTTATGATTTTCCAGTTTTGGACACTCTGTGGAAATGCCCTGACTGCAAAAAGAGGGATATTTGGCAAAACAGGGGATCTTCAGACCATCCTTTGCCTTGCATGTGCCAAAGAAGACATCACCTATTCTGGTGCTTTAAATGGAGACATCTATGTCTGGAAAGGGCTCAATTTAGTCCGCACCATTCAAGGGGCACACAGTGTGAGTATGTCCATGTGGAAATTGGACATTGAATAGCAAGAGTGTAGACAAGTGTTGTTTTTATGTTGGTTAGTAAGGGTAGATTTTTCCTCACTCTGAATGAGTGAGCATCACCTCCATGTCTGAATCAAACAGAAAGCTCTTAAAACGCAAACAGAAACCGTTGATAAATTGCTCTCTTTTGATGGTCTGCTCTGTAAGAACAAGGGCAAACTTTACTTCTGACCATTCTGCTCTCTTTTGACGTGTATGATAATGGTTACATTGCCATACCTATAGATGATGAAGTGGAAATGCCCAGAAGAATGGGGAGATGTGAAAGCTGAAGGCTATATTGTAGTAAATGGAAATTGGGTGGAAAATTTTTATAAAGAAAAGTTGAAGCGCGTCTTAGCAAAAGAGCTATGAAATTTTAGGCCTTTCATTGTCTTGTATGTTGAACCAATTTTCTTGGCTTCACTAATCATGAAACAGCTCTTAAAACAATTCAGAGGTCAGTAGTTGTCCTCGTGCATAAAAGCAGCTGCCATAGTAACCTAATTTCTCTTCACACTGGATCTTATGTCAGCAGTATATACTTGCAGCACTTTTCAATAGACAGGTAAAATATTTTCCTATGGAAAAGCACCTTTAAGTTATGAAACTATTTCCCATGTGAAAAAAAGCATCTTTGTATAATCCCTAACAAACGAACACAAACATAATTTGTCTTCAGTTAGGCTCAGGCGGTGCCTTCTTGAGCTCATTGAGATGCATTTCAGTTACCTGCTTACCAGTGAAAGTGTTTATGTTCCTATCTGGCATATCTTTGGTTGATTATTTTGAGTGGCAATTTATATGAAACACCTCCATTGTTACCTTTTCTTTATAAGGATCAGTAGTCACATAAAGGAGTTTGATCTTCATATGTACTTTAACCAAGGAATTAGTGAATAATTTTTTTTTCAAATTGCCATCAGTTTAGTAATGACAAAGGAACATTTGAACTAATTTGCATTAGTAGTAATTATGATTAATTTTTGAGCTAGCCAAAATGAAGGATATTATAAATGCTACTTGGCCTATTGTCAGGATTTCAATAGAGAACAAGGTATTTAAAATTTGTTTTGTTTTGTTTTTGCTTTTTTTTATCGTGAAGATCCAACTATAATGACTATATAGAATCACTGCAGTATTGAGTATTATCTGCATTACTCAACAGGCTGGAATCTTTAGCATGTATGCTTGTGAAGAAGGCTTTGCCACCGGTGGACGAGATGGGTGTATTCGATTATGGGATACTGATTTCAAACCAATAACCAAAATTGATCTCAGGGAGACAGAACAAGGATATAAAGGTAATATATATATTAATACCCATAACTCTAAGAGTGTTAAACACAATGTGAAGTTCTGTATTTGTCTCCCTGTACCCCATCTTATTCTAGAAAGGACTTAAGGCAGTTTACATAAATACATTGAAAGAAGATAAAAAAATGTGTTAAGGGGCGCCTCGGTGGCTCAGTCGTTAAGGGTCTGCCTTCGGCTCAGGTCGTGATCCCGGGGTCCTGGGATCGAGTCCCGCATCGGGCTCCCTGCTCTGCGGGAAGCCTGCTTCTCCCTCTCCCACACCCCCTGCTTGTGTTCCCTCTCTTGCTGTGTCTCTCTCTGTCAAATAAATAAATAAAATATTTTAAAAAAATGTGTTAAAAATAAATGGATACCCCTTCTTCCTTATTTGCACAAAGATATCTGTGTGTACTAGTGATGAACCTACTACAAAGATCAAGAACATAATGAGAAAACCCTAGTGATGAACCTGCTATAAAGATCAAGAACATAATGAGAAAACCCCTGAGTGGTATCTTGGGAAATGGACCTTTGAGTTGTAAAACTGGGAAATTCTGGACAAGTTGGTGACCCTGAGACTGCTCCCAGCCTCCTTAAATAAGCAAATAATTGACAGGAAAAACAAGACCAAAAAAATAGCTTTAAAGTAGTAGCCCATAGTAGTGGGATCAGAACTGGGGACTTGGGTTCAAATCCAAGTTTTGCCCATGATAGATTTGAGTCAATTTTTTAGGAACCCGTGGGCCTCTGTTTCCTCATCTAAAAAATGGGGATAATACTAGTAACAACCTCATAGAGTTGTATGAGGGTTAAATGTACTTACAGAGTGCTTAGAATAAGTTACGGGACAGTCAGCACTCACATAAATATTAGCTATTATTACAATATACTGAGTATGTGTACCAGGGAATACAAAGCAGTTTGTATACATCTTTTAAAATTCTCATGATAGGCTTATAATCTCATTTTCATAGATAAAGAATTTGGGCTTGAGAGAGTTTAAAGTGGAGATGTAAACAGAAAAGATAAGATAAAGTCACAGGCGGTATTCATACATTAAGCACATGGAGGGGGGCTCTGTTCATTTGCTGCAGATGAGCCCCAGACCCTGCTCTTGGCTCCTGCAGCCAGCGCTGAGGGAGGGGTGCTCAGTACCGTGAGTCATACCGTCCACAAGGTGAAAACTTACTCATTGCTCAGGTGAAGGCAAATGACTCCCAGTGCTAAGATGAGAGAGAAATTTCCTGAGAATCTTCCTAGAGAGAACTCTGACAGATCAGAAGTCCTCAAAAGGCACGGAGTGAGCTATTACTCATCAGGTTCTCTTTCATGAAGCCCCTTGATGCAGGCTCATGGCAATGTGGCCACAGAGGTTCTTCCAAAGGCCAAATTGTCTGGCGGTGCTTAGAGCTCTCTCCTGACCTGAGGTAGATTCCAGAGGACTGAGAGAAGAATACTACCTATTCTTCAGGTCATCCTCCTTAAAGAATGTTGTCAACCAAACCTTTCTTAAAAATTTAGCAATAAGGAAATGAGCTAGATATTTTACTTCCTATGTATACCCAGAATCCAGCTTCCTTAAATATCTATTAAATACAAAAAGTCAGCCAATCTGGAGATTGCATTGTTGTTTTCTTATGGAAGCTCAGGATCTTGGTTTAGATGCATTTCTGAATTCCAGGCACAGGGGTCAACCTTGGAAGTTGTAAAATTTAGTATCCGCTTCAATGCATCGACAAGGAGACAGCCGAGGCCCTTAAGTTCTTTGCCACAGAGTTGACAAGCCCATGTAACTTTATCCAGAAAAATACTTCGGGCAGATATATATATAAGCAAGTAAGCATCCAGAAGAGCAAGATAAAACATCTTAGTAAAGCAGCCAAGAATGTTTAACCTTGAATCATGAAACTTCTTGGTGTATATTTCAGGGTAACTGAGAGCACATCATATACTAGATACTGGATGAGTTAACTTACTGGGTGGGATTATTGACCATAAACTGGCTGGATGTTGGGGAGCATCAACCAGCAATGATGATTCCTTTCTGGCGGTCACTTTATCCAGCTCATCCAAAAACTGTATCACACAATTAAGGTATAAATTTAAGGTATAAATTAAGGTATAAATTCTGCTCTGGGTAACAGAGCAGAAACCGTATTTACCCTGCTCTGCTTTTCTATCTGATACCGAGTTCCTAACTTTGGGCTCTCAAAGGAGCCAGTGCAGAAGGAGCCTCCAGGTAACCGGGGGTTTATATTGATTGCATGGCCAACTCCTGTCCCCCAGAGTCAGATGAAGACAGTCAGGGACGCCCTGCATTTTGTGTCAGTGTCAAAAGATTGACAACACACACACCCACCCACCCACCCACACACACATACACACACACACGCCCTTGTCAAGGTCAAAGCAGACACAGGTGGTGCACGGTAGACCGGAAGCATGCCTGCACCACACAGACGCGGTCTGTAGTGCCTGGGCTTACAGTTGATCAGGAGAGAGATTGGCATGCACTTGTAGGTGAATGTCCGGTCAGACAAGAGCCTCTATTTCCATGGGAGTAATGGACTATGCTTTTTAAAGGATCTTAAAGACCACGCTGCAGTTTGAGACCAAGGGAGCCTTGAGAATTTGTGCCACTGCCCCAGTGGCAGCCATATTCTTGCCACCTTCTTGATTTTTACAGTGCCTGCTCACTACCAATATTCTTATTTTACTTTAAATTGATTTTAATACAGCTTTTTTTTTTTTACTTCTCCTCACTATAAGCAATAATATCTGTGAAATCATGGCTTTACTATTTTGTTTATGGATATTTTACTCATTAAAATAAAAAATTTTGTCCATGTAGTATCCTCCCCTCCACCCCATCAGTGGCGCCTTTGCCTGTCACGCTTTTGACAACACTGTAACAGAAGTCTGCTATGTCCCATCAAACTTCCAAAGAGATGTTGGCATTCGTTCCAGCTCTCAGTGGAAAAACAGGCTGAATGTATAGCATCGGAAGAACAAAAGCCTGGTTGAAGTGTTGGTAACAACCCCAGATCCAGCTGAAGTTCTCCAGTCTGTGAAGGGAGAGCCATGCGGGGAAAACCTCCAAGAGGCTCTTTTGCCCTCCGCCCAGCCTTGGTGCATCCTCACCCTGAGGCAGGCAAGGGGGCTGTTGAGTTCAGAACGGGAAAAGGTTCTCAGAGTAGCCTTGTCTGTGGTGTTCACAGAGGTGGGCCACCAGGCCCCATGTGACAGGGGCGCCCTCTTGGATACACGGAGGTAGGAGAGAGGCCAGCGTGAGGTAGGAGACCCAGGGATTAAGATATGTAGGGGATGAGGTGAGGATTAAAGTAATTGGGATGTAAACAGTTTTCTGATCCTGCTTCCCCTTCACTAGCCAGTACCTTACCATTGGTCCTCTGAGCATTTGCTTAGAATGTGGGGGAAAGAGTGAAGGAACAGGGACAGAAAGGGCGTGGGGAAAGGATGAAACAGAAGGAAGAAGGCAGAGTGGGCAGAGGACATTTAGGTGTACTTTGTCCCACCTGATCCCCCCTGAAAGGACCCTTGGCTTTCTCCTCTACCTTCAAGCCCTTGGCCTCAAAAACGGAAACAAAATACACTTGAAAGGAGCACATTCAAGCAAAGCAATGTTATTACATTTTTGCTCTTGATCTGGACATGAAACAACATGTATGGATGGCTTTATTCTTGTAAGAATTTCTTGATGTAAATGAGCCTCCTTCCACATTTTCACTTTTTGAGTAACAATGACTCTTGAATTCACTTCCATGGAAATACTGTGATTTCTCATTTTACTCAAACAGCCAAATAGCTTTCAAAACAAATTTAGCAAGAGAATTAATCATGGCCATGTCCCAATTTCCATGGCATAGTACTGATATTCTGTTTCTTAAACATAAAAGTTAAATTTCAGAAATTGCTGTTCACTAGCTTTTAAGCCATTTATAAAGCATACGTACTTAGTCTGCTACCTATGAAGATGGCTAATGCCCCTCCTGTAGACTTCCAAATGGCAATTTTCAAGTTGTTGTATGTAAAGACTCTTAAGATTTGCATGTATTTGCATCTTCTAATAACTATTAATTACTAAACATCAAGAGAGATGGAACAGTTTACATTAAGATAAACACTAAGCTCAGGGAAAAAAAGCAATTTATTAGAGAAAGACAGTATTAATCAGTTCTCTTACATCTTTCTAGTTGAGCTTGAGCTAATTTAGACCTTTGGCTTCCAGTGAAAACAATGAAGCCCACTGTGGATTGAGGGTGAGCCAGCTTTGGAGATGGGTCATGCTCACATCAGCTTGAATCTGCAGGGTCAGAGCTGATCGTTGGGGCTTTCTGGCCTCTGCCCAAGTCTTAGTCAAACAAAATGGCCTTCAGCTGCCAGGAGGATCATTCCTTAATCAAAGGAATAGTAGTATTGGCTTTTACATTTTTGTGAGTTTAAATGGATTTTTGCTGATTGGTAAGTCTGCAAACAAACTCTTGCCAAGAACACATGATGATATAAACCAACAACTTAATTTGTCCAGGATCCCTTATGTACAGTTCTGAAAGCCAAAACACCAGGAATGCCAAAATATTTTTTTTTTGAGAACAACTTTTTTTTTAAGTGTGATAAACATTTTAACCATTTTTAAAATTTTAATTCCATTATAGTTAACATACAGTGTTACATTAGTTTCAGGTGTACAATATAGTGATGCAACAATTCTGTACATTACTCAGTCCTCGTAGTGATAAGTGTACTCTTAATCTCCTTCCCATATTTCACCCATGCCTCCACCCACCTCCCCTCTGGTAACCATCAGTTCTTTATAGTTAAGTCTGTATTTTGGTTTGTATTATTTTTTTCTTTGTTTTGTTTCTTAAATTCCACATGTTTGTGAAATCATGTTGTATTTGTCTTTCTCTGACTCATTTCACTTAGCATTATATTCTCCAGATCCATTCATGTTGCAAATGGCAAGACTTCATTCCTTTTTATGGCTGAGTAATATTCCATATTTTATGTATACCACTTGTTTATCCATTCGTCTGTCATTGGACACTAGGCCTGCTTCCATAATTTAGCTATTGTAAATAATGCAATAAACATAGAGGTCCATATATGTTTTTGAATTAGTGTTTTCGTTTTCTTTGGGTAAATACCCAGTAGTGGGATTACTGGAACATAGGGTAGTTCTATTTTTAATTGTTTGAGGAACCTCCATACTGTTTCCACAGTGACTGCCTCAGTTTGCATTCTTGCCAACAGCACACAAAGGTTCCTTTTTCTCCACATCCTCCCCAGTGTTTTTAGCCATTCTGACAGGTGTGAGGTGATATCTAATTGTGGTTTTGATTTGCATCTCCCTGATGATGAGTGATGTTGAGCATCTTTTCATGTGTCTGTTGGCCATCTGTATGTCTTTGGAGAAATGTCTATTCATGTCTTCTGCCTATTTTTTAATTAGATTACCTGGGTTTTTGGTGTTAAGTTATATAAGTTTTTTATTTATTTTGGAGACTAACCCTTTATCAGATATATCATTTACAAATATCTTCTCCCATTCAGTAGCTTGTCTTTTAGTTTTGTTGGTTGTTTCCTTTGCTGTACAGAAGAAGCTCTTTATTTTGATGAAGTCCCAATAGTTGATTTTTGGTTTTGTTTCCCTTCCCTTAAAAGACGTATCTAGAAAAATGTTACTATGGCCAATGTCAGAAATTACTACTTACACTCTCTTCTAGGACTTTTAGGGTTTCAGGTCTCACATTTAGGTCCTCCTTAATCCATTTTTAGTTTATTTTTTCGTATGATATAAGAAAGTTGTCCAGTTTCATTCTTTTGCATGTAGCTGTCCAGTTTTCCCAGCAGCATTTATTGAAGAGACTTTTTCCCATTGCATATTCTTGCCTCCTTTGTCAAAGATTAATTGATCATATAATCATGGGTTTATTTCTGGGCTCTCTATTCTGTCATTTGATCTATGTGTCCATTTTTGTGCCATTACCATACTATTTTGATTACTATAGCTTTGTAGTGAAACTTGAAATCTAGGATTGTGATACCTCCTATTTTGTTCTTTTTCAAGGTTGCTTTGGCTATTCAGGGTCTTTTGTGGTTCTATACAAATTTTAGTATTTTTTGTCCTAGCTCTGTGAAAAATGCTGTTAGTATTTTTTATAGGAATTGCATTAAATCTATAGGTTGCTTTGGGTAGTATGGACATTTTAACTATTTGTTCTTCCAATCCATGAGCATGAAATATCTTTCCATTTGTTTGTATTGTCTTCAGTTTCTTTCATCAGTGTTTCAGAGTTTTCAGAGTACAGTTAATTCACCTTAAGTCTATTCGTAGGTATTTTATTAGTTCTGGTGCATTTGTAAATAGGATTGTTTTATTAGTTTCACTTTCTGCTGCTTCATTAATAGTGTACAGAAATGCAGTGGATTTCTGTATATTGGTTTTGTATTCTGTGACCCTCCTGAATTCGTTTATCAGCTCTAGTAGTTTTTTGGTGGACTCTTCAGGGTTTTCTCTCTATAGTACCATGTCATCTGCAATTATTGAAAATTTTGTTTCTTTCTTACCAATTTGGATGCCTTTATTTTCTTTTTGTTGTCTGGTTGCTGTTGCTAGGACTTCCAGTACTATGTTGAATAAAAGTGGTGAGAGTGAACATTCTTGTTACCAGTCTTTATGGGGAGAGCTCTCATTTTTTCACCACTGAGTATGATCTTAGCTGTAAGTTTTTCATAGATGGCTTTTATTATGTTGAGGTATGTTCCCTCTAGACCTACTTTGTTGAGGGTTTTTACCATTAATGGATGTTGTACTTTGTCGAATGCTTTTTTTGCGTCTATTGAAATCATATGGTTTTTATCCTTTCTCTTGTTGATGTGATGTATCACGTTGATTGATTTGCAAGTATTGAACCACCCTTGCATCCCAGGAATAAATCCCACTTGATCATGGTGAATGATTTTTTTTAAAGTATCGATGCATTTGATTTGCTAATATTTTGTTGAGGATTTTTGCATCTACGTTCATCAAGGCTATTGGCCTCTAGGGTTTTGTTTTGTTTTGTTTTTTGTAGTGTCTTAATCTGGTTTTGGTATCAAGGAAATGCTGGCTTATAGAATGAATTTTTTTCAATTTTTGGGATAGTTTGAGAAGAATAGGTATTAGCTCTTTAAATGTTTGTTAGAGGGCGCCTGGGTGGCTCAGATTGCATCTGCTTTCGGCTCAGGTCATGGTCCCAGGGTGCTAGGATCAAGTCCCGCATCAGGCTCCCTGCTCACTGCAGAGCCTGCTTCTCCCTCTTCTTCTACTGCTCCTCCTGCTTGTGCTCTCTCACTCTCTCTGTCAAATAAATAAATAAAATCTTAAAAATATCTATCTATCTATATTTATAGATAGATATATAGGTAGAATTCACCTGTGAAGCCATCTGGTCCTGGACTTTTCTTTGTTGGGAGTTTTTTGATTACTGATTCAATTTCCTTGCTGATAATCAATCTGTTCAAATTTTCTATTTCTTCCTGATTCAGTTTAGGGAAGTTATATGTTTCTAGGAATTTGTCCATTTCTTCTAGGTTGTACAATTTGTCTAATTATTTTGGCATATAATTTTTCATAATCTTAGTTTTTTATACTTCTGTGGTATCATTTGTTATTTCTGTTCTTTCATTTATGATTTTGTTTGAGTACTCTCTATCCTTTTTGGGGGGAGAAGGGGAGACTGGCTAAAAGTTTATCAGTTTTGTTGCTCTTTTTAAGGAACCAGCTCCTAGTTTCATTGATTTGTTCTATTATTTTTTTAGTTTGTTTCATTTATTTCTGCTTTAGTCGTTATTATATCCTTCCTTCTACTGGTTTTGGGTTTTGTTTGTTGTTATTTTTCTAGGTCCTTTAGGTGTAAGATTAGGTTGTTTACTTGAGATTTTGCTTGCTTTTTGAGGTAGTCCTATATTGCTGTAAACTTCCCTCTTAGAACGACTTTTGCTGCATCCCAAAGATTTTGGATTGTTGTATTTTCATTTTCATTTATCTCCATCTTTGTTTTGATGTCCTCTTTGATTTTTTAGTTGACCCATTCATTGTTTAGTAGCATGTTATTTAACCTCCATGTATTTGTGTTCTTTCTAGATTTTTTCTTGCGATTAATTTCTAGTTTCATAGAGTTGTGGTCAGAAAAGATGCATGGTATGACTTTGATCTTTCTGAATTTGTTGAGACTTGTTTGTGACCTAATATGTGATCTATTCTGGAGAATGTTCCATGTGCACTTGAAAAGAAGGTGTATTCTACTGTTTTAGGATGGAATGTTCTGAGTATTATATGTTAGATCCATCTGGTCCAATATGTCATTAAAAGCCACTGTTTCCTTGTTGATTTTCTGTTTGGATGATCTATCCGTTGATTATAAGTGGGATGTTAAAGTCTGCTACTGTTATTGTATTACTATTGATTACTTCATTGATGTTTAATATTAGCTGCTTTATGTATTTGGGTGCTGCCATGCTGGATGCAGAACTATTTACAATTGTTACATCTTCTTATTGGATTGTTTCCTTAATGACTAAATAGTGTCCTTCTTTGTCTCTTGTTACAGTCTTTGTTTTAAAGTCTATTTTGTCCAATGTAAGTTTTGCTATCCCAGCTTTCTTTTCACTTCCATTTGCATGATAAATACTTTTCCATTCCTTCACTTTCAATCTGCATGTGTCTTTAGGTTTGAAACAAGTCTCTTGTAGGAGTATAAAGATGTGTCACCCTGTCTTTCTTTTTTTTTTACATTTTTAAATTTAAATACAATTAATTGACATATCATGTATTATTGGTTTCAGAGGTATAGGCCTGTGATTCATCAGTCTTACATAATACCCAGTGCTCATTACATTACATGCCCTCCTTAATGTCCATCACCCAGCTACCCCATCCCTCTACCCCTCTCCCCTCCAGCAACCCTCAGTTTGTTTCCTATGGCTAAGAGTCTCTTATGGTTTGTCTCCCTCTCTGGTTTCATCTTGTTTTATTTTTTCCTCCCGTCCCCTGTGACCCTGTCTTTTGATTGCAGTGTTTAGTCCCTTTACATTCAAAGTAATTATTATAGGTGTGTACTTATTGCCATTTTGTTACTTGTTTTATGGTGGGTTTTGTAATTCTCTGTTCCTTTCACTTGCTCTCTTCTCTCAGAGTTTGTTGGCTTTCTTTAGTGATATACTTGGATTCCTTTCTCTTTATTTTTTGCCTATCGATTACTGGTTTTTTATTTGTGGTTACCATTAGGTTTTATATAAAATCTTATGCAAAGAGCGGTCTATATTAAGTTGATGGTCACCTAAATTTGAACCCATTCTTTACTCCTCCCTCCCAAGTTTCAAGTATATGGTTTCATACTTTACATCCTTTTATTTTGTGAATCCTTTGACTGATTTTTGTAGATATAGTTATTTTTCGTTTCCTACTTTTCTTACTCCTACTTATGGTCTTTCCTTTCCCCTCAAAGAGCTTCCTTTAACATTTCTTATAGGTCTGGTTTAGTGGTCATGAATTCCTTTAAGTTTTGTTTGTCTGGGAAACTCTTTCTCCTTCTATTCTGAAAAATAGCTTTGCTGGATAGAATATTCTTGGCTGTAGGTTTTTTTCCTTTAGCACTTTGAATGTATCATGCCACTCTCTTCTGGCCTGCAAAGTTTCTGCTGAAAAATGAGCTTATAATCTTATGGGGGTTCCCTTGTAACTGTTTTTCTTTTCTCTTGCTACTTTTAAAATCCTCTCTTTATCACTACTTTTCACCACTTTAATTACTAGGTGTCTTGGTGTGGACCTCCTTGGGTTGATTTTGCTGGGGGCTCTGTGTGCCTCCTGGATCTGGATTTCTGTTTCTTCCCCCAAATTCAGGACATTTTCATCTATTATTTCTTCAAATAAATTTTCTGTCCCCTTTTCTTTCTCCTTCTGGGATCCCTATAATGCAAAATGTTATTATTACACTTGATGGTGTCCCTAGTAATGTTATTATTACACTTGATGGAGTTCCCTAACTCTACTTTCACTTTCAGCTTGATTACTTTCCATTACTCTGTCCTCTCTCCCATTCAGCTTGATTACTTTCCATTACTCTGTCCTCCAGGTCACTGATCATTCTTCTGCCTCCTCTAGTCTACTGCTTATTCTATCTAGTGTATTTTTAATTTCGGTTATTGAGTTCTTCATCTCTGATTGGTTCTTTTTTTGTTTTTATCTCTTTAAGGGTCTCACTGAGGTCCTCCATTCTTTTCTCAAGTCCAGTGAGTATCTTTGTGACATTTACTTTAAATTCTCTATCAAGAATATTACTTATCTCCATTTCATTTAGTTCTTTTGCTGTGATTTTGTTCTGTTCTTTCATTTGGGACATGTTCCTCCATCTTCTCATTTTGTCTAACTCTCTGTATCTGTTTCTCTGTGTTAGGAAAGTCAGCTATGTCTCCTGTACTTGAAAGTGGTGGCCTTACAAAGAAAAGTTTCTGTGGTGCCCTACATGTAGGGCAATGTCCCCTGTTCACCAGAATCGGGCTTCAGGGGCATCTCCCATGTGTGTTGTATGTGCCCCACTGTTGTGGCTGAGCCACTTTTGCCTTCAGTCTAGTCATCTGAAATGGGTCTCTTTGCCTGTTGGAGGCAGTGTTTGGTCCCTTGTATTGTTAGTGGGCCTGTCTGAGTCCACCTTGGGCTTGAGTTGCATCAGAATAGGCATTTGCCAGAGATGCAGTAGCACTGAACTGCAGAACATGGGGGTGGATTGTGTGTTGTTAGCAAGGTTTGCATAGGTCTACTGTGGAAGGGACCTGGAGCCAAGGCTTGTCTGCAAGGGAACACAAAGGTGCAGCATAGTATTAACAAGTTAAGTAGAAGTGTTGGTGCTGCTGTGCTGGTCCCTGCAGGTGTCCATGTGTCTAGTGTAGGGGTGAGTGAGGGAAATGGTACCTGCCAGCTCCTGTGTTGCTGGAGAAGTCTCCAAATGATCCCTGCTCCTCCAGCGTGCTCTGAGATTAGGAAACAAATTTCCTTCTTGTAGACTCCAGGCATTTTTCAAACTGCTGCCTTTATGCTGTATCTCCACAGAGCTATTTGTTGTGCTCTTTAAGGATGGGGACTCAGTTTCTTCTCACTCTCTTGGCTCTCCCAGAGCTGATTTTTAAAGTTCCAGGTTTTAGACCTCACCTCACTGGTTTTAAGAACTTACAAAATTCAGGCCCTCTGCTTTTCAAAGCCAGATGTTATGGGGCTCCATCTTCCCTGAGTGGGCTCCCTGGTATGAGAGTGTGTTTTTCTCTTCTCTGAACCTACAGCATCTCTCCCTCCCCTGGACAGTCCTGTGGGTCCATTTAGTTCTCAACTGTGTGTCCACCCTCCTATCCTCTTCAACATAGCCTCTTATCTATCTTTAGCTGTGGAGAGTTTGTTCTGCCAGTCTTTGGGTCCTTTTCTGGGTTACTTACACTGATGTGGGTATTATCTAGTTGTATCTGTGGGTCAGAGTGAGCTTAGGATCTTCCTACTCTGCCATCTTCCCCATTTTAACCATTTCTACGTGGATCAGGGGCATTAGTTAAGTCCATTTACATTGTTGTACAACTATCAGGACCACCATCTTCAAAACAGTTTTCATCTTCCCAAACTGAAACTTCATACCCATTAAACAGTAACTCTCCTTTCCCCTCTTCTTCCGGCCCCTGGCAGCTACCATTCTACTTTCCATTTCTATGAATTTGCCTATTTCAGTTACCTCATATAAGTGAAGTCTTACAGGATTTGGTCTTTGATGACTGGTTTGTTTCTCTTAGAAGAATTCCCTTCCTTTTCAAGGCTGAATAATATTCCATGTATATACCACATTTTGTTTATCCATTCATCTGTGATGGATACTTGGGTTGCTTCTACCTTTTGGCTATTGTGAATAATGCTGCTGTGAACACAGGTGTACAAATACCTCTTTGAGACCCTGCATTCAATTCTTTTGGATATATATCTAAAAGTGGAATTATTGGATCAAATGGTATTTCTATTTTTAATTTTCTTGAGAAACTGCCATAGTGTTTTCTATAGCAGCTGCACTATTTTACATTCCTCTCAGCATTGCACAGCGTTCCAATTTCTCCACATCCTTGCCAAGTCTTTCTTTTTTTTTTAACAGCAGCCATTCTAATAGGTGCGGAGTAGCATGTCATTATGGTTTTGATTTGCATTTCCCTAATGATTAGTGATGTTGAGCATTTTTCATAAGCCTGTTGGCCATTTGTGTATCTTTGGAGAAATTTTTATTCAAGTCCTTTGCCCATTTTAAAATCAGGTTGTTTGGTTTTTTGTTGGCACATCTTAAGAGTTCTTTATAAATTCTGAATATTAAGCCCTTATCAGATAATGTGGTTTGCAAATATTTTTTCCCATTCCATAAGTTGCCTTTTTGCTATATTGATTGTGTTTCGTGATACACAGAAGTTTTGAATTTTGATATAGGCCAATTTATTTTTTTTGTTGTTACCTGTGCCTTTGGTATCATATCCAAAAAAAATCATTGCCAAAAATACTGTATCATAAAGTTTTCCCCCCTATATTTTCTTATAATATTTTGTAGTTTTAGCTTTTCTGTTTAGGTCTTTGATCCATTTTGAGTTAATTTCTGTAAATGGTGTAGGGTAAGGGTCCAACTTCATTGTTTGTTTCCCCCCAAAATATTTTTAATAACTAATTTGGTAGTGAAACTTGACCTGAACTTACATGAGGCTGTTTATCTTCATATATGTGAATATTCTTACACATCACTGCAGAAGTATTTGATTTCAAGGTACTGCTCCAAACCCCATTTGGACGAGTCTTAAATCCAAAATGTTCTGAATTCCACAGTGCAACTGACCCCAAGTAATTGGATCATATGGTATTTCTAAGGACTCTCAGATATATGGGTTGGTGGAACCCCCAACATATTTTGCAGTGAAAATTTCTGGAATTTGCGAGCTGGTAGAGACATTGGATGTCAGCATGTAGAACTCTTACTCTATGGATGAATACAATGAGGTCAGGTCATGGGCATCCATCTAATTGTAGGATTTGGGTTCTAACTTCTATTTCACTTCAAACTTAAGGCATTTTGAGTCGGATCATTTTTAAAACTAATTTATGATCTGCATAAAATAATGAAGATTAAATGACTTACAACGGTAACAAAAAAGCCAAAACTAATTCTTAAAGCAAGGCAACCAACACGAATTACATTAATGGTAATAAATACATAGAGTTAGTGGGTGTAAATGATTATGTCTGGAGGAATATGGTAATTATGATGTATTATATATGTACTCATTCAATAAACATTTATTAAGCATCTACTAAGTATCAGATACACGCCTAGGAACTGGTTAAGCTCTTCTAAAAAGCATGTTTTAGGCAGCTTATTGGAATTTTTTGTGCATTTACTTTAACTTCAAACACATATTTGTTGAATTGTGCTTCTGTCTAATGTACTATATAAACTTCGAATCCAGAGATATCTTGTATTCGGTCAAGCAGCTTTCCCTCAGCATTAAGCAAGAGTAGGAGGCTGAAGTCCCCAGGATAGAAGATGCCCCTTTTTAGACTTTCACCATCTCCGCTGCCCCATTGCTGGCCTGAACCCCTGTCTCTCGCAAAGGTGTCTGCCATTGCTTTATATCTTGTGTCCCTGCTTCAAACATTATTCTCAGAATAGCAGCTAGAGGGATTGTTCAAAATTTACGTGAGCCAAATCACATTCTTTTCCCCAAATAAAGAATCGAAGTCCTCAGTATGGCCTACTAATTCCTCCCCCTCATGCCTTCCTCCTGCGCTGCCCTCTGCTCTGGCTTCCACTGTCTCCTGTGACCTCTGTGCCCCCAGGCTGCTCCCTCTCCCTACCCTCGCGCCAGGGATCTGCAGGACTGCTGCCCTCCTCCTCTTCAGGACTTTGCTCAAATGAACCTGTCCTGATGCCTTATTTAAAATTGAAACCCACTCTGCCTCTACTACCCCAGGCACTCCCCATCCCCTTCTGCCAGATCTACTTCTCACCTTGTTACAAACAATATGATTTGCTTTTTATTATGCTTACAGCTGTTGTCTGTATGCGAGCAGGAATCTCTTTGTTCACTGACGCCTCTCAAGGGCTTAAAACAGTGCCCGGCACCTGCGGGTCCTTAGAAACAGCTGTTGCTGAAGGAATGAAGAGTGTGTGGAGAGGAATGTGAGTGACTGGGGCGCAGAGCCTCGGGGAGGAGCATAAGTGACAAGGACACAGAAGTGGACACACAGCTTGGTTCCTTTCTTTGTATCCTGCTGTGTTCAAGGTTAAGCCCTAAAGACCAGTGATAGGAGGTCAGAGAAAGGTTTAGGGAGATGCATATCATGGCTGTCACCTCAGACAGGTCACCCTGTTCTGGAGCACAGAGCGGCTGGGTGGGGGACAGGATGGCAGGGGGGAACCCAGGTTATTCTTCCCCACTATTTATTCTTCTTAATGCCGTTTTTCTTCCTCAGAGTACATTGAGGATCATGGGGTTAAGTTGTTCTCAATCATTGGTGATTTTGTCCACTGGAGGACAGTTGGCGTTTGGAGATGTTTTTGATTGTCACAACTGTGGAGTGCTACTGGTCTATCTCAGGAGGGCCCAGGGACACTGCTGAGCCTCTTATAGTGTCACCTTGCTGTGATCACCCCCACAAGGAAGAACTATCCAGCACTCAGTGTTAACAGGGCTATGGCTGAGCAAACCTGGTACAGAATACTCAAAAGACTAACTCAAATCTAAGAACACCCTTGTTTACAATCGAAACAAAGCACGTCCCTTCTATTGTTCTCCTGGTTCCTCGGCTGGCTTCCTTACTTTCCTCTGTCACCTCTCCCCCTGGTCTGCCGCCATCGTCCTTGGGGCCCTGCCGCCTTCTCCACAGTTGTTTGCTGAGAAAGTGATGGTGCTGCCGGGGACCAAGCATGAGCGGGAGGTGGGGATGGCGAAGTAGCTGCCAACGGACACGGGCGGCATGTTTGTTCAGACTCGTGGTGGAATGTGGTGTCAGACAGGCAGAAGCTGACCGTCTGGTTCCTTCTGATAGTCGTTCCCCTCAAAACACTCTTCCTGAGCATGTCTTAGATAAAAACTGGCCTGGGTGTTTCTTTGTTGGGTGGGCTTGGTCATGTGTCTCTGTCTTCTGAGGTCCTGTGAAGCTGTGTGGATGCTTCAGAGTTCCTGTGGCCACAGGATTTGGGAGCCTGAGGAATGAACATTGAAGTAGCCAAGGATTTGGTCAAGAGTAACTTTCATTATGAATTCCGTTGGAATTCTCAGGCAGAGAACCCTTGCAGACAGGAGCAGCAGACTGTGGGCCTTTGGTGCAGCAGTCCAGTTGCAGGCTAGTGTAAAACTAGCCCCTGCCCAGCCTGTGGGAGGCCTGACCACTCCTGCCATAGCTCCTGGGGCCCACTCTGCCAAGCCCTCTGCATGCAGCATCCCATTTAATCCTTAACTGGGGATTCCCAGGCACAGTATCCCCCAGGGCATGAGATCTGTATGCTCCCTGGGTCTCCTGCCCAGAAGGGCCCTGCACTTGGTGAATGCTTTGCTTACCACCTTGAAATTCTTAATCATTTTTTAACGAAGGGTCCCACATTTCCATTTTGTATTGAGCTCTGCAAATCGTAAGGCCAGGCTTGCACCCAGTCATCTGTGCTCATGAATCCCTGGAGAGACTCCCTCCCTCTTATTTTCTACAGGTTCCTGAACTCTGCCTTCAGCACCACCCTAAGGACATCAGAACTGCTGGGAGGGCCAGGAGTCTGTGGCCTGTTCCAGACCCCGTCAGTGGCCTTAGTCACCCCCTCCTGAGGCGGGGGGTCAAGGGGCCTCCAAGGTCCCTGCTGGCACTTCCACATCCTCTCCCTACACCCCCTCTTCTGTCTGAGTGAGCTCTGTCTCGCGAGTGCTTTTTTTTTTTTATTACCTTTTACCTCTTTACCGAGGGTGCTCCTTAGTATGGCATCTTTAATAAGGTTAGGTTTATAGGAAAAAACCATCACCATATCTTGTTTAATTTTTGGTGCCTTTGGGAGAAGGGCCTTACCTTTGTGGGGAAGAATGTCCCAGACTTGGACTGCCCAAATCCTCATTTTTGTTGTCGCTTGCTCACTCTGGAACTTCGGGCAATTAAATGTACACTGTCGACACTGCAATTTCCTCATATTTACTGGTCCCATTTAGGGCCTGGTGCTGTCCATAGGGCCTCCTCCTGAACCATTGTGAGCATTCCTGTAAGCTCATGTGAGCGTACATGTAAGGTTCTGGGCCCAGGGCTGGGTAATGTCAGTGGGGATCATTCCTGCCCATTTACACGGCTGGCTTGTTTGACTTGGACTTCTCAGCGTTGCACTTTCTTTTTGCTTTCTACTCATCAGAACTTGGGCTCTCTAATCTGCTAGGGCAGAGTTTTCCATCCTGTAGCTAAAGAACCATTGCATTAGAATCAGCTGGTGATGCAGCCTGGAAATCTCAATTTTCAACAATGTGACTGATAAGTCTGATAAGACACAGTAGCTTGGGAACAGCTTGGTGGTGGTTTTCAAAAAAGTGGTTCTCAGCCCTGGGAGCTAAAAATACCTATGTTTAGCCCCACTCCAGACTGACTGAGAGGAGTTTCTGGTTGGGGTTCAGGCCCCCATATTTTTAAAAACACTTTTCAGGCAGATTATGATGCACCAGAGGATTGGAGTATCTGCTCTTGGCCCTTTGCTTATATATCAGGCAAAGCACTGGATTTAAGAACACTAATATGTACTACACACACACATGCACATGCACACACACACACCCCATCTTCCCTTCTCGGGCCAAATAGCTGGGGGGAAAGACCATTTTATTCCCCATATAGTTTGTTCTGTCTTTGTGTGTTGGACCATAGCCTTTCCTTCTAAGGCTATGGTGCCAGCACATCAAAACAACAAACAACAACAACAGCACGTAAGTTGTAACACAAGGAGGTAACTAAGAGACTCCAGGGAAGGTGTATGCAGGAACTTCATCGCTCCTTATATTAACCCGGCCTGGGCTGGAACCTGACTGCATATACAAGGGTGCTGTCTGCTGAGACCAATAAAAACTGGCTGGTTAAGATAATAACAACTCATATTTATGAATTTCCTAAGTGCCAGACCATGGGTCAAGTGTTTAAATATACGATTGTATTGATTCCTTATAACAGCGAGTGCCAATATTCTCTCCACTTCACAGACAGGGAAACTGAAGATTTAAAAGACTGAGTAGCTTGCCATATCACAGCTGGGAGGGGCTGGGGCTGGCATATAAGTCCAGGCCATGTACTTAACCATTCAGTGAGCCAATGAAAAATAAGCAGTGTCCCTTAGGTCTGTGTTGATATTCATGATACTGATGGATGAGATCTACTAATACCCTGGTTTCAGGACATTCACCAAAAGGATTAGAAAGATGCTGTTTACCACTCTCTGGTCTGAATACAAAACCACGAGGCAAGGGGCTGGTGAGATTTTGGTCTTTGCCTTAGCTGATTTTTAAGTGGGTGGTTGCTCTTTACTGCCATCTGCTGGCTATCCGGACCAAGCACAGGCCAGAGCCCCACATTTCTCAGAGGAGTGTCTGCGAAGGCCACCTCTCCAATTCAGCAAAGCGCCTTCAGCTCATACTGTCTCAAACATGCATCCAGAAGAAAAGAGCACTTCTATGGTTTTAAATAATTAGGATGATTTTTCCTGGCATTCTCTTTATTTTTGGTGGATTTCTAACTATATTCCGAATAATACCTTAGGTTTTTTGGACTCCCACAGCAGAAGACAAAAAGCAAAGATAGCTTAATAATTTCCCAAAGCAGTGGCCACCTTGGCCAGTCTGGCTAGGAAACCACTATTACACTACTGTTCTCTGCATCTGTGTCAGAGAAGTTAAAACCAAGTCTCAACAGACAGGAGAAGGGCGATGCTGGGAGAACCCTGCCCATCCACCAGGCACTAAGGTCTTTCCAGAGTGTACCCAGATGAGACCCTTGCCATTCTCTTCACCAGTGTTGCATGCAGAACAGCAGGTAGGTTTGAAATGATGAAAACAGGATGTTATTAGGAAACCTGAATACAGTTCTGTCCACTGAGGTGTTTTCAGGACGTGATTCCTATTTTAAACAGTTACCTTGGAAGTCAGAGTGGCCCAGTGTCCTATCTGTCTTTTTAGGTAGACCCCTGGGATTGACTTGTCTGATGCGACAAAACACAATTTATCTGTTGGAATCAATGAGTATTTGCGGAGAGCCTGAGTTGGTCTCTGAGAGAAAATGTTCACCTCATTAAGTTTATGTTGTAAACAATGAAAATGTAACAACTCCTTCCCTCCTTCTCTCTCCTTCCCCCTCTGCCCATCTTTAGTCAGAAATAATCCGTATCATTTTACTCTATTGCCTTTGCCTTCTCTAAAGCCCCTCCATTTTGGATTTCCATAGTATTTCCATACTTCAGTGGAAATCTGCTATGAAACACACATTGCGAGGGGTTGAGGGAAAAGAGGAGTGGGGTCCTCAGGCTTGGCCTCTCGGTCTCTCGTTGTCTGGCCCTTCCTTGCCAAAACCCTTCGGCCCTATGGAGGAATGCGAGAACTCTCAGGACCCAGGCTGAAAACACAGCGGGGGCTATGTACCTGGACTGGCTCCTCAGTCTTCACTGAGTCGGAAAGTTTTTCTTTGTTCCTAAACCTCTTTAAAAAAGACAAAGCAAACTTTTAAAAAAATGTTAACATTTGGCAATTCCAGGTGGTGGATTGTTTGGTATAATATTCTTGTACCCTGCCGAATTTTTTCCCCAAAATGAGCAGGTAAAAAAATAGTAGGGGTGGTGGGAAGAAAAAAAAAATGTTTGCATACTGGACCAAATGCAGTGCCAGATCTTGGGGAGAAATGTCAGTTTTCAAGCCTTTAGCCTCATATAGCAGGACCTGCTGTTGGAGGCCGTGGGGAAGGGCCGGCATGCTCATGCTTAGCGGGCAGCCACAGGTACCAGGCCTGTTTGGGAAGGGGGCTCTTGAAGACAATCAGTGGAATTATGAAGGGACTGTGGTTGGAATATTTCAATGACAGTTTAACTATGTAACACATTGCTGAGATCTGGGTGTATATCTGTATGTGTAAATCATTTTTATTGAGCTACAATTGACATATGCATTTCAGGTGTACATAGTGATTCGATATTTGTATATGTTGCGGAATGATCACCACAATAAGTCTAGTTAACACCTACTACCACATAGCTCTACCTTTTTTCTTTTAATGAGAACTTTTAAGATCTACTCTCTTAGCAACTTAAAATATACAATATGGTATTATGAACCTATAGTCTTCATGCTGTTCATTACATCCCCAGGACTTACTGATTTTATAACTCTATGTTTGTATCCTTTGACCATCTTCATCTCTTTTGCCTACCTTCCAACCCCCTATCTGGGCAACCGCCAATCTGTTCCTTTTACCAGTGAATTCGGGGGTTTTTGTTTGTTTGCTGCTTGTTTGTTTTTTGGGTTCCCCATATAAGTGAATTTGTGTAATATGTATCTTCTTTTTTTTTTTTTTAAAGCATTTATTTATTGAGAGAGAGCTAGGGGGAGAGGGAGAGGAGAGAGAAACTCCAGCAGACTCCCTGCTGAGTGCGGAGCCCAGCACAGGGCTCAATCTCAGGACCCTGAGATCACAACCTGAGCTGAAACCAAGAGTCGGATGTCTTACTGACTGTGCCACCCAGGTGCCCCTCTATCTGACTTATTTCACTTAGTATAATGCCCTCAAGGTCCACCCATGTTGTCCCAAATGGCAGGATTTCCTTTTCTATGGCTGAATAATATTCCATTGTGTGTGTGTGTGTGCGTGTGCGTGTGCGCGCGCGCGCGCGTGCCATATTTTCTTTATTCATTCATCCATTGATAAACACGTAGCCCAAACATGGAATCAGCCTCTTGTGAATAACGCTGCAGTGAACATGGGGGTTCATTTTCCTTTTGAATTAGTGTTTTGTTTTCTTTGGGTAAATATCTGTATGTGGAATTGCTTGATCATATGTTAACTGTATTTTTAATTTTTGAGAAACCTCTATCTTGCTTACCACAGTGGCTATACCAGTTTACATTCCCAGCAGCGGTTTTCTCAATATCCTCACCAACACATGTTATTTCTTATCTCTTTTAATGAGAGCCATTGTGTCATTGTGGTTTTGTTTTGCATTTCCCTGATCATTAATGATGTTGAGCACCTCTTCGTGTACCTGTTGGCTATCTGTATGTCTTCTTTGGAGAAATGTCTACTCAAATTCTCTGCCCATTTTTATTTATTTATTTATTTATTTATTTTTAAATATTTTTTAAAAATTATTTATTTATTTATTTGAGAGAGAGACAGAGCATGAGTGGGGGTAGGGGCAGAGGGAGAGGGAGAAACAGGCTCCCCGCTGAGCAGGGAGACCGATGACGTGGGGCTCGATCCCAGGACCCCGGGATCATGACCTGAGCTGAAGGCAGACACTTAACCAACTGAGCCACCCAGGTGCTCCTCTCTGCCCATTTTTAAATTGGGGTCTTTATTTTTTTGCTTGAACTGCATGAGTTATTTATATATTTTGGATATTGACCTTTTATCAGGTGTATGATTGGCAAATATTTTCTTCATTTGGTAGGTTACTTTTTCATTTTGTTTTTGCTTCCTTTGCTGTGCAGAAGCTTTTTAGTTTGATGTTCTCCCACATATTGATTTTTGCTTCTGTTGCCTTTACTTTTGGTGTCAGAGCCAAAAAATCATTGCCAAGAATGCCTTCAGAGAATTTACTGCGTATGTTTCTTCTAGGAGTTTTATGGTTTCAGCTCTTATGTTCCTGAATCCATTTTGAGTTAACTTTTGTGTATGGTGTAAGATAGCGGTCCAGTTCCATTGTAATGCGTGTGGCTGTCCAGTCTTCCCAACACCCATTATTGAAAAGAGTGTCCTTTTCCCATTGTGTATTCTTGACTCCTTTGTCATAAATTCATTGACTATATATGGGTGGGTTTATTTCTGGACTCTCTGTTCCATTGATCTATGTGTCTCTTTTAGTGCCAGTACCATACTGTTTTGATTACTATAGCTTTGTAACAGCATTTGAATTCAGGAAGTATGTTGCCTCCAGCTTTGTTCTTAAGATTGTTTTGGCTACTCGGGGTCTTTTGTGGTTCCATACAACAGATTTTAGGATTGTTTATTCTGCAAAAAAATGCCTTTAGAATTTTTATAGGGATTGTATTAAAACTGTAGATTGCTTTGTGTAGTATAGACATTCTACATATTTTAACAATCTTCTTCCAATTCGTGTGCATGGAATATCTTTCCATTGATCTGTGTCATCTTTACTTTTTTTCAACAATGTCTTATAATTTTCAGTGTACAGGTCTTTCACCTCCTTAGTTTAATTTATTCCTAGGTAGGATCTTCTGGGTGGCACAGTCTGCTGAGCATTGGACTCTTGGTTTCTGCTTAGGTCATGATCTCATGGTGGTGGGATCAAGCCCCACATTGGGCTCCATACTCAGAGCAGAGTCTGCTTGAGTTTCTTTCTCCTTCTCCCTTTGCCTCTCCCCCTCCCCTGCATTCTCTCTCTCTGTCTCTGGGATAAATAAATAAATATTTTAAAAAATTTTATTCCTAAGTATTTTATTCTTTTTGATGCAATTGTAGATGGGTTTGTTTTCTTGATTTCTCTTGCTGGTAGTTTACTTTTAGTGTATACAAATGCAGCTGATTCTGAGGTATTGATTTTGAATCCTGCAATTTCACGGAATTCATGATTAGTTCTAACTCTTTTTGTGATCTTTAGGGTTTTCTGTATATCAAATCATGTTACCTGCAAATAGTGACAGTTTTACTTCTTCCTTTCCAATTTGGATGCCTTTTATTTCTTTCCTGCCTAGTTGCTCTGAGTAGGACTTCCAAATACTTGTTCCAAAAGTGACGAGAGTGGGCATCCTTGTCTTATTCCTCATCTTAGAAAAAAGATTTCAGCTTTTTACCATTGAGTATAATGTTAGCTGTAGACTTGTCATATGTGGCCTTTGTTATGTTGAAGTACATTTCCTCTATACATGCTTTGTTGAGAGTTTTTATCATAAATTAATATTGAGTTTTGTCAGATGCTTTTTCTGTATCTATTAAGATGATCATATGATTTATATTCTTTATTTTGTTAATGGGATGTATCATATTGACTGATTTGCAGATGCTGTATCATCCTTATATCCATGGAATAAATCCCTCTTGATCATGGTATATGAACCTTTTAATGTATTGTTGAATTTGGTTTGCTAATAGTTGCAGATTTTTGCATCTATCTTTATCAGGGAAATTGGGCTATAATTTTCTTGTGGCATCTTTGTCTGGTTTTGATAATCAGGGTTATCCTTGCCTCATAAAATCAGTTTGGAAGGGTTTCCTCCTCATACATTTTTGGGAAGCATTTCAGAAGGATTGATATTAATTCTTCTTCAAATGTGTAGTAGAATTCACCAGTGAGGCCATGTGATACTGGGCTTTTCTTTGCTGGGAGGTTTTTGATTACTGATTCAATTTCCTTATTCGTTCTTGGTCTGTTCATATTTTCTACTTCTTGATAATTTAGTTTTGGTAAGTTGGATGTTTCTAGGAGCTTTTCCCTTTCTTTTAGGTTGTCCAGTTTATATGCATATATCTCTTTATAGAGGTCTCTTTGGATCCTTTGTATTTCTGTGTATCAGTTGTAACGTCTCCTCTTTAATTTCTGATTTTCTTTGGGTCCTCTCTTTTTTCTTTGTTAAGTCTAACTTAAGTTTTGTCTATTTTGATTATCTGTTAAAAGAAAAGCAGCTCTTAGTTTCACTGATATTTTCTATTATCTTTTTAGTCTCTTACCTCATTTATTTCTGCGATCTTTATTTCCTTCCTTCTCCTAACTTTGAGCTTCATTTGTTCTTCTTTTTCTAGTTCCTTGAGCTATCAATTTAGGTTGTTAACTTAATATCTTTCTTGTTATTTAATGTAGGCTTTTATTTGCCGTGAACTTCCCTCTTAGAACTGCCCTTGCTGCCTCTCCTAGGGTTTGGTATATTGTATTTCTATTTCCATTTTTTAAATTTTATTTTATTATGTTATGTTAATCACCATACATTACATCATTAGTTTTTGATGTAGTGTTCCATGATTCATTGTTTGTGTATAACACCCAGTGTACCATTCAACACGTGCCCTCTTTAATACCCATCATCAGGCTAACCCATCCCCCCACCCCCCTCTCCTCTAGAACCCTCAGTTTGTTTCTCAGGGTCCATAGTCTCTCATGGTTTGTCTCCCCCTCCGATTTCCCCCCCTTCATTTTTCCCTTCCTGCTATCTTCTTCTTTTTATTAACATATAATGTATTATTTGTTTCAGAGGTACAGGTCTGTAATTCAACAGTCTTACACAATTCACAGTGCTCCCCATAGCACACACCCTCCCCAATGTCTATCACCCAGCCACCCCATCCCTCCCATCTCCCCCCAACCACTCCAGCAACCCTCAGTTGTTTCCTGAGGTTAAGATCTCACTGATATGAGGAATTCCATTTGTTTATTTCTCTTTTGATTTCTGCTTTGACCCATTGGTTGTTCAGTAATGTGTTGTTTAATCTTCACATACATGTGGATATTCCAGTTTTGTTCTTGTCATTGATTTCTAGTTTCATACCATTGTGGTCAGAAAATATGCCTGATGAGATTTCCATCTTCTTAAATTTCTTAACTTGTTTTGTGGACTAACATATGATCTGTCTTAGAGAATGTTCCATGTGTACTTGAGAAGAATGTGTACTATGTTGCTTTTGGATGGGATGTTCTTTAAATGTCTTATAAGCCCATCGGGTCTAATGTGTCATTTAAAGCCAGTGTTTCCTTATTGATTTAATGTCTGGATGATCTATGCACTGATGAAAGTAAGGTATTAAAGTCCACTACGGTATTGTATTGCTGTCCATTTCTCCCTTTAGGCCTGTTAATATTTGCTTTAAAGATCTCGGTTCTCATATGATGTGTATGTAAACATTTACAAATATATCCTTTTGCTGGATTGACACCTTTGTTGTTATATAATAACCTTCTTTGTCTCTTATTACAGTCTTTATCTTCAAGCTTATTTTGTACAGGTATCCTAGATTTCTTCTGGTTTCTGTTTGCATGGAATACCTTTTTCTATCCCTTTACTTTTAGTCTTTCTGTGTCCTTACATCTGAAGTGAGTCTGTTGTAGGCAATGTAGATAGGTCTTTTATTTTTTATCCATCAGCCACCCTATGTTTCTGGATTGGAGAATTTTGTCCACTTACATTTAAAATAATTACTGATTGATACTACTTACTGTTGTTTTGTTAATTGTTTTCTGGTATTTTGTAATTCCTTTGTTCTCCTCTTGTTCTCTTCCTTTGTGATTTGATGATTTTCTGTACTGTAGTGGTGTACTTAGATTCCTTTATCTTTACTGTATCTATTATAGTTATGCTTTGTGGTTACCATGAGGCTTTCCTAAACCAACTTACAACAGTCTGTTTTAAGTCAATAATAGTTTCAGTTTGAATGCCTTCTAAAGCTTTACATTTTTACTGCCCCCTCCCATGTTTTGTTTTTGATGTCACAACTTACCTCTTTTTCTTTTGTCCATTAACAAATTATTGTAGTTATAGTTGTTTTTACTACTTTTGTCTTTTAACTTTCTTCCTACTTTTATATGTAATTAACCCACCACCTGTACAACATTAAATTATTCTGAATTTTACTCTATTGTGACCAGTGAGATTTATACTTTCATATCTCTTCCTATTATTGATTGGTACCCTTTTATTTCAACTTAAAGAAGTCCCTGAAACAATTCTTGTCAGGCCCTTCTAATGGAGATGAAGTCTTTTAGCTTTTGATTGTCTGGAAAAGTCTTCCTCTCTCCTTCAGTTCTGAAGGATGACTTTGTCAGGTAGAGTATTTTTAGTTGGCTCTTTTTTTTTCAGCAAGTTAAATATATTGTGCCACTCTCTGCAGAGTTTCTGGCCTGCAAAGTTTCTGCTGAAAAATCTGCTTATAGTCTTAATAGGACTTCCCTTATACAAAACAAATTGTTTTTCTCTTGCTGCTTTTACGGTTCTCTCCTTGTCTTTAACTTTTGACACTTTAATTATAATATGTCTTGGTCTGGGTTTCTTTGGGTCATCTTATGTAGAACTCTCTGTGCTTCCTGGATCTGGATGTCTGTTTCCTTCCCCATGTTAGGGAAATTTTTAGCCATTATTTCTGCAAATGAGTTTTCTGCCTCTTTGTCTCCCTGTTCTTCTGGGACCCTTATAATACCAATGTTAGTCTACTTGGGGTTGTTTCATAAATCTCTTAAGCTGTCTTCACTCTTTCATTCTTTTTTCTTTTTTCTGTTCTGATTGGGTGAGTTCCACTGCCCTCTGTTGGAGTTTACTGAACTTTTTCCTTCTTCATCTAGTATCCTGTTGAACCCCTCTAGTGTATTATTTGGTTCAGTTATTGTTTTTATCTCTAATTTCTGTTTGGTACTTTCTTATATTTTTTATTTCTTTGTTGACATTTTCACTTTGTTCATGCTTTGTTCCCCTGAGCTCAGTGAGTATCTGTAGGACTGTTATTTTGATCTCTTTATCAGGTAAATGACTTATTTCCAATTAATTGCGGTCTTTTTCTGAGATTTTATCTTGTTCTTTGATTTGGAACATATTCTTTTGTTTGTTCATTTTTTCTTGACTCTCTCAGTTGGCTTCTCTACATTAAACAGGCACCTCTCCTGGTCTTAAAGAGATGGCCTCATGTAGATGAATCTTATTGTTCAGCCCTTCCCCTAGCTCTTGGTTGTCCATCAAACCTTTGTGATTGTATAAACAGCCTACTTGGTTCTTTGTCATTCCCAGTAATTGAGGGTGTACCAAGACCTGTCAGTGTCCCAAAGGGGAGGATCTTAGCACCTATATTCAGTCCGATTGGAAGCCAGACCTCAGATAGCAGCTTTTAAAGTATGTACACACACCTCTTTCAGGGAAAGAGCAGGAGATGGGCATTTCTGTTTGTTCCCTCTGCACTGAGGCCTGGGGTAATAGCTAGTTAAGAATTAAGAATTATTTGTTTGTTTGCTTACCATGCCATTGAACCTGTGCACTCAAGCTCTGGTGGCCTTCAGAACCAGGCTATGAAGAGATGTATCCTCTCCGGCCCAGCCACAAAAGCTGGGGTGCCAGACCTGAGCATAAGCTCCTTTCTTGGAGACACTGATGACCTGGGGCAGGACAAAGGGAGAGTGCAAAATGGTACCCAAGGGCCTCCCTGGTCTCTGGAGTGGACCAATCCCTAGATGTGTATGTATTTAGAGGTTGGCCCCTCAGGCCACAGTTATGAAGATAAATTAATAGACCTCTTCCATAGAGAGCCTGGGCATCTCAAGCTGCTCTGTCTCTGCTGTGCCTTAGGGGGTAGCTGATTAAGAACGGTTTCTCCATTTGTTACAGTCTTGTTGGATCCATGAATGTAGGCACTGCTGGCCTCCCAAGCCAGGAGGTCAAGGGGTGACTCTTGGGCAGTAGCCATACAAACCTTGGTGCCCCTTGTGTGTACAGGCTTCTTTCCAGGAGATGGCAGCAAGCTGGAACAAGGCAGAGGGAAAGTGCAAGCATAGCACCCTCGGGCCTCCTCAGTCTTTGGAGAGTATTTCAGTGGGCCTCAAGGTGTGTATTAGATTAGATGCCTGCCTTTCAGACTGAAACTTTAAGCAAATAGTCCTCTTTCACAGAATAACTGGGCATTTCAGCTTCCTCTGCACTGGGCCCTGGAGGATAGCCACAGTGAACCCACTATTTTTTAATTTGTTACAGTCTTGTGGATCTCATGGATACAAGCTATGGATGGCTTTCACAGCTAGATACTTTGGGGCCTCATCTCTCAGGTGCAGGTCTTAAACATTGAGGTGTCAGATGTGGGCTTCAAAACTTTCACTACTCAGAAAGAAGCTCAGAGTTGTGAGTTTCCTCCCAATTGTGGGTTGCTGCCCAAGGGTGGGATTTATAGCAAGATTGTGTCTCGGCCGCCCCTACTCATTTTGATGTGAGGTTTTTTTTTTTTTTCTTGTTTGCCTGGTATGTAGGAATTGTTCAGCTACTTTTGGACTTCTTTCAGGGGAAATTGTTCCCTATGTAGCTGTAGATTAGGTGTGTCCATGGGAGGAATGAATTCAGGATCCTCCTACATCCCCATCTTGACCTAGAATCTTGTATATGTCATTTTAATTTTTTTTTTTTGGTGTGTAAATATCTGTTTGCAAATGTCTTGCTCCTCCTTAGAATGTAAATAAACTCCCAATAGGGCGTGAGCCTTATTCACTATCCAAGCTCTAGTCTTGGGCACGTAGTAGGTACTTAATAAAAAATGTTTGAATAAATGAATGAACAAATCCCTCCTTTCAGTGTTTTCATTGAGGATAGGGATGTTATCATTTATTTCTTAGTATTTCCAAGGACACAAGAAATGTTTGTGATTCTGATGTTTTAGTTTATTTGGCCATTTTTATTGAGCATATATTACATGCCAGACACTGGGTTAGGTATTGAGGATACAACAGTGTATACAACTGGGAAAATTATTGTATTCACAGACATTAGTGAGAGGAAATAGACAACAAATAAAAAGTAAATTATTTGATGTTTTTTGCTGATGTTGGAATAGAATTAATATTCCTGGAGTGCCTGGGTGGCTCAGTGAGTTAAGCATCTGACTTCGCCTCAGGTCATGATTTTGGGGTCCTGGGATGGAGCCCCACATAGGGCTCCCTGCTCAGTGGGGAGCTTGCTTCTCCTTCTTCCTCTGCCTCTGCCCTCCACTTGTGCTTGCTCTCTCTCTCTCAAATAAAATAAAACATTTTCTTAAAAAAAGAGTTAATATTCCTCTGTACTTCCTGTTTCTGAAGAACAAAGTGTTGAACCTCTTCTGTAATAAAATCATAAGTGGTCAAAGCCTGTAACAAATTTACTCCTGTCCTGAAAGAAACAGGAATATGTTAATTAGCAAATGGTAACTAAACCTCTGGAAAAGTGTGAGAAAGAGAGAAGGACAGGAAAGGGATAGGGCAAAAGATCGTCGCCACAAAGCAGAGTTTCCTCCACAGCTGAGCCGCCTGCCCTGTCATTCTGCGATTTTACCCTGGCTGCTTTCACCACGTATCTGTCCTTCCCAACCTTGAAAGTCCATCATGATGTTTGCTGGCAGGATTTTGAGTGACTAACCCTGAAGTAACCATTGCCAGGGTATCTTTCCTTACTACTCAGAGCAGGAATAATAAATCAGCCTATGTACTGTCTCCTTCCATTTCAAGAGACATAGAGTGAATTCAGAGCAAGGAGTAGAGATGGTTACTGCCTGTGTGCCTTAAAAAAATACTTTTTCTTTTTTTTGTAAATGAATGCTTCCTCTCATTGGATCCTTGTAGGACCACTGTGAGTTGATTAAGGTGAGGGTTATAGTTAACATCTCCATATACCCCCAGTTAACACTTCTTTTGTCCCAGCATCCCCTTTGGCTTAGCATTTGTCCTGGATTTTTTTTTTTATAGACTTAATTTTTTAGAGTGGTTTTAGGTTCAAAGCAAAATTGAATGGAATGTACAGAGATTTCTCCTAGACCCCCTGCCACCACATATGCACGGCCTTCCTGACTACCAACATCCCCTCCCAGGGTGGTACAGTTGTTACAGCGGGTGAAGCTACGTTGACGTATCGTCCCTCAAAGCCTATAGGTCACATTAGAGTTCACTCTCAGTGTTATATATTCTGTGGGTTTTGAAACATGTCTAATAACATGTATCCACCTTTACAGTGTCTTGCAGAATAGTTTCACCGCCCTGAAAAATCCTCTGTGCTCTGCCTATTCATCCCTCTGTTCTAGACTTAATCATTTTGTGATAAAGTGTAATTATAATTTTGTATTTGAAAATGTTATGATAGAACTATTTATTTCAACATGGTAAAGCTGCTTTCTTAGTTAAAAACTAAATATTTTTAAAGTATGTAAATTTATGGGACGCCTGGGTGGCTCTGTCGGTTAAGTGTCTGCCTTCGGCTCAGGTCATGATCCCAGGGTCCTGGGATCGAGCCCAGCATTGGGCTCCCTGCTCCGCGGGAAGCCTACTTCTCCCTCTGCCCGCTGCTCCCCCTGCTTGTGCATGCGCGTGCACTCTCTCTATACATACATTGTTTTTAAAAGTATGTAAATTTAATTTGTCTTTCAAAGTAGTCTTAACTTGAGTGATATGTTACATGGTCTCCATAATTATAGTCTGCATTTAATGCAGAGAAAAACTGGTTTCCAGAGAGAAAGTGACACTCCCTGGTGTGTCTGGCCAATCAGGTATGGAGCAGGACTAAAGTCTTGTGCTCTGACTTCTGGTACTTTCTATGCCAGAGGCACAAAGCCCACTGGGGAGACAACTCAGATCTCAAAGCTTACCACATCCCTGCCTTATTTAAAGTAGTTGTGAAAGCGGGATTCTGTCTGTATTTCTAATCAGGCATGAGAAAATTCACTAAGTATATAAATAATGTACCCGGTAAGGAACAAAACAGACCGCAGAAGTCCAAGAAATAAAAAATCAGGCAGGCAAATGAAGACCTGCCTGGAGAGTATGTACCTTGAGGTGGAAGGGTATTTCAAGGAAGTACTGTGCTTTTAGAGAGGACTGTATAAAATGTTAAGTCAGAGAAGAATAGCATCTTCACTGACAAATGTTTGATGGTATTTAGAGACTGAAATTAGTTTCATTTGCATATTTCTGGGACATGGTACATCTGTTTATCCAGCAAAATGAGTCTAGGTTCTGATCAAATACATAGTAAACTTGCCTAATATGGCAATTAACCATTCTGTAGTATCGCCCACATATAATTTTAACATAGTGTCAGCATCCTAAAGATTGAACTGACTCCTAACTTTTCCATAGCAAATCAGAAGTACATTATTTCAAAAAGAGATAGGTTTTCATAGACCAATTTCTCCTCATACTCATTTTAAGATGTAGTATTTCAAATACATCCTGATGTAAAAACACGTCAGATGGGAGTGATTACTCCTGCGTCACAAGGGGTGGGGTAAATGACCAGCACATGGAAGGAAATGGTAAATAATACAAAATAATAATACAGTATGTGGAATTGACATTTCTCCTTCCGACATTTTTAAGCTGCCTTGCGTTAGATGCTATCCTGGTGAAAGGGTGTGTAGGTGTTTTTCTTTATTTGCAAACGGTGTGAATATATGCTTTTATTTTATTTCTTTCTTTATTTTCACCAGGCCTCTCTATCCGGAGTGTGTGCTGGAAAGCAGACCGCCTTCTAGCAGGGACCCAGGACAGTGAGATATTTGAAGTGATCGTGCGCGAACGAGACAAGCCGATGCTTATCTTGCAAGGCCACTGTGAGGGGGAGCTCTGGGCTCTGGCCCTGCACCCCAAGAAGCCACTGGCTGTGACAGGCAGTGACGATCGCTCTGTCAGGTGGGGCCCCCGGCAATGGTGCTTGTCATCTCCCGGGCTGCCTTGGGATAACAGATTTATTTTGCCCAAATTTGCTTGTTACTCAAGAGAAGGATAAAGCACAGTGTAGAACCACAGTTTCCAAGTGGAGTGTTGAGACATTCAGTGCAACAACACTTGGCTTCTTAGCATTTGGTTGTTGCTGTCTTTCTTTGGGTCTATCTTAAGTCATGAAAATGCTCTGAGGAGTGAAAATATACTGCTCCTAGTTAGATAGGCTCCCAGTTCTCTTTCAATTGATAATGTGAACTAAGTGCATCTATCTGTGGCTAGATTATATTTCCCACTTGTGGACTGGGTCCTCCACAGGGGCCTGTGCACAGCATTTCACCGTTTTGTTATAGACATTCATCTCCATTGGTGAATTCATGAATTTGTCTTCATTAGAATTTAAATTCTGATTTTCAGAGTTGTCTTCGGTGTGAGGAAACAACTTTTTCTTTGCAAATCCTCAGACGGAATTTTGAACATTGTCCTCAAATCAAAGGAAAGTACTGGTTCCTAAGAAAACAGGCAATTTTATGAGGGCCTCAAGGATTCTTGTTGTGGATCGCTTGTTATTTTTTGAGAGCACAGCATTGCATAAAATGCGCATTATGAGCACACTTCGAATATTTCTGTGACGGTTGAAGGGCTGAATGTAGGATTTAGAGGTGTGTGAGGAAAGCTGTTCCACTGACTTCAGTACTTCTGTATTTGCCGCTGACCTTTAAATGTGCCCAATGACAAGCAGGCCAGAAAGAGTGCATGCCAGTGGGAGGGAGAGGCTGCTGGATCAGGTGGTTGATTGATTACTGCTTCTGGGCTCTAATAGCTAAATTAGAACATTGTAGACTAGACTGGAGGTTCCTGCTTCTCCCCTGCTCTGGTTCTGTATGTCTGTGAATCTGATCAAGGCACAATGTGCTCATTAGTGGGGTATAAATCCAAAAGTAAATCCATTTCGTGATCTCCACCAAGCACTGAAGCCCCATCAATCTAAACATCAGTAAACACACACTGTGTCTCCACGTGGCATACATGTTTATATGGTTTAAGCTTCTCTTTACTCACCTTCCCCCTCGTCTCTTCCTTTTCCTTCCTTGACTCTGAGCGTTCCCTGAACAGGCAAATTGGTGCCAAGTTACTTGAGCACCTGAGATACTCAGTTTATACTCATCCAGATAGAAATGATTTCAAGAAAGTCTTTAGCTTTTGTATTTTGGCAACTTTGTTGCATCTGAGAAATGCAAACATCTCCAAGGAGCCCTGACTGTCAGAATGTCTTATTCCCCTTAACCATGAATTTGGCTAAAATTATAAATGTTCTTTTACACTGAATATTGCAACTGAAGAAGAGACTAAGCCCTAATTTCTTAAGAAAGATGAGCTTTAGTGACTTTATAGGGATGGTACAGTCTACTGGGGAGTGATAGTTTCTGCGTGCTAGTAAAGCAAAGCTTACATTGCTTGAAATAGTACAAGGCTAAAAGCAGCATGAGATTATGAATAATGGACGAGGTATTGCAAGACTACCATGAGCTTTTGGCTGAATGGTGCAGGCTGCCTCAGGGATCAGCGAGCTCTTCACTGTGCAGCTCTCCATTTTAAGGAGCCTGCCTCCATCCATCCTGATGGCAGAAGGCATTTAGAGAAACAGCACCACGTGTGACTTATTCATGCCTCCCTATGGCAGACCTCTAGATTCTCGGTCCCCCTGGCAGATCCTGTTGTTTGTGTGTTTAGAAAAGATGGTCTTAGGACTATGAGCAGATAGCGGTCGGTTACCACGATTGCAACTAGCATAAACCCTCATTTGTATCTTCAAATATTTAGTTCATGTTCACTCAGTCTGAGGTGCCTGGATCAGGTGTTTCAGGAGTTGCAGCAACTGTGTGTTGGGGGCACTTGCCCCTGGAGCTCCATTTCTCCCACAGTAGCTGTATCCATCAGCCAGGGGCACTGTGAAGTGTCAGCCCCAAGCAAGGGTGGTGGACCTATCTGCAGTGGGGCGCCCAGAGGGCTTGTGAGGCATGACCGCGACAACCCAGCTGACTGTGGGACCATCCTGGGCAGGGGCAGGGGTGTCTTTCCATCTTCTCCATCTCAGATAGGTTTTCTTTCTAGGGAGGCCAACAAATGTAAGCAAGGTGGGTTTCGATCTACAGGTGCTTAAATAACACAGTTACTAGAAGGGTACTCATATTTTCTTTAAACGAATTAACAATAATAACATCCAGTAGTACTTCTTTTTCTTTAAACATTATTAACAACCATTGGGATAAATAATGATTTTGAATGTCCAAAGAGAATAGCAAGATTTTGTGTGAGGGAGTGTTTAAAATGTCCTTATTTTATCAATCTCAAAATCTCTGGAAATGTTACCTAATTTTATAGTTCTTGCTGGGTATTTCAAATGGTGCCAATGACCCAGCGATAAACTGAACAGCTTCCCAGATTGCCAGACCTGCTGCGAGGAAGGACTGGTGTGGAGTTGGTGCGTCCTCTGCTGTCATCACCATCAGAATGGTGAACTGGCCTTGAGGCCCGGGGCTGGCCGAGGACGGTGAGAAGTGGGTTTTGATTTTACTTTGTTCTTGTGCGTAGGCTGTGGAGCCTGGCTGACCATGCCTTGATCGCCCGCTGTAACATGGAGGAAGCAGTTCGCAGTGTGGCCTTCAGCCCCGATGGATCTCAGCTGGCCCTGGGCATGAAGGATGGCTCTTTCATTGTGCTCCGAGTCAGGCATGTACTGACCGATAGGGAAAATAATGTCAGAAATGCTCTCTTGTTGAAACCAGTTCTCCTGGCCATGGTGTATGCCAGGACTTAAGGAAAAAGGCATTTACTCTTTCAAATAGGAACACTCTAGATTCACAGTCCCCTATCTGTATTTCTCAAATCCAAACACTTTGAAAATCCACAGTTTTTGGATAACTCATCTGTTAGCACGTCTTGACCCAGTGAACTGATTTGAGACTGTCTATTGCCTATTAATCTCTTAATAGGAATAATTATCATGTGATTTGCTACAAAAATATTAATGTGTTTAATATGGGGTGCTGCCCTAACTCCTACTGGGGATGTTACATAATATATTGTATGTGAACCTTTCTAAAACCCAGTGAATAATGAACTCCCAAGCTTATCTGGTCCCAAGAGGTTATGGGCTTATAGGAAGCCAAGAAAAGAGAAAGAAATGAGAAAGGCTCCAGCACTGCCAGATTTTTAGAGGTGGGCTTGAGTAAAAGATTTCTTCCACCTATAATGAAAACTTAAATGGAATATTTCATATTTATTAACATCCTATCTTTACTGGACAAAAATTATGACTCATGCATATAATTTCTCTAAACGCACTGGTTGGTTTTTTGGCTTACATAATTTGTGATTACAGAAAGAAAATGAAGCTGTAAATTAGATACTGCATGGTTTGCACATAGAAGATTCTATCTAGCTTTGAAAAATGATCTTGGCACGGTTTATTACACTAAATTCTCATTTAGCAACCACCCATAACTTATTACTGAGTTGGTAGACAACATTTTCTTTCTCTGCTGAGTCATGGTTTGAAAAGATGGCCAATTACCAGATCTTCTTTTCTTTTTGATGGATTTTTATTAATGGATTTCCTAAGCAAAAAAAAAAAAAAACAAAAGAAAACCCCCAAACCCTATTTGATGATATTATAGCAAAGTATATTATATAGTATATACATAGTGTATAGTGTATGTAAAGTAAACGATAATGCCGTTAATAAGTGATAGCAGGTGAGGGGAATTATGTGGAAGCTAATATTCGCCATTATTTGTGCACTGACTTTGTTGGGAGTGGAAGAAGTTGTTGGTACTGGCACGGGGACCTGCTAGTCAGAATTCTGTCTCATGGTGGCAACTTTCAAATGAGGGCAGCAGTTCTTACCAGAATCTGATCAAAAAGGATGCAAAATCTGGGTGATCTGTTACATGAATTATTGAGTTTCACGGTGAAAATTAAATAATTACATAAGAATTTAATATTAAAAAAGTAACCTTGATGTAGTTCACTTTTCTCCAGGACATGTTTTTAAAACAATGTTACAAACCGCAATTTTTCAAGGCAAAAAGTTTTAGGGGAAAATAATACATAATTAACCATGAAAGCAAATAGGCACTTCATTAAATTTTTCATTGTTTTTATTTTGGAAGCCTTAAATATTTCAAATGTCGGTTAATTTTGCCTGAAATGGCCAGAATCTGAATAGTATTTTATATCTTTCTTCAAAAGTTAATCCTTCAGCTCCTATAGGTGTTCTCTCCCTTTTGAAACCATTTTTTCTCTGACATACAAATTTTGAGACATGGCTTGGGGTTTCTATTTCTAGATTTGCTGCTTATCACTTTTTATTGCTGCTTTTTATTCTTATAGAGATATGACAGAAGTGGTTCATATCAAAGATCGAAAAGAAGTCATTCATGAAATGAAATTTTCTCCAGATGGCTCTTACCTCGCAGTGGGATCCAATGACGGCCCAGTGGATGTGTATGCCGTTGCCCAGCGGTATAAGAAAATTGGAGAATGCAGCAAGTCCCTTAGTTTCATTACCCACATTGATTGGTCTTTGGATAGCAAATACTTGCAGACCAATGACGGCGCAGGAGAACGCCTGTTCTACAAGATGCCGTGTAAGTCCTGCAGGTGTTGGATGTTTGTGAAAATCGGAAGTCTGAACCACATGCAGCAAATATATAAGAATGTCATCATGATCTCAGGGCAAGGAATGTTCTCAGAAACACGACCCCCCCCCTCCCAATCTCAAACTCTCAAAGGAAAGATTGATAAATTGGAACATATTAAAATAAAAAATCACTGTGCAATGAAAGAAATCATGAAAAGACAAGGCACAGACCGGACAAAAATATTTGCAGGGGTTATGATGGGCAAAGGATATATAGCTAGAAGTTATAAAGACTGCCTAAAGATAACTGAAAGGAAAGATACCCTAGAAAAATACCCAAAAATGCTAAACATTTGAGGACTGCGGTCCTCATTTGCTATGATGGTTTTAGTCTGAAATTTGTGTTCTTCATAATTGGAAGTCTTTATGATATTATTTGGTGAAATAAGCTAATTGGGATTTAAAAAGTACAATTTTTATTTGTCACCTCCACTGTTTTAGAAGAGATTCATCAGACTTCTATAACATTTAGTGACATTTAGTTCGTAATACTAAAATGGCAGAAATAAAAGACAATTTTCTGTTTTGTGATCTTTGACTAATGATTTTTTTAACATAAGAGGAAAATTTTAATATCATGAATCTTGTCATCAAATAATATTTTATCTTAAAATTTTTCTTGAAAAATTAATTTTTACTGGAAAATAGTTTATACCATCTAATGTAACCATGGCCTTTTAAAAGAACCTCTGCCCTATCAACTTCACCAGCACACCATCACTAGGTGGATATTGCTGCATGTCTACTTTCTTTGCTTGAAATTATTTCATATATATTTTACATATGTGAAAAATTATGGAATACATGTTTATCACTTGCAATAATAAAGTAACATCCTGCTCAGTGATAATATCATAATTTGCTTTCTTGTCCTCCTGTTAGTGAGCATTTGGGCTTACTTATTTCTAGTTTTTTCACTGGTACAGATAGTGCGTCTCCAAATATCTTCATATAGGGGGGATTTCTTCTTCTGAGTTACTTCCTTGGACTATATTTTCCAGAGGGGGAATGTTGGGTTAAAGGCTGTGTTCTGTCAACTCTCTGATTTATGTTCATCTTCATGAATTTTTATGTGATGCTATCAGTCTAGAATTTCTGCGTGCCAATTTGACAGTGTGCCGGTAATGTATAAGAGCGTCAATTCTCACAGATTCTTTATTTGAAAACGTTTGTTTATTTTTGAAGAAAAAACTACAAGGTAGTATGCTAAATTGGCTTGATTTTGAATTTTAGAATTGTGTATGACAGGACATTTTCCCAAGCATTTCTGTATCCATGTGTTTCTGCCTTTGTGTGCCCCTGGGTGACCTCCCTCACCAGGTTCTGGTACAAACGGGGAATTGTGCCATACATTTGAGAACATACCAGGCACAACTGTCAAGACTCTTTTCCCTAACCACTTACGTTTACTTAATCAAAATTTGGTGGATTTTCATTGTCTAATGCTTTTAAATTTATATAATATCCATTAAATGTTTACACAAATTTTTGGAACCTAAATTTTAAAAAATTACTTCTGTGGATCTTTTGAAAAGTAGAAGTTGAGAATAAATTTTTTTTTAAAAATCTGGCAAACTGTTGGTGACTAAATATGATAATATATATATTTTCATACAAGTCATTTCATCAATAACACAAAGCATACTATCTGTATAGTAGTTTTGGATATTACATTGAGTACAATGATCATTTTCTTTCTCAGCTCCATATCTGAGTTTTGATCATGCACTCTCTTTAAACCATGCTGGAAGAAAAAAATCACAAATTGGGTAAAGAGATTAGACTCTTTAGGTTCCTTGGTTTATAGAGGTTTTTTTTTTTTAATTTCTATAAACCTCTATAAGAAAAATGAATAAAGGAAATTAGAATATGCCTTTAAATGTAACATTATGTTACTATGTATTGATAATTTTCAGCTGGGAAGCCTTTAACAAGTAAAGAAGAAATCAAAGGGATTCCCTGGGCCTCCTGGACTTGTGTGAAAGGCCCTGAAGTGAGTGGAATTTGGCCAAAGTACACTGATGTCACTGACATCAATTCAGTGGATGCAAATTACAACAGCTCTGTGCTGGTTTCCGGTGATGATTTTGGACTGGTTAAGTTGTTCAAATTTCCTTGTCTCAAGAAAGGTAAGGCCAAGAGAGAGATTTCATTGAATAAGTATTTAATCTAAAATGTATACGCAGTGTAATTAAGACTGATTTTCTTGGTGTCTATTCTTGCAGATTATTCATTTCATCTTTATGTTCATTTTTACTCTTTTACACTTTTAGATAAAATGTGTTGTTGATGTCATTTACTTTTGACGTTCTAAAATATGGGATTTTACCAATTTAAGTCAGGTTTTGTTCACAGAGTTATTACGAGCAAGTTTGTGATTGAGAAGATTCATGTTTCACATTTTAAACAAGTCATAGTTTTGTTTTTATTTATGTAAATAAACACTCATAATTTAAATTATATATTACATTACAATATTGTAATTCAAATTCTTTTATGCTTCACGGCTAATTGTGCTTACACATAGAAAGCCAAGGAAAATCCTTTTAGAGGTATTTAAGATAAAATCTGAAAGGATTGTTCTGGTGATGACACAGTTGTTCGGACCCCTTGTTGTAGCACTAATCTTGCAAACCCCATTTACATAACTGGTGAAATTTTTGAGAGTGGAGATTGGTTCAAAAAAACTCTCCTCTCACATTTTGTTGTTCTGTTTTATTGTTGTTAAAATCTTGTCCCTTCAGTTTTTATGGCACCTTCAGACTTTGTAGAATGTGACTGAATTAACCATGTAATGACCCTGTCTTCTTCTTCCTTAAAAAGTTGAGGCAAGAGGGGAGGGGTTCGTGGGATGGGTTAGCCTGGTGATCGGTATTAAAGAGGGCATGTATTGAATGGAGCACTGGGTGTTATACGCAAAAAATGAATCATGGAACACTACATCAAAAACTAATGATGTAATGTATGGTGATTAACATAACATAATAAAATAAAATTACAAAAAAAAAGTTGAGGCAAAGCCCATACACAGGGTTTTCTGAGATTCCCCACCAGCCTGAAAATCTGATCTTCAGAAAGTAATCAGTAGGGACATGCTATGGCCTGAAAACTCACTCGCTTGAACAATTTTTAAATTAAGAAAGGACAGGGACTGAAAAATGTAATCAGAGAGTCATTGTCGGATAACTGACAGTTCCGAAGCAGCAACAGTTATGGTTGAGAACTGAACATAAAACGCATAGCAAAGTGGCCATCCTTTCCACTTGATAAAATGGCCATCACTTTAAAATGCTTGAGGCACAAAATTACCTCAACATACCTAATTCACAATCTCCCCTCCCTGAGGGGTCTTTTGAGTAATAGGGCGTATCCCGTTAGACTGAGCAACGTTCTTGCAGAACGTGAGTTAGGCAACCACAAGGAACATGGGAATTGAGAAGAAACATCACTGGGACCAGAAGCAGTATTGTTGGTCTCAAGAGTCAGGACTTGGGAAGAAGTTAATTCATGGAGTGTTGGTACTTCCTGTGTATCTCCAAGCATTGTAGGGTGGTCTTGGGTCTGGAAAATAGGAATGGAAATGGAAATCTTGGGTCTATTGATGAGAATGGGGGAAGGGGGAAGGAGGAAGGAGGCGGTAAGCAGTGCTGTCTGTCCGAATGAGACACCCTGATATGTAAAACAGTCCTGAGGATGATGGCACACAGGAGACATCTGCGGAATAAGGGAAGGTTGACAGCTAAGTGATAGTGTGGTGGGAGTAATAAAAACCCCCTCAGCAGTCTTCGGAAGTATCCATATTCTCTGAGCAAATTGACTTGTTCTACTTTTCATGGCACATGGTTTATAAATCTTGCAGTTTGCCTCAGAGACATTCAGACTTCTGTGGCCTTCTGTGCCTGAACTATCGGCAGGGGAGTTCTGAAAGGAGTGTTGTTGACAGGAATGGTAACCGTTGGTGGAACTTGTCGCCGTGTAGCCCGGGGTCCCAGTGGCAGGTATGCCCCCAACCTTTGAGCCTGTAACAGCCAAACATGAGCAGGGGCTAGTGACAATGAGAAGTGTGGAGGCTGAGCAAACATGGTAGTTTTCCATTGTGATTAAATAAAACTCCCAGTCAAGTTAATTGACACATTTACAATTAATGTGCATAGGATTCTGCTGCACACTCTTCTGACACAAATGTTCTGCAGTTAATGAAAATGCCTACAGTGGCTTTTATTTTTACATCACCAAGCCAGTTTTTCTCATTTCATTTTGACAGTTTTCAAATTTAAAATAAGCAGTATCCATACTGATAATTTCCCCTGATGTCATTTAGACTACATTCTGTTTGACCATCATCATACAGAAACTTCCATGAGGTAAAAATTCAAAGCCTTGTTCATTGACATTTGCCACATCTTACTACCTTGGCACCAGCCCTTCTCCAAGGGAAGGCTCTCCTGTTTGACTGACTTGCGTGCTGCTGCCCCATTAATCCTTCACACACACACATGCACACGCACATGCACACACACATACTCACACAGTCCTTGAAGAGCTCCCTCCCAAAATAAGTGTCCTGGATGTTGTATGACATGAGTTGCATAAACCCTGGACCTTGAGGGGAAAAGTGTTGGCTTTCAGTAGAGCTTGGATGAGCTTGATGCAGGAGAGAAGCATAAAGTTCAGGGTGGCTAGAGTGTGATGAATGAAGGGAGTATTGTGTACTCAGAGGCTGGAGAGGGTGGTGGGGACTGTGTCATGAAGGAACTTGTAGCCACTGTTAGAAATTTGGGTCTTATTCTAAGTGTGGTGGGAAACTATTGAGGGCTTAAAATGGAGGAGTGACATGACCAATCTAAGTTTTTAAAAGACCACTTTGATATCATGTGGGATGGATTAGGGAAGGGGAAGCTTCAAGTAGACTCTTGTACAAGTCCCGGTGACAGGTGAGGTGGCTTGGACAAAGGTATTAGGAACAGATGTGAACACAGGTGCATGAGGTTAGGAAACAGTGTCCAGGTAGAGCTGAAGGTCTTGCTGATGGATTGGATGTGGGAATAGAGGGAAAGAGAGGAACTGAGGGTGGCTCCTAAGTTTTCGACTTGAGCAGTGGGGTGGATGGTGGCACCATTTATGGAGATGGGAAAATAAGCAAGGAAAAGTGTGTGTTCGGGGGAGAGAGAGAGAGAGGGAGAGAGATATGGGGATAAGAGAGAAGGGAAGGAGAACTCCTTGGTCTCTGTTGTCCACGATAAATCTGAGGCACCTGTTAGGCATCCAAGTGGACATGGGCACACGGGCTATCAGCAGTCCAGGGAGAATTGAGGGCCAGAAGACGAATGTTTGGCAGTGGAGGGCATATCGACAGCACCTAAAGCCACGGGAGAGAGGACCACCAGAGAAGAGATGAGGGCAGAGGTCTGAGACATCCTCGTGGTTCAGAGAACCAAGGGAGGACTTGTAAAGTGACCGTGTCCTAAGGAAAGCCTGGGAAGAGGTGGACGTGGCCTTCTTTTATTCAATAAATATTTGTTATGTGCTATTGTAGAGGCTGGAGATACATCAGCAAATAAAAAAGGCACAAATCCCTGCCCTCATGGAGCTTTTGTTCTTCTGAGGGGACACAGTCAATAAAGAAAACGTAAACACATCTCATGAGAAGTGCTACAATGAAAAAGAAAGCAAACAGTAGTAGAATGTTCAGATGGGGGCAGCTTGGTGGTGGTATTTTAAATAGTATGGTCATTTTCACCTTCATATACATTTAAATCATTACCTCTCCAATGAGTATTCTCAGTTGAACAGATGGCTTTTTCCCCCATTAAAGAGGTTCCGTTAGAGAGCCTGCAGTAGGTAGCATTGTTTCTGAAGGAGGGATGCGGGCACTTGCTGGCCCCCTGAAATCTCCTGTAGCCTTACTAGGCCTCCACATGATAGGATGGACCCAGCTTATTTTCATGACTGCCTTTGTGCTGCCCTCTACCAACCATGTACGAGACTTTGGTAGTTTACCTACAACGGTAAGTGCAAAAAGCTTTCCTTCCGCAGTCATTCCCTGGGGATGGTGTTCACTGAGTAAAGCAATCAGTGCAAGGGAACAAAATTTAATTCTCCCAGCGCTACATCCATGACTCTGAACAATAATTTGATTTTTTTTCCCCACAGAATTATTCTCTGTTTCCCTATTACAAAGGACTCTCTGTCTTATCTTGTATTTGAATAAGAATGTGTAAGATAATCATTCTGAAGCATTTTATTTTCAGAACCAGTGAAGCAGTAGGCATTATCTGGAACAGGTTCCGATGTGTCTTCAGCCACAGGACTTAAATGTTAAGGCCATTTTTAGCTTAATCCATACTGGAATAATTGAGAGAATTTGGGGAGCCTTTGCTTGTTATGATACGTAACACTGAAAATTATATTTTCTAATATATTTAAGGATTTTACTTTTCAACATGAAGAGGAATTGAATTTTTTAACCTATGAATTCTATTTTTTTTTTCATTACTAATCTTCTTCTCGAAAATACCTTTTCAGGAGCCAAATTTAGAAAGTATGTGGGCCATTCTGCACATGTCACAAATGTCCGCTGGTCCCATGACTTTCAGTGGGTATTGAGCACAGGAGGGGCTGACCACTCAGTTTTCCAGTGGAGATTTATTCCAGAAGGTGTCAGCAACGGTCTGCTGGAAACTGCACCCCAGGGTAAAAACCAATTGTAATTTTTCAGCATTTTTTTCTGATCAATAAAAATTTCAAAGAATGTTCTAACATCTCTCCTGAAGATAAAGAGTTAAAGCAATTTTGAAAAAAATCATTCCTATAATAAAATTTAGAATTAAAAAGAAAAAACAACTTTGAGACACATATGAGTCCATTGAATAACTTCCTTCAAAGGATTTTGTTTATACCAGATGCAAGTTGAAGATCAAAGGTTTACATGAAGAATTAGCCTTTAAGAATAACAGGAACAAAGACATTACAGCCTCTTTAGGACAACCGTAACTCTGGCAGGTCTACACAGTGAGACAACAGGGAGACAGAGTAACCTTGGGAGTAGGAGTTGGCTCCAGAATGAAGTTCCAAAGAATGGTCCACAATTGGAACCAATGTGTTCCAGTTCAGTGCTTGTGTAGTCGTTCTATTTACTGTGATGCCAGCAGAAATAATCGGTTAATAAAGTTTAAAACCAGGTGAGGAAATGTTTTCAATGGGAGAGTTTCTGCAGGTTTTGACCATGGCAATTACTGCCACTTGGTGAACATGGCAAAGGCTAAGAGGATATTTACTGAACTAAGTAGTTGGATTTCCTTTTGCTCCAAGCTTCATTTTGGTAGAACCTTTCCCTGACCTTGACCTTTTCTTTCTTTTTTTTTTTTTTGCCTTTTTTTCTCTTTTCAAAGCAAGATTTAAACCCAAAGATTTGTTATCTCCTAAAAGTATGGACATGAGTTCAATTTGGAGGGGCAGGGTGGGGAGTAGTTGTCCTTATCTGTTAACGCTCCTGAAAGGAGTGTGCTGAACTGAACCAGAAGCTAGGGGGAAGAAAAGATGTTCTAAGAACCTACACCAAGTAAAACTATGGCATCGTGATTTTTAAATTTACTTTGCTAGAAGAAAGGAAATATTTTAAATAAATTTATAAGCTCTCTTGGGTCTCCGCACTTTTGCTTGTTTCTCACAGATTGTATTTCTGCAGAAGGTGGCACTGATTCCTACAGCGAAGAATCTGATTCGGATTTATCTGATGTGCCGGAATTGGACTCTGATATTGAGCAAGAAACTCAAATCAATTATGATCGCCAGGTCAGTAAGCAGAGAGCCTCATAATAAATGCCTTACAGCCCAGAACATCAATCTCATTGGATTTGGACGTTGCACTGAAAATGGCTGGTACTTGGGCAGAAGAGAATCAAGACAAGAATAAGGAAAATCAACTGCCTCTTGTCTTTAAGTACAGATTGTAAATAAGGCCTTTAACCCATTCACATAATTAAAATTTTTTAAGTGGAAGGTAGTAGCCAATTTTAAAACTGAACCCAAGACAGCTTTTCTGTCTCTCTTTTTTTGCAGAAAAATATGCAAGTCAGCCACAGAATTCTTCATTTTCTTAACAGATCATGAAAGCATGTGTTTTCTTTACAGAATTGGTAGCCTCAGAGCCATGGTAGTTTGCAAGTGAGCTGGTGTCCTGCTTTCTCTCTTAACTTACATAGACCATTATGAAGACCATTTATGAAGACCATTATCCATTTAATTAAAATAAAAGCCCAAATACAATACGCATGATCTCTCCAGTCAGTAATCACCTCTAGTAGAAAAGTTGCACAATTACTATCACACTGGGTCCTCGTTTTTTGAAAATATACATTTCATTTTAGTGCTAAACAGTGAGTGTTAAAGAGAGCCATCCTTCACAGGAATCTGGAGACTCGTCCCTTTTTTATGGTTGATAACTATAGGTGTTCTGTTTTCTTCCTTGTCATTTCATGAACGTCTGTGAAGCAAACTCTGTTCCTGAACATGGAGTGAATAAGATTTCAGGTTTCAGACACAGCAACTGTCAGTGTTGCCCACGGAGATGTACCATAGAGGCTGGGGCAGCTGCCATGTATCACATGTCTCTGTGGGGCCAGGTCCTTGCTTTCCATACACCAAATCCAACCCACAATAACCCTGAGAGGTTAAGTACTTTGTCCAGGTCCACATCACCCAGAGTATTAATAAGAATGCAGATCTGGGCTTCTCTCCAAAGTGCACATTCTATGTATTGCTTGGCTTTGCCTCTGTAGAAGCACTGAACCTTTCCAGTTGATGACTTTTCTTTCCACCCCATAATCATCACTCATTGATTCTGTGTTTGAAATATTAGTTAGTACAAAGGCAGTCCAACTGATGATTTGGGTCAACTTCTTGATGAAATCAGCTTGACTGTGCAATGTATTATGCAATAAAACTAAAGGTGAGGATTGAAAGGAAATTATTGTGGAAATATGCACACATACTAAACAATATTATATCCTGGTATCAAGGGGAAATGGAATTTAAGCAAAGTTAACATAAAATTCAGGGAAAGAAGAAAAACAATCTTCTTTTGTATTTAGTAAAATGGTGCTAGTGAAAGAATGAAAAGGCTTGACTCTACTGAAATCCATGCCTAGGATTTATATATTCTCCCTGGCATCTTATTTTCTAAAACTTCATCTGTATTATTTGATTTACATTATTTTTTGTTGCTGAGTTGCTCCTGAGCAGGAAGTTTTATTCTGTTCTACAGATGGGAATTTTAGGTCCACAGAGGTTATGAGACTTGTTCAAATAAACTGTTGAAATAAATGCCAAGACCAGAATTCCATTCTCTTGAGTAGTTGATGAGCTGAAAAAAGCATTATGGGCTCAGATGGATAATTAACTTTAGCTTTTACAAGCTTAGTTCATTGCATCTGCAATAGACAAAGCAGTAATGAGGTATCTTCTGACTTCCTTTTTTTTTTAATTTTAAAAATTTTTGGTTAAATCCTAAACAGAGACTGTATTATGATAATATTCTTTTAGTTACATAGCTTTATCAAATGAAATTTTTCCTTTACGAAGATGAGCAATTATTAATAAATTTCCTTTGTCTTGAATGTGTTAAATTGATCTCTCTCGATAGTAGGTCATGAATACATGATAGAGAAACATTACTTTTTATCTACATTTAGATTAAATTGTAGGAAATGTTCCCTGAGTCAGCAGCACAATTTAGGTCCTAGGTTAGGCCAAGAGCTTTGCTCTAAATCTCAGAGTCTGATCTGTCAAGATGCATGAGATCATGAAAGAAGATAATTCCACAGAGTGATCACCATGATTCATGAGGTCTGCATTTTGCAAATGTCAGAATCACCAAGAGATTTCTCACCTTAGAAGAAATTATAGCAAAACATTTTATTGATTTTTATTGATAATTTATTGAGTAATTTCCTTTCTTACTTTACCAGAAAATTGTTATATTTTCTGAATAAAAATTATTTAAACTCAAGGTGATCTTGCATCCCAATGATTCAAAAGGCATTTCAAGATAGTTTTGTTCATTAGAAAGTAAACTTCATTCTCATGTTTTATGTACTCAATTTGGTTTATCTTTTCAAATAACCAACTCTTAAGTTTGTTCATCTCTTCTACTGTCTTATTCTCTATTTTGTTTATTTCTGCTCTAATCTTTATTATTTCCTTCCTTCTCCTAACTTTTGGCTTACTATGTTCTTTTACTCATTCCTTGAGGTATATTGTTAAGTTGTTGATCTGAGAATTTTCTTTTTTCTTAAAGTATACGTATATAGCTACAGACTTTCCTCTTAGAACTGCTTTTGCTGTATCCCGTTGTTGTTGTGTTTCCATTGTCTCAAGATATTTTTTAAATTTTCTTTTTGATTTCTTCTTTGATCCATTGGTTGTTCAGAACTGTTTGGTTTAATTTCTACATACTTATGAATTTTCCAGCTTTCTTCCTGTGATCATTTCTATTTTCATACTGTGGTGGCCAGAAAACATACTTGGTGTGATTTCTATCTTGTTGCATTTATTGAGACTTGTTTTGTGGCCTAACATCTGATGTATCCTGAGAAGAACTTGTATCCTGCTGCTGATGGCTGGGATGTTCTGGATATATCTGCTAGGTTATTTGGTCTGCAGTGTTCTTCATCTAGTGTTTCCCTATTGATTCTTTGTCTGGATCATCATTTATCCATTCTTCAGAGTGACACCTTCTCCAACTATTACACTACTGATGTTTATTTCTCCCTTTCGTTCTGTTAGTATGTGCTTTACATATTTAGGTGCTCTGATGTTGGGTACATATTTAAAATGGTTATATCTTCTTGATGAGTTGACCCCTTTATCATTATGTATAATGACCGACTTTTGTCTCTGGTGACCATTTTTAGCTTCTTATGTTCTCAAAAACTTGATTTCCTGCAGTTAAAGACCTCCTGAGAATGCCAAGATACTAATATTTTTGAAACCTGGAGAGTCTCAACTAAATGTTTCTGCTATGCTTTAAGGTTTACAAAGAAGATCTACCTCAGCTAAAGCAACAAAGTAAAGAGAAAAACCATGCAGTGCCCTTCCTCAAAAGAGAAAAGGCTCCTGAGGACAGCTTGAAACTTCAGTTCATACACGGGTGGGTGCCTGTCACCAGCCTTATCAGCCTACCATTGTGTCCCCTCTTCTTGGTGCTGTCCCACTTCAGGCTGGCTCTTTCCAGTGTGTACTTACCTGAAGTACTATTAGAACCATGATTCTCTGTCCGGTTATCTCAGTTGATGTCCTGTGGCCATAACAATGTGTGTATCTAGATTTTTCATGCTTCATTGACTTCCATACGCATATGTTTCTGCGGCTCATTGTTACTGCACTCTGTTCTCTCCCCCATCCCTGTTCCTGTTACCCCCATATCTTCTCCTCTGTTTAGCTGGCTCTACCTAGGACAATATTTTTTTCAAACAATTTTGCTCATATATGCCCACGATAATTATGAATTTTTTAAAAATAATGTACAACATTCCACATTTTAAGTTGACATCTAAAATTTTTCAATGTAAGGTTAAATGATTGTGAAGAATATAATATCTAGTGCTTTATAACTACATCATTCATTTAAGGGGATCAGTTGGAACTGAAATGTCATATATATTTGATTCCCACCATCACCAATTTAAAAAATACCTGAGCTCATATTTCTATGCTACTTCTTCCGTTGAATTTTATACTAATATACTATTTTTATGCTTGAAAGGCTTTTATTGATCACCCTATCATACATTTTGCAAGGAAAGCAATGTATATAAGTGCAATTTAAATTTAACTCCCTGTGATCCCGAGTCTCTAACTTGTATTATCTAGTATGGTATCCGCTTAAAGCCACTGGGCATGTGAAATATGGCTAGTCTGAATTCAGATGTGTTGTAGGTGTAACTGCACACTGGATTTCGAAGACTTAGCATGAAAAAAAGAATGTAATATATCTCATTAAAATGTTTTATGTTGAGGGGTGCCTGGGTGGCTCAGTCGGTTAAGTGTCAGACTTTTGATATCAGCTTAGGTCTTGTTCTCAGGGTCATGAATTCAAGCCCCATGTTGGGCTCCATGCTGGGCATAGAGCCTACTTAAAAAAATGTTTTACGTTGATTACATAATATTTTAGACATAATAGGTTAAATGTTCTTTAAATAAATTTCATCTGTTTTTATCTTTTTTTAATGTAGAAAATTTTCACTTTACCTACATGGTTTGCATAATATTTCTATTGGACATTGCTGCTCTAAGTGTTCATTCCTTTTTGGATTGAATTTTTGTTACAACTATTAGTACAAAGCTTATCAGACCAACATAAACATAGCACAAATTCTAATAAGTACTTACTAAATATAAACAATTTTATTGGAAAACAATTTTAATAAGATTTTTTTCAGTGAGTTCAGATATATATACACATATATTATTGCTAGAATGTGATAGAGTTTAGTATTGATTCTATTCCCATTTATCATTTTTTAATAGTTACAAGCACTGAGAAAGCTTACTCACATAAATAAGTAGATGAGAAAGGGAGCAATTTTACCATAGCAACCTTACTCAGTTCTTTAAGCTCCTCTTGTAACACAGATAGGTGTATCTTGTAATTTTGATACATCACATGAAAATATAGTTTGATGATCTATCACCTGACAGTTCAGTGAAATCACTCTTCAATTTTGTTAAAAGCAAAGAATTGGAAGTCACTTGACTTACAAAAGAACTTCATATCTAGTTATTGGAATTGTTCACTTTCAACATCCATACCTGAGTTTGTTTTGGTGTTCCTGGAAGGTTCCATGCTCCAGGGTAATAGACCATAGTAAGATTCTATGTGGACAAAAGGAATGGCTTTCTAATGTGAGAGGAAGGTGGTAGAGAAAGGGGAGGTGGGAAGGGAAAACCTGCAGCTTCTCACAAGTGTGTTCTCAAACTGGTCACTTTGAAGAAAACACATACAGTAGCTGAGGATCTAGAAACAAATTCTGTTAAAATTATCAGTGCACATTTGCCCTTTAGAGAGACTCTCATGCCCTCAGAGATCCTCGTACCCCTGTTGAAGATTACTATCCCGAGCAACTATGGTGATACCTGTGGTTCTACTTGTGCATGTCCGCAGCAACATGATAGCTTTGCCTTTTGATCTCTCCTGCTCTGTTGACTCACTGTCCATTCAGCTACTGTGCATTTCTTGGACCTGTGCTTCAGTTACAGAGGCTACGACTGTAGAAATAATCTGTTCTACACGCAAACTGGAGAAGTGGTCTATCACATTGCTGCAGTTGCTGTTGTGTACAACAGACAGCAACACTCCCAGAGGCTGTACCTGGGGCATGATGATGACATTCTCAGCCTGACCATCCATCCAGTGAAGGACTACGTGGCCACGGGGCAGGTATAGTCTCTCCTCTGAGATGGGGGCCTCGCCAAAGAGAGGGAGAGGATTTAGTTATGAACCCAGTTTATATACTGGTTCAAGAAATACTTGATAGAAACAAATATGAGGCATGAAGCTGAAGATTCAGGGGATGCTGGGTCATGTTGTGATGGTGGGAGCCTCATCCACTATATTATAGCACTGTGGGAAGCCTCTGAGGGATTTCATCGTGACATGATATCTATGAACAGGATTAGCTAAAAAATTAAGTTCCATGAATGCAGTCTTAATATATTTTCCTCATCACTGTGTACCCAGTACTTATTATATCCTCAGTAATCAGTGTTTATTGAATGAACCATCTTTTAACACTAGCATAACATCTAGTGAATAGTTATTTTTGTAAAACTTAAAGCCATGAATTTTGACTAATTCATCATTTTATCTTTTAACGTTTCAAAAAACAAAATTCTTTCAGAACCGTTTTGGAATGCCTAAACTTTGGATTGAACCTATAATTAATTGGAAAGCTACTTAAAACAGAGCCCTATATTCAGTCATTTTGTGCATGGAAAGGAGAGAGATAAAGTCAACTTCATAAACAGAAAACCTGTTAAACTCAGATTTATTATCTTGTGGCAAAGTAGTAATGTTAGTAGTATTTTCAGTTTTGTACTCTTTCAATGTATAGACTACATTTTTGTTCAGTTTTATCATGGGCTTTTAACTGCAGGTAAGACTTAAACTGATTCTCAACATGTAAGTGGCAAACTCAAGGAAAAACACGTGGTATGAGGGTCAGCAATTAACAGGAAACAAGTGTTTCTGAGACCTGACATACAGGTGGTAGAGAAGTCTTTGCACAGAGTTCATAGCCTTGTGTTCATGAGATCAGTGGTGAAAGTGAGGGCATGAAGGGAGTCAGTCTAAGAGATTAGACCATCTCTTCTGAATTAGCTGACATGATTAAGTTTCTTACAAGTAATTGATGACGACTTTGCATTTTTACATTTCACTCTCCTCCCTCCCCCTTTTTATTGTTCTGATAAACAGATGATGCTTGGTTCGTGTGTATTTAATAACTTTCCTTTGAAAGAAGGAACAGGGATTGGTTCTTTGCGTAAACCCCTGAGGAGATACCACGTTCTATCCTGTAATTGCTGAGAGACAAACCAGGGACAACTCAGTACACCAGCAGCCACTCCAGGGGTAACCGGGCCTCCATACACCAGTGTAGGAGTTGGCTGGATTCTGCTTAGTTATGTGCATGCTTTTATGTCACATTTCCCCTTTTATAGTCATTACACCCAACAGGGTTCTTTTCTCCATTACAGTCAAGTGAGGAAAACCATTTTACTATTAAATTTTTTTCTGTTGTTGGGAATTAGTGGGAGAGAAGTTGGTACCCCCTCAAGGAGAATCCACTTTAGGAACAGGTAAGCCATGAAAACTGTCATTTCCTGGGGGAGAAGCAAGGCCAGGCCTTCTTGGAATGAGTGAGACGATTGAGGTGGGTAAAAAACTCTGAGGACAGGGCCGGAACAACATACAGGTGACTTCCTTGACCAAGAAGTGGAATCGTATGTGGAGCTGAGAAGGCAGGAGAGAGAAATGTCGAACTAACCCATAAAGCACAGTGGACATTTGATTTGGAGTTTTACAGTACCTTGCCCGGGAGCCATGTACCAGGCTAGGCTGGCCTGGCACCCGATTTGATGCCCCAAACAAGCCTGTTAGACTCTTTGTGCCTCTATTTTCTCAACTGGAAAATAACGGCATCAGACCAGATGATTTCTGAGAGTCTTCCTACTCTCCAAATGTGTGGCTTTGGATTGATTTCTGAGCAGCACTTGACTCGAAGGAGCTCCAAGAATGACTCTTAGGAATCATTCTTGTTAAAATTTGTAAGTAGTTAATAACACTCATCCTGTTACTTAAGGTTGGAAGAGATGCTGCTATTCATGTGTGGGACACACAAACTCTAAAATGTTTGTCGCTATTGAAAGGACAACACCAGAGAGGAGTGTGTGCGCTCGATTTTTCAGGTAAGGCCCTGTTTTCCACTGAAGTCATTGGTGGTTCTGCATTTACTCAGCCTCGGGGTTTTGGGGTTTTGTTTTTGTTTTTACAACCTCCTATTTAGTCGAGTTCTGTTTGTAATGAGCTAAGCCCCCGTCTCAGACCAGAAATTAGATATGTGAATACCTCACACAAAAAAATGTGGCCTTTAGATTACACGTCCTTTTCTGGCCTTTCTCATTTCCTCTCGCCCAGGTCATTACCCAGAGCTCACACTGCGCTCTGCATTTGTTTGAGCTGTTGGAAGTCCAGAGCAGCTGTTGCTGTAGAGTCTTAGTTGCAAATGTCTGGCAGTCACTCAGAACATCAATTTCATCTCTCCAAATAAGGGGGAGCACAGCACTTGCAATTTAAAATATAAAGAACTAGAGGGAGGGCTGCAAATTCTCTGCAAAGGGTCACTTTACAACACTTGTGTTTTGGAAATATATTTCAAATTGAAAACAACAGAGCTGGATTTTCCATCCCCTTAAGATTTGAACACAGTACTATTAGAATACTAACTGATGGGGCACCTGGGTGGCTCAGATGGTTAAGCGTCTGCCTTCAGCCCAGGTCATGATCCTAGGGTCCTGGGATCGAGTCCCGCATCGGGCTCCCTGCTCCTTGGGAGCCTGCTTCTCCCTCTGCTTCTCTCTCTCTGTTTCCCTCTCTCTCTCTCCCTCTGTCTCTCATGAATAAATAAATAAAATCTTTAAAAAAATTTAAAAAAATAAAAAAGAATACTAACTGATGAATGTGATTTCCTTTACAGTGAGACCATTTCTTTAAGCTAGAATGGAGAATGAGGGCCTGTCACCAAAGGTGTTTTTACCTGGAATTTTTAATCCCAATTGTAGAAGTTAGATAAGTAGAAAAAATTATAAAATTTCTACCAAAAATTGATTCTATAATTTCTTTTTTTCTAAATTCCGTTCAGATGTTTAATACATGCAGTGTGTATAATGTTAATCATTAAGTTCAATGACTACACAACCTCATTCTCTTTCCTCTGTCCCCCTCTCTCTACTTTCCTCGCTCAAGCCTCAACTCCTTCTCATCTCTGCCATGATAGTCATGCTGGACTCTGATTCCATTTCCACTTTCTCCAGTCTATCCTACGCAGTTCTGGAGTCTTCGAGAGATGCAGTTACACTGCTACCATGTGGGCTCCTCTTGGCTGGCTGACTCAGGGTTGAGCCTTTGGTTGGACATTCATGGCCTTCCATGATGCAGCCTCAACTTCCCTTTGCAGTGTTTCCACCCTCCTACCCATTCATGTTCCCTTATGTCTCTCTAGCCACAGAACTGAAATGCATGGCTTTCCTTCTTTTCACCTGTGTCCCTTTGCTCATGCTGCTGCCATGTGTCCGTTCAAGTCCTCCCATCCTTTAAGATCATGCTGCAAGTTTCCCGTACAACCTTCCAGGGAGAAAGAACCTGCCCCTTGTTCTGCATCCCCTGGCCCACAGTTGTCATTGTTCTTGGGCTACCTGTTGGACTCCATGTGGTACAGTAGCTGTTTGCGCTGATGCCCTTATCATACAATAACTTGCTCAGCCAGCAGAGCCCGTCTCTCTCCTCCCCACTGTGCATGTTGTAGTGCTGCGGACACAGAAGCGACTCCAAAACTGTGAAGGAATGAATGAGGTTTTGCTTCATTCACTTGTCTCGCCCGTCACTATTACTACTAGAACCTCACATTGTAAACCGTGTTTGGGTGAAAATAATCTCGTTTATGTTTTGACCTGCAGTAACATGGGGCAGTGAGGGTTTTTTTTTTTTTTTTGTGACCTGCACATCCTCACATACTGTAAACTACTGTACAAATCTAAATTGTTGGATCATTATTAGAGGTTATTTGATACTTTCTGTGGTTATTGAACTAGTAAAACTCCAGGCTAAAGAGTCCCTCCTGCACACTGGCAGGCATGTGAGGTCGGGAAGGCATGAGTACTAAGGGACAGAGAACAGTTCGGCATGCCACCTGGCCATGGGAAGCCTGGATAACACACCCAGTAACGGTGAATACAAAGTCCTAAACTTCCGGAAGTTTGATGAACCTACAGGTTTAAAATAGGAGTGTCGTATGTCCTTGATAAAGCAGTAAAATCTGAAAGGAAACCATAATTTGAGTTCAAACATTGTTCTCTTCCAAGGATGTGAATGAATTTCCTTTGCTTTTTTTCATGACTCTCTCTCCTCAATAGCTCAGCTAGCCTTTAACTTTAAAATTAACTCTGCTAGCCAATACATATATATGTACTTAATATAAAAATTATATTACTAAATATGCTCTAAAAGAAGTAGTGAGAGACCCATTAGCAAAAATAAATAAAATAAAACATAAATGTTAATTAAATTATAGAGAATCTAATATATTCATATTTTTGGCAACATTAAAAATTGACTCTATAACGCCAGCAGATAATTTGGCACCATGTAATAAAAGCTATAACTCAAAATGACAAGTATGTGGACTATGTGTATTTCATACATATTTCTATGTATCAAGTTAAGTGAAAGAGAAAAATAGAACTCAAAATAGCATCTATTCACTGATTTCCACTGGAAATGTGTGTATGTGTATTAACGTATAAGCAGAGTGGCAGGAAATTTAGAATAATATAAATGGAATTTAATAATCATTAGAATATTTTTTCTGTAGAATTAATTTTGTGGTTTTTAAATTAAGATACATCGAAAGATCTAATGCCTGTTACTTGCATACCTTTAGGGAAGGGATTAAAGGAATGTTGTTGATCAACGACATTGAATAGAGATGAGTTAGTAGCAATAAGCTGGTCCCCAGTAACTTAACCTCTGCATTTCCGAGAAGTCCTCTCTCCTCTGGGCCTAATAGTTTTGCAGAAGGAAAGATGAAGAGATTAAGTGAATTTAGAAATCTTTCCTTTGTAAGGCAGTCCCTCACATCAATTGCCTGGGGAGAGAAACCAGAGAAACACATCAATTGCCAGGGAGAGAAAGAGGTTGAGAAGCTGATTCTGTCACTTCTTCTAATTCCCATCTTGGGCAAATGAATATTGAGATATGAAATAGTCTCTGCATAAAAAGGATATTTCAGTGTCAACAATACATTCTTTATTGCCCTTAACAATGACTAGGGAGGAGCCATATTTGTTCAGCAAATGTGTTATTTTTGATTGTGGAAAATTACGTTTGTCTCAGAGTTCAAGTACAATGATGATATATAAATGGCAGAAAGGAAGCTAGTTGATAGTTTTAGAAAGCACTACTGTTAAGGACCCTTCAGGAAGACCTTTGACTAGGATCTCTTGTGTTTGATCCTTCTTTGAATGTGTAACCATTACATGAGACAAATTATGGTGGTTGGTTGATCTTTGTGATCTCTCTGGCACCTCCTGAAGGTGTGAGCAGTCTCTTTGATTTAAGTTACCTTGATAGTACTTTGTGTGATAATGATAAAACTGAAAGCCCTCTGTCACGTCGTAGAACAAGAATGGAGATCCAGAGAGTTTGGTGGTATGGCTGGGGTAAAAGTCAGACCGTGGCAGATCCTGAGCTAGGACCCAGGTCTTCTGGCCCCAGTGCAGTGAGAAGTCCACCAGGCCTGGGGTTTTGAGCTGGCGAGAGCTATGCCAGGAACTCTCCCCACTGAGTCCTCTTGCCTACTCCTGCCTCTGCCTGCCATCAGGGCCAGTGCAAACTTTGAGCATAAGAGTCATACCTGGAGTGCTCAGTGTCCCCCCTTTACCCAAAGGCAAGTGTCTCCAGTTGCCCCACCCCCACTTGCCAGTATAAAGGTGGAATGGGCTTAGTGGTACACAGAGGCGGCCACATGAACAGTCCCCAGTAAAAAGAGAGCCCTGTCCATAGAACAGCCCTGAATCATACATTTATGTGAATAGGAACAGGAGCCACTATACCTTTCTTTTGAAGAGTGATAGAAAAGTGAGTAGCTTAAGTCTACATGCCAAGAGATATTACTTAGATTTCCCTATTGAACCACATGAACAGGGCACCAACATTGGTCATTACCTAGCTGGTGGTACCATCTGTGTACCTCAGGACCCCGTATCCATCCATCTCTTATAAGCCAGCTCATTTGGGGAGGTGTTGTGGAGACCTGATAGTACATTTGTCTCTTACTAGAAAAAGAAGTTGTCATGGAAATACAGAGCAGGTAACAAATAAATGTGAAAACTAGACAACAAATAAACAGTCATATGTGGGGATTTAGATTAATCTATTCTTGCCACTGTTGCAAAGCAAAAAAAAAAAAAAGACATTTTTAATGAAAAGCATTTCTTACAACATAACCCATAACTCTATGTAAACAAGAAGGAATGAATTTACATTATCTCACTTAATTGAGCAACTCTTTGCTCTGTGACTTTGTTACCACTGGCTAGGGAAAATGGAGCCATCTTTGATTTTGTGCTTACAGGACAGATGGTGCTTCCACATGAATAGAAAACCAGATTAGAAACAGAAAGTTTCAGCCACATAAAGTTTTTTTAGTTTAATATCCTACTCATATTTTTAAAAATCTTCAGTGAATAATACTGATTTCCACAAAGACACCTCTAAGACTGACTGGATTTCACTATGTTCAATTTTGAAAGTCTGTGCATTTTTTATGAGCCCTGAATGCAGGGACCAACTTGTAATTGAGTAGAAATTTTCTCTTTCCACTATGCCCTTTACTGTTGACATTAAGTGCTTTAGAATTATTTCTGGACTGTGTCACAAAATATCCATAATTAATACACACTGTGACCGGAAAGATTTAAAAGGACATTACCTTGACTCTAAAGATATGGCTGAAAATAAAAAACTCCAGCTGGTCAAGGAACAATGGATTTTCAAAACTAAATCCAAGTCTCTTTGGGAGACGGTAGAGGAGGGTGAAAACTAGGAAAAGATAAAAAGGTAGCCAATTATATTTCTGAACCATGTGGTATGCAGAAATAGCCTACACCTGCAGAATTTAAGAAAAGGTCACTATCCTAAAGAAGAGGTATTACGGTTGTTGAGGTGCATCTGGATTTGGACTATTTCTTCGTTTCTCCTCATAGTCGTGAATTGAGGTAGAAAGGAATGTAACTGTGAAGACAAGCTAATAGGGCCTTTCAGAAATGCTAATAAAAAGCCCCCAAAATTAATTTACCCTGAGACCTTCTTCAAAAGACACAAAACTTGAACCGTCATTTTAAATGTGTGGATGCTTGCCTTCTAAGGACATGTTAATATAGCTACACAGGTTACAAAAGGAAACACAAAATGTAGATTTAATAAATGGGAAAAAAAGAGACACTGAAAGTGCCATGTTTTTGAAAGAAATAATTAAAACAATTAAAATTTGTAGAGCTAGATAACAGCACATTGTCTTTCCCTTCATACTACCCATACACACATTCTTTTTTTTTTTTTAAGATTTATTTGTTTCAGAGGGAGAGTGTGCGAGCAGGGGAGGGGCAGAGGGAGAGGAGAGAAGCAGACTCCCCGCTGAGCAGGGAGCCCACTGTTGGGCTCTATCCTAGAATCCTAGAATCCCAGAGATCGTGACCTGAGCCTAAACCAAGAGTTGGAGACTTAACCGACTGAGCCACCCAGGCGCCCCCATACACACATTCTATCTTTAGTTCTCTCTACCTCTTCATTGTTGCCAGTATCCTCAGTGTTCACTGGAAACTAGCTTAGTGGGAGGATCACAAAGGAAATGTGATATGATTACCATAAGCCTTAGCAGAGTTTATAATCTAAAAAAGAGAGGAATCTCCGATAAATAAATAAATAAAATCACCAAAATACAGAGACATGCTACTACGGAAATAGAACCAGGCCATCCCAAGAGGTATGGAAAGAGTCATGTTGGTAATGAATAGGAAGCCCTTATCATCACTTCCCTCTCACAAACGTTTAGAAAGAGACCGTGCACAATTTAAAGCCTGGTCATGGTTAAGCATAAGGACTTAGAAGTGATTCAGAAGACATGTTTATCGTAATCACCTGATGATAGTTCAACACTTTTGGAAAGCATGAACGTCTCATCTGATACTGAGCCTAATAGCTTGAAGGGGTTCATGTACCTTTCAAAGCCTTGTCTCATACATAGTAGTAGTCCAGGATTGAGGAGAATATGTTAAGCCAGGCTCTTCCTTTCTCTGACTCTGCTCCTGCCTTTGGAGAAGGAAGCTTGGTAGCTTGGGGAACAGTCTGGCACAAGGAAGGGTACTCACAGGTTGGGCATTGGTTAGCATCTGGGGAGGGTTGCCAGATTTAGCAAATCGAAATACAGGAAGCCAAATAAATTTGTGGTACAAGTATGTTTCATGCAATGCAAGTGTAAATACATAATTTAAATAATGCATGGGATCTACTTATACTAAAATTATTCATTCCTTATCTGAAATTCCAGTTTAACTAGGCTTCCTTTATTTTACCTGGCCACTCTGACATCTAGCCCAGACCTGCCTTTGAAAACACCAGTTAAGACCCTGAGTGGACTGGGGAGAAACAGTTTATCAGATACTTGTGTTTCTTTGCCCTCATATTGTGGGTTCTCTGTCATCCCAGAAGACACCTGCTAAACTGGTAGATAGTGAATCTGGCCACCCACCTCCCAGTCAGCACAGAGCTAAGGTGGAATCGCTGAGCCCAGACACTCCTCCTGTGAATCTGGCTTGTGAGGAGGAAGCAAGGGAAAGATTTGCTAACTGTATGGCCTCTTTGGTCTTGAAGGGAAAAAGCATATTAACTATTTTTGATTTTCAATTAATTACAGAGACAATGTATTTTGTTTTTTTTTTTTTGAAAACAACCCAGTGTCTACATTATAGTAGTCATTGATGATATTATAAATAATATTTAATACTAAGGGAAAATGTTCACCATATAACAAAAGAAAAAAGATTAGATAATAGTATGTTCATTATCATCCTGGTTTTGTTTTTTAAAAGCACATTTATATGGAGGAACTGATAGGATGTACACCAGAGTTAGGCCTAAAAATTGGGATGAGTTTTAAATTTCCTCTATATTTTCTAAATGTCCTATAATCATAGTACATTTGAAATAAGGAAACAGAGATTAAGATTTTTAATTATATCTTTTGAAAGAATTTTTGAAATTAAATTTAGTTTCTATAATGCTCTTATCTTGGAGGTTTAAATAGAACCCAGTTTTTTAAAGCTGAAAATAGACTGAGTCACAAAGTCACATGGCTCTTTGAGTGAATGTCATGAGATTTGTTTGTCATAAAATAGACAAAGTTTTTGTGATATACCTGGGAGGCTTCCCCCAGCTCCGTGTCTCAGACTGGAGTGTTAGGTCAGTGATTTAATTCATCAACCAGTTGTGATGCATTAGGAAGGTCAACTATTACTAGTTATGTGTTTCATTTAGTGAGGTCCCGCTAGTATATGGTACGTCTAATGTATTGTAGCCTAAATAATATTCTTAAGACCCATTTCATATTTGTCTTTACAGTTTATGAAATGTTTTGGTTTTTCATTGAAGAAATGAGTCATTTGCCATTTATGTTGTTTTCATACAGCTGATGGAAAATGTCTGGTGTCGGTTGGTTTAGACGATTTTCACAGTATTGTGTTTTGGGACTGGAAAAAGGGAGAAAAAATAGCCACCACAAGGTAAGGCGGTGCTGAGGTCATGCAGCATCCTGCTGATTGTCTCGCTTCAGTAAAGGTCAATAGTTTTCATTTTCTGGTGAGATTTCATCTTCAAACTCAGATGGAATTCACATGGAAAACTTAACACCTAAGTGAAAACATACTGCAATATTTCATGGTGACAAACCTGACTTAGAGCAGTTAATGTTTGTTTCAGGGAACTGGAAAATTCTGAAACCCTTTCCAGAGAGTTACTCATCACTTCACTTTTAGTGATATACACATTGTCTTTATCAAAGCTTTCTCCAGCAGTAGAAAAGCAGCTTTTCTCAGACTTGGGCCTTCCCCCTTGTTTTTCGACTGTCTTGCATCTGGTAGAGGAGTGTCAATGTCACTCGAGTCAGAAGTACCATTTGTCAGGAGGCTGTGTCATGCTGAGAAGGAGGCTCCATCGTGTGCATCTGCCACTCGCTTTCAAAGCAGGCAAATTGTTTCCCTAATCTCCCCATCTTATAAATAGACTTTCCAAGACCGACTGCTGTTTATAGACCACCTGTCCTCCCTTACCCCAGCCTCCCTCCCTGCTGAATCAGCCTGAGGTCTGAACACTACTTTCTACTCCTACTTACACTGGGCTTAGCTGTTTGCCCGGCCGCGGTCAGAGGTCAACATAGTTGGCAGCTCAGGCCCAGTGATACAATTTGCTGCTCAAGACAGATTATCAGCTTACCTCTCCACTAGTTCTTCTCTACATGAACCAACATCCTTTCTGTCTCGAGGTATAAAGTCATTTTTAAGTTAATGGCTTTGAACCCCAATATTCACTTTGTAAATTAATATTTCCCTTCACAGTATTAAATAGGAAAAAAGTTATTTTGGCAATTTGATTTAATAAATGAAGATCTACAAATTGCTGGGGACTCAGAGCGGGAGCAGATGGAGCCCTGAGGACTCCAGCTGACCATCTTAGGAGAAAAACAGATTTTCTGATAAGTGCTATTGAGATGAAATTCTTGGCAGCAAATAACAGCTCATAAATCTGCCTGCCCAAGTGGGCTTTCTTGGCCTCTTTCTAGTATTCCACACTGTTTTATCATTCCCCACTAGTACTCAGATTCAGTTCCTCTTTAGAACTCTGCTTTCCCTTTAGACTAATATGCTGAATTTTAGTTTAATATTTCTGATAACATACCAACTGCAATGTAGATTACTTCAGGCAAAGCTCATGTCTGCATTTCAAAAGCAACAGAAAAGCGATTTTCCTGCTAGAAAACCCTCTGCAACCTTCTGTGGCTCACCTGTTGTATGCCAGAAACATTCATAGAAACAGAAGAAATAAATATCTATTAAAATTTTAAAGGTATATATTTTATATGCTGGGTAGTGTTACTTCTATATAATTAACACAAAGTGACTTAACACCATTATGTTAGTAATACACTTCATTTTTGGAATTGCTCCCAAGCCTTATGTCACATTCCCCAAACAGGACACCTGCAAAATTGCCCCCCCAGAATATTTTTGCAATTGTAAAATTAACCAGTGCTCTTTCCAAGAAGGAATGTCAAGGGTTGCTAAAGTTCTTTGAAGACTACTGGTTTTAAAATAATAAATAGGTAAATATTTACATAAATACCTGTTTATATAATAATATTTATATAAATTTCTATAATATAAATATAAATATACAAATAAAAACTATGGCCTTCAGTTACATACTTAGGCAGATAGAAACCTTAAAAACCGGGGCACAGGGGCACCTGGCATGCTCAGTCAGTAAAGCATATGACTCTGGATCTCGGGGTTGTGAATTTGAGCCCCACATTGGGTGAAGAGATTACTTAAAAAAAAAAAAAAACTGGGACATGAAAGAAGTGACAAAGAAAAACAGGTGATACTTTACTGATGGTACCTTACTGGCTTCAAGGAGTCTTCACAGCTCCTGAAAGGGCTTGATTTACTCTCAGGATGGCCAACTCAGTGACACCCCTCACTTTGTACTGCGTCTCAGTCGTGCCAGTGGTGGGCATGAGCCAGTCTTGCCCATGAACCCGCTTCTGGCAGCCTGCACTGCTCTGGCCGGATGGTGTTCTACAAAACCCCTACCCCCAGGATGGGAGAGATGCCTGTGGAGGGACGGGCAAGGCAGGAGCCACAATGGGGTCACCAGCTGATACCCAGGGCTAGGGGGCGCCACCTGCATGACACTGCACCCTCAAAAGCCACCTGCTGTTGTGAAAATGCTTCACAGAAGCTCCTTTGTTATCAGCTCAGAGAAATTAGAGAAATTCGGGATTGGCACATGGAGATCTTATTAGAAGATCTCTGAGACTTAATCCAATCTCTGAACAGTTCTTCTGCCTCTGCTAATTTTCATGAAAGATTTCAATCACCTCCATTACAAATGAATTTATTCAGTCTTTTTTTTTTCCTTTTGAAGGTTGTTCAGATTTTAGTGTTATATACAAGTAGCCCATTTAATAACCAAAGCCAATCTCTTATGGGCAGTAGTTAAATCACCTAATATCAGTGTCAGTCAGAGAAGAATAATGAGATAATCAGGTGCCTCTGTGTCCCTTTATGTGCATTTCTAATGCACCAGTAACAGGACCGTGGGGGACAGTGACTAATTATTCTTGACATGCTTCATCTCAGAAGTGTGAACAGTAGGCCAAAGGTACAGTAATCAAGGTGCCTAACAAGAATACTTGTAGTGTCAATGTGACATAATTGTGCCACTGGAAAGCTCAGGGATAAAATGTAGGCCCACAAAGAGCAGGTGTGCAGCATGTATTTCCATGTGAGTATGTATTTCCATGTGTGAGCTTTGTTGCTCTATTTATTATAGGTCCCCACCCTAACATGCATTTAGGGAATGTGATAAAGTCTCCTGCAAGACCGAATTGGCACCTTTGTTTTCTCACTTTCCTTTTTAAAAATGAGTATCTCTTTTTTAAAATCACATTTATTACTCTTTTCTCTGTTTTCAAAATAATGCGTGATCATTATAGAAAAGTTAGAAAGCACAAAAAAACAAGAGGAAAATGAAAATCATCCATAATTCCACTACCCATGACAGAGCCAACATTTTAGTGTTTGTTCTTTAGTATATATTGTTCTAGTATTCTTTTTTTTTAAGATTTATTTTATTTATTTATTTATTTATTTATTTATTTATTTATTTATTTGACAGAGAGAGAGAGATAGCGACAGCAGGAACACAAGCGGGGGAGTGGGAGAGGGAGAAGCAGGCTTCCTGCCGAGCAGGGAGTCCAATGTGGGACTCGATCCCAGGACCCCGGGATCATGACCTGAGCCGAAGGCAGATGCTTAACGACTGAGCCACCCAGGCGCCCTGTTCTAGTATTCTTATCAATTTTTATTCATATGTGAGATTTTCCACATAATGGCTCTGCAACTGGCTTCTTTTTTTCACTCACCAGTATGTCCTCTCACTTTATTCCTATTATTACCTGGCTTATTCTGTATTATTATTCTATATTGTAAGCTATTTTATTTATTTTTTTATGGGGAAATGTTTTCCTTTTTGATTTTCTTTCAAATTTTTATTTAGATTCTAGTTAGTTAACATACAGTGCAATATTGGTTTCAGGAGTAGAATTCAGTGGTTCATCACTTACATACAACACCCAGCACTCATCCCCACAAGTGCCCTCCATAATGCCCATCACCCATCTAGCCCATCCCCCACCCACATCCCTCCATCAGCCCTCAGTTTGTTCCCTGTAGTTGAGTCTCTTATGGTTTGTTTCCCTCTTTCCTTTTTCCCCCTTCCATATGTTCGTCTGTTTTGTTTCTTGAATTCCACATATGAGTGAAATCATATGGTATTTGTCTTTCTCTGACTGCCTTATTTCACTTAGAATAATATATTCTAGTTCCATCCACATTGTTGCAAATGGTAAGAGTTCACTCTTTTTTATGGCCGAGTAATATTCCACCATGTATGTATATATGTGTGTATGTATATGTATATATACATACACACATAACACATCTTTATCCATTCATGAGTCGATGAACATTTGGGCTCTTTCTGTAGTTTGGCTATTGTTGGGAATGCTGCTATAAACATTGGGGTGCATGTGTCCCTTGGAATCTGTATTTTTGTAGCCTTTCGGTAAATACTTAGTAGCACTGTTGCTGGATTGTAAGGTAGTTCTATTTGTAGCTTTTCAAGGAATCTCCATACTGTTTTCCAGTGCCTGCACCAGTTTGCATTCCCACCAACAGTGCAAGAGGGTTCCCCTTTCTCCACATCCTCACCAACACCTGTTGTTTCCTGTGTTGTTAATTTTAGCCATCCTGACAGGTGTGAGGTGGTATCTCTTCATGGTTTTGATTTGTATTTCCCTGATGATGAGTGACGTTGAGCATTTTTTTCATGTGTCTGTTAGCCATCTGGATGTCTTTGGAAAAATGTCTTCATATTTTCTATTTCCTAACTGGAATATTTGGCTTTTAGTTGTTCAGTTTGAGAAGTTCTTTATAGATTTTGGATACTAACCTTTTATTAGATATGTCATTTGCAAACATCTTCTTCAATTCCGTAGGTGCCTTTTAGTTTTGTTGATTATTTCCTTTGCTGTGCAGAAGGTTTTTATTTGAATGAAGTCCCAATAGTTCATTTTTGCTTTTGTTTCCCTTGCCTCAGGAGACATATCTAGTAAGAAGTTGCTATGGCCGAGGTCAAAGAGGTTGCTGCCTGTGTTCTCCTCCACGATTTTGATGGTTTTTTGTCTTACATTTAGGTCTTTCATCCATTTTGAATTTATTTTTGTGTATATGGTGTAAGAAAGTGGTCCAGTTTCATTGTTCTACATGGTGCTGCCCAGTTTCCCCAATACCTCATATTGAAGAGACTGTCTTTTTTTCCATTGGATATTCTTTCCTGCTGTGTTGAAGATTAGTTGAACATGGAGTGCCTGGGTGGCTCGGTCAGTTAGGCATCTGACTCTTGATTTTGGCTCAGGTCATGATCTCAGGGTCTTGAGTTCGAGCTCCATGTCAGACTCTGCACCAAGTGTGGAGTCTGTTTGGGGTTCTCTCTCTCTCCCCACCCTTCTGCCCCTCCCCTATGTTCACACTCTCTCTCTTAAAAAAAAAAAAAGATTATTTGACCATATAGTTGTGGGTCCATTTCTGGGTTCTCTGTTCTGTTCTATTGATGTATGTGTCTATTTTTGTGCCAGTAATTATATTATTTTGATTCCTGTAGCTTTGCAATATAGCATGAGGTCCGGAATTGTGATGCCTCCAGCTTTCCTTTTCTTTTTCAGGGTTGCTTTGGCTATTCGGGATCTTTTGTGGTTCCACACAAATTTTAGGATTGTTTGTTCTAGCTCTGCAAAAAATGCCAGTGGTATTTTGATAGGGATTGCATTAAATATGTAGATTGCTTTGGGTAGTACAGACATTTTAACAATGTTTTTCTTCCAATCCATGAACATGGAATGTTTTTCCATTTTTTTATGTCTTTCTCAATTTCTTTCATCAGTGTTCTTTATTTTCAGGGTACAGATCATTCACTTCTTGGGTTAGGTTTATTCATAGGTATCTTATGGTTTTGGTGTATTGTAAGCTCCTTCAAATCCTTTTTGAAGATGGGGTATCAATCAAACATTCCTTCCCTCTTCCAAGCTGTGGGCTACCTCTACAAAAAAAAAAAAAAAAGAGAGAGAACACAAGTCACACACAGGACTGGGCCTCTAAGCAAATGAAGGGTTCTGAATAGAACATTTGGAAGCCAACTCACCTGTGTGCAGCTGCCCTGGACTTCTGGAAGAGGCACATTCCTTCCCTCTTCCCCTCTGCTTGCCAGTGGAGTTTACATTGTGGCCCTATGTGGTGAATTACTTATGACTCTGGCATGAGGAATCATCCTTTATTAGGGCAGCAGGACAGTCTTCTGCATTCTTACTTTCTGCTTAGGACCTGAAACTCTTTCCGTTTTATTTTTCTTACTGACACAGTTGTAGGCAACTACTCTACAGATTTAACAAGTATCTAAGGGAAAGATAGCAGAAGTATCCATGAATGTCCTCAATGTAGGTTTTGGCATTAACTGAACATTGATCTGCCATCATTCATCAGCTTAGAACTTTAGCCACAAAGAAAACCCACTGGTGTTTTTATGACATCAAGAAATTAGATGAAAACTAAAAAGTGCTCTCAAAAAAAAAAAAACACCATTTTTCCAACTATCTAAATATTTGGCGTTGGATAAACGCAAAATAGTCCTCTTTTCTGTGTGGGAAATGTAATTTGTAATACCTGCTCTCAATTTTCTTGTCAGTTTTCTCTAGCATCCTCTCTCTAAAGTTTTTATTAATGATCTAAAATCTGTGGGCATTTTCCTCCAAGCAAGAAATCTTTGGACGCTTAATGTCTTTTATGGTTATTTGGTCTATTTCCCCTCTTGGTGTTAAGCACATTTTCTCTCCTTACATATCTAAACTTTTATCTCTCTGTCCTAATTGCTCCTGATAACTTGCAGTGCTGTGCCTTGGCCCTAATGTCCATGTGTCATTTTGGACTTTCAAAGAAATGAAGAGAGAATGTTCAAACATCATTTCCTCTCCTTTCCTTGCCTGTCAGTATAGGGCCCGTGTAATGGGCATGGAGATGCTCTGTCTTGTTGTCTTAACTTACCATGGAAAATCTCAAAGTTACACAAAAGTAGAGGAAATAGCATAGTGGACTCCTTTTCACCCAGCTGCATCATTCTACAGATGGTACAAATCTTCCCCTGCCCCTTGTTTTTTTTCTTTTACTTACTTTTTGGCTAGACTATTTTAAAGAAAATTTAAGACATCGTGTCTTTTGACCTGTATATACTTCATTAAGCATTTCTAACTTAAAAATTATATTTTTATTATTTAATTGAAGTATAGTTGATATACAATATTATGTTAGTTTCAGGTGTACAACATAGTGATTTGACATTTATATACATTTTGAAATGCTAACCATGATAAAAGTAATTATCATCTGTCACCATCCAAGGTTGTTAAAATATTGGCTGTATTCACTGCTGTACTTTTCATCCATAACTTATTTATTTCATAACTGTAAGGTTGTACTTCTTAGTCCCCTTCAGTTATTTTGCCCTTTTCCCAAACCCCATCCCCTGTGCAACCACCAATTTGTTTTCTGTATTTATGAGTCTGTTTTTCTTTTGTTTCATTTGTTCATTTGTTTTGTTTTTTAGATTCCACCTATCAGTGAACTCTTATGGCATTTGTCATTCTCTGTCGGGGCTATTTCAGTTATCTTTTGGAATTGGTGTTTTTGTTTCCTTTGGGTAAATACCCAGTCATGGAATTACTGGGTCCTATAATATTTCTATTTTTAATTTTTTGAGGAAACTCCATACTGTTTTCCAAAGGGGCTGCACCAATTTTTATTCCCCCAACAGTGCATGAGGGTTCCTTTTTCTCCACATCCTCGCCAACACTTGTTATTTCTTATATTTTTGATAGTAGCCATTCTGACTGGTGTCAGGTAATATCTCATTGTGGTTTTAATTTGCACTTTTCTCATGAGTGATGTTGAGCATCTTTTCATGTGTTTGTTTGCCATTTATACGTCTTCTTTAGAAAAATGTCTATTCAGGTCCTCTACCCATTTTTTAATGGGATTTTTTTATGGTGTTGAGTTGTATAAGTTCTTTATATATTTTGCATATTAGCCCCTTATCATATATATCCTTTTCCAATAGTTTCTCCCATTCACTAGGTGGCCTGTTTTTTTGTTGATGGTTTCCTTTGCTGTGAAAAATCTTTTTATTTTAGTGTCCTGATAATTTATTTTTGCTTTTGTTTCTCTTGCCTGAGGAGACATACCCTTAAATATGTTGTTGAGGTCAATGTCCAGGATATTGCTGCCCATGTTTTCTTTTGTGACTTTTATGGTTTCAAGTCCTTAATCTATTTGAATTTATTTTTGTATATGGTATAAGAAGGTGGTCTTGTGTCATTCTTTTGCATGTAGCTCCCCAGTTTCCTCAGCACCCTTTGTTGAAAAGGCTGTCTTTTACCCATTATAAATTCTTGCCTCCTTTGTTCTAAATTAATTGACCACATAGGCATGGATTTATGTCTTGGCTCCCTATACTGTTCCATTGATTTATATGTCTGTTTTTGTGCCTGTACCATACTGTTTTGAGTACTATAACTTTGTAGTGTATCTTGAAATCTGGGATTGTGATAACCTCCTGCTTTGTTCTTTTTCAAGATTTCTTTGGCTATTCAAGGTCTTTTGTGGTTCCATGTAAATTCTAGTTCTGTGAAAGATGCTATTGGTATTTTGATAGGGATTGCTGTCAATCACTACGGACATTTTAATAATATGAATTATTCTAACCCATGAGCATGGCATATCTTTTCATTTGTTTGTGTCATCTTCAGTTTCTTTCATCAATGTCTTATAGGTTTTAGAGTATAAGACTTTAGCCTCCTTGGTTAAGTTTAATTGTAGGTAACTTATTCTTTTTGGTACAGTTATAAATGGGATTGCTTTTCTTAATTTCTCTTTTTGCTACTTTGTTATTGGTGTATAGAAATGCAACAGATTTCTGTGTACTAATTTTATATCCCGCAACTTTACTGAACTCATTTATTAGTTCTAATAGTAAGGCCATATATGAAAAACCCACAGCTAACATCATACTGAATGGTGAAAAACTGAAAGCTTTTCCTCTAAGATCAGGAACAAGACAAGGATGTACACTCTTACCACTTTTATTCAACATAGTACTGGAAGTCCTAGCTGCAGCAATCAGACAAGAGAAAAAGAAATAAAAGGCCTCCAGATTGGTAAGGAAAAAGTAAAACTGTCACTATTTGCATATGACATGATCTGATATGTAGAAAACCCTAAAGACTCCACCAAAGGTTCCTCCATGTCTTCTCATGGCTTGATAGCTCATTTCTGTTTATCACTGAATGGTACTCTATTGTCTGGATATACCACTTTTTTTTTTTTTTTTTTTACTTACCTGCTGAAGGACATCTTGATTGCTTCTAAGTTTTGCCAATTAGAATTAAAGCTGCTGTAAACATCTATGTGCAGGTTTTTGTGTTAAATTTATACCTTGGTTTTTGTTGTTGTTTATAAAATCATTTATTCCATTATATTTTTCAGCTGTTTTTTGCATATGTTGAAGTTGTTGATTCTGCACTTAATTTTGTATGCTGTAGCTTGACTAAATTATCTTGTTTATAATTGTTTTTACATTATTTTCTTTTGAGTTTTCTAGATACATAGTTGCATCATCTGCAAATAGAAATAGTTTCACCTCTTCCATTCCAGCTCTTATGCCTTTAATTTTTAAAACCTCACCTAACTGCACTTGTTAATATGTTCAATACAAGGTTAAATGGCAATGGTAATAATCTTGTTCCTGACTCCACTGGAAATGACATTAAATAAGAATCTGACTTTTGAGTTCACACACACACAAACACATCATGAATAAGCTACTGTTTCAGCAGTTTCTGTTTCTAAAGGATAATGGCCCACAACATCTGGAGAGCCAGCCCATGTATAGTTGTTCTTGAATGAATCTGGGTTTTTCAGTGAGAGTGCCTTGGATTAATAGATGAAATCCTTTCTCTTCCCATGGATGTGAGCTAGAGGCTTCAATTTCTAGTAAATACATTTCTAGCTGAAATTCTCTTTAACCTAAAGATATGCCTTCCACAGGAAAGAATATTACATTTGAAACTTCTCATTAATATGACAGCAGTGTCTTCCCCTTTTTTCTGTATAGGACCTCTATATCCTGAGAACTGCAATCTTATGATAGTGGCATTAATTTTATCTTATGGAAACATTCTGATCCATTATAAATATTTCATTAATTTGTTTAGAGCATAAGTGAGTAGACTTTGGTAGCAATAGGAGGGTTAGAAGAGAGGGCTCAAACATGCAAAGAAAAGTCAAAGCTCATGATTTTATTATAGACCTTATGTGTATTTTAAATTACATTCTAATTTACTTGTCCTGTTAGATGTATTTAATGAAAGACCAAATGTATGCTTTTAATAAAACTCTGTATTAAAGCTTCATGACAACTAGATTTTTTTTCTATTTGTCTCTTACAGAGGGCATAAAGACAAGATATTTGTGGTTAAGTGTAACCCACACCATGTTGACAAACTGGTTACAGTTGGGATGAAGCATATCAAATTCTGGCAACAAGCAGGTATTGTTGTTTGGGTTTATTGTTTATGTGGTTGAGAGCTTTAAAAAAAAAAATCTATCTGAAAAAAAGCCCACCACCATTACCTAGCCAGTCTCTACAATTTAAAATTAAAATGTTCCTGGAAGACATTCTCTTCCAAATTCCACTTTGGGCTGTTTATGTCCAAGCTGTAAAACTTGGAACACTCTGTATGATGCTATGCATGTTTATCAATATCTAGAAAGCATTGGGAAATGTTCTGTAAAAACAATTATTTTTATATTTAATCATCTGTTCTGAAAGCTGTAATTATGTTGGACCACTGAACAAGAAATAAAATAATCACTTTGGTTGAGTGGATAACATTTTCAGTATTTTGAGCGTTCTTTTATTACTTTCTCACTGAATTTAAACATGAATTAAACCCCAACACTATACACAACAGGTGATCCAAAAAATTTTTGTGCGTTATAATATTGATAATAAGGATGAGTGAATAAGCATATCAAAACATGCAAGGACATCCTATTCTTCTCACTAATAAAGCAGACCTGTTATTGGGATTGTGAATTCTTAGTATTGGCTTAGGTACCACGCACACGAATCTTACACTGGACAAAATGTAAACACGCAACTGTTCCAGTGCTTTCCGCTTTTAAAGAAAAGATAGTGGCACCCAACATGTCTGGAGAGCCGGTCTATGCATAGTTTTCTGGACTAGGTCTGGGTTTTTCAGTGCTTGTCAGGAAGTGCAGGGAAATGTGAACATCCTAAGGACAAATCTGATGTACCTTTTCCTACATAGTGATTCATTTTCTCACCCTAAAGTTCCCATGACAAAAATCGAGGCAAAACATATGTCACATGTTCACATTTTTCATTACTGCTAGTGTTGTTCGCATTCTCTTTGGTCAGCATTCATGAAGACTTTCCTAGCTAGCCCAGGCACTGAGTCCCTCCTCCGCTGGCTGGAATGGAACTGGCACTGAACCTTGGTTGGATGTATGTCTTGTTGGACTGAGATGCATAAAGACAGCCTCTCTCCAACCAGGACCTAAGTTCATTGAATGAAGAAGCTCCTCTTCTCATCTTTATACCCCAGCATTGACCACTGTATCTACCACAAAGGGGGGGATTCAATAAACATTGAATTAATGAATGTGTAAATGAGAAACCCTCTTAGAATATTTTTGTTTATGATGTTTTCTGCCATCTTTATACATCTTTCCATATACATATAATGTAGACACACTGGGGTTTTCATTGAAGACAGTCATTCCAGATGCTCATAGAAGGTGTCAGTATGTAAAAAAATAATAAATGCTCTTGGTCCACTTCAGGTGGGGGCTTCACCTCTAAAAGAGGAATTTTTGGAAGTGCTGGAAAATTGGAAACAATGATGTGTGTTTCTTATGGGCGAATGGAAGATCTAGTGTTCTCAGGAGCAGCTACTGGAGATATTTTTATTTGGAAAGATATTCTACTACTAAAGACAGTGAAAGCTCATGACGGGCCTGTGTTTGCTATGTATGCATTGGATAAGGTATGGCATATTTTCATCATTAGCTTTCTAAAATTATAAATTAGTCCGAGGAAGGCCCACACCAGCAGGATGCTTGCTTGTCTCTAAAGCCTATCTGAATTGGGAAATAGTTGTCATGAATGGAGAGGAGTACAAATATTTTTAAAAATTCTTTCATTTATAATTATTTACTTATATGCAGTTTCTACTGTTTTCATACTCGTTCCTCCTGGCTGTCAACCCTGAGAGCCCCTTAATAAGTGTTGAGATAATGTACAAACTCAGTAGCAGACGAGTCCTGAGAAATGTTTCAGCATTCTCTTTCTCCTTTGTACACAACAAGCAAAGACCTCAAAGTACCAAGTGGTTCGATTATTGTCCCACTCATCAATTTGACCAAAAGTTTAGTTGATAACCAGTTTGTTCCTGTGTAGACAGGTTCAGCTTTAAAAAGAGTGTTAAAGTGAAGTCTTGGCTTTGCCTGTATTAGGGTTTTCCAGAGAAACAGAATCTGTAGGACATACATACACATACACATCTACAAAAAAAAAAAAGATTTATTATAAGGAATTGGTTCGTGCAGTTATGGAGGTTAAGAATTCCCACTGTGTCCTCTGCAAGCTGTAGCCCCTGGAAAGCTGGTGGTATAACTGAGTGCGAATCCAGAGGCCAGAGAACCAGGGATGCCACTAGTGTGCATCTCAGTCTGAGGATGGGAAAAGAGGAGATGTCCCAGTTCAGTCAGTGAGACAGAAAAAACAGGGATGAATTCCTCCTTCCTCTGCCTTTTGTTCTCTTCAGGGTCTCAAAGAATTGGATGATGCTCGCCCACATTGGGGAGGGCAATCTACTTTATTAAATGCACCAATTCAAATACTAATCTCATCTGGAAATACTCTCCCAGACACATACAGAAATAATATTTAATCAGAGCACCCTGTAACCAGTCAGGTTGACACAAAATTAATCACACCTGCTCTATTTCCACTTAAACTCATCTTTGTTGTCCAGCCACCTTCCTGCCCTACAGTGTTTTGTTGTTGTTGTTGTTTGTTGTTTTTCAAAGAAAGATCACACTTACTGTCAGTACTATGAAAATACCTTGTTCAACCACTTTGCCAGAAAAATCCATTTTTTATTCACTGCCAGCTTGCTGGTGGTACCAGTTTGTCTACTCTCTGACCTCTAAACAGCATAAGCCACCCAGCAAACCTAACTAAACCATGCCTCATTTTGCATTTCCCTGTTCCCAGGTAAATATGCTGAAGTAGGTTCTTGTTAGATGTGCAACTACAATGGTAGTTTTAGTGTTTAAGCTGTTTTACTGGCAAATTTGTTTTGGCTAAAACTGTACGTTAGACAAGATGAAAGTAGAAAGCAGAATCTGAGGAGGTCTCGAAGTTGATGTGCTGGTAACTTATTTAAACTCTTTCACTGCTTGGTAAATTAATCCAAAACATCATGTAAAATACCAGGATGTCACAGTCTAATTTGAATATAATTTGGGGATTGAGTCTCCCCTAAAATCTATAATGAGAATATGGGTATTTAATATAAACAAAAACTTCAAAATATTATTTCCTTGTGAACTTCATTGAAATAAAGGAAACTAAAAGTCTCCAAGAAAACAATGAATTACTTAGTATTTTTTCATTTAAAAAAGGCTTTTCCTAAGAGCAGTTGGTATGTATAATTTGCCGGAAAGGAAAACTAGTAAGGCCAAGAAATCATAAGCTTAGAACAAGAATAAAGATCACTGTTCATTAAAAAACAAAAACAAAAACAAAACCTAATATGCTAATCATTTTGCTTTCCAGGTTTTATAAAACTTAATCTGGATTTTAATTATTATGGGCATTGATGTCCATTGAACAAAATAAGATGGTTGTGTTACATGAAGTGCCTAAGTTCCTCTTAAAAGCTAATGATGTTTTCTCCTGAAAGTAAATATCTAATTTGAACATATTTAGTAATCATTTTTAATTACAATGTTAATTCCAGTTCATTCAGTAGGAATAGATGAGATGCCAGAAACTCTGCCAGGCTTTCCTGTTCCTTAGGCGCCCACATTGAAGTGGGGGACAGGGCACAGAAATGGCCATCCGGGACCTAGGGTGCCAGATACCAACCAAAGTTCTGAGGAAAGTGTTGGGAACACACATTGAGAATGTGCTTTATCCACTAGAGAAGTAGGGGAGGGATGCTTCTAGGAAATACTATATTAATATTACTTGTAGTCAGGTTTTTCAGTCTCCTATATTTAGGAAGGAAACACAGACAAAGCTGCCTTTCCCAAGGGGGAGCCCTTTATAGGTGGGGTGGGCAACTTGTCATTTTGATGTGTATTTCATTCTTCCCATGTGTGCCTTCACAGGGTTTTGTAACAGGTGGAAAGGATGGAATTGTGGAACTCTGGGATGATATGTTTGAAAGATGCTTGAAGACTTATGCCATTAAAAGAGCAGCGTTGTCAACCAGCTCAAAAGGTGCCACCCCCAAATATGTGATTGGAATCTTTCTTTTTACAGGAATGGAAAAGATGGTACCGAAGTTCGTGGACACCCATTACTAAATCGGTTCTCCTCCTTCTGCAGTTAGACCTCTTGGCCCCTGGTAGAAATATCAAGGATGATTGCCTAGTACCTAGTACTTTTGAACTACAAAGATGGAGTATATATGACTATGAGGCTTGTTGTTGTTCTACTAAATGCACTATTTACAATATTAAGTACAACATTTCCCCCCTCAGGCTTGCTTTTAGAAGATAACCCTTCAATTCGTGCCATCACTTTGGGACATGGACATATCCTGGTGGGAACAAAAAATGGGGAGATCCTGGAAATTGATAAAAGTGGCCCAATGACACTGCTTGTTCAGGTACTGTGTACATATGCTAACGCACGGTTCCCATCACAGCTGGGACTTGGGTGAGGCCAGGGGGCCGGTTAGGGTGCAGTGTTGAAGTACGCACTCAGTCTCAGGGTGGCGCAACTGCTGTGTTAATGACTTATTGCAATATAACAAATTGCCACAAATCTAGCAGCCTAAAACAATACACGTTTATTATCTTAGCCTTCTATGGGTCAGGGGTCCAAGCATGGCTTGACTGGGTCCTCTGCTTAAAGTTTCACAAGGCTACAGGAAAGGTCAGGGCTGCAGTCTCATCAGAGGCTCACCTGAGGGAGGATTTGCTCCAAGATCATACAGGTTGTTGGCAGAAATCACATCCTTGTGGTTGTAGGACTGAGGGTTGCATTTCTTGCCAGCTGTTGGCCAGAGGTCACCGTCAGCTCCCAGAGGCTGTACACAGTTCCTTGCCACATGGGTTCCCCAACATGGCTGCTTGCTTCCTTGAAGCCATGAAGAGAAAGAGAAAAAAACAGGCACTGGTCTTATGTCACCTAATCATATCATCAAATGCATGTAATCAGGAACAACCATACCCTTTGCCCTATTTTATCAGTTGGCAAATAGTGACAGGTCATGCAACACTCGAAAGGGGGTGATTACACAGGGGTGAAAACCAGGAGGATCATGAAGGTCACTTCATGAATGTGTCCACCACAGTCTTCCCTCTGGCTGCAATAATTACTGTCCCTACCATATGCAGAGTACATTCCCCCCCCCACCCCCAAGAGTATTATCCCATTACAGTATCTGCTCAAAGTCCATAACCTCATTGTCTAAATCAAGTTCAGGTGTGGAGGAGGCTCTTTAGGTATATTTCTTCTCGATCTGTCAATCTATAAAACTATCAGGACAAATTATTTTCTCTACTCACAGCAGATATACAAATATCTCCTTAGATTTTTTGCCTCATTCTAGTCTTCATCTTGGTGCATATAAACACATGACCTACTTCTTGCCCTCCATCTCCCCTCAAGAATTATATTCAGGTAAAATCACATTACAATAACATCAACAGAATCCTCAAAAATCAGTGAAGTGATAAAATCTCACTTGAGGGGGTGAGACTATGTGGAGGTGACAGATAGTCCTACCCAATTTAGTAATGGACAGGCCTTATTTGTAGATGGAAGAGGCTCAGATTCGGATGAGGGTGTCCATTCAGAAGCTGGAGTGAAAAAATATGCACTGGTTATAATAAGCTTCAGGACTTCTGTGGTCCAATAGAGAAGCTTCACCTCCTTCTCCTACAGGCTTGCTATATTAGAGATGAACCCCAAAATCCCACTGAGAGTGGCCCTCGGATTTGCTACATCATGGGAACAGGTCTGCGCACACACCGTGGTTCAGAACACTGTGAGGTTTTAAAAATGCATGTGCCCAAGTCCCACTCAGGATATCCTGAGTAAGAATGTGTTTAAAGAAGAATTCTGTGTTAAAAACAAACCTCAAAAGCTCTGTAGCTAGGGGTGCCTGGGTGGCTCAGTCGGTTAAGCATCTGCCTTTGGCTCAGGTCGTGATCCCAGGGTCCTGGGATTGAACATCACATTGGACTCTTTGCTAAGCGGGAGCCTGCCTCTCCCTCTCCCTGCCACTTCCCCTGCTTGTACTCTCTCTTTCTCTCTATCAAATAAATAAATAAAATCTTTAAAAAAAAGAAAAAGAAGAAGGAAGGTAAGATTCCAAGCCCATTCCTATACCACTTGAGAAACTTCCAGCCTGTCTTGCTCACTGTCCATTCCTATGGTATGCAGAAATTTAGTCCCATTAGATAGGAAAATGCCATGTTTAAGTCAGTATATGAGGCAGTGATTTAAAAGGGTCTCAGAGCCACACAACCCTGTCCTCAAGCAAAATGTAAAAGGGACTTGGTCTGGGAAAGACCTCCAAGCACATCCATTCTGGGGGGACATTGGGGTTGACACCTGACCCATCCTCTGACCATGACCTTTGGGATGAGAGGCTTCTGAAGGGAAGAAAACTAGAAAACTAGGGATGTAGGGTACTCCAAATCCAATAAATTCAAAGACAGTATCTACACCATTTGGCCCTTCTCAGATATTTGAATGTCAACATGTCAGCTCTGTTTGGAACTTCTGCCAAATTATTGTTTTGCTCAGTTTCCCTGTTAAACCAGAATCATCCAGTTTCTCTTCAGAAAGCCACCTGTTCCCTGAAGCAGTCCAAGTACAAACACCTTTCCGATGCTGTGTATGGTCTTCCTTTTTGCTTTACTAAGCAAAGTCTTTTTATAAGTAGACACTAAACGCAGAAATTCAGTGAACAGTCTGGTCTGTTTTATTGTTCTATGCACTAATCTATTCTTTACACTGCTTTATTGAGTAATAAATTACAGGAATCAGTCATTTTCTCCCTAATTGTTCATTTTTAAAACACTTTTATCTTATTTCTAAGTCATTTATGTGCGTGTGTGATAAGATATAGGTATATGGAATTGGCCCAATGCCTATTAAGCACCTTTTAGTTTTCTGATATTCACTGAATAGAATAATGTGTGAACAAACACTGATCCTGAGTTATTCCCAGGACACTTGATATGAAAACTGAGCTTTTGTTTGGCCAAATGCTATGCGTTCAAAGGACTAAAATTAAATTAATAAGAATATTGCTGTCCAAACTTAAACTTATACACTGTTATGTGTCACTTGTATCTCAGTAAGACTAGAAAAGAGAAATATGACAACCAAATGCAATGCATATGCCTTAATTGGATTTTTTTTAAAAGTAATTACTTTTTTTGGAAAAAATAAAGAATATTGCTGTCCAATCCCTCTGACAGAGATAGGTGGTTACCTACATCTTTTAGAACATGGGTTTATTCATAAAGGTGCTTTGTGTCACGATCAAGCTGTTTTGCAAGTGTATGTGTGCCTATATATACTGTGTTAACTCAATATCAAGCAAGAGGATCAAATGAGGGTATTTTATCATTTACCCAGATGTTTCTAAAAGGAAAGACATTTGGCATCATATAAACAAAGCTTATGAGCAACGAGTCCATGTTTTGCTTTACAAATGAAGATTTTGTCATCATGTAGGCCCAGCTTTAGATTTAAGTTCAAATGAAAAAATTATTCAGTGCTTTCATTTTGGTTTAAGGAAGCTCAGCCTGTGTTTGTTCATATGTGAACCTGCTGGGTCTACAGCACAGTGCTACGGAAGGGCTAGCCAAGAAGCGTGAACCGAGTTGATATGGCTTTGTTTCCTCTCCCACAGGGGCACATGGAGGGAGAAGTATGGGGGCTGGCAGCCCACCCTCTCCTGCCCATCTGTGCAACGGTGAGTGATGATAAAACACTTCGGATCTGGGAATTATCCTCCCAGCACCGTATGCTGGCAGTTCGAAAACTCAAAAAAGGTACGTGATACCACTTTACACATCTGTCAAAGTATTTACCAACAACAGAATGTGTTGCATTCATTCATTCACTCAACTTATATTTACTGAGTGTGCCTGGTACATGCCCCCCCTTATGCTAGGTAATGGGATTTCAGTGTTCGTTGCTACAGATGGAAATTACAGAAAGCCGGCCTGATCTATTATTTCCTTCATTTTCCTTGCACTGCACAGACATTTGCCACCTGGGGGCAATATGTCCTTCTTCTTCTCCTGGTGGAGCTCTGTGGAAGTCTGTTGAAACCCATCAGCTTGTAAAGAATGCTTCTTTGTCTTTATGTTTAACAGTCTCTACAACTGATTTTATTACTGAAAAGCAAAAGTTTTATTAAAAAATAGTTAATATCAAGAAATGAGTAAATATGTATTTAACACTCTTTGCTACTAGAACAAAGAGGTATACCAAGAAGTGCAAATTCGGCAAACATTTATTGAGTAGCTTCTGTGTGTCAGGTCCTGGGGATCCCAAGATGAACGGTCCCATCTCTGGTGTCAGAGATGGACAAGATTCAGAGTCCCAGCAACAGATGGTCCACTCAAATAGGGTGATTTGAGGACAGTCTAAAAATGGGACCATTTGTTAAAGGGATGGGTAAGGTGTTGAGGAATGACGAGGGATAGTGCAGCGCCGTGCAGCTGCTAACAGCCAGGTCCCTCCATCAGCCCTGGGCCTGAAGGGGCAAGAGGAGAGAGCAATGCTAGAACCCAGAAGTGAGAACTTTGTGAGAGGACAGGCCGGAGAGGAGCTAGGACCTTCAGCCCAGGGCTGCCGCCAGTGCATAGTGACCCTGCAGGGGAGGCAGCTACGGGGGTACAGAGCCCAAACTCCCTGTTCCCCCTTCCTCCTTTGCGCCCTCCCTCGAGTCTCTTGTTCATGCTCCCCCTGGGCCAAACGCAGCCAAAAGCCAGAGGGCCAGGGAGACCACCGACGCGATCTGCGCAGGCCAGCAGAAAGCACAGAGAAGGGTGGAGAGCGGATGTGGAGCGACAAATGAAAGATGTCTGGCATAAGCAAGGTTGTGTGGAGAGGCTCAGGAGAAGGCCTGCTGCCAGGGACAACTTCAGCAGGGAGGAAACCCGAGAGCTGAGGCTCAAAGCATTTGTGGAAGTTCCTGGGGAAGGATGAGATGGGACCTGGCCCTAAAATATTTATATGGGGTAGTTTTACAAGTAGAGAGACATGGAGAATATATTGCAGGGGAATAAAATGAAAAAAGATGTCAACACAATAGTAACAGTGATGGTGGCTGATCCTGTTGAGTTGGTGACTCCTAGCCGTTTGCATTTGGTCTTCATGGGAACCCAAAGAGTAAGGCCGTTATTACTACCACGTACAGCTTAGGAGACTGCGGCACAGAGAACTTCGGCTGTTTGCCTGAAATTGCACTGAACTCCCACCCAGACAGAGTGGCTTCAGAGAACACGCCTACGGCTACTGCCAAAAGCCGTTTTTCTCTGCCATCTTGCCTTTCTTTACAGTGGACTTGTGGGCTTTAGTAAGTGGGGGAGCCAAGATTCAAACCCAGGTCTGACTCCGAAGCCCATGCTTCTTGCCACTGCAAGACTGAATCATTTGACCACGAATTTATACTGGGAAAATGATACACTGAGACCTCCTTGTGAGTGACTTCAACATCAGACGGTGGATTTTATTCACTGGGTTAAAAATTAGTTCAAAAGAACAATTACCCACATATCTTAGATGGGATGACCGTTCGATCCAGTTTATAGCAGTTTTCCTGGTGTAATTATTACTAGCTCTCCCTTTCACTCTGAGAAGTGTCCTGGTTTGTATAATAAAGTGTATGGTTAACCTCATCTTGATGACTCTCCTCAAGGGCAGGCTTGTCTTTTGTTCTCTCAGCCCTGGCACCATGCGTGACTCACAGTACATAAATAACTTGTTGCTACCTGAGTGCATGAATGAAGATAGAATTTAGATAAGGCGGTTTGCAGTTACTGGTATGACATAGCTTTCAGCATACCATGAACCGTGACAGAGGGGAGTGTGTGGAAGCTGAATTTGGAGTGCCTTAGCACAAAGCTGTATGATTGTCCCATCCCTGGGGCCATGCTTACCAAAATCTTGACAATAAGGAGGGCAGGATATTATTAAACAGGATTCCTATTAAACACCCCACACACAGAGTCCACACTCATTCAGAAATATCTCTCTGTGACCCTGCAAAGCAGGAGAAAACATTGCTCACGTGGCACTGGCAGCTCGTACTATTTAGAGACACCTTTTGAAAGAGTATTGTCCACAACAGAAGAGGCAGGATAAAATCTATCACCTCCAGAATTATGCCTTAGGACCCATGGATCAAAGACTTGGAGTGACTCTAAGATCAACAATGTCTCTAAAGCAAGTTTTGTGTGTAAGGCATGATATCCAAAAAAACGGCTTCTAGAAACTGAATTCCAGAATTCCCATTCTTAAGTATTATCTCTCTTCTTGGGAGCAAAGGTACTGGTTTTATTAATCCTTTACTCCTTTCCCCCACTCACTCCTGGGGTCTTTTGAAAATCCCATGTACTCAAGTAGTAAGAAATGAATGGATAAACCTTCAAGAAATAGAAAAGGTTTTGTTTCATGGGGTTTTGTTGTTAGTTGTTTTAGCATTCTGATCATTGCCCTTGGGTTTGAAGAGAAGATACGTTCTAAATTACAAAGTTTTAGTTCTCACAAGTAATGTTAAAGACACAGTCACATGTCTATGCGTAATGCATGTACGCAAATGTCCATCTCTTCATTGAGTTTGTTTGATAACAGAATCATGGCAATAACTGTTCTTCGTGGATTCTTTTGTAGGGGGAAGATGCTGTGCCTTCTCCCCTGATGGGAAAGCCTTAGCAGTTGGCTTGAATGATGGGAGTTTCCTGGTCGTAAATGCTGACACTGTTGAAGACATGGTCTCCTTCCATCACAGAAAAGAAATGATCTCTGATATTAAATTTTCAAAAGGTGAAGATTACAGCAGAAACTTTCTAGAATATGTCAGGACAAAAATTTATAAGAATAGACTATTTAAATACTTCCTTGACCTTTTCCCCATTTTGAAATAAGCTCCTGGAAATAAATTCCTGTATAAAATGTTTGGGTGTTAACTGCACATTTTCTTTACAGATACAGGAAAATACCTTGCTGTGGCCTCCCATGATAACTTTGTGGATATTTACAACGTCCTTACAAGCAAACGTGTTGGCATCTGTAAAGGTGCTTCTAGTTATATTACACATATTGACTGGGACTCAAGAGGTAAAGTATGTTGAGGCTTCTAAGATATAATTTTTGTTTTAAGAAAGTCAATATCCATTCATGTATTGTTTCCAGAGAGAAGAACAGTTGAGTTTTGGAGAAAAGCAGAGTGGGAAACCCACAACCAATATAAATGACTGTAACTTTACACCCCAGGGGCACCTGCTATTAACATTTTGAGTATTTTTTCTGTGTTATTACTACTACTACAGTTGCTATTATTAATTCAAGCCTTTGAGTTTTAAGACCGTTAAAGGTACACGATGCCTTCTGTTACCGTAGCAAGCCACTCCTTCACCTTGGGGTTCGGCGTGCTGTGTCATGGCCTTGTGTCTCTCCCTTCCTGTTTTCCCTTTTCCTGTCAGTGCTCCACCTCCCGGAGAACTACCCAAGAAGTCTCCAACAATTTTCACCTTCCAGCAGAGGTAGAGAGCTCCATTCAGCTCACCTAATATCACCCTACTCTCCAAAACTCCCAGCCGCCCCCCCACCTCCTCTAAGTCATGCCCATAACAAATCTAGTTTCTACCATGTGTGAGGTTTTAAGCCAGAAAATGTGAATGATTCAGAAGTAAGACACAGTTCCTGTAGTTCTCCACCAGCGTTTATAAGTTAGTGAGGGAGACATACTTGTACTTGAAGTACAGGCGCCCAAATGGTAAGGCACTGGAATGAGAAACAGTAAGTCACGGGGCAGTGGCGTGCAGGGCCTCTGAATGGGCCATGTCAGCATTAAGCACCCAGGGTGGAGCAGCATTATTACAGTGTGGGTCACTTTTTTTTTTATTATTATGTTATGTTAATCACCATACATCATTAGTTTTTGATGTGGTGTTCCATGATGGGTCACTTTCAAGTTTCATCTCAGAGACTTGGCTGATGTTATAGAGTTTGGGGTAGGCATGTAGGAATGGGCGGGGTCCCAGCTTCAAAGAAGTTTTAGTTGACTGTGATAGAAAAGCACCAAGCCCAGGGGTGTCTTTGAGGGAAGAGCTCACAGGGGAATCCATGGAGCCTCATGGAAGCAACGTCCTTTGAGATGGATCTTGAAAGATGAACGGAAGTTCACCAGATGGTGAAGTCTAGGACAAGCATTCCAAACTCAGAAGGAATATGGCATGTCAAGACAGGAGATGGGAAGAACAGGGGAGGTTAAGAAATAGTGATGTTGGGTGGCTGAGGGCAAGAAGGGAGGAGGTTGTGGAGGGACAGATCAGGACGGACTGCAAAGGAACATTTATATCATGCCAGGGAGCTGAGCACTGAACTTTATCCTGGAGGTATTAGGTAACTCTAAGGGACTTAGGGTGGGGCATTCCCTGCCACCTCAGGAGGACGAGTAAGCCTGGAGTTGGAAAGCAACTAAAATCAGCCAGGAGAGAGAGGGGCTGAGGGCCTCAACCCAAAAGAGATGATTTCAGAGTTGCCAGAATACTTTATTTCAAGTATTGCTTGAAGTACTGGCCATAGACAGATGGATCCTTCTGCTAGGCAGGTATTCATTTGTAATGGTACCTGCTGCCCTGGGATTTGGACTTTATTTGAGCCTTACAACCCATAGACGTTTTATACAGGGCACTAGATGGAGGGAAACATGCCGTGAATTGTAAGGTGCATGTTCCAGCAAGGGCAGAGGGAGATCACATAAGTCCCTCTCACTTTCACATCAGAGCCCTGCCAGACACAGTGTCAAGGGCCTAGGCTGGCCTTGGTGACCAGGCAGTACACTGATGGCCTGAGAGTGCTCTAGGGACCAGTGAGGCTGAGAGGGTAGAGGGAGACAGTTGCTTCTCAGCGCCCGCCCCCCCATGCATGTTCTCTGCTTTATTGTTTAAAAAAAAAAAAAAAAGGAGTGACTTCCCCCTGGATATCCTCTTGCTAACGTCCCTATTTATGCCATCATGGGAGCAGGGTTTAGAACACTCAGGGCCAGCCTTATGCGTACACAGAGTAGAGTACAGATCATTTTGTTGGGGATCCAACACCCACACAGTACGTGGCACAGCGTGTGAAATCCCACCATTACAGCGACCATTGATGGGGGGGGCTACACTCAGTTATTATTTATGTGAGAAAATGGGACATAGGAAGAATAAATTTCAATTGGGAAGATTTCTTTTACATTAGTTTTAACTGTGGTAAATACACATAAAATTTACCATCTTAACCATTTTTAAACGTACGGTTCAGTGGCATTAGCTGCATCCACATTGCTGTGCGCCCTTCACCACCGCCCATCTGCACAAACTCTCTTGTAAACCATCAATAACTCCCCTTCGCCCTTTCTCCCAGCCTCTGATAACCACCATTCTACTGTGTCTCCATGAATTTGACTACTCTAGGTCACTCATGTAAGTGGAATCAGACAGTATTTGGGTTTTTTTTTTAAAAGATTTATTCATTCATTTTAGAGAGAGAAAGAGAGTGAAAGAACATGAGCGAGGGGAGGGGCAGGAGGAAAGGGAGAGAGAGAATCTCCAGCAGACTCCCCGCTGAGCACAGAGCCCGCGGTGGGGCTCGATTTCAAGACCCTGAGATCACTATCCAAGCTGAAATTAACCAACTGAGCCACCCAGGCGCCCCCAGTATTTGTTTTTTGTAACTGATTTATTTCACCTAACATAATGTCCTCAAGATTAATCCATATTGTAGCATGGGTCAGAATTTCCTTCCACTGTATGTATAGACCACATTTCATTTATCTAGTCATCCATCAATGGACACCTGGGTTGCTTCCACTTTTTAGTTATTGTGAATAATGCTGCTATGAACATGGGTGTACTAGACCTTGCTTTTAATTCTTTGGGGGTACAGACCCAGAAGGGGAATTGCTGAATCATATGGTGGTTGTATTTTTAATTTTTTGAAGAACCACTGTACCATTTTCCATAGTGACTGCACCACTTTACATTCTTACCAGCAGAGCACAGGGTTCCAATTTCTCTACATCCTCACCAATACTTGTTATTTCTGGGGTTTGGGGAGGTCTTTTTATAGTCACTATCCTTATAGGTATGAAATGGTATCTGACTGTGGTTTTTACTTGCATTTTTGGTATTATTTTTTAATTCTGCAAATGTAGGGCACCTGGGTGTCTCAGTCTGCCTTCGACTCAGGTCCGGATCCCAAAGTTCTGGGATCAAGCTCCACATCGGGGCTCCCTGCTCAGCGGGGAGCCTGCTTCTCCCTCTCCCTCTGCCATTACCCCTGCTCATGCTCTCTCTTTCTTTCTCAAATAAACAAATAAAATCTTTTTTAAAAAGTTAATTCTGCAAATGTGTAGGCCCCGTGTGCATCACTTAACTATGTTAGAGATATAAAGAGGAGTAAGTCCTAGATGGAAAGAGCAAGATCTTGGCCAGGATCAGTGGGTCGCAATCATGCAGGTGTCCAGGTGATGGCCTATATAGATGGCCCTCAGTGTGGAGCCAACACTTTGCAGGGAGAGAGGCACACCTCACTATTTCCATAATTCTGCCCTAAGCCAGCCTCTGTGGTCCATCGGAGCTCCGCGTGATGGAAAAGGCCCTGGGAGTGAGGAGGCTGAGTCTTTGGAAAGCGTCCTCATCTCTTGTCCTAAGTGTCCCCTTGGGTCAGGTGAGAGCGTCAGACCAAATGTTTTCCACGGACAGAGAGGAGAATAGAATACCTCTGACTTTCAGGGGGGCGTTATGCCATCCGGAGAATAAGAGCAAGTATGCCCATGGATCTTCCCTGGTTTAACTCCAGTGTGATGGCCATGAGACCTGTGTCGTGTTGGTATGGTGTGCTCCTGACAGCCCAGCTCCCAGAGTGCCTGACCTCAGGGATGTGCCACACCACACTGCCTCAGGAACAACCTAGCTCCTCACGGCAGGGCCTCGAGGGTCGGGCAGGGGTAGAGAGCAGAATTCAGGAGCAGGGATCTGTTTCATTCCTTTGATCTTGTCAAAAATAGTGAATACATTTGCCAGAGCCAGCTGGCTCGTCAGGGGTGGGGGATAGCGGCGCAGCCACCAGCCGCGCGCGGCAGCCTTTCGTGTCCATGGCAACCACGGGTCCTAAGAAACCAGAAAGTGCATCAGGCTGTTGCAGGAATATCAGCTACCCCTGAATGAAAGCTCCTGTACAGAATGCTTGAGAAAGAAAAGAAAAATGTGGGGAGAGATAAAATAAGGGAAGAACATTTTCTAGCTGATAGTAGTTCGTTTCTAGAAATATCAGGACTATAAGATTTTTACCAGTGAACACTTTGGGCCGTAATAGAATGCTCTTTGCCATTTTCATTGCAAATGGTCTGATATATTTAATACATTTAGTATGAATTTTGGAACTGTTCTAACTTGTAAATCATATGGCAACTGGGATGATGGGTGTGAATCATTTTGTGGATTCTATAGCTCTGTACACCTGCGGGGATTGTGGTTTCCTATGCCTGCTTAGTAATGAGGACATGTGGACCTTCCAGTTCTCTTCCTCCTTGTGAGTAGACATTTCTAGTGAATAAAAATTTGGGGAATCTGAAAGAATAGGGTTACTCTTACTAAGGGGCAATTATACATGGATTATACAGATTTTTTGCTCTTTGCTTCTGTTCTCAGAATATTTCGGTGTTTATATGACAGAGCAGAAGGCAGCAGAAAAAAAGAGTGATGACCTAAATATTTTCTCTATGCTTAAAAAGAAAAAAAGAGTAATAACCTCAGTAAAGAATAGGGTGGGGGCAGGGGAAAGAATCACACCCATAATTCCACTTACCTAACAAAGAATTGTTGCAATTTTTAAAAATTCCTTCATATCCTTGGTTGCAAGGAACTCAAACCCACTCAGCTTAAAATTTTTAAAATCATAATGAAGAATGAGCTTATTGGGAAGATACAAGGATAGCTCATAGAATCCAAGAGCAGGAAGCAACGTCTCCTGAGGAACTGGCTTTAGGAATGAACCAGAAAACCAAGCAGGCACTTTGCCCTTCTTCTCTCCTCTCCTGCTCCGGGGCAGCTCGGTTCAGTGTCCACTGCTGTCCTCGGTCTGGTGTCTGTTTTTGGCCCCTCTCTCTGCACAGGCAGCTCTCCTTAATTCATCTGCACTCGGTCTACTCAGTCACCCCAAAATGCCACCCTCACTTCCAAAGTCCACATCTTATCCCAGCTAGGCACCCACTGATTGGGTCTCCTAGATTCTGAGTCCCATGGAAAAAGAATTTGAGTGCCCACTCCCATCTCTGGCCCAGCCCGTCCTGGGTCATTGTCCTCCAGAGGACAAACACGACCACAGGGGTCCAGCCCAAGGTGGGGGGCAGTTCTCAGGGAAGGGGCACAAGCTAGGTTGGTACCGCATGGGCATTATGGTGCTGGAGAGCACTTCCGGTGCTTGTCTTTTGTGTTTAGATTTTCTAATAATCTTGCAGTCATAAAGTGCTTCACTTAACTATGCTAATAATTTTAGGATGTTCTTTAGGTAAAACATTATCTTTGAAACTATGGTGTAGAGTGAATTGTTGGGATTATCTGGGAATTATAATTCTTTGAATTCTCTTAGTATCTCATGGCCAGAAGTCATCTAAAATTAGCTGCTGAATCAAAGGCTGTTTTCATTGAATCCCTTAATCCCTTTTCCAGATCATTTGTTATTTGCACTTCCTCTTGAGAATCCTAAAAAATACTTTGTAGGTCTATTTAGTCATTGGAAAAATATTGATTATTCATTTTCTTATAATATTAAATAGCCAAAACTAATTTAACTACCTTTTTTTTTTCTTGTTTGTGTATGTTCAGCCATAAATTCAGGGAAATGTGCCCCTTTCTAAGGAAATATTTTCAGATTCACTTGCTCCTCACGGCCAAGGCCCCTCATCACCATATTATAACCCAGCAAATTAGAAACAGTTAAGGTTTTCAGTTACAAAATTAGAGAGAATTATTTTTAATTAATCACTGAGAAATAGACCTGCATCTTCAGAAGGTTAGCCAAACCAGCCTGCAGACCCAGGTGGTACCCACCTGAGCATTAAAGAGCATGATAGAAGACACAAAGTTCTTTTTTGAAATTACTTTTTCAGGAAGGACATTTCAAGACCACTAGATGTCCAGAGTTATGGGGGAAAAGCGGGGGAAGAAATAGTATGATGTAAATATGCACAGAATTATTTACAGATGAAATATTAGGCCATCTGAGGTTTGCTTCGGAATAACCTGGTGAGGGCCTGGGTGGAGGCTCATGGAATGGGGTTGGGCCATGTGCTAATAACTGTTAGAGCTGAACATTGACTGGGCACATAGGGGTTCTTCATACTCTTCTTACTTCTATGTGTGTTTGAAATGTCCTGTGATTTAAAAATGCTGAAAAAATATCAGAGTCTGTATCTTTTCAGTCATTTAAATTTCAAGGCATAAAGAATTAGTGAGGTGTTAGGAGGAGAATCAGGGTATCTAATCTTTTTCAACATTAATCAAAATGAATCCAAGATTTTAATTTTACATCAGACCAAAAGACCATTTTTGTTCAACACTTTGTTTTGGGAAAATCTTGGATTTCTTTACAAATTTTCAAGTAAGATGGGGGGGGATTTATAGGTTGTTTTACACATCCTTATCTTCCAGTTTCTAAACTTCAAAGGACAAATTTAGAATTTAGGCCTGGATAAATGTGGATGCTTGCCACAGGGTTCTCACGTCTGATGCCATAGTTCTTGCCAAAGCCGTTTCCTTTTACTGCATGCTTGTGCAACCAGGCAAATGAGCAAAAAATCCCGGTTTTTGTCAAGCTTTTGAAAAATATGTACTTCCTTTGCAACAGAGTAAAACATAGCAGGCTTGATTCTAGGAGGGATGTGCAAGGCCACATGAAAAGGGATGAGGTGCACATTAACAACCTCCTGGCTTCGGGGCCTACACCATGCCATGTAATCACCTTTACATGCAGTTCTGGAGAATTCACCATTTATTTGCTCAATTTATGAGAATGATTCAAATGAATCAGAATAGTTGCAACCATGCTTATCTCTTTACAATAGAAAGATAAATGCAGATGTGAATTGTCTTTCTGTTTCATTCTCTCATATCAGGAAAATTACTGCAAGTTAATTCGGGTGCCAAAGAACAACTCTTTTTTGAAGCCCCAAGAGGCAAACGGCATATAATAAGACCTTCAGAGGTAATAGTCCTACACAGAGCTTTTTAAAAAGTGTTTTGTGAAGATGTAATATGTGCATTTTAAATAAAAACCTGTCACTTATTATCCCTCAGTATGGGTTATATTCAGTCTACCTTTAAGCCTGCTCGCATCTTAAATCTGACTGCTTAATCGGGTTCCCTACATTCTGAGGACCTGTGGATTCCCCGGGCTGCTGATGTAGCATCATGTATTCGTGTAGTCAGCCTTCAGCTCCATTTCCCTCTGCTGGAAGCCACCGACTAAGCTAACAGCTTGGATGCCACGTAGTACTTCTTCCACTGGACACACCCTGTCCTTTTGTGCACAGCTTTCTGTGAACATCAATTGTTGAAACATGCTTTCCCACTCTTTACTATTTGTTATATAGTAATACCTTCTGCAACAACAGTGAGAGAAATTACTTTTCAAAACAAAACCTATCTATAGCCTGACCATCCATTTGTATCAAACTGTTTCCCTTCTCCCTGTTTTCCTAATGTCCTTGGCCACTTAACGTCATTTTTTAATTGTTGAAATTAAAGCCTATATACAATTTTTGAATCCATGACCTAATGCCATCCTAAAGGCTCAGCTGCTCTTGTGGGCAAGTGGCTCTCTCAGGGTCTGTGCTAATGTGGATGGCCAAAAGGTAATTGCATGATAGAGCACTAAGGACCTCCGCTTCGCCCCAGGAGGCAATTTATTTGCTATGTAACCTTTGAAGAAAGAAAAGGAAATCTTGCTTCTTTAGAGGGAAAGGGGTCAGAGGATACACAGCTGAGAGACAGGCATCTGCCTCTCTCTGGAACTGCAGTTTGCTGGTAATAGAAACTATCCCATGGTTGCAAAGTGCCCCCAGGGACCCTGGGACATGGGCCCATTCATGATGTTTTCGTGGTTTCTAAAAGAAGTACAAATGCATTATGTAAGAAACAGAAGTTGTTATAGATGATGACATCATATTCATGGAAATTGTTTACTAATCAGTTGCTCTCACTCCCAGATCCCAATTTATTTATCTCTGAATAGTTGCTGTTTTAACTTTTTAAAAGAAATTTCTGTTGCCTTGAGTAAGAGATATTTTAACTTATGTCATTTGTTCACTGGATACTTGGTGAATGTGCCGGGCCCTTCATATGCCTGTATTTTTGTCTGCAGAAGTGACTTGTGTGATGGTTGTCAGTCTCCTTTTACAGAGAGGGAGATGAAAGCTCCAGGAGAGTAAGAACCATGGAGCTGTGGTCCCAGTCTTGAGGGGTCCATGTGTGACTCGGCAGCTAGACCATGGGGCCTCTTGGATTTCTCCTGTGTAGTTAAGCATCATTTTACACCACTGCATCTGTGTTTTCCCTTCATGTTCTGGTGCCCCAAAATAGGTATACTGAAATAAAATCCAGTCTAACCAAGTGGTGGAGGGGGAGTGATGCCAACTTGGGACCAATGAGCACTTAACTACATATAAGAAGAGTAGGCACAAGAGGGAAGTTCATGTTACGAGGCTTCTTGCAATGCCAGGCTCGGGCCGTGAAGAGCTCACTTGTCCCTCTGTGGTACACAGTTGGTATCCCAGAGGCTGATGTCTGGTGTTGCCGTCTGGGGAGGCCATCCAGCTGATGTTTCCACGCCTGGGCCTCCCTGGTCTTGCCCCCTCAGAGCACCAGAGAGGCAGCTCAGCATTTCCTTTACCAGTACTGTCAGGCCCTTCAGCTGCATATGAAGGATTTGGGAAATCCTCTTTCCACGAAAGATTAAAAAAAAAAAAAAAAAACAGCCATGGTGAAGCTAATGCAAAGCTTACTGAGCAAATTGTGAAGTATGACAAATATTAAAATGTCTATTTAAATCCTCCTGCCGCAGCCCGGTGCAGTTAAAGCCACACTAAACTAGGAGGCCAGCTCTCTTGAGCTCGCTCCCCCTCTGCTCCTAAGCCGGCTGTGCTGGACGTGGCTCGCCTCTCTGGGCTTCAGTTCCTTCCCTTGGAAAATCATGATGGTAATGGCACATCTGCCCAAGGTGAGGTGCTGTGGAAAAGACCCTTTGAGGACCCTTCTTCCATCTAAGTTCCAGGATTTTTTAACAAGTTTACCCCCTTGGGGTTTTGCGAGTTACAGGGGGTCATTCTTAATGTTCCATTTCACATGCAATTTCCATAGCTTCCAACAAATGAGATATTTGCTTGGGGACCATGGTGCCCAGATCTGGCCAAGGATGAGCTGCTGGGGTGACCACAGGGTGAGCCCTAGATACCGAGGTCAGGGAAAGTGGCACAAAGGGTGCTAGCCCTGCGGATGGACGGGAGGGTCTAAGAAATGGAATCTAGAACCTGGAAGGGAGTCAGTGGCCAGAAAGCCTGCTTGTACAACCAGCAGGAATGGTTCCCTCCTCTTCCCGTGAAGGCCAGTTTAAGCCACCTCAAGTCGCCTCAGTCTGCGGTCCTGGCCGAGGCACCCCAAATCACTAGGGCCAGTGCAGCTTTTTGGTTCCAGTTCTGCATGGGTCCAGAAGGGACACAGAACATGAAATGAGGAGACATTTGAGTAACTAAAACACATTCAGCACCTCCCCACGTTTTGTGACTAATACCCTAGCTGCATCTTTATCTTGCCGTTTCTCTGTAATGCTAAGGGATACTAGCAGATCAAAGCCCCCAGGAAAGTCTAATACAAAGTGTGGTTACTGTTGTTTATTTTAAAAAGGAAAGCCTAGATTATATCAGGATTGGACCTATACGAATTTTAAGTCTTCTGTCCATGAATTTCAGACAAAATAGTGTTAAAGAATAAAATACACATTCATGGCAATGCAATATGAACAATCCTTCAGATTTTTAAGATAGTCTCTGTGCTAGCTGCAGAATCTTAGTACTCATTCCTTCTAGAAAGCAGCCCTTCAAAACAAAAGTTATATCTGTGACTTTTTAAAATAGTTTGCTAACTGATCAGCCCGAGTGATCAATGTAGCTCAGTGGTCCTCACTTGGGAGCAGTTTTGCCCCCTCTCCCAGGGACATTTGCCAATGTCTGAGGACAACTTGGGGAGGAGGACTGCTGGCATCCAGGGGGTAGAAGACAGGGATGCCGCTAAAATACTACCACGCACAGGACAGCCCCTGACAACAGAGAATCATCCGGCCCAAAATGTTCATAGCGCTGAGACTGAGAAACCCTGGTCCAGCTTACGGATTCAACGATGGTAAATATCTAGGGAAGAACTAAAAACTTTCTTACTCTCTGGTTTCCACAATTCTGAAATGTTGATTCTATCTGTAGAAAAATATATGGCTATCTGACTGTAGTGTTTACTAAGATAATGCAGATGCCACTCAGAAAATGCAGCTTAGAACTTCCGCACCTCAGATCACAACACAAATGCCTGATGTTGGCGAAGTCGTTAGTTAGAACGACTCTGCTTCATATCGTTTCTTTTAAAAGAAAAACAGATGATACAGCATAAGGAATGCAGTCAGTGGTATTGTAACAGGGCTGGATGGTAACAGATGGGAGCTACACTCATGCTGAGCAGAGCTCAATGGACACATAGACTTGTCCAGTCACCGTGCTGTACACTGGGAACTAATGCAACGTTGCACACCAACTGTGACTGTGCTTCCATTAAAAAAGATCTCTAGGTTGTGCGAAAGTATGTTAACTTTCTTTCCTTCTTTTTAAGATTGAGAAGATCGAGTGGGACACATGGACATGCATCCTGGGGCCCACCTGCGAGGGCATCTGGCCCGCGCATAGCGACGTGACCGATGTCAATGCGGCCAGTCTTACCAAAGACTGTTCCCTCCTAGCAACTGGAGATGATTTTGGCTTCGTTAAGCTTTTCTCCTATCCCGTCAAGGTAATACTGCATGTTTATTATATGTACTTGCTCAGTCTCATTAATAACTTCAAATCTATGTATCGTATCTAAGTGGATTTTTAAATATGGAAGGCATAAGCAGTCAGTAATGTCATCAGCAGCCCTCTTGTTATGAATGCTATCTAAACACCTCATGACTAGTTTACTATAGAAGTCCGATTCTCGTGGTATCGAATTCCTCCTTGAAAGGCCTTCAGTGGCCATTAAATCCAACACCTCACCAACTGCGAAGGAGGAATTTCTTTACAATGTCTTGGACCAGTGTCTTTCCAACACATACTACCATACGTCCAGGGAGGAGGGATTTACTACCTCACAAAGCAGCCCAATTCATTGTTAAATAGTTGAATTGTCAAAATGTTCTGTTCTATACAGAGCGGAAATTTCTTCTCTTTAGCCAAAGTTCTGCCTTCTGAACCGTCACTAAATAACTGCAGTTCCTCTAACGGTCTTTGTGTGGAGGAAGATAATATTTGACTCCCCGAAATCTCATTTTCTCCTGCCTAACTGTGTCCGGTTCTTCAGCCATTTCCCACAGGACATGGTTTCCGGCTGCCCCTGCCTCTGGGTACACTCCCTGTTATCAGTTCCATTCCAGACTCTTTCATCTAAAATGGAATGCACCACTTCAGTTGTTGACCAGCTCAGGCTCAGTGGGACTCTTTCTTTCTTCTTTTGATTTTGTATTTGGATTAAATCAAACTAAAATGGCACCAACTCTGTGGGCTGACACACTATGCAACTGAATCATAGATTTCATTCTAAAAAAAAAAAATGGTTATCCCTCATATGTACACAATTGATTTTCTAAAATTTGAGTACAGAACTTTATATTTGTACCCAAATGAGATATATATCTTACTACACCTTGTTGTTCTAACCTGTCAACATCTTTTAAATACCTTTTCAAGATACTTACTTTCCTTTTCAGCCTCACGTTTTCGTCTCATTTCACAAGGGGAAGTTTTAAATCATGGGGAGAAAAAAAAAAAAAGACTAGAACAACCAAGCGGCACCACCAGGAGCCCCATTCATTTTGATATTCTGTTTATTAGCGTACACATTGAGTTCAAGTTCCTCAGTCAATCATAGACGTTTACATTTACCTGACTATGCTATCACCGAGCTCGCATTTCTATCTCTAGTCCAATGAACATCATTAATGACTTGGAAAATATCTTGCTACAAGCCACATGGCCTATGTCTCTGGTATCCTTAATCTCTCCTTCTTTTTTTTTTTTTCTTAATCTCTCCTTCTAATAAACCAGTCAGTAAAAGATATGCAGTTCACAGTGAACCCTTGTCGCTGCTTAGTAATCATTACTTCCTTTTCCAAGTGTTTATTGACCTTTTGTGTAATAATTCACCTTAGAATTTTCCAGGGATTACATCAACTCATGAATCAATATTTGCCATAGTCTACATGTTTTCCCCTTTGAATACAGGACCTTTTTATGTTTGATGCCACCAAGCAGGGGGAGCTGCAGGCAGAGGGAGAAGCAGGCTCCCCACTGAGCAAGGAGCCTGATGTGGGACTTGATCCCAGGACCCTGGGATCATGACCTGAGTCAAAGGCAGACACTTAACCAACTGAGCCACCCAGGCACCCCTTAAGGTGCCCCTTAAGGCCTTTTGATGAACATTGACAAATACATACACCTACATGATCCAAACACCTATCAAGATATAGATCACTATCATCAACCCTGGAAGTTTCTTCATGCTAACTTCTGAGTCAATCCCCACCCTCACCCCCCACCACTTCTATTCTCATGTGAAAAGACTATTCCATTGTTTTTCACCATAGATAAGTTTTACCTGTTCCAGAGCTTCATATAAATGGAGTGATCAAGGGGCGCCTGGGTGGCTCAGCCGTTAAGCGTCTGCCTTGGGCTCAGGTCATGATCTCAGGGTCCTGGGATCGAGCCCCACATCGGGCTCCCTGCTCGGCGGGAAGCCTGCTTCTCCCTCTCCCACTCCCCCTGCTTGTGTTCCTGTTCTCACTATCTCTTTCTCTGTCAAATAAATAAATAAAATCTTTTAAAAAAATAAAATAAATGGAATGATCAAGTAGGTACTGTTTTGTATCTGGCTTCTTTTACTCTGTAGCTGAATGGAATTCCATTGTATGTATAGAACAGAGTTTGTTTATGCACACGGCTATCAACGGGCACATGCTTTTCCAGTGTTTGGTTGTAATAAAGCTGCTATCAACATTTTTTGGATGAATCTTGTGGACATGTTTTCTCCCTCTTATGTAAATACATAGGAGTGGAATTTCTGGGTCATAGGGGGAAGTGCATATTTAACTTTTTAAGAAACTGCCAAACCTTTTCCAAAGTGGTTGTATCATTTTACATTCTCATAGAGAAGGTAAGAGAGTTCCAGTTGCCAACATTCAGTGTTGTCCAACTTGTAAAATTTATCTATCCCAGGAGCAGATAACGTGATCTCATTGTGTTTGTAATTTATGTTTCCCTGATGACTAATGATACGAAGCACTTCTTTGTTTCCTTATTGACCATTTGTGAAGTATTTGTACAAATCTTTTATCCACGATGCTAAGTTGGATTGTTTCTTTTTACTCTTGAGTTCTACTATGTAAGATCTGATTGAAGAAAGAGTTTCATAATTTAAAAGCATTTGAAAACCCCGGTCAGTGTAAACTACTTTGATAGTATCACTTCTCTTCCTCTCCTTTGTCTTAATCTGATTTTTCTGGCACACTTTCACTCCTAAATATGTTGACTCAAGCTGATGAATATTTCTAGCTGTATAGTCATACTCCTCCAGTGCTCTGAGTATGTGGGACAAAGTTCTCCATCTGTTAAGGACTGAATATTTGCTTCCCCACCAAAATTCATATATTGAAGCCCTACCTTCCAATGTGACTGTATATACAGAGAGGGAATTTGCAGAAATAATTAAGGTTAAATGAGAACATAAGGCTGGGGTTCTGATCCGATAGAATTCGTGTTCTTGTAAGAAGAGACACCAAAGAGCTCACTCTTTCTCTCCATGCACACAAACGCTGAGGAAAGGCCATAAGCACGCTTGCTGTGTTCTCATAGAGAGTGTGTCCAAGCTAGGAAGGGAGCTTTCACCAGGAGCCATATCGGCTGACACCTTGATCTTAAACTTTCCAGCCTCTTCCTATGACTGTGAGAGATGAATTTCTTTTGTTTCAGCCCCCTCGCCCGGATGTGGTATCTTGTTAGAACAGCCCTACCACATTAAGACACTGTCCCAACTGCAGTATTCTAGCATTGAGTTCCATGTCATCGGGTCTTAATGAGATCCCATCACCACACAGCCATCTCTTTGCTCAAAGTCCAAGTTCCATTTGTTAGACTCTAATGTCAGGGCTTCTTCTTGACTCTTTTTCTTGTTCTCTGTTCCCAGGAGTGACTTGGCCTATCTTCCAGGCAGTTTTCTTGCAATGACTAATACATGCTCTTATATGTTCAGTTTTACAGTTTAAAATCTTCTTGATGAGGTATTAGTCCCCTTATTTCTAGCCTCCCTGGAATAAACTCTTCTTTCCCAGAGTCCATCCATTTTTCTAGTACCTTAAATCATGTAGCAGAAATCCCAGCTCTCTCCTTGGATGCCATCTATATAGCTGGCCAACTGTTCCCTTAGCCTCCATTCCCTTGCAAGCTGTGCCCTTCCACTCTACCAGCAAGGCTAAAATACACCATGTCATTTACATTTCTAAAACCCACCCTTAAGTTCTCAAGTCTCCTTCTCGGAAAATCAAAGGCTCTAGAGAATGGTTCTTCTGAGAGGAACTTTGTCCAGTAAGTATTACAGGCAGAGAAACTCTATGTGAAATGTTGTGAATCTGGGGAGAGGGTACATTGCTTTCATCAAATTCTCAGGAATTTCTCACTGAACAGCAGTTAACACCCAGTCCTGTGGGGACATATTCCAGATTCTCTGTTCTGTCATGACTCAGGGGAAGAGGCAAGTTGTGGTAGTGAGTCCTGATGAGTGATACACAAATGCGTGGTTTGACATGGTGACCAAGAAGGACAGCTCATCGGACCAGCTCTGCCAGGTCTTCAGGAGGCTCCTTTCATAAGCCTTCAGGGAGCCACCAAACATCCCTGCTGGCCTGTTCCTCCTGGGGGAGCAGCTAGTTTCCTGGAAATGTCTAGTAACTGCGAATTCCCGTTATTGTTCCATGGAGCAGTGATCTTGTTTCATATTCTGAGAATCTTTAATCCACCTCTGCTGCAAGAATCTCAGCTTTGTTAAATTGCTTTAGTGGCTCAGAACTTTTTCCTCTTTCTCCTCTGTCACTTTCTTTCCCTCTGCAACCTGATTATGATCACCTTAGAATATTTTTTCTCCTGAACCTTTCTTTTTGGATTTCTTCTTTCATCCTGTCTAAAAACCGTATATCCCGTTATATAAGTAGGGGTATGGAGCAGCATTCCTCAGGCTCTTTTTCTTTGTCCACCTCAAGAAATAAGCTTGTATGTGTAGTAGATAGAGTGGGTAGGTTCCTGCTTCCAGCTGGGAGACCAGCAGGACACACGGCTGCAGCCACTATAGCTGGCCTCTTTGCTCCCATGATCTCACATAGAACTATGTGAATAGTGGTTTCCCTTGGAACTCCTTATTTCCAATGCTAGGAAATGTGCCTATTTTCTAGCAACTAGTGGCTCTGGAAGGCTTCCTGGAAATATGGCCTGCCTGTCTGCTTCCCTAATCTTTCTACACTCGGTATTCTGTTGGGGAGTGGGCATTTCCACTCTGCTGTCAGGTAGGGGTCCGCCCGATTCAGAGAGATCTTAACTAAGAGTATTTTAGAGTCATACACTCTGCTGCACCTATCTTCTGCCGTGTGTCTGTGCTGGTTTCAGGTTCCTTAGCATGCCAGTCCAAAACCCTCTGGAAGCTTCTTCTGTTACTGAGACCAGTTTCCATCAGGGACACCGATGGCGCTCTCACAACCTCAGAAAAAGCATGCAGCTTCCCACTTTGGTCAGGGTATTCTCTGGTTGTTGCTGAGAGGATGGAAAAACTCTCCCTCTTTAAATGGCTCTCGCTGGAGCTGTTTTTGCCAAGCCATGGCTCATGAGCCAAAAATGGAAGCTGGTTTCTGGTGGCAGCTTCAGCTTCCACCACATGTCAGGACTGCCCAGTGTGAGCAGCCGACTCATATTCCACCCTCATCCTTCCCCACCTGGGATGAACGCTGTGTGGCCTGGGTGGGCAACTCTGAAGAGCTTTCCATAATCACTCATAAGTTGGGCTCTTTTATTTGGTTATGCTTGTTGAAAAGGAGCTTCCTTTGTTTTAAAACCAATTATTTGAGTGTTGCCAGTGAAAACTGTTTCCAGTATCCGTGGCACAAACTGCTGTGTTCATTTTAAATCTTACTTTAGGCCCCAGGATTATAAGTGGTCCCTTGCTCTTCTGTCCTAGCCTGGGCTGTGGTACAAAAGCCACTATGGGGGATGACTGTGAAGACACTTCTGATCTCAAATGTCAGCCAGACTAACCATTAGGAGTTTACACTAGAGACCCGTGGAGAATGTACACTTAATATTTGAGAGAAACAAATAAGCTTTGTACACTTCATTAGGCTCCCAGAAGTAGGGTCTGTAGTCTAACGTTTCGTTCCTTCCCTCACAAACTACCTACTGAGGACCCATGATGAGCCAGGTAATGTTTTAGGAAAAAAAAGAGACCGAGTTCCTGCCCTCATGGAGCTTACACTCTAAAGAAATGGAGGGAAGTTGCTGCTTAGATTGACTGCTTAATTTGTATCTACTAGAAGCCACTCTGGAAAAGAACACGGAGGAAGTAGTCTGGAGACAGGAGTAATGAGACTGTGGAAGGGGTGCTCACGGGTTTCTGGTTTTACAGGGCCAGCATGCAAGATTCAAGAAGTATGTGGGGCACAGCGCGCACGTCACCAACGTGAGGTGGCTGCACAGCGATTCTGTGCTGCTCACGGTCGGCGGTGCCGACACCGCCTTGATGATCTGGACGAGGGAGTTTGTGGGGACCCAAGAGAGCAAACTGGTGGACAGCGAAGAGTCGGACACGGACGTGGAAGAGGACGGAGGTGAGTGAGCCCCACCTGCCGCAAGCCGGCTGCCCTTCCTACACATTCCCCCCCTCCCCCACATTCCCCTTTCCCACTGCCAACCAACTCCACGCCCCTGTTCCTTTCCGTTGTTTGAGGCTATGACAGTGACGTTGCTAGAGAGAAGGCCATTGATTATACCACCAAGATCTATGCGGTGAGCATCAGGGAGATGGAAGGCACCAAACCACACCAGCAGCTGAAGGAAGTTTCAGTGGAAGAAAGGTATGGTGTTGCCAGGTTTGTTTGCATTTACTGCATCTGATGACAAGAAACTGATTTCAACAAGAGTTCATTTTCTTTGCCCTCAGAGTTGCTACCTCAGCTGGTCTTTTGTGTATATGCACAGAGTCTTAACCTTCATACAAACTGAAACTGGGGAAAATTGCCCATGGTCCCTTGCTATGTGGCAAAGGGTGGGTTACCCTTTGCAGAAGTTGGTTGTGGAATATGACTTGAATAGAAGTGAGATCTGTTGAACCAGGCTTCCCCTTGCCCAGGAAGGATGTCAGGATAGCCACACACTGTCTGGAATGTGATGGCTAACAGGAGACATGCTGATTAGAGGGGTAGAGGGTGGGAGGGCTTCTAAGGTCCTGGAGGAGTATTTGTGGGTCATGAAAAATAATCCTCTGTTCTTACCAGAGTCTGTGCATTACACTGTATCACTTGGCGTACCTTCTCTCATTGTGTCTTCACCTGCCCGAGATTGTTCAGGTGGGTTTGGTGAGTCCAGACCTAACCAATTTGGTTTTGTCACCTCGGGATCCTTATATAGAAAGAGAGTTTCAGATGTCATTTTAGACCTTTTTGATGTGCTGTTGTGAGTATTGATAAGGGCAATAGCCAAATACTTAGGCATTTTTAAGAAAAAAGCTCCCAGTTACTACAGTTTCTTCATTTACCATATTCATACTAGGAAGGATAAATACTCGCTAAAACTCTAACATCTGAAGAGAATTTAATGGATCACAAAAATGTTTTAAGAATTCTCTATGGGTTCTTTATAATGACATGGGTTCGTTGTTCACAAGTACCTTTGTCCCACTATAATTAATGAGATTCAGGTTGGTTTTTTTTGCATTCAGTGTGGATTTCTGCCTAATAATTATTTCAAAAATTTGATCTATCACTTCTTAAAATTAGGTGGGAATATAAATATAAAGAAATATTTCTCCCTCCTGCTTCAGTTCATTACTAGATGTTAAAATAAGCTTGATAAACAGTGGGGGTGCTATATACAAACAGATGGAATCTGCCGCAAAAATCCCTAATTCATCCCTGACATTTTTGTTAGATGTCACTGTGAAGATTCAGAGTTCTCTTTTGATTAAGAAAAATTAGAGATTTTTCTGCAGTAGTCTGTAAATTATGGTTTATCTTCTTGCAACATGGTTTTTCTAGAGGCCACGAAGAGAAAATAATTTTTAAGGGCCTACTACTTAGAATAGAGAAAGAAAAGAATCATATGCACATAAGTGCCTTAATAAACCTCACCTTTAGAAACATTTGGCCTAAATTAAACATTCTTTTGGGAGAAAAATTACTCAACCTTCCAATGTCACATAACATTATGAAATGAGTTGCCTTGGCTGTTATTCCAAGGTTGTTTCTGGCTGATGTCTACAACCCAGTGCTTCATCATGCTGAGACTTAGGCCAGCCACTAAGATTTAGAAATCTAAGCAAATTCCGAATTCCAAACACTGCAGTTGGTTTCTAACCTAAACTGAGGCTCATCTGAACTTCCCCTTGTCATGATGTCTCTTTGGGTAGGCCTGTAAAAATATTCATCCCTGTTCAATTTAGGAAAAGGTGTGAGAGGTGAAGGTACAGAGGATCTTTAAGAATTTTCAGTAACTCCAGAATTTAGAAGCTACCTCACCACATCAGTTTGGGAACTTGTCATATGTACATTAGCAGCCACAGGACTGACTTTTTTATATATACAAAAAAAAAAATGCTGCATAGTATTAAGAGATATAGGGATAGGCATTTCAGGACTCTGTTGACATTTTAAAATAATTCACACCAGGGTGTAGCGAAGAAAACATGCACTGAACAAAACATTTTTGAGATAAATATAGGGTCCAGAGGAATAATCAAGCCTTTTTTACACAGAGCAACATCCTTGGTAACTTAAAAGCCTTGACAGCTTCAGTTCCCAGAGTGGGCTGTAACCAGAGAGCCGGATGCCAGCTGCAAGGCATGCTGGGAGCAAAGCTCGACCACAGTAGGAAGGGGTGAGCAGGGGGGGAGCAGCAAATGGTGTCTGAATCAACAGTGTCCATGGGGGCAAATCCTAATCAGAACCAAAAACAAGCAGTCTCCACCAGTCCTCATCAGTAATGTTAGGGGAACTTGAACCTCAGAGATATGACAGTAGACAGCATCTGATCTGCAGAATAGAGAAGGGGCACCAGACAAGGCGGGATGTTCAGAGACTTTGTGAAAAAGCAGGATGAGAGAAGGAAAGTGGGGTGGGGAGGACTCTTGCAATAAGCTAGGCAAATACCTCACCTGAGTCCTCACCTGGGATAAGAAACGGGCTCTGTGGACCCCAGCATCCCAAGCAGAAGAGAGAGAGGCAGAGACAGAAATGCTGGGGAGCTCAGACAAGAAGAGTCTGGGGTCAGGCAGCACCTGGCTTCTCCCTGCCAATATTCAGGACGGTCAGCCCTGATACTCTTCCCTCTGGCCCCTCAAACCCTCCTGATTGGAGAGACGGAGGCTCTTCTTGACCTGCCCTTCGCTGTTCCCTCCCAGGCATACCTGTGGGTACCTGGGTGCCTTTTCTAAACACCTGGGCCAAGACATGCCCCCCAGTAAGACTAATGGGAGACAAACACTGGAGAATTGCAAGAGGTGTGGCTCGGAACAGCCTCTCAGTGCAAGGACTTGTTTTGCCTTTTACCAATGTTTCAGAAAATTCTACTTCCGGTTTAAATCCTTTTCCACTTTAGAACCGTGAAATGAGCACAGGATCCAATATATTATTAATAGTGCTTTGCAGACAGCTGCACATTATGCACCAGTAAGTTTTTAAGCAACTGCATCTCTAATTCCTCACATTTCAGATAGTCCTAGATTGGTTCTAATTAGACTCAGTTATTTGATTTTAAAAGAGCTGTGAGGCTTTGGATTGTGCTTCTTTATACAATTTCTAACACACCATGAGTTTTGATTCTTCAACAGTCACGTGATATTCCAATCTCTTGAGAAGTGGGAAAGTGGAGAGAAATTTGTAATTGCTCTCAAAAGAATAATGAGTTATACCTACCAAATATGTAATCCCTTCCAAGTATTTATCAAGTATCATGGTCCCCCACTTCAACTTTGCTCTAGCACACTGGGATGCCTTGCCCCTTTCATCTAGCCACACTGGTCTAGCCAGTACCCAACCGCAGGTGAACTCTTGGGTAATCCTGCTGCTCACCTGCCGTGTGTGGCATGTGGCTGAGGAAAGTCAGGTTTGGGGAACCTGTGCTTTTAGACCTCATCTGCATATTTAGGGCTGCCCCATAGTGCTCTTCTTCATCCTCTGCTGACTTCAATTCTGGTCTTTTTTTTTTTTTTTAAAGATTTTATTTATTTATTTGAGAGAGAGAATGAGAGATAGAGAGCACGAGAGGAAGGAGGGTCAGAGAGAGAAGCAGACTCCCCGCCGAGCAGGGAGTCCGATGCGGGACTCGATCCTGGGACTCCAGGATCATGACCTGAGCCGAAGGCAGTCGCTTAACCAACTGTGCCACCCAGGCGCCCTTCAATTCTGGTCTTAAAGCAACCTTTCCAAACCCCTCCTGCCTCTCATGTTCCCACCTCCACCCTGACACACCCTCTTGCTTTCAACTTTTGGTGTCATTCCTACTTTGCTGTGTTTTCTCAATATTATAGCTGTTTCATCCACCTGCAAACTTAAAATTATTACTTAATAAATACTTTAAATGTCAGTTCTTTTTTAGAAAAGAAAAAAACAGGAGGGGAAGCATGGTTTTCAGAGCAATTTAAGATACAAAACGCCTACCATCATCACAGCACAAGAAATAGTACCAAAATAGTGTGTTCTCACTTCAGTAAAAACAGTTCTCCTGAACTCATCAGGAGAAAAGCCCTGAAATTTGCTCAGCACCAGATTACTAGAGTTGCCTATAAAATTAAGAAGTTTCTTTCACCACTTTACCAAGGTCACACCAAGTTGATATGTCATTTTCTAATTTATAAGGTACGACTTTCAGTTTCAGGGAGGTCACCTAGCCCAAACTGGCCTAAGCAAAAGGAACCTATTGGCTGACATATCTGAAAGTCCAGGGATAGGGTGACTTCAGGTGTCACATGATAGGGAAACTCACATCTTGCTATTCTCTCTCCATACCTCAGTCCTGCTTTCTCTCAGTGATTGCAATTCAAGTAGCAAAATGACTACAGTGCCCGGACCTTAGAGCCCAGCAGGAAAGAACTACTGCTGATTGACAAGTCCTTGCAAATGTTTTATTGGCTCTGGTGGGTCACATGACCACCCTTGGCCCAATCACTGGTGATCTGTAAACTATGAGCCTTTTACTGACTGTTCAAGTAAGTAGATTATATGCCACCCATAGACTAGTAGTGTAATCACCTCTACCAGAAGTAAAAGTCCAAGCTGGTTAACAAAATTTTATTTTAAGTTTTATTTATTTATTTGACACGGGATGGGGGGAGGAGAGAGCAAGCACAAGCAGGGGCAGCGGCAGGCAGAGGGAGAAGCAGGCTCCCTGCTGAGAAAGGAGCCTGATGTGGGGCTCTGTCGGAGGACCCTGGGATCACAACCCAAGCCGAAGGCAGCCACTTAACCGACGGAGCCGCCCAGGTGCCCCCAAAATTTGATTTCTATATGAACCCAAAACAGGACATGTCTACTGCCCTCCACCTTTTTTTTTTTTTTTTTTTTGGTCATATACGCACTCTTAAAATGCTCCACTTTAAGCTCTCCCACATAAATGATTGAAAACACAGTTAGCCCCTCCCCAGAGAGTTTCAGTCAGTTACTGTGTCCAGCCCCACATCCAGGATCTTGGGGAGCTATGAAGTCTTCTCATCCAGGTCCAGATAAAGCTCTTCCTAGTCCTGTGACTGACGATAATGCTGACCACCCTAACGTGCCAAATAGACAGTGGTAAAGAGAGGACAGAATGAGCATAGTTTTTTAAATTGCCACTTGGAGGGAGAGAGAGTGAGACCCAGTACGTAGTGGTCTCTGGTCCACGTGCATGTCATCCCCTGCTGGCTGGGACAGTCATAGGCTCCTGCCCTTGCCACGTGCTTGTTTTGCAGAACTAAATAGTAATACGAATGTTAGAAGAGGTCGTCAGAGGATGTAAAGGTTGTGTTTGTTATGACAAAAGATACACCAAGTGAAAACATAGAGTAGGAGGTAACACACTGTCTTCTAAAAGAACCAGCTTCCCCTAGTCTTTCAAATTCCTCCTGGAATGTAACTGATGCCCCTGTGGGGTAAGGATTCTACCAGGCACCAGAAACTCCCGTGTAATTCCCATAGAACTGAATCCTCTCCTCCCACCCCCACCCCCCACCCTGCCCAGAACTCCTCCCGGACTCTTCCAGAAACTCTGGCTCTGTGCTTAGCCACTCCCCAGGTGACCATGACCAGTGCACACAGTAAGACAGGGAGGAAAGGTCAACTTTAAGAGACATCACCCAGAAGGCCCAAGCTTTAGGTGCATCTAATTCCATTTTTGATCCTTTGCCCTCTGGCCTAAGAGTTGGCATTCATAGCATCAACTTAGCAGGAAAAGGACTTTGGACATTTCAGACTGGTAACTACTTGGATAACTCAAAGTCAGTCATATCAGTGAAACAAATTACTGTTTTCTTTTGAAAAATCCATTAAATCATTTTTCATACTTTTTGTCCTCATATTTTGATGATAAACTGAGCACTGGTTAATTGGTTACTGTTGGTATATATTCCTTTTTTTTTTTTTAAAGATTTTTATTTATTTATTTGAGAGAGAGAGAGAATGAGAGGCAGAGAGCACGAGAGGGAAGAGGGTCAGAGGGAGAAGCAGACTCCCTGCCGAGCAGGGAGCCCGATGTGGGACTCGATCCCGGGACTCCAGGATCATGACCTGAGCCAAAGGCAGTTGCTTAACCAACTGAGCCACCCAGGCGCCCCGGTATATATTCCTTTTTAAAAGCATAGTTCTTATTTGTCTCTTGAGGTAATAGTATAACCTTTTTCGGTGCAGCCGATTCTGATGGTGCTATTGTTATCATGGTTTAATGTTTAAATTGTCACTGTGTGGTCTTTAGCAGACCTTTCTTTGGGTTGGTATCTGCGGCTTTTTCACAGTACCATCATGTACTTCTGAGATTCTCCTTGTTTTTTGACAAGAGGTTGGTCCCATCCTCATCACTGGTTTTCCTGTCCCAGCATGGAATCTGGTTTCGGTGGGTGCACACTAGTTCCCCATAACTACTGGAGGTGGCTTAAATTGTTGTAGACCTAAAATAGAAAAGAAAAAAAAAAAAGCAACTTTTTTTAAGATCATGAGGTAAACTGATATTTTAAATTTAACTCTTTTTTTGCCTTGTTTTAATAGGACATTTGTTATGCTTCAGTGCACCACATTATATATATTGTATTTCTAAAGATTACATTGGATCATGTTGTGTAAAAGATGAGAAAGCTTTCTTTTCCTTTTCTGGTTTTGATTCTTGGCTTGAGCTCTCTGAAGTTGGCTTCAAAGAATGTAAAAATATAGGGCACCTATTATCTTAGATAGAATTTCTTAGAATTAGTGCACCGTGAGAGGTATCACCTAAGTCTTTCAGGTGTGACCTGAGCTCTCTGTCAGTTGTGGCCCCAGCAGGAAAGCAAGAGTGCTCTGAAAAGGAAGTAATTTGGGGAGAGTTTAATGAAAGGACTAGTCACAAAGGTGTGGGCAGGATTAAGAGAAGCAATAGGGGTGGGGTAGCCCCTCCACCACTCTTGTGTCCAGGGGTTGGTGGGGGGAAGCTGTTGCCAGATGTGGGGAGCATTAGCTGTGGGAGCAGACTGCCTTACAGGAGCTGAGACCCGAGGGAGAAGGCTAAAGGGCACCGACCTCAGTCCCAGCAAGGAGCGCTCCGGGGAATAAATTCCCCAGTTGCATTCTCCTCTGACCCTCTCATCTTCCACTGATGCCCCTCTCAAGCTGAAGCCAGTCAGAGCTGAAGGGTCGTCAAAGGCCAGCCCTGGAGGGCTCAGAGCAGGAGGAGAGAAGGGTGGAGAGTAGACATGGGAAGGGTGGAAAATATCCTGCTCATGCTCCTTTCATGTTTTTTTTTTTTTCCTAATGGAAACTAGTATTATTATCACAGAAAAGAGCCTCTGGCCATTTTGTTGAACAGTAATTCCTATAATTTATAAATGCCTTTGAATATATACAGTCATTTCAAGATACCAGTAAATATAACCAAATCAGTATCAAGAATTATTAGAGACATTTAAAGCTCTACCTAATTTTAAATGGATCAGTTTTGATGAGCCATAGTTTTACACCCCTGTCTCGGGATGTCAGAAGAATTAACTTGTAGAAAATATTAGTACACTGAGAATGGTCACTTTTTAAAATTGATTATTTTTACTCACATTTTCATATTCTCACATATCTTTAAAAATAACGTGTGAGCATCTTTGGCCCATCTCCAGAGGTTTTTATTTTCACATTAAGAAAAAGAAAAAATTAGAAACTTACAGCTCTACAAGTATCTAGTGCCAATACCCAATTTTTCGTGCGGATTGGATTACCGTGCAATCCCAATTTTGGGTATGAGGTAAGTGCATGGTCGCAACACAGGTGGATCACGAAGGTATCTTTTTCATAACTTGTAGATAGGATCTATAATATCTCCAAATGTAGCATGTGGTCTGTTAATAAGATCCAAATGAGCTGACCAGCCATTGGTCTCCCACGTTTCACATGATTGGGCCATGGTTCCTAGCTGATTTTGAAATGTCTCCTGTTTGACACACTTGTCCCCATCTCCTCCTCCCATCGCTGCTTAGATTAACCCTCTGCATGGGGGATGGGAATAATGGCGATTTTTATTTGATATATTTAGTTGGAACATGCATTCAGACAAAAACCTAACTCTGTAATGAAAAATACAAAATAAATACCAAGTGAAGTATTTTTATGGAAATTGGCATATAAATATTCAGTAACTTCTGTTCTTCTGAATGGGTACTCAGGTTAGCTCAGGGGTTGTGTTCTCACGGCACCCGAGTCAGCAGTCTGTATTTGTTCAAGGTCCTTTATTAACAAGTGCTGAGGCTTGCAGCTTTTGGCTGGCTGTCCAGGGATGAAGGAAAGAATGTGGGAATTGACTCTTTCTGTTTCTATCTTTATAACATTATATTTACCACCTTTCACTTGAAGAAAGAGAGGTTCAACCCCTTCCCCCTGCCTTCTCACCTCAGAAGCTGCATGACTTATGACCAGCAATCAGAATCCCACACTGAGCTAAAGTGTGTCTCCCCTTCCTCAGCCAGGCCCTCGGCTTGCTGTCCCCTCTCCTGTCCGTCTCAGACTGGGAGGGTCGTCTTTCCCTTTAGGAAAATGTCTGAGGTAGAAGAGTTCGTTTTTAACACCTAAATTGTATTGTCTTAGCACCAGTTTAATGTAGTTTACTTATGAATTATGGATAAGTGTAGAAATGATGACATTTATAGTTCTAGTCATCTCTTGATTGGATGTATGTAGTCTAGATGTTCAGCTCTTTGACCTGGCTCTGTAACATACCCAATCGTGTTGTAAGAAAAAGTTTCAAGAAACAAACCTTTTTATAGACTTTTATCAAGCAAGCCTTGTGTCTTAATTAAATACTGTTTGTTTTCCAGAGAGGGGGGTCTGTAATATAATTAGAAAATCACTTTTAAATTTGAATATCATCTTTAGTGTTTTTGTCCTAAATGATAAAGAATTACAAGGTTGAGCTACTGTCAGGGGAAATATTTTGTACCCATATATATTTTTTCATTTCCCTATCATCCAATAGTAGGTAAATGTCAATATATCTTTTTTTCTGTTTTCTTCCCAGTTTTGTTGAGAAATAATTGACCTCACTGTATAAATGTAAGGCCTACAGCGTTATGGTTTGATTGTCGTATATTGTGAAATATATCGCCGCAGTAGCTTCATCTAGCCTCCTTCCTCTCATAGAAATACAATACAAAAGAAAGAAGGAAATAAACCTTGTCTTTGAGAGGAGAACGCTGAAGATTTACTCTCTGTCCTGTATACCACCCAGCTGTGTTTACAGTCCTCAGGCTCTCCATTACATCCCTAGTACGTACTTACCTTAAAACTGGAAGTTTGTGCCTTTGACCACTTTCCTCCAGTTCTCCTCAGCTTTCCCTTCCACCTCTGGTAACCATAAGTTTGTCTCTTTTTCTGCAAGTTTGGTTGTTTGTTTTAGATTCCATATATAAATGACAGCATATGGCAAATGGCTGGAATTCCTCTGTTTTTAATGGCTAATATTCTACTCTTTATTATACCACATCTTCTTTATCTTCATCCCTTGAGGGACACTTAGGTTATTTCCGTGTCTTGGCTATTGTAGGTAATGGTGCTGCACACATTGGGGTCCAAATATCTTTTCAAGTTAGTGTTTTTGTTTCCTTTAGATACATTCCAAGATGTGGGATTACTGGATCATCTGGTAGTTGTATTTTTAATTTTTTGAGGAGCCTCCATACTGTCTTCCACAGTGGTTACACCAGCTTGCATCCCACCAACAGTGCACATGGGTTCCCTTTCTCCACATCCACTATCTATCTTGTCTTCATGATGATGGCCGAACAGGTGTGAGATGATATCTCATTGTGGTTTTAATTTGCATTTCCCTCATGCTAATGATGTTCATCTTTTCATGTACCTATTGGCCTGTCCTATATCTTTTTTGAAGAAATGTCTCTTGAGGCCTTTAGCCCATTTTTTTAAGGTTTTTGTTTTTTTCCTTTGTTACTGGATTGTATATATTGGATATTAACCCCTTATCAGATACATGGTTTGCAAGTATTTTTCCCATTCCATAGGTTGTCTTTTCACTTTTTTGGTGGTTTGTGGGTTTTTTTGCTGCACAGAAGCTTTTTAGTTTGATGCAATCCCACTTGTTTATTTTTTTTTTGTTGCTTGAGCTTTTGGTGTCATATCCAAAAAATCATCACCAAGACCCATGTCAAGGAGTTTTGTTGCTATGTTTTCTTCTAGGAGTTTCCAGGTTCCATGTTTTACTTTCAAGTCTTTAATCCATTGAGTTAATTTTTGAGAGTGGAATCAGATATGGGTCCAGTTTCTTTCTTCTGCATGTGAATATCCAGTGAGTCCAGAACCACTTATTGAAGAGACTGTCTTTTTTCCATTGAGTATTCTTGGCTCCTTTATCAAATATTAGGTTGACCATGTATGCTTGGGTTTATTCCCAGGCTCTTGATTCCGTTCCATTGGTCTATTTGTTTTATGCCGGTACCATACTGTTTTAATGACTGTAGCTTTATAGTATACCTTGAAATCAGGGAGTGTGATACCTCCTGCTTTGTTCTTCTTTCTTAGGATTTCTTTAGTTATTAGGGGTCTTTTGTGGTTCCATACAAATTGTAGGAGTGGTTTTTTTCTACTTCTGTAAAAAATGCCATTGGGATCTTAAATAGGGCTTGCATTTAATCTATAGATGGATTTTGGTAGTATTGACATTTTAACAATATTAATTCTTCCAATCCGTGAACATGGGATACCTTCCCATTTCTTTCTATCTTCTTCAGTTTCTTTCATCAAGATCTTACAGTTATCAGCATAGAGATTTTCACCTCTTTAGTTGAAATAATTCCTAAGTACTTTATTAGTTTTGATGCTCTTATAAATGGGATCAATTTCTTTACATCTTTTTTCAGAAAATTTGTTGTTAACATATAGAAATGCTACTGACTTTTTGTATGTAATTTTATATCCTGCAACTTTACTAAATTCATTGGTTAACTCTAATAGTTTTTGGGTGGAGTCTTTAGTATTTTCTATATATAAAATCCTGTCATCTGCAAATAGAAACAGTTTTACTTCTTCCTTTCCAATTCCGATACCTTTTATTTCTCTTTCTTGCTTGATTGTTTCACCCTAGGACTTTCAGTACTATGGTGAATAGGAGTGGTGAGAATTGTCACCCTTGTCTGCTTCCTGATCTCAGAGGAAAAGCTTTCAACCTTTCACCACTGAGCATGATGTTAGATATGAGCTTGTTTTATATGACCTTTATCATATTGCAATATGTTCCTTCTATGCCTAATTTGTTAAGAGTTTTTCTCATGATTGGATGTTGAATTTTGTCAAATGCTTTTTTTGCATCTATTGAGATGATCATAGGATTCTTTTCTTTCATTCTATTGTGATGTATCACCGTGACAGTCTGCATATTTTGAACCATTCCTGCATCCCCAGAATAAATCCCCCTTGATTATGGTGAATGATGTTTTCAATGTGCTGCTAAATAAGGTTTGCTGGTATTTTACTGAGAATTTTGGCATCTATAATCATTAGGGATATTGGCCTGTTATTTTCTAGTAGTGTCCTTTTCCAGTTTGGTATCAAGATAATATCAACCTTGTAAAATGAGTTTGGGAGTGCTCCCTCCTTTTTTATTTTTTATTTTTTGGAAGAATTGGGGGTAATTCTTCTTCAAATGTTTGGTAAATTTCACTAGTAAAGCTACTTCATTTTGGGGTCTTCTTAGTTGGAGTAATTCACATATTTTAAAGTAGAAATCTTCCCAGTTAAAATTTTTAATTTGAAATCATTCTCCATTTTTGGCCATTTTTTATAGCAAAGGTTAGTTAATGACAGAGTTTTATATCAACTGTGTCATTACCATTACCTCCAACATTTGAAACCATTGTTATCTGTAAATTCCCCTTGTTTTTTTATTCTGGAGTCTCTAACTTTTACAAAAAGAGTTGAATCAGTGAAAGTCAAAGCAACACTCAGTTCCCTCGGGGCTTCCTTTTACATCTAAACCTCAATAGGTGTGCAGTGTTTATCTGGAAAGTGGCTGGCTGCATTCTGGCAAGGGCCTGCGGGAGTCCTTGGCATTAATCCCACTCCGACAGCAATCTGCTTGGTCATCACAATAGGACAGTGATGTCAGTGATGGAAAGATGACCGTACAAAAGTGAGAGATGTAAAGTTTCTTTAATTTTGGAGTATTGGAAAGCTGTAAGCATAGTTACATAAGGCAGGAACTAACAGGATTTCCTTAGCCTGTGTTAAGGCTTCACAAGTCCCCAGAGTATGCCAATGAAACAGACAGCCATACTTAGGAGAACTTTTTCCAAATAGAAGAGCCTCCCCTTACTGTTCTCCTGAGGTTTTATTTTATACCTTTTAATATTCTGCCTCCTCCCCAAACACATACCCAAGTGTTTAGGATGGTCTGACTACATGCCGGCAAGCTCAGAAGCTATAACCACTCCAAAACAATTCTCACACACTGCAACATGTGTACATGAGATTAGGGAAACTGACTTTGGCTTGACCAGAATCTTGCCTCAGCATGCCCTGGTTTCAGGTTTTGTGAGGTTATCTCCAACACAGTGGGATAGGGTCCTTGGTCATCCTTCTGCTCAACCTGTGGTGCTTGTCAAGATCTTCTTTGTTTGTCCTTATTTTTTGCCAAGTCTGAGATTGGCTTCACGGAGGATGACCTTTTTGGGCTTTGCTCTATTATCCCACTCCTGTTGTTGGAGGCCTTAAGAGGTGAGCAATCACAGGCCTTTGTTGTTGGCCAGATTTGGGGATTCTCATAAAGCCCCTCTCCTGCAGCTAGGATGTCAACTCTGTGAAAGCAAAATTTCTGATACAGTGCCTTTTCTCAGAATTTGATAACAGTGCCAGCACTCAGTAAATGATTGTTGATTGAGTGAATAAACTCCTTAACAATTTAGCAAGGTTTAGGTTCATTTCTAGTCACTGATATCCACGGGCTAGATATCAAAGTCTGAGATCTTGTTGGCATCTTCTCTTTATATCCGTAATCCATTTTGGAAATTTTTCCTCTAAGAATTTGGCACCCCTGGCCATTTTTCCAGCTCTCAGTCTAGTCTCCCCCTGGCTTCTGCCTTTAGGCAATTCCAAACAACTGTCCTTACTCCTAGTCTCTGTGGCATTGAGACTAACTATCCCCTTTTTCTGGCAAGGAGTGTGTGACATGGGTGATCCAGGGGACCAGGCACCTCCTCTGCTCATTCATATGTGCTGTGAGCTTCCTTTCATTGTGGATGGATGAATGGTGCCTCCAGCAGTCCCCACACACAGGGACTCGTCCCCGGGCACCAGTGGCCCCCTGAACTACTCACCCACATTTGACTGACCCCAGCTGTCAACATCACAGTATCCCTTAGTAACCCCCACTTGGACCTACAGGTAAATCAGGATCCTGAAGGGTGATCCTCTCCTTCACATCTTAGTAAGTGTTCCACTATGAAGAGGGCAGTTTGGGCACCCCGAAACATGTATGAGGGAGGTGTTTGTCCTGAGTGGAATCTCTTTCCCCATCCTCCATGGTGTGTGAAATTATGTCACCCTCCATCCATCTTAGCTCCCCAGTGTGAGGAGATGCTGGGGTGGCATTGCCAGAATTATTCTTAGCAGGGGATTATAAAGGAGGAATCTGTGAATACTCCTACATTAATATTTTAGTCCCTCTAGTACATTTTTAACCCTCAGTCTATGCCATATGTTCCTCGGGAAACCAAGACGCTTTTACCAATCCACAATTAGAAGCAGATTCTGAGCCTTTTATAAATGCTGGTTTCCTCATCTCTGAAAGGTCGGGTCCCAGCACCAAATGACCTCAAGACTGCACTCTAGCACTAGGGTTTTGCAAACCTTTTCCTAAGTTGTGCTTACAGCTGAATGGGGAAGGCCCTAAAATTGACCTCCTACTTTATCATATCCCTTCTGAATTGGTTTATACAGATTTCTGAACGTAAGCAAAAAGAAAATCTTATAAAGAAAACGATACACCATGGGTTTATAAAGAAACACTAAAGGAATTTTGTTTTTGTTTCAGCCCCAAATTAATAGCCACCTTTAATCCTTGGATCCTGAATATTTTGGTCCATGGTATCAAGATACTTAAAGTTCCACTGGATTGTCAGCTTTGTCTGTGAGTCTCTTAGTGCCTCAAGGGTCAGCGCCGTATTGTCCTGGTTCTCTCCGTGTGCCTAACGCAGTGCTGTGCTCACAGTACGTGGTAAACAAGTGTTTGTCGAATGAGTAGATGAATGGATGAATTTACTTAGCCTGCTTCTCTTAATATTTAAATATATTCATCCGTCCGCACAAAGGTCTACAAATCCCTTCTTGGTCAGCAACCAGATTTACCTAAATTTTGTTAGCATCCATGGGTGGTCTCATCATTGTGGGGCACGGTGTGACCCACGTGGAATCTGGTGTGGGACGGCTCTCTCAGGTTAAACAATTTTATCTTCATACCGTCTGTCTGTTAGGAATTAAATGTCTGTTTGGTTTAAATCTATTTAAATAACCCAAGGCAAAAAGAACGGAAAAGACAAGTCGGTGTTATTGTAGCCATCACACCTGTTTTACATCCAAAGCTTCTCTGTCAGTGAATTTACAGTGAAACAAAAAACATGCTCACAAGTGGCAAAGTGTAAAAATATTGCAAAAGTTAGCTGGATTTCCCTGAATTGAAAGAAACCGCCATCTCTAGGTAATCCCAAATTTTTCTTCTAACCTTTTCTGCTATGTTCAGGGAGAGAAACCTGCCCCCCAGTTTTTGTTTTGTTTTGTTTTGTTTTAATGCTGTATTTAATCAGTCACTGCCCATTTCAAGTTTGCCTGCGGCATGATGAACTTGGCGAACCAGGACAGTGCCCCCTCCATGGGGAAATAAACGAATAAACGGCCTGGCACTTCCCCTTTCCTCACTCCCCTGGCCTCACAGAGGCCCTTTGTCATCACTGATCAGTAGCTGCTTTGTGAGCTCAGATTGTAAGAGCTGCTAAGAACTGACAGTCTTGCTAACAGGTGCTTCTGAATTCACCCTCAAAGTTACCATTTTGAGATCTGTCAAACCCCCTACATCCTATCTTGAAGCTTGGTCTGATAAATGGGAAGGAGCCTGAATTCTCTGTTTCCATCCCATTTGTGATGATTGACCTTAAAGAGCCTAAGAGTTTGTTCTTAGGAGACATGCCATTGCCTGTCTGTTGCGTGTAAGCCAGGCTCAAACCTCACTCGGGGGCAGCAATTGCACGTGTGCAGGGCACACAGGCCAAGGAGTGTCCCTGCTCTTCCAGAGCATTTCTCTCTAGGCTGAGTTGTTCTTTATTCCACCCCTCAGTTCTGTCGAGTTCTGCACTCCCGGCTGGTCTGAGTAGGTAGAAGCTGGGAGGATGTGAAGTTACGGTAGCTATTAAACTCTCAAAATGCTGAAATTAACCATTTCAAACGCCTGTTGTTTGCCTATGTAACTCTGAATAGTTGGGTTTTTTAAGGGAATTTAATGGTACCTTCATAAATGATTTCTCTTATTCACTTCTTTTGATTTTATGTATTGTTTGAAGCAAAATAATGACTTCACTATAACTGATAATTTTAGGAATCAAACCTGCCATTCATTAGAGCCTAGTTTGTTCACTTTTTATCGTAAAAAAATGTGCCAGGGCTTGAAAATGCAGAGGTAGAGTGATTTTTTTTTTTTTTAAAGATTAATACACCCAGGAAATCATACTCTTACAGTGTAAACAGTTGACTCAAACTGCTGGCTCATGGAGGTAACATACACATCACACACTGGTGAGCGATTTTCTGTTGAGAGGGAGCGTCTCTTACAGAACAGTGGCAGGGTTGGGTGCAGTTGTTTCTCTCAAGTCTCTGAACATGTCTCAGATCTCCATTTGGCGGGAATGGGCGCTACCGGGGTTGTTACCCTCCCTTTTTCTCCTATTGTGTGGTTGTAATGTGGTAACCGGGGAGGTGTTTGGAGAAGCAGTTGTTGGAGTGCATGATTCGTGCCCCTTGAAACAGTGTCCTTGGCTGTAAGGTGTGGGGGATCGGGTGTTCTGTGGGTGTTTGGAAAGCATATTGGCTCGCTCTTTGGCCAGCCCCACCCCACTCCTTTGAAGTTCCCATCATGCTCTGCCGTCTTTTCCCCTTTCCTGTCCTTGTCAGTTATCAACTTCCTGTCTCTGAGGAGTTTCGCTGACGGTCAACCAACTGACCACCAGCTCCTGCCAGCCAGGGGTTATATCATCACCAGTAGCTCCCTTCTCCATCAGTGTCTTCAACTTCTCTCCTCTAGATTTCTCATTCTCAGTAATCCTGATCTTAATCCTCATTAAACCATCCTAGATACCTTGATACTTCCATTTTTTTCTAGATTCATCAACTCCTCCTGGCCTTGTTTTGTCTGCCTGGATGCCACTTTCCCAGTCTTCTTGGCTCTTCACCCCTGTATTTCCCCTACAGCACATACCTCCATTCTTCTGACTAGAAAATCGCACTAGTGCAGACTGTCCTCACCAGAGTCCACGTTGCCAGGGACACTGAGGCCCTCCACTGCTCCTTCGTGTTCATTCTTGTCTTTGGTTGGCTCCCTCTGCCAGCCACTCCACAGTGAAAGACAGTTCTGGCCTCTCCTCATCCTCCTGCCCAAACCCTACACCCTCCACTCTTGGCTTTTCTACCCTACTTCATGGAGACAACAGAAGCTATTGGGCATGAACTCCATCTTGGCACTTCTTTATCGCTCCTCTGTTTTGCTTCCCATCCTTTACCCCATGTAAACCATTCACTTCCTTTCTTCTCAGAAGGATGAAGTCCCTCCTCCTCTTCAAGGCTGGTCCCTCAGCTGGTGCTTGGACCTCAGCCTGCCAGCCTCCTTGCTCCCTGATCATTGCCTTTCTCTCCTATATCTCTTATGCCACTCCCCCCAAACTGGATCCTTGTCCTCAGCCAAGAAATGCATTCTAGTCTTTCCCATCCCCACCAAACTCTACTCGGGAAATAAGTAAATCTTCCCACTGATCCTATGCACTTGCACACATATTCCCGCCCTTACCTTCCTTCCCCTTCCTTCTTCTCATCCAGGCTTTACCAAATCTCTCCTTCACTGTCTAGCCCATTCCATCAGTCAGTCTTCTGTCCCTGCCATCCTACAGACATGGTGACTTTCAGATTCCCAAATCCTCTTTGTCTTATTAAAAGGAAGAACATGCTGCTTTTAGAGTAGCATTGTGTGGTAGAAATACAATGCAAGCCACATGGGTGATTTTTCTAGTAATCGCATTTAAAAAGTTAAAAGAGATGGTGAAATTAATTTTAATAATGTATTTTATTTAACCTGATATATTAAAAATATTATTTCCACACATAATCATTGTGAAAATTATTAATGAGTCATTTTATTTTCTTTTTTAAAAACTATTTTTACTAGGTCTTCAGAATTGGTGTTTATATTACTGTTACAGCACGTCTTAATTTGGACGAGCCGCATGTGGCCAGTGGATACCATGTAGGATGGTGAAGTTATATCCATTCTTCTCTCACTTATTTTTAGGAACCATCTTTCCTGGCCCTCCTCCTACCTCTTCAGTCATTTCTTCTCAGTGTCCCATGTCTGCCCCCTCTTCTAGCCATTCACATGCTGTTGGTCCTCAGGCTTCCAACTCTCTTCCTGATATTCTCATATATTCCCCCCATTGGCTGATGATTCTCTGAGTCCCACCTCTCAGCTGAGCTTCCAGCCCACAGACGTCCAAAGTTTAACATGCCACAAGGGAGCTCATCATCTTTTGTCATGACTCTTCTCTTCCTGTCTCAGTCATTGGTACCACCATCCACCAGGTGCCCAGGCAGAAAACTGGTATTCCACTTGAAATTGCTCTTCCTCCTTCCATGCCTACAACAAGCAATTACAAAGTTCTTGAAGTCTACTTTGCCAGTATTTCCCTAAAGATTCCCTTGTTTCCTTCTCTACAACCACGGCTTTAGTCAAGATCTTCATCATCCTTCCCTTGGATTGCTGGAGTGGCCTCTTCAATAGTCTGCCCACCTTATTCATAGTTCCTCCTTTCTATTCTTTATGCCCTCAGTTTTTCACCCAAATAAATTGATATTCACCTGAAATGGCCAAGTCTGGGATTATATCCCCATTTTTGTAAAGATAAAAAAGGGGGAGATGGGCTGTATTATAGGCTTCAGTCCAAAGCATTTAGAAGTTGGCAGGCTTCCCTCAGGGCATCCCATAATTCTCCTGTCTGACTCTCTCCCTTCTACTCCAGTTCACCACTGAGCAGTTCTACAGGTGGTTCTGGAAGACATAGGAATACATTTAACAGAATCCAGCTCCTTTTGTTTTGATAATGGAGATCTCCCATGGCTTTGTAGAATTTTCCTCAACCTGAATTTATCTGAGCACAATGGTTCGTAATCTCTCTCTCTCAAATCACATGCGTCTTCGAAAATTTGCTAAAGACATGCCTCATTTCCCCCAGAAAAGTGCACAGGTGCAAACACAATTTAGCATAAGTACCTGAAGCCCACCCATGCGCCGATAGGTCTCGTTGGAGGACAATACTGAAACAGTGCCCAGATCATCTGCTGGTTCCCGCAAAAAAGAATCAAAAGTAGCTTGGTTTCCCAAGACGTTTCGAAGACTCTTAGACCATTTTATGCCACATTTTGGAATCTGAAGAAAGCTCTGTTTCCTCCGAGGACCCTTTGAACATTGTCTGACTAACAACACTAAAAACAATTCCAAACTTTCATTTCTTGGCTAAATGTAGCTGATTTTCTCCACACCCACACCCCTCTCTTATAGAAGCTGTTTGCAACAACTTTGTTTCTTACCGGCTTTCTGATCCCCACTTGGCTGTCATGTTGCGCTCATCTGGGGGTGTGACTGATTTTCCTCCCGTCTTCCATCATTTCAGATTCTTCCCTAAGAGACTTGGCTCTGAGCCCTCTCCTGTGCATCTCAGGTCATCATGTGCTCTGCCCCACCAGCACCCTGGGGAGGGGGCAAAAAGGGGTGAACACTGGGCCCTGGCCACCTCTGGGGGGCTCTCTGTGGGGTGAGAGCTCGTGTTGGGAAGACCACACAAGTCTTCAAGTGAGCCTAAGCTTTCTCTTCAGCAGCCCAGCTGCCAGACGACAGGATTGCAGCACCAACTGACCTCGTGGTCCTTCCCTGCCCAGGAATGTGCCATTTCCACAGAGGCCATGGGGCTGTGCAGTAGGGACTACCCACCGGCAAGGGTGGGTGTTGCAGCCTGCGCCCCCCAGTGCCACACAAGAACACTGCCACCTCGTTACTTAACACCCAGTCACAAGCCCGAGGCCACAGGCCTCCCCTTGGCTTTTTGCCTCTGCTCTGTCTTCATTGGCAAGGCTTCTCTTCTACTCTCTCAGAGCTCAAGCCTGTCCGTAGTCCTCTCTCCTGATTATCCAGTTCGTTTGCTCTTTTGCCAGGCTCCCTCAAGTTTCTTGCCCAGTGGAAACTCTCTTCTTTGTTTCCCTGAGTGACTTCAAAGTTCCACTTGCCTCCAGAGGCCCCTTCCCCCCCTCTGGGATCCCCCCCCCCCCCCCCCAGGCTCTTCACCTTCCCATGTCTCTGTGCTAATCCCCACTGCGCTCACTCCCTTCCTGGCTCTCCTGTCCTGAGTACCAGCTGGGACAGCCAGCTATAAAGAGTTTATTGGACTGAAAAGTGAGTGAATGTTCTCATGCACCCTACTCTTTCCCACCTCAGCAAAGCTTTTCAGAGTCACATTTCCAATGGAATCTGAATCTGGAAGGATTTAGATCTGCTGAAAAATGCCAAACCTCCAGCCTTTGGCTGTGTTTGAGATTTTTGGCAGTTCCTCCCACGTCTGATGTTACGAACACTGTTTATAGATGCCCGGAAAGAAGCCTTTAATGCTTGTATTGTGTTTTAACTTGCTTTCCTTTGGAGGCAGGGAATTGTCAAGTAAGTATTCACAGCACTCTGGAAAAGCCCAGGTGTTCGATGAGCATCCAGTACTAAGCGTTCATGCAGAATCCACAACCGCCAAGGGTCTATACTTACAATCCGCTGAATTTGCCACCATGCAGGTTTCTTCCTTTTGCCCCTCTCATCTTCAGTTTTGAAGCAATACAGCTATAAACATATGCTTGTGAAATAAGAAAGAAACATTCTGAGATTGCTTTACTTTTCAGTTTTTAACTGAAAATCGAGGTGAAAAAAAGCATCGGATTGCCTCTATGTGTATATATATACAATCTCGTGTATATATAAATACGCAGTGTCTGTGCTTGTATGCGTACTTCGTATACACTGTATAATATGGAGCATATTATACAGCCTGTGTGTACCCCGAAAATGAGCCCTGTGTTTAATCTCGAATTCTGCCTCTGAACCACGCTGTAGCCCCAGTGTCCTCCTGCCCCCATCTCAGACCTCGGCTTGCTTTTGTCACACACTTGAACATTCTTAGGTGAAAGAAGAAACCCACGGATTTCATTTGAAAGTCCCACTAAAACAGAAGAAAGAGCAGATGTCCTGGGAAGTGATAATTAATGTGAAGGAAGTGTCTAATTGCGAGGACTGGCATGCCCCCAGCCTCCCGGTTTTGCTCAATTTGGCAGCAAATGACATCAGCCGGGGGTGTCGTTTTGCAGAGATGTGCTCACTCCCTATTCTTCAGCGCAGATAATAATACCATTTGGTCCAATTATCACTTATGATTACATAACCTGTTTGGATTGAAGAGTTTCTCAGAAAATAAAGGTAACTTGTTTTTGCCCCAGCACAAAAACACAAGCCATTCCAGCAGGCAAGCTGCCCGACCAAGAAACACTGGGAATTCTTAGGCTAAATTATGAGTCGAACTTGAGTCGGAAACAAAGCGCCCATTGTGCGTAACCGCCAGCGACATCCAGGAGGATGTGATTGTTTCTCTGACCACAGGTTTTTCCCCAGCACACTCTCACATAAGCCGAGTCCCCAGGCGCATTCACAAAGTCGCCGAGAGCGTGCGGGAAGCATTGACAAGGCTTCCTTTTTTCTCCCTATTCTGTAGGCGCTTTAGTGCAGAGTTTGCCCAGAGACGCCAGGGTATGAGCTTTCTGAATTCGTAGACTGGTGCACTCTTTCATTTCTGTTTTAGTTCTTTGCTGGCATGCCCGGGAAGCATGGTTTGTGCCACACAGGAATGTCTGTTCACTTGGATAATGCTTGTGCATGAATGAGGTGGTTGCTAATGTGGCTCTGAACTGTACTAAGTTTCTCACTTGGCTTTGTTTGCTGCTTACAAGGGGATCAAGGTAATCCTTTCTCTTTGCATAGCCCAAGAGCAGTCACTGGTGGATTTGGAACCTGCCGCGGGAGCTGGGACAGGTCTCTCCCCACTCATCCCCCATGTCCTCAACTCCGGGAAGTCTGATTTAAGGGAACCCCACGTTACAAAAAGTTGGCCTACTGGTGTAAGAGTGGAGAGCCTACCCATCATACAGTCTCTTAGCTAAATTTGGAGGCCCAGAGCCAAAATTGAGCAGGGAAAGGCAAACTTTGGGATGATGGTGTCAGTTTAAGGTAAACCATAACCCCAAGGTGTAGGGCCAAGTGGGCATTCTTTCTGCCTTCTCTCCCTATACTTCCCACTTGCCCTTTTGTGTATCGAGAATGACCTGGGCACTTGGCCATCTGGGCCCGTTCCCACACCTGACTTGTAAGTCCCACTTCACACCATGCCACGATCTTTGACCACCTAATTCTGAACAACGTAGGCGCATTCCTGCCTGGAAAATGGCCGGTGGTTTCAGAAAGCATAGCCTCTTCCTTCTCATTCTTAGGCTCCTCTTTGGTTTGAAAATCAGCCCCTCTGGCTCCTGTGTTCTTCCTGGCTCCCAGGAGGTAGAGAGCCTGATCCCTGACTACGATGCTTTAGGTGTGGTGTAGCCCACCCCAGTGCATCTAAATCTACTCCCCCATCATCTGGGACCCCTAATGTCAGAATCTACCCTTTCTGGGGGAGCAAAGGAGGAAGCAGGACAGACAAACCCAGGTGGAGGGTCTGCTGCGTGGGGGGAGGGGAGAGGGGACCCTGGCACTGGCCTTAGCTGAGCACACTGGACCAGCAACCTTCTTGCTGCCTTTTGTTCAACACTATGTTTTGGGTTGTTTTTTTGTTTGTTTGTTTTGTTTTGTTTTGTTTTGTTTTGTTTTTGGTCCCTCTCTGTTCTAGACCGCCCGTTAGCAGAGCAGCTCCCCAGCCTGAGAAACTCCAGAAGAACAATATCACCAAAAAAAAGAAACTGGTTGAGGTGAGGAGGTTAAACTATTTTGTTTTTAATCTGATATCAGTGTCCTAAGACCTGCCTGGTGGACATCACCATCTGCGTGTCCCATAGGTACCTTCTAGTAAACCTGAATGGACCTGCTGGATCTCTTTTGTCCTCTCTCCCTCCTACATAGCGTTGTGGCCCCAAACCCAGGGAATCACAACCATTGGGTCATGTTCCTTCAGCCCTGTCACCGGGTCCTGTCAGTACTAACTTGCAAATGTCCCATGTCCTTCGAACCTGACTCCTTTCCCCCAGACCTAGGCCCCTCAGGGGAGAAGAGGGGAGACACAGGGGGGAGCGCGAGTTTATTCACTGTCTCTAATGTTGTGGGAGCTCTCACGGTGAGCCGGGGACTGTGTACGTACTTCCCAAGGTGTATTTCATGCACCTCTCATACCTGTGAGGAGGGTAGTACTATTGTTTCCATTTTACAGATAAAGACACCAGCTTCCAGAAGTTAAGTGGCTGATTAGGTCCCATGCTCAAGTTCTCCAAGCTAGGGAGTAGAGAGAGATTTGAACTCGGTTGTTCCTACTTAAGGATTGCCGCTCTGTGGACCTGTTCTTCTCTAAGAGAGGCCTCCTAGCTGTTGTTTCTGCCTTCAGAGTCCCCTGCCTCTCTGACACATCTTGCTGCCCACAGAGTTCGAGCTCTAAAATACAACTCTTGAAGTTTCACCACAGCTTTAAGACCTGGGAGATTCCCACCCTGCCCGGGGGATTCAAGTGCCTGGTTTCAAAACCTTAACCAGGAGCCGCCTTCCAGCTTCAGCACCTGTGATTTGCCACCGCACGTCAAATCTCCAGTCCCCAAACCCATTACTTAATGTTCTCTGATGCTGGGGTGGGCCCTCAGGACCCTGTGTATTAGAAGGCATTGCCTCTTGCCTCCCCACACCCTGGTCTTTCCAAGGTCTTCTCTAGCGTCTTCTCTGTGCGATCTTCCCTGATTCTCCTCATCCTAAACCCTCTTACACTCCTTCACACACACCCCCCATCCACTGCCCTTGTCACACACGCTACCGCCATTATTTCTCAGTCATCTGTCCCTCCTACCACACTGTGAACTCACTAAGGACAGAAGAGTCCATCTTAAAAATTTTTTTTATTGGAAAAGGAGGACTAATTGGGGGTATTTATCATGGAACAGAGCACAGGTCAGAAGATGCAGCTGAGCTTTAGGAAAAGACAGGATCCAGAAGCTGAGAAGCCATCACAAACCAAGATGGTGCCTCTTTCTGCCCACCAGGGCCCTGTATGTCTGATGCATTCTTCTCTTTTTCTGCAGACTTCTTGAACTATTTTGGTAGATGATGGGTATGACCCAGCCCCTGAGTTTATATCTCCTCACTTAGTTAGACAGGCAAGCCTACCAGTGTCCTCAATTCTAAATTCCTGGGAGAAACCATCTGGCCCCGTTTGACTCAGTGTCCACTAGGATGAGGGGTCACATATTACACATGCAGCTTCTGGGAGACATGGGGGTGGGAGAAGGCGGAGATGAAAGGAAGAGAAGGGCTCTCTAGGCAAGGGAGATTTCAAAAAGCAAATTTATAAAAATGGGAAAGCTCATGATAAGTGGGCTAAATAGACAATTCAGCTTGACCGAGGGGTACAGGGCATGTGTGAGTAGGGGTAATTATGCCAGCTTAGGAGTTTGGGCTTTATCCCAAATGCAGTGAAAGTCAGTGAATGTTCTGGAGTAAGGAGGAGTTATGGTATTTTAGGACAATTTGATGTTTGCAACTGATGGGCTTTAGAGAGAGAAATCAGGGAACCTAGAAAAAGGGACCCATACCTTCTTAATCTTGTATCCCACCCACCAGCCCCGTGCCTGGCACAGAAGAGCTGCCAACGGTACATGTGTGTCAAATCACATTAATAACTGATCTGGTCTTAATCGGCCACTGCTCTTTGTCATGGAAGACAAGATGGGAAGAAGAGAAAGACTGTAAACCCAGAACAGTATCTTGTTGTTGAAAAAAAAAATGCAAATGATGTGGGAACTTTGTAGGGCAAGCACCAGGCAACAGAATGAGCATGCCATTTGCCTCGATATTCTGCCAGTCCCAGTGGCATCCGTGGGAATCAAAGCAAACCCCCGGGCGACCATTCGGCTCCCCCTAAAGAGTGCCTGCCCAGGTACGGACACAAAACTTCCAGGTGACCTCTGTAGGGCATCAAATCAGTAGGCCTGGACTCACCTGGAGAGCCTCGAAGCTTATCTAGCCTATTTAGAAAACTGCCTGTAATTCTGTATGTGAGCCTAGTCCCCCTAGCGTTTCAGGGAACTAAAGAAAGGGCTGCGTTTTCTCCTGAGCTAGCCAAGAAGCGAGACGCTTTGGGCTTGGGGTCGGCTGTCCAGCCGGCCGCGCGGTCCCCATGAGGTGAGGGGCTGGCTGCCCCCAGAGCGCGGGCTCGCGGCCCTGCTCCTGCTTCCTCTGAGGGCCACTCCCTCTGTGTGTGGGGATGTAGGAGCTGGCTCTCGACCACGTGTTTGGCTACAGGGGATTCGACTGTCGCAACAACCTGCATTACCTGAATGACGGCGCGGACATCATCTTCCACACGGCGGCGGCTGGCGTGCTGCAGAACCTGGCCACGGGTAACGCGGCCCCGGGGCCCCCTCTGAGGGCAGGCTCTGCTTCCCGCCCCCCCCCACCCGGGTGTGCCTCCCCCTCCTGAGACGCCCAGGAGCTGGCACCTTCTCGGCCTGTGGGAGCTGTTCCTCTCCATTCCAGCCTGGAATCACTTGGTCCTAGAAAGTGTGGAGGCCCACGTTCAAAGGTCAAAGCCCTCTTCCTCTCTAACAACACCCTGCTGCCAGCCCTCGGAGGGAGGTGTCCACGTTTCCATCAGCTGCTCAGAGGCTGGGAGAGGGGGGGCAGGAGCTGGAAAGAGGGTGTGGGGAGTGGAGAAATTCCTTGCGGCCGGTTACCAAGAATGGAGCCCAGGGGAACTTTGCTCATTAATTTTTCACAGTGACCAGTATTTTAGCAGCTCAGATTTTCAAGTTTGGCTTGCTTTGACTGGTTAGCCAGAAGAATGAGAACTCTTACAGCATAAGCAAATCACCCCAAATGTCCCTTCACTGTAGGATGACTCGAACAAAAAGTTGAAAAAGAAATACCGCAAGCTGAAAGGAGCGTTCAGAAATTAATTTGACACCCATATCTTTGCCACCAGATTTAAATGTGTTCACGTCTTGCCTTATTTGCTTCATATCTTAAAACAGACCCCCTTTCTTTTTTCAAATTTTTATGCTCCTTCCCAAGTCTGCACGCTTGTTTATGCATACATTTTTAGACCGTGAAGTCACTGAGCACATAATGATTTGCCTTTTTTGGAAAGAACGGCCTTGAAATTTTCTATATGTTTTCTCTTTCGTGTAGCCACATATTAGCACTTTAGTAGCAACGTGCTATTTCTTTGTCTACCAGTGGCATCATCTACCTCTTAGTTCTTGGGCCTTTGAATGGGTTTACAGTGGCCACCTTGGAAGTCGGCAAGCCCATTTGTCATAGCCGATGATAACATATTTCTTGTCCTTTTTTCTACCTCCTGTGACATATGTTGAGTGAGGGCATGAGCGGGTGAAGACCTTACCTGTGCTGTCTAGGCACCCAAGTGGATTGGCGCTTTGAGAAATAAGGAGGATGTGAAAGAGAGTCCCTGATTACTTTCCTATTCCACAGCCCTCCCTTTCGGTTGAGTAAGTGGTGCCATTTTGCTCAGTTAGGTAGTATCTCCCTTATCATTTTGGACCTTTGGGAGCCTTGCACTTGGACTGAGCTCTGGACCCCCACGGGCAGCAGGGGCCGGCAAGTGCTAGAGAATAGACCCCAGCTCTTCTGCCCGGCCTGGAACAGAATCTGTAAATGTAAAAAAAAGGTCTCCCAGCTCCCCAGGCATGATTCTAAAATTGAGAACTTGGAGCCTTCACCGCTCAGTTTTACAAGGCTTTTGCAGATGCTACATAATAGTTCGGGGTTGCCCTGAGAGGTCTGCAGCCCCCCCGCCCCCACTCACCCTCCCATGTCTGCCCCTAGGGAGCCAGAGCTTCTACCTCGAGCACACGGATGACATCCTCTGCCTCACGGTGAACCAGCACCCCAAGTACAGAAATGTGGTGGCCACCAGCCAGATAGGTAGGAGCGTCCCGCAGTCGCCGAGCTTTCCCCCAGCAGAGCAGGGACACTGCCTGATGGGCAGTCATCCGGAAAGGGAGCAGGCGGGTTGCTGACATCTACTCTTTCTCGACATGGCTGTTATCTTTGGAGTCCCCAATATATCTGTGTCGTCTGGGTTGAAATATCCAGTGATTGGTGATTCTGAGGGATCGTAAAGTCAGACCAGAGCCTGATATTCCCAATAAGTGGGTGCCCCAGCCCTGTGGGCTTGTGGGGGTAGTTTTTCAGACGCCAGGGGTCAGATAAAGAGCCCCACGTCTGTAGTCTGGGATTGTGCTTGGTGAGGGCAGCTTGCAGTCTGCGTGCCTGGCTCTTCTGCACCCTGGGGAACTGCCAAGGACAAATGTGAACTGATTCACATTTGTGAGAGGTTGTGTTGTGTTGTGTTTTTTTTTAACTTTGTCATTTCAAAGGCAGTCTTTACAAACATATCCACTGCTTGTGTTCCTTGAACCCATGTCCATTTCTAAGCTTAATTTGGAGCTTCCCGATGCTGCTGCTAAGTGCCTCGCTATTAGAAACGTGACTTATTTTAGCTGTTGTCTTCCCTTGACGCTTCCTCATTGCCATTGTCCACCCAACGCAGTTGGTATGACGGAGACCCCAGGTAAGGCTGCTCCATCCGTGAGTGGTTGGAATCTGCACAGCAAAGTCATGTCGCTGTGTCGCGTTTGCTGATTGTATCTGGCGAAACTGCGGATACAAATCACTGAGCTCACCAGTTTCCTTTGTATAAACCCCTCCACAAGTGCGTGTGCTGGACGTAAATGCCCCCTTGGCCTCCGGCTCTAAAAGCACGGCACATGTGTCTCATCGTCTCTCACCACTGGCCCTGTCGGGCTGGAGGTCTCTGAAGCCCAGTAACTGTAACACCCCAGAATGATGGTCTTAAAAAGACTTTGGGGTGAACCTAAGCATGGCCTTGGCCACGCCACCCCCCCCCCCCGTTCTCCGGCCTCAGTTCTGTGTCATGCCTCACACATTCAGGGACGACGCCTTCAATCCACATCTGGGACGCCATGACCAAACACACCCTCTCGATGCTGCGGTGCTTCCACTCGAAAGGGGTGAATTACATCAACTTCAGTGCCACCGGGAAGCTCCTGGTGTCGGTGGGAGTGGACCCTGAGCACACCATCACCGTCTGGCGTTGGCAGGAAGGTAAAAGGAGTTAGGCCGTCTGTTCCTCCGGGAGGCTTGCTTGTGCTGTGTGTGGGGCTCAAACCTCCATGGGCCCCACTCTGCAGCCCACCGTAGGCACTGCTGCTGGGTCCGGCAGAAGCCGGAGAATCCCGGAGAAACTGCCCACCAGACCCCTGGACCCCATGGCCAGGGCAGTCCCAGGCTGGTTGAATGAAGGTTCTGTGGGCACTCTCTGCTAGCAGCCTTCCTCCTCAGGCGGAAGACCGTGGCCTCCTCCATTTCCATCCTAACTCCCTTCCCACCCAAATGTCCATGTCCTTGACATTCCTTCCATGACCTCCAGATCCCGCTGCCGCCTTGTCACCCTGGTTGCCTTATTACAGGAACTGGGGCAGGATTTTACCACCATGGGCTCAGAAACACTTTTTTAAAATTTTTTGTTTTTTGGCATTTTAACTTTTTCGAAATGGGGATTCACCTTATAATCAAGGTTTACATTTAACGTAACAGGATTTCTTTCTTGCCTTCTCCCAACACACTCACACACACACTCACACACACACACACACACACACACACACGTACACACACAGGCTGCTACTAAATTTATGTTCATGTTAGAATCAAAGATGTGTAATCTTTTGAGTGTATTCTCAGGTTGGCAGAACAGATCCAATTAGGACGTTAATGAGGTCTGTCTCCAGCCGGGCAGCCTGTATCTGGGGCACACTGAGCCAGGCACGCACGGAAGTGGCACTTCTCCAATTCAGGGCTTCTAGAGATTCATTATCTCAGCACCTCCCCATGGAGGGAGCTAGAAAGAGCTGGGAGCTAAGTTCCAATCCCTCCTGAGCCCCCATGTGAGAAAAAGAGGTTGGGAACCTGCAAACTTTTATGATGAGACTCGTTCATCTTATCCCATCCATTTCTCATTTTCTTATTCATTGGTGCATGGTGCCCAAATGGCCCCATTATCTAAGTTTTGGGGATGCAGCTTCATTTCCTGTCATGTCGAGTTGGTCTTAAATAGACTCAGCTCCTGATGAAACATCGAGGGTCTTAAACTATTGACTCATAGCCTTGTAGCATTGGAAGGACCAGTCCGGATCCCCCCCGTAGAGCAGTCCCTGCAAGTGCCCTCCTGACAGACTGACTCCCATCCTTGGCCGAATACTTGCAGGAAGATGGCCCACGTCACTTCCCAAGACAGCCCACCCACTGCTGGAAATCTCTTATAAAGCCCTTTCTTGCGAGGGCCTAACTGGCTTCATTATGCCTTTCTTCTATGGCACGAACTCTGCCGTCTGCAGTGGCCAAGACCAAGTCCATGCCTAGGTCCTTGGAAGAGAGTTGTCCTGTTGGGCCCCGTGCACAGGCTAGTCCTTCAGTCCAGGCCCACTCTCCTCCCTTCTGCCATCTGCCCCTCTGGATAGCCACCTGCTCCAGCCCTGCCCCAGCCCAGACTCCTGCTCATCCGGGGCGCCTTCTGACCTCCCGTGGGGGAGTGGGGCTCGGGGGGTGGGGGACTGGGAGAGCCGGGACTTTTAAGTAAGCTTTTAAAACATGATCAAGAGAAGCCTTCTCTTGGGGAACTTTCTCCCATTGTCTTTGTTGGAACCAGCCCTTGGGTGTCTGCAGAAGGGTTCTGAGCCAGTAATAATGTCTAATGTTGTGTCACCAACCACCAGCTCATCTGAGCCGATTGTGTGTGGTTTTTCCTTCACTTCAAGTCCTGTTTACAGATGATACAGTTTTGAGAGTGGTTTATCTACATTTTTCTTACCATTAGCATATTATTCATTCTTCGTTTGTTGGAGGACTGTTTTTGTGGAACTCCAGGTGTATGTGTGTGTAGCTAAGAAACAAAGTTGAGTACAAAATGAGCTTATTATATAAAATGCACATTGTCAGGTCCTCGATACTTGAATGAAACTTGTTCTGAGCAAAGTAGAAGCCACTGCAAGGCAGGACACAGGCATGCCTACAATTAGAAGGGTCCCTGGAGTAAGACCAGGAAAAAACAAACAGTGGCTTAGAAGAAGGTGCAAAATAAACCACTCAAGTGTACTCTCAAGGCGGAAGAGAGAGAGTCTGGGAAATTTCCAGAGCGGCAGTGCTTCTAACATAACCCTCCATCCCACTCCACCCCCATAAGCCACATCCAGGCCCCCATGAACACAGCAGGAAGGGTTGGCCCCAGGGGTGGAAGCTTCCAGATATGAGAAAACGGCAAAGGGCACCCTTCATTTCCCCACTTCTGGTGTCTGAACTCACCACAGGATTCCCACCCACGGGAAGCTGAACCCTCCCCTGGAGTGTAGTTGGAGACTCCCATTCCTTTAGACAGTTCTTTCTTTCCAAGATTCTCTACTTTTACGTTCTTCAAAAAAGTCCTTCACATTCCTTTCTCTTTCATGGTTTTTGGGTTTAAAAATTCTACCTTTTATACTTAATTATTAGTTTTTTCCTCAACCCCATTTATGTGTTTGACTCATCTGTGGAGCTTTAACTTTTGTCCTCAGACAACCCCAGCTCCACCTTTTATTTGTAGAGCAATTTTGGGAAAGTTATTTTAACCTCCTGGTGCCTCAGTTTGGCTCATCTGTAATTTGGGGATAATAAGAGTTCCCATTTTATAAGGTGTTGAGAGCAGTGTCTGAGGTGGGGAGGGTGCTGTTGAGGAAGAAGGAACATCTGCAGGGTACCCTGGGCCTTGCTGGGATGGAGAGCCATCTTGAGTGAGCTGCGCTTCAGTGCCTGGCCCGGAGTGTGGGAGGACCCCCCTCTCACCAGAATCTCTCACCCATACAGGCGCCAAGGTTGCCAGCCGAGGGGGTCACCTGGAGCGCATATTTGTGGTGGAATTTCGCCCGGACTCAGACACCCAGTTTGTGTCCGTCGGGGTCAAACATATGAAGTTCTGGACCCTGGCAGGCAGCGCCCTGCTTTACAAGAAAGGGGTCATCGGGTCCATGGAAGCTGCCAAGATGCAGACGATGCTCTCTGTGGCCTTCGGTGCTGTGAGTTCCAGCAGAAGCTTCCTGAGAGGGGACCCTGACCCCCGGGCATGGGCATGGGGGTCACCTATAGCCACAAAGCTGCAAGCAACAAGAAAGCAATTTCCCCATTTTCTCCTTTATTGGCTTACTTGCAACCATTATTCCCTTTCCTTAGCACAGACAGGTGAATTGACTGTATTTTTCCCTATTTTTACCCTTGAAATATTCATTAGAAAAGGTAGGACCCCCCCAACACACACACACTCACTTAGGGCAGGAGCTTCGTCATTCTAAAGGCAGACTGACTTGCAAGCCTGTTAGGCCTGAGTTAGACAGGTGCAGACGGTTTGGGACCGATTCCTCCCCGGACAGCCTCCCGATTCCTCCTAGCCTTCTTGTGCCACAGATGCCCCAAGTGACCCCTTGCGTAGGCTGTGGGGCACCCTCAGTCAATGCAGGCTCCCCTGGGGACATTCTGAAACCCAGCCAAGTCTTGGTCCTGCAGGTGTGGATTTACGTACCTTGTTCCCAAGCCCATGAAAATTTGGGCTGGAGTCCTGCCCCTCACCCCTTACTCTGCAGTCATCTGGGGCTGGTTCCCAGGATGGAAGTTCATTTGCATGCAGACATGCACACAGTGGGGAAGTCAAATGCCCCAGACCAACTCAGGAGAGTGAATTTCAGGGCTGAGTGATTTTCTTATCATATGTGCCTCGTGGTCTCCTGTCAAGTCTTTTGCCTTTCCTTAGCATGGAAGGTCAATTTAAGCGTGTGTTTGTGATTCTCTAGCTCTGGTTCCCGAAGCAAGGAGCAGGTGGCTGGGAGGGGGCCCTCTTGAGAGCTGCTGTGAGTGTCCTGGTGTGGAAGGTGTCCCTTTGTTTACAGAACAACCTCACTTTCACGGGTGCCATCAATGGAGACGTCTACGTGTGGAAGGACCACTTCCTCATCCGGCTGGTGGCCAAGGCTCACACAGGCCCCGTCTTCACAATGTACACAACCCTTCGGGACGGACTCATAGTGACCGGTGGCAAAGAGCGGCCGTAAGCTGAAACTCCCCTGAGGACAGCTGGGCTTCTCTTACTGTCTTGGGAGAGAGTGACAGAAACACTTGCCCCTGGGAGAAAATGCAGCTTTTCGTTCTCCCATCTTTTCTGCTGCAGCAGGGAGATCAGTCTCCCCTCTCTCCAAGAGGGCCCTAGGTCAAACCTTTCAGAAGTACAAATCAGAGATGGGGAGAGGTGGTTTCATGGTAGTTTAAAATCCAGAGAGGTATTCTTGGATAGACCCGAGTGACTATGCTGATCATCAAGTGTTCCTCTCCATAGCTCTTTGGGGGGCAGGAGACTGGGGAGGAGGGGAGAGAAGTTCCCGTAGGAACAGAGATGTGAAAATGAAGCAGAAAAACAGAGAAGCATTTCTCTTCATGTTTGATCTGATAAAAACATGGTTTGATTTTTTTAGATTGCAATCCTCTCCTTCTACCATAGTGGCCTTTGAAAGTATTCTAGGAAATCTGCCAGTCCAAATGGTTGTAACCACCCATCGGTGGGGCCGAGAAAGAGGCCACCCTGGAGGGTCTGTCCTGCTGGGCCCCAGTGGCTGTGACCTTGATGATAGGGACAGGGGGCCTGGCGTGTCACAGGCAAGTCTTAGGACAAGGGCCAACATGCTAAGTGCCTCTTGATCCTTTTTAGGACCAAAGAAGGAGGTGCCGTGAAACTGTGGGACCAGGAGATGAAGCGCTGCCGGGCCTTCCAGCTGGAGACAGGCCAGCTGGTGGAGTGTGTGCGCTCCGTGTGCCGGGGCAAAGTGAGTGGGCGGGGCCGGTCTACCCCCAGCTGTCCCCTTGGGGCCCAAGTGAGAGTTAGTGCAGCTGGACACCTTCCCTGTGCTGGATTGTTGAATCCTTAGAACCAGCCTCCGAGGTGGGACTCGAACTGCCGTGGGGAGTTGGCTTAGCAGAATCCAACAGACCCAGGTGCAGACTCTTCTGAGTAGCCCTGGCTGTGTGACCTTGGGTGTGTTACTTAACCTTTCTGTTCCAGCACATGCATCGTTGTGAGGGTCACATGCATTATAATGCATGGTGCCTTTCCTTACGCCTGCCTCATAGCCACATTCAGTGGATGTTAGCTGCTATTACAGATAATATTATTACTATAGGCATAGAGATAGTCGATAATTTGCCTATGCCCACAGTTACACGAGCAGTAAGGGGGCAGGAAGCGGCCATCAAACTGTGATGCAAAGCCATAGGTTTTCAAGTCATACCTGGGCTGAGTCTCAGAAACAAGTGCGAGGTTGGGTTTTTTTGTTGTTGGTCTCTTGGTGTGTTGTGTTTTGTTCAAATATGGATGTCCAGGCTCTTGCCCAGAGCTGCCAAATCAGAATCTTAGTCACGTGTGTTCCTTTTTTCCTTTTTTTTTTTTTTTTTAACTCCCCAAGAAATTCTGAGGTACTTGAAAATAAATCTTAACCTCTGCTTTGGCTTCAGGATATACCCCATAAAAAAAGGCAGACATGACTTGGAGTCTCCATAATTAGGAATGGAGAACTTTGTTTTTAAATAGATCAATGGCAGTCATCCGGTAGGGTAATGAGACATCTGGGAGGTGAGGCGGAGCTAGGCCCAGAATGTGGGGCTCATCTGGAGATGGCATTTTTGTTCAGTGTGTGAGGGAGAATTTAGGAAGAACCTGAGCTGTCCAACAGCAGAAACTGGCTGCCCAGCTCTGTAGTGAGGTTGCTGTCGTGGAATATTCTTGCAGAGAGACCCGATGATGGAGGCTCTGTTCTCATCCACGGCTGAGGGAGAACGGGAGGTGAGGGGTGACGTGTAAGGTGGGCGACTGAGTCAACAACAGAACCCTCTCAGCCCTTCCCGCGGTAGTGCCGTGGCCGGCAGAGCCACTCCCAGTTTGCTCTAATTGTGTTCTTCTTGAAGTTATTCTTTAAAATACAGATCTCCTTTTTTACCTATCTTTATCTATTTGTCTGCCAATCGAGCACTCCCTAGAGAGCGAGTAGATGATAAAATTATTTCATTTTAAATTGTGGCAAAATATAGATAACATAACAATTTACCACTTTCGCCATTTTTAGGTGTGCCATCCAGCGGTAGTGAGTACATTCCCGTTGCTGGGCAACCATCGCCCCCGTCCACCCACAGAACATTTTTTATCTTGTAGAACTGAAACTCTGTACCTGTGAAGTACTCACGCCCCTTTCCCCTTCCCACCAGCACTTGGCGACCGCCATTTGACTTTTCTCTGTGAATTGGACTAGTAAGTCATACGAGTGGGATCATACAGTATTTGTCTTGTTTCTAATGTTTTTATTGCAACAGGGAAAAATTTTAGTAGGAACCAAAGATGGAGAAATAATTGAAGTTGGTGAAAAAAATGCTGCTTCCAACATCCTGATTGATGGACACATGGAAGGGGAGATCTGGGGCCTGGCCACACACCCCTCCAAGGACATCTTCATCTCTGCCAGCAACGACGGCACGGCCCGCATCTGGGACCTGGCTGACAAGGTGAGGGGCCCTCTCTGCCCGGGCTCGGATGCCCGCAGGTGGGTCTGGCCGGAGCCTGGCGGGAGGAGAGGTCTGGCCAGGGTCAGGCCAGAGATGCGCGATGTGGCAGGTCAGCCATTAAGTTGGACAGCCAGCACACACCCAGTCCGTCTGTCTTTTGGCTGCGTATCCATCCATAACTACAGTACAGGAATAATCTGAAAATGATTTTTCTCTTGTCATAGAAAGTCCACAAAGCCTTAAAAAGAAAGAGATAGGTCTTCCCTGGATGGGAAGACCAAGAATGATTTAAAACATCAGATGTTTCCAAATGGAACGTGTCAATCAAAATCCCACCAAAGTTCCTCTTGGAGTATGGAAAAAAATTAAAAATTAAAAAATTCATCTTGAGTAAAAAATAGCAAAGAGTAGTCTGGGGAGAAAATTATTGTTGCCAAGTCTTATCTGCTATTAAAACAAGTAGTGAGGGGCGCCTGAGTAGCTCAGTGGGTTACGTGTCCCAATCTTGCTTTCGGCTCAGGTCCTGATCCCAGGGCTGTGGGATTGAGCCCCGCGTCGGGCTCTACGCCGGGCATGGACTCTGCTCAGAATGCCCTCTCCCCCTCTCCTTCCGCCCCCCTCCGCCTCCTGCCACCTCACTCACACTCTTTCTAAAGAATTTTAAAGATTCCTCTCTCTAAAGAATTTTAAAAAGTTTTTTTTAAAAAAAAAAAGGTACTTAAGTTCTAATAATTAAAATAGTTGGGCTCATCACAAAATAGCCAGTAAATATTTCATATTTTTAGTGTGAGGATCAAAGAACAGATATGCAAAAGCCTAACTATGGTTGCTGTATTTACGTTAATTTTCCTAATTATTTGCTGTGTTTATTATTAACAATGGCCATCATTTAGTGAGTACCTGCTACACACCAGATGTCTCATATGCACGATCATTAATGCTTACAGCAATCTTGCACAAGCAGTATTAATCTCCCTTCTTTTCCAATGGGAAAATGGGGAAGTTACTGACGCAAACACACCGGGCTAGTGACAGCCAGGACGCGGGATTTGAACCACCAGGTGCGGAAGCTCCAACTCTTTTCCCGGAGCAAGAGGGGGTGCAGTCTAGGGCCGGAGGGTCCGGTCCGGCTTGCTGCCTGTTCTACAAAGTAAACCAGGCTCGTGGGTTACGAGGCGCCTGTGGCTGCTTTGGTGCCACACTGGCAGAGCTCATGGTGGCCAGAGATCATATGGACCGTGAAGCCTACAGTATGGACTACCAAACCCCTTACAGAAAACTTCAGCAGCCTCTGCCCTGATCCGTGTTGTCTCCAAGCGGCTCTAATTCAAACATCCTGGCTGCCACAGCTACTCGGGCATGGTTCCTATAAGAAGCAAGAGGTCTGCAGGCCAGAGACAGCCTGAGCGCTCTGGCCTGGGTGCGGGATTTCCCTGGGCGACCAGCCGAGGCGGCCGGGGGCTCAGGGACTGTTACTCTGTATCAATGTAGAAGCTGCTCAACAAGGTGAACCTGGGCCACGCAGCCAGGTGTGCAGCCTACAGCCCCGATGGGGAGATGGTGGCCATCGGCATGAAGAATGGGGAGTTTGTCATCTTGCTGGTGAACAGTCTCAAAGTCTGGGGGAAAAAACGAGACCGGAAATCTGCTATCCAAGATATCAGGTACATAGCAGGTGGTCTGGGCAGGAAGAAGGAGGGTGGTTCCCATTCCGGAAGGGTCAGGGCCAGGGCTGGACTGAAGAACTCATTTGTGAGGGGGTCCCTTTCAGCGAGCCAGCTGTGGAAGGAGACTCTCTCCCACACGTGAACTCTCAGACATGTCTTTGCTAATTTCCATGAGAGTTTTTACCAAGTAAAAACTACATGTACCATGCCATTCTACCTAAGGCTGCATCCATTTCCTTACTGTCCTGGGCTAGGATCCAAAGAAATGGCTGAATTCCCTAGAATGTCAGAGAAGGTAACCATGTGTGAGTCATGAAGTGAGATCTCCCTGCCTTCGAGCCTGGGAGGCCCCTCCCAGAGCCGACCTCATGCCTGACCGGCCCAAACAGCCCTTCTTATGGACCATGCTCTTGGATTGCTTTTTCTAGAATCAGCCCAGACAGCAGATTCTTAGCTGTTGGTTCTTCTGAACACACAGTTGACTTCTATGACCTCACTCAGGGCACAAGCCTGAATCGCATTGGCTACTGCAAAGATATTCCAAGCTTTGTCATTCAGATGGATTTCTCAGCGGACGGCAGATACATCCAGGTATGTTTCAGCTCTGCTGTGCTCCGAGGCAACCAAGAATAATAATAATAATAATGTTACTAATACTAATAGGAATAATGCCAGCCACAGCAACAACAGTGACGGCTTACAGTAAGTAATTGAGTCCTTGCTTTGTGCTGGGCTGTGTACTCACTTCCTCTTCATAGGAACCCGGTCAGTACTGTTACTTTCCCCCGACTTGGTTAAGGAAAGGGCAGAGGCCTAGAGAATTTAAAAATGTTGAAGAACTAGAATTTTAAAAAGTGGAGTTGTCCTTCAGTAAGAAATGCAGGCAGCATAAGCCCTAATCCACTTCTAGCCTCCCCCCACCTCCTCCCCGTCAAAGCCTCCTAGCTTCGGGTTCCCTGGGGCCGTACCTGAGCCTGTGTGGCTTCTTATCCGTGGTCATTTCAGTTCCGCTTCTTCAGTAGTGTGGCCCATCCACACTTGGGACCTGAACTCTGGGCCTGGAGTGGAGGCTCCTCACTCTCCTGGGGAACAGACGGTGGGAAGGGACGAAGAGGGGTCCCACCTTAGGGACTGTGAGCTGAAAAGAGAATGATGTCTTATCCAGCACTCTGAACAAATATTAGGCGTTAGTGAGCCGGCCTGGAGTCGGATACCCATTGTGAAATGAGAGGGGACCCATTCATCAGGGGAGTATCTACGGAACGAGGCACCTTGCTAGGCTTTTGGGTGGACAGAGTGGGCCTGCTCCTTGCTCTCCTGGAGCTTGCCCTGTAATGGAGAAGACAAGCGTTCAACAGATGATCACAAAATATACATATAATTACAAACTGTGATTATGTCCTGGGAAGGAAAACTACAGGGTGCTGTGGGAGCGCTTAACAGGCGCCGAATTTAGATTCACTTCCTCTCCGCACAAGTGATACTTAAGCTGAGGCCTGTGGGCTGTGTAGGAGTTAGCCAACAAAGAGAGGCAGGAACAGTTTTCCGGGCCATCTGTACAAAGGCCCCGAGGTGGGGAAGATCTCGGCGCATTCCATGCACAGCAGGAAAACGCAGGGTGGCCAGCCGAGAGGCACCCATGGGGGTAGAAGGGGCTGGAGAGTTTTTGGAAAATGGCTATCTCCCCCTCGGATATTCTCAAAGAAGAAAAGGTCAGGTCCTAGATGCTTCAGAAATCATCTACGTCAGTGGCTGTCCGTGAGAACACTTGCCTACCTCTGTACCAAAGCACCTGTTTCTCCCAGAACACGGATTCCCAAACTTGGAGCATTAGACATCCCCTGGAGGTGTTGTTAAAGCACAGATTGCCGGGCCCCACCCTCACAGTGTCTGGTGCGGGCGTACCCAAGAATTTGTATTTCCAGCAACTTTCCAGATGCTGCTGCTTGTGGTCAGGAACCACATTTGGGGAACCACTGCCTTAGGACTTTGGAAAAGAGCTAGAAAAGGAATGGAAAAATGTCCTGCTCCCATGACTTTTGCTGCAGGCTGACCACAGGCTTTGCAGCCTCAAGCTGAACTTGGATTTGTTGAAAAGTCCTGGGGATCCAGAGGCTTGGCTGGTGTTCTGGGAAACAGCACACCGAAAGGGGAGCCCTTTGAACTAGAGAGAAGGTTGATGGACTTGGTTGCCTTCTGCTTGCAGGTGTCAACAGGAGCCTACAAGCGCCAGGTGCATGAGGTCCCCCTGGGGAAGCAGGTCACTGAAGCCATGGTCATCGAGAAGATCACCTGGGCCTCATGGACAAGGTGACTGGAGGAAAACAGCTTCTTAAGGAAAAGGTCACAAGGGAGCCTCTTGTGCCAGGCTCGGCCTCCAAGTTTGCATGTGGCCGGGATGTGAAGAAGCTCAGAGATGGAGCTGTCTTGTCTTTTCTTGGGGGCAAGGGAGGGCTTGGAAGGCTTCTCGGTACCAGTTTGGGCCACTGGCTTTGATCCAGCGTCGGCTTTTGAAATGCAAAATCCCTCCTTTTGTGTAATGGTCCCAGGGCCCAACCTCACCCAGCAAGTGCAAAGGGAAATGGTCTCCGGGCTCCTGACTCAGGCCCGGGCCGCAGCGCTGGGAGGCAGAGCCACTTAGGATGAGAAAGACGGCCTTGCCAGTTCAAGGGAAAGGTCACCACCAGGCTGTGAGCTTGAGGGCGCCTAAGCAGGCGTACAGTCCGAGGGAAGGACCGGAGGGCCAAGAGAGTCAAGGATGGGGGTGACTTTTCTTCTGGGGTGTGAGGGACTGGGGCACAGCAGAACAGTAAGATCGAGGGTAAGTGCCCAGTGTCCCCCAGGAGGGGACAGAAGAGCCACATGATCATAGTGAAGGACGCAAAATAGCCCTCTCTCCCTCTTACCCCCGGGAGAGGGTGCCTGACTGCGGGAAGCCTTCTCCTACGTCTCCTGCTGACACCTCGTCTTGTTCAAACAGCGTTCTGGGGGACGAAGTCATTGGCATCTGGCCACGAAATGCAGACAAGGCTGATGTCAACTGCGCATGTGTGACCCATGCTGGCCTCAACATTGTCACCGGGGATGACTTTGGGCTAGTGAAGCTCTTTGATTTTCCATGCACAGAAAAATTTGTGAGTCTTCCTCAGAGTAACCTCCGTGCACTGCCTCCGGGCTCTTTCCTTCTGCAGACCGCAGGCGGTGGGGCCACACTGAGACGGCCATCTAGACTCTAGAACAAGAGCAACCCTGTTCTGGCCCTGTGGAGATTTGGTGACCCCTAACCGTTGCATCTCCCTCTGAAGGAGAGGTCCCGGAAGCCAGGGGAAGGGAGGATGGGAGGTGTACAAATTGGCCACCTTGGGCAAGAATGAACGGGAAAGCCAGTCAGCGAAAGGCTGGCTGAAAGAAACGTCCAGAGCCAATGGGAATGGCCGGAGTGACGATGATTCCGGGAGGGGGAGACTGGAGTCCCGGAAGTGGTCTGTGGTTGCTGGGAGGGGCAGGGTCTCTCAGCTCTCTCTGTTCACTTCGGCTCACAGGCCAAACATAAGCGTTACTTCGGCCACTCAGCTCACGTGACGAACATCCGCTTCTCTCATGACGACAAGTATGTGGTCAGCACTGGAGGAGATGACTGCAGGTAGGATCCTGACTGACCTGGCTCGGATTCCCCGGGCCTGGCCGGTACTCCCTGCCCCCGTCCCCACATCAGGTGTCCTGGGGGTCAGCCCCTCCCAGGGACATGGGGAGGGGCTGATGTCCCAATGAAGACAAGGACTTTTCAAGTATGGTCTTTAGTCTCTGATGACTCCCAACCCCAAACTTGATGGGCCCATGTCCCCACTGGAGCTGTCCTGGGACTGGTGAGAAGGGGAGGGCATGATTCCTACTCTGAGCACTGCCGGGTGGATGGGGGAGGCAGGGGGGGCGGGGGGGACCCAAGATGGCTGATTCCAGGCAGCCCGTGGCATCCTTGCCTATAATCAGGTTAAAATGACCTCGATCTGTAGGTCTTTTAACTCCTAACTTCCAGCTGATCACCAGCGTTCTTAAGATGGATGATTAATCCACAACCAAGAGAGCTTTAAAAATAGTAGTAAGCTTCAGTCACCCTGAGAAACAAGGGTGTTCCCCAATTTTACATGAGGTCAGATGAGAAGTGAAGCCATTAGGCCCAGTGCTAGTTAGTAGCAGGAGAACCTCAACCAGCTATTTGCACGGGGCTGCTTTTGACCTTAACTGCTGCTGTGTTAAGGCCCAGGGTTCAGTGGGAGGCATGACTGGCCTTCCAGTGATTTGGAAGGACCCCTGCCAGCCTGCTCCAGAGATGACCTCAGCCTCTGCAGCATTTCCAAGGCCCCTTTCTCTTGTCCCTCCAAGGGCATCCCTTCTTTGGGTCACGGACGAATAGGACGAGGTCGTTCCTCAACTCTCATTCTCTACCTCTAACGTAGTTCAAGGGCTTTACTGCAACATGAATATTGGTTTCATTTCAGCCCAAGCAAAATGCTTGGGGGGTGGGATGAAGAATAGAGCAATCCAGACCAGCAATGCACTGGTCTGAGAGGTTGTGGAAAAGGCCTCTGTAGAGAATGCCAGAAGGATGGTGCAGAAAACGGCCCCCAAAGGTGCTTTCTGATAGCCTGCGGGGCGGGGGGAGGGCACGGTCTCGGGTCTGCCGAGCCGACAGCAGCCGGCACTGAGCGCCCTTGAGGTCCTACCGCCAGCCTGTCCCCGCTTCAGGGCCCCCCTGAATGCCCCCTTTCGGGGCCGTGCCTGCCAGACCACCACCAAGCTAGCAACGAGAGGCCAAGTGAACTGGTCACCCCGGTGCAGGAGATCGGAGGTGACTTTTGATGACTCTAGAAGGCTTAGAAGTAACCTTTAAACTGCATGGCCCCTGGGCCTTTGTAGCCATGGGAGCGTACTCGGACCCCTGGCTCTATGTCCAACACTAGCAAGGGTTCTCCTACCCAAGGGGGGCTGATAAAACCTCTTCAGCAGTAACGGGAGAGTGTGAAGTCGAGGTGCCAAGGTCCTTCCATTCAGCACACTCAGGCTGCCCAAAGAGCCAAACGAAACAAAAACCAATAGGCCATTTTAAAGAAGCAGATCTTTAATTGGCGGCAAGTTCCCTGGTTCGTCTTTAGAGATGGAAATCACAACGTCCGGTACATCCCCTGAGCTTGATTCTGGAGCACTTGGTAAGATTGCTTTTGGTTACTTGACAGAATGATGATGTCCAGCCATGCAAGATCAATGTCTGGTCTGCTTTTTCAGTGTGTTTGTGTGGCGATGTCTGTAAATGCCAGAAACCTCTTGCTCGCTGCTGCTCCCCGCCCCCCAGCCACCGCGGAGGCATGCCGGGGCCCCTCCGTGCCACCAGCTGCCGCGTGCCCACAGCGCTGCAGGCCACACGAGCACCACGTGCCAGCGAAGCGGGGTGACCGCCCCATCCTCTGCGGAACTGTGCTGCCCGGAAGGTCAGTTCTCACATGGGAGGAGTGCTTGCCTCTGTTCGTGACACGACACAAAAAAATCCTCTCTGACCATGTAGCCCACTGACAGAATTTAAAGCCTCAGTTACCCTAACCAATATGTAGCTTTTAATTTGCATCAGAACTTTTACAAAAGATGTTTTGCTATTCTGTTTCTATATACTTTAAAAATGTTCATTTTTACCAATGAGTTGAACAAGACCGCTTCAGTTAGATGCACCTAAGCATTAGAACTACCGATAGCCTCAGTTCTCCACATTTAGCTTTCAAAACCAAATGAGCCATGTATAAACAAGTTGAGAAACTTAATTTTTTAACGTTTCATTTGCAGAGTTTTATATCCATTAAGTGCCTTTGAAAGTTTCCAGTTGTGTGGGCTGTCTCACCTCCCACAGATTTTCTCCTTTCTACATATGGTGCTAAAACTTCAAAACTGAGGAGGGCTACAGGACCCTTAACAGATTCCTGGTCTGTCACCCATGTCATGTGTTTATGTCCCAGCTTCCTAAATGCAAGACATCGGTTACCTGCTTGGGAAATAGTGGCAGGTGAGCAGCAAGGAAACTGAAATTCAGGAGGGAGGGGGTAGAAATGGGTTTTCGCTGTTCAGTGCCAAACCTACAAAATCCAAATAGAAGTAAAATAAACCTCTACTACAAAATAGAAGGGGGGGTGGGGAAAAAAAAGATCAAGTGGGTCTAGGAGGATGAACCCTTAATCCTAAAATGGTAATACATGAGGTGACCCAAGGCTGCATTGGGTCTACCCCCTCCCCCCCCCAGAGTGGGACTGACTTGACCCCATGGATTTGTTCAGGTGAGCTATATAGGTCAAGTCCAGATAAAAAGAAAAAAACAAACAAACAAAAAAAACCCTGCTGAACAAATTCCTAAGCCCAAGCAATATTTGATAAGATTATAAAACAAAATAAGCTAGCCTAAGAGTTCCTCAGAGCTGGCTGGATGACAGAAAATGTGACCTGGACAATATCAATCAGAAGATAGCCCTACCCTGCCTCAGTCACACTTTACACGTGGCTCACCGCTGACCCCAGGAGGGGCGGCCCACATACGCCTCGAGGAAGGCCAGTGAGGGACCGAGGACTCTGAGCACACAGACGCCAATTAGTCCTTCCCGTCAGTGAAGCAAAATTCTGGGGCTTGAGTTCCTGGCTATTGGCAGTTGTCAGTTTAGAGAAGGGTGAAATGAAGCATTTTCAGTTAAACAGACTAACATTTACCCCAGAAGTGCTTCTGCATTCTAAAGTGGATTAGATCACTCATGAAGCTATTTTTATATGCCCAGTTATGAATGCCTTACATTAATCCCCTGGTAGGCTGTTGGGTCCCCAGTTTGAGCCCCTGTGCAGTCCTAACTCTGTTTTCTGTAACCATGTGACGCTGAGTGATAACCATGTCTGCCTCTACTGTACCACTGACCTTGCATTGAAATAACCATGTGGAAGAATAAATTGTTCAATGAGGATATATACAAACTATATTTAAAGAGCAATAGTGTCTGTGTCAAGAAACTTGTCTTATTTGTAAACATTTATATGGTATGAGTTTATGTATGTTCATAAATCCTGCACTGTGTTCTGTTAAAATATTGGTGCATGAACTTATTTTCAATTAGCAAAGTATAAGAAATACATCATTTGAAAACATTTTGGTATGTGTCAAATAAATTGGATCATGCAGACACAGCTGCCCCACGTGCGGGCAGGCTCTCTGAGGGGACCAGCCCCCACGCCCCAGAAGCAAGGGCTGTTGTGTGGGTGTACTCTGAAGGGGCTGCCATTTCAGGGAACCAAAATACCAAACATCCTTTAAGTCTAGAAGCTTTATTGATACTTTGCTTTTACAGTTCACAATGCATTCCACAGATTCAGGACAGCTTAAACCACAAACGTATAAATCTTCATTTTATAATTTTTTTGCATCACAAGGTTTGATATTTGCAAACAACGTTTTTGGAAGCATTAGATTCAGTCCGGAGATTCCGAGTTTATGACAAAATGAACTACAGGAAGTCTGTGCAGTGAAGTTTACTATGTGCATGGCATCGCCTCATGTTGCAAACAGATGGTAGTGCTCCTGGAAATGGATTTTCTTTTTCTAAGCTTATGTGCTCTGGAACTATACACGTATAACCAATGACTCTCTGAAATACCAAGCACTGTGGGATAGCCGGAAGGTAAAGGTCTAAGCTTTGTGAAACACTATATATAGATATATATATCATCTATATTTACTTATATTGGCAATTAATATAACAGTAAAATTCACAATACACCTAGAACATACCAGAATGGCAAGCTTTTTCACTCTTGCTCTAGTGGTATGATCTCGTCTAAACAAACATTTCATTTCAGAAAATCTGCATCAATCCACACAGACCATACACAGTGCACAAACTGTGGAAAGGATTATTTTTTTCAGCTCCACTTTCTCTGCGATTCCCCCCCCCCAAAAAAAAAACAGCAAGACTACCTGCCACAAGTGTAATATACAGCTTTCTCAGATCTTTTTTTATTCACCAGTGCCTCATATAGGAAAAACAAATATGATTACGGTTTAAATCCACACATAGCAGCTTACAATACTTAAGATGATGAACACATGGCAGTCAAGACAGGTAATTTTTCCTCAGACACCGCATTGCTAAAAATAAAGATCTGTGAAGCTGCAATGTCAAGGTTTCCTTCTTCCCTGACCCTCCCCCATGTAATCAAATGAATATCCCGTTTAAAGATAAACTCCTATTTGTTAATGATTTCTGGCTTTTTCATTCAGCTTTGCGCTTCAATCCAGGGATTTTTGCTTGGATTCTACAAATGAAAAGGTTGGGAAAAAAAGGTCAATGGAAATATTTTTCAATTTTAAGTATTTAAAAATGCTATCCTTCAAGAACTACTTGTGTAAGTGCTCAGCTTCCACAGGACATGAAATCCTAAGACTCAAACTGTAAGCTGTAATTTTGCCACCCTACCTCCTGAACTAGACTTAAAGCCTAAATACAACACAGAGCAAATGCAGGAGTCAATGATCCAAATGGAGAAAAATCTTTTGGCAATTCAGTCGTACTTTTTAGGTATGATTAAGATGTACTACTGATTAGGCCTATAAGATGAAAATACTACACTTTGTTCTCCAAGTCCAGCACACCTTATCCTTAGTGGGGAAAAAAAAGTTGTGGATTTGAAATACTTACTTAGCCATAGCATCTTTAACATTTTTATTTGCAAGTCCTAGATAATGATCTATCTGTGCCTGAAAGAGATATAAAGGAGTTACTAGAAAATTAACATTGCTAAAGAATCTTATTAACCGTTGCTATGTTCCAGCAAATTAAAGGCTTTAATAAAGGCTTAAGCGATATTTTTCATTTTTATAAGGCTTTGGAAACCAGCACTGGTTTTTTAATGTAATACAGTAGGGCTTGTGTTCTGAAATCTACAGTTAAGAAATTACCTGATGCCGTTCATAAATAACAGGAACGCTGAAGAGTGAAATCAGAGCTGAAAAAGCAAATACACAACCTCTAAAATAGACTGGTATGATTTAGGGAACAAGCACTGAAAAGTCACCTAACTGGTAAACTCATCAGTCAGTGTTCCTAATGAATGAATAAATACCCAAGGTTCTGGAGGCACCTGCTGGTGGACAGCCACTCAAAAGAGGAATGAATGAATGAAGCAAAGGATCCTGCCGGAACCATTCCTAGCTTAAAATCACATCCCAAACACCTTATAAGATAGAGGTACCCCATGTTAGTCTGATTTATGACTGCACCATCAGGTGAGGCCAGCCCCCATCTGGTTTATCACTGTGCACTGGAGCATTCTTTAGGAATTAAAGTAGCAATTCAATACACAATAGCAGTATCAGCAATTTATTTAAAGAGCTCACAACCTCAAATATCTTCCCTACAATATAAGAATTTTCTCCACTAAAATGTCTCTAAACTGCACATAATCTTACTGTGCAGTTTTTCATTCAAATCGTTCTGTAAACTTACCCAGAATCAGTAGCGTCAGACCGTTGAACAAAGCACCCACATAGGTGAACACCCACATCAACACTGCAAACTGTAAGGAAATAACGTCAGCCTATTAAAACAGCTCACACAAAGCTGAGGCTTTCAAACAGAAGCATCCCATCTAAATGCCAACCTACCAGAGGCATAATCGTTGGAGACTTGGTAAAGTAACAGGATATTTTACCTGTAAGTCACCAGTCTCAATTCAAAATTTCAGGATCCTAATTAAAATAGCTTTGATTCATTCTCTCTGGACTATACCAGGCCAAGTAGTTGACTGTTTTCTCTGACCAGAGAACATGCCAAAGGTATACCTTACCTCTTCAGCTCTGATATAGCATTTAGCTTTTAAATGGGAAGCCTGAAAAGGTATGCAAATTTGCTCCTAAACCTGATTTTAAAGCACTAACAAGTATTTCAAGATCGACATGAGCTGAATAATTCAGACATTAAAATCTCAGCTGAATAAGCAACAATGAGGCAGGGAATATTTATGATCAGAGAGAAGGGGTTTCAGGTACCAAAAATACCACTTCTAATATTTTATTAAGGATCAGAGGCATTGTCTGCACAGTGATATATATTTTAATAGATAACCCTGGAAATGAGGATGCCTCAATCTTATATACCCGTTAAAAAAACTGACCATTAATATTCTTTTAGCCACTGCCTTCTGTATACATTTAACAAACACCAATATAGTTCTTACTATATTAGTGCCAGGCACTGCTTTAAATGCTTTACAAATATTAACTCATTTATTCCTCTTAACAACTTGGGAGGTAGGCACAGCAGACGGAGACAACTCCAGAACAGACAGGTTTACTACCTTGCCTCGGATCAGCTTTCACTGTCTCCTCTAGGGGCGGGGACCTGCAGGGAAGTAACCAAACTTTCCTACTTTAGAGGTCAGGGTCTTAAAATCTAGTTTGGTTTTTGTTTTGTTTTGTTTTTTAAATCATCCAACAAAGCAGCTAGGGAAAGGCTGTTCTAAAAAGGGATTTCATTTTGAGAAGTCCTTTATTTCCTCTGCATACCTTATTCGTGAAAGGTTGGACAAGAAGATTTCAGAGTTTTATTCCAGTTCTAAAATTTGGTTGACTTCATCTAGTACAGACTCGATGACATGTTCGAAGCAGTTCTTGGAAGACTTAAAGTCAGTCTGGATTTTATTCTTCTTAATCAGTAATTCCTTCGCTTTCTATTAAAGGCCTTCATGTGTCTGGCATTAGCTCTGCCCTGATTAGTAGGTAACACAATACAATGGCACCGTCTACACTGATTAGTCAGGTACATACAACACGGTATACATGAAAAGGAGCGTGGACTGGAGTCAGCACCTCCATCCCCTAAAGCAGGGATCAGCAAACCTTTCCTATCAAGACAGTAAGATAATAACCATGTTTGGTTTTACGGGTCTCTCACATATCCTTTGAATGTTATCTCTGAAAATTTTTTGAATATTATCCTTTAAAAAATTTAAAAACCATTCTTAGCTCCCAGGCTATACCAAAACAGGCCATGAGCCAGGCGCCAGTAGTTTGCAGACCCTTGAACTAAAGCATATATTCCTCCATATAGTCATTCATTCAACAAAATCTGTTAGTCTACTATGAGCTGAGTACCAAGCAGTAATTAAGGTGTTCAAACTCTAATAAGCACATTTACTGTAGGTTAGGAACACACATTGGATTCCTCCACCAACTGTCAGTTCTACAAATAGCAACCTCTGGTTACCCCTACAACTGAATTTAATGTTCAGGTGACCAAATGTCAAGCATTCCTAACACCTGCCAGTTGAAAATCAAAAATTAAATACTGCCCTGGTCTCAGCAACTGCTATGGTAGAAAGGTTTGAAGCATGACTCCAGTTAGCAAGCCTTTTCCTTCTCACAGAGTTTTACAGACTCCTATTGCAGAAGCTAATTGTAACTTCTGGTTCTTAAGCAAGTCTGCTATAGAACATTTTCATGTTTTCATCCATCACCATCCACAAGTCTAAAGGGAAAAGCGTCAACCTTCTATATTTTAGAAGAAATTGCTTTAGCAATAACGATGCCTTTGTCCTGACAGAATTCAGATACTAACACACACAAGCTAAAAAGAAGTCCTAATTTGTCATTAAGTCACCCACAAGGCCGTACTCGAAATCCACAAGGAGAGAAGCCCAAGACTTCACACCTAGCTCATCTAAGGGACTCAAATGAGTCCCTTATGTCCCCAAATGTCACTGGACTTGCCTTTTGGGGGACACTCTGCCTAAAAGCTACACTACCCAAAGGCAAAGAAAGGAACAGAGGGAAGACCAAATGTCTGTGGGACCAGGCAGGCACCTTAAATTCACGAAGGAGCTTGACTAAGGACTGAGGCAAACAGACATACGTATTCTCCTTCTCACAGAGGCATGTATGACCCAGCTTCACAGACTGTTGCCATGCAAGTATTCCAGGCCAACATTGCCAAAATTTCCCATTTTAAGAGAGAAAGCAGAAATTCACATTTTTATGTTATCATAGAACTTTTAAATACTGCAATCTGGAGAAAATTTAACACTTTAAGGATTAACAAAAATGCTAGGTAAGGTTTTCCAGAGAATGCAGCATGAGAGGAGAAAGGAATGGTAGTTAACGATATGCATCCAGCAATTGCACAATTACTGGAACCGTTATATAATAAAAGCAACATATTTTTCTTTGCAAATATATTAGGTCAGTGAATCTCATCACAATGCCAGAAGTACTATTGTTATCCCTATTGAAGAGCAAACCAAGACAAAGAACAATTAAGCAAGTTGCCAGACCAGAGGTCACAGTGATCTCCGGTTTATCTGACTCCAGAATCAATGTGCTCTGCTGTACGGTAAAATCATCTACCGAGTAACCAAGCATCATTAGTGGGTATTTGCCAGGACTGTGCAGGCTATCATTCAGAGGCAAAGAACAAACACTTCAAAGAAACAAAACAAGCAACTTGCATTTTGGACCTACAAATTCTATGCTACGTGGCAACTATTCTGTGACATTATAGCCAATGCATATATTCACACGGAAATCAGAGATCATCTCTCTTTGAGCAATAACGAGAGAGGAGGAAAAAGGACCAAAAAGGAAGGTCTAATAAATCCTTAAAGTGAGCAAGGGCCATGTCTTGTTGGCCTTTTGTCCCGGGGGAATAGGGAATTAAACTTTAACTGTGTATCAAACACCTAATTAAAAAGCTCTGCAGATTTTTATTAGATGATGTCTCAACAACCGGGGGCAACATTTTAAGGAAAATGGAGGAAGGATGCATAACAGAATTTCAGACATTACTCTGGCAATTATGACATTTTCAAACATTTGCTGCATTTTTAAAGAAAATGCTTTGCCCTTTTTGAAATCTTCAGCCTCATTCACTAGTATCGCTTTGATTGCCTACATTTTCCCTAGCCCATTTCCCTTCTAATTTTTTTGTGAGCCGGAGAAAGCAGGAACTGTCAAAATGTGTATGTTAATAATCACATAAGAGCCCAGGGTCTAGATTTTAATATTCTTCTGGGTCAGCTATTTCTGGAGTTCAGATCTTTTAGGCTCACTTTCAGATTTAAGGTTGTATTCTGGAGCATTAGGATTGCCTGATGTGCAGGCAACTATCACTGGCAATTCTCTTATAATTTTAACATGCATTTTCACTGAAAGTCACAGAACTACAGTCATACAGAATCTGGTCTTTATCACCCAAAGCTGTATTACAGAAAAATAAGAACCTCTGCCTAAAACACCTGGTCTTGGTATCTGATAAAATTTTTTTTTTTTTTCGAGATTTGAGGTTTCAAAAGGCAGGATCCCTCTAATCAAACTTGGAGGCTTATTCAAGAAGCTCCAAAGCTGAGCCCAGCAGGGACTGTCCTATGCCTATTACAGTGCGGGTGGTGGTGAGTGGGAGGTGGGAGTGGGGGAAAAAACCATAGGCTGGGGTTTATAGCTCAATGCCACAACTTTTAAAAAAGTGATTCTCCCAGCAATATCCCCAGAAAAGTTAAATCACAATTTTAGGAGAAGGGTCCCCCATTCCTTCTCTTTCCCCCCTTCACAGTTATCGGGTGGTTCCAGTGTGCAGCCAAGACGGAGAACCACTGTTTTAAAATAAATGAACCCTATCAAAGATCCCTTACACAGAAGACCAATCACAGAAACAGAATTAAACCTTAACTCGGGATCTAAATATACTCAACTACCATATACTAGTTTTCTGGTACTCATGGGTATTATTGAAGACAAGGTTAACAGATATCACTGGATTAAGTAACGTTACCCTGCCTCTTTCTGACTTTTCAGAGACTAATAAAGTACACCAGACTCTCCCAAGAAAAGGCTACATACATGGCTTTTGCAACTTAATTTTACTAGAGGACATTCCTCTTTCCTTTCCTTCATTCTCCTCCCCCCACCTGATGTCTGGCACTCAGTAGAACAAACCCACTTTAAGAAACAGAACCTTTAAAACAAATCCTGAGGACTGGACAAAACATTTGGCTGCAGTGAAATTTTATACTAATATTTGAAATAGAATTAGAAATATTTTGTCAGAGATTTTGCCCATAATATTTGACTAAAATTAATCCTTTGGGAAATGTATCATTGCTCCATCTGTGGACACTTGCAATCTTTTCTAGGACTTAGAAGCTTGTAGTTAATTGCAAAGGAGCAAAACAAGTGGAACTTTTACACAAGAATTTAAAAGGAGAAATCTGTAAAACATGTCTTATTTATCCAAGTCAAACACCAAAAGGAGACTTAGGCCAGACACAGTGATGACCACCATGTCACATCAGGGCTTTTTCAGCAGGCCTGACGCCTCAGGAACCTTGGATTTGGTTATTTATTTTTTTTTTTTAAATCACAGTTGATGATGTGATTTTTTTAAATCACTATCAAAAAAAAGTAATAAGCAAGAAGAAAAAGTTTCACATGCTAAGACTAGTGGCTCTAAAATTTTCACTTTCTGAGGAAGAAGGTTTCAAATAGAAGTAGTGGTTAACTGTGACCCAGAATCTAAAAATGTAGATTATATAAATGTGAGGGCACCAAATTTATGAAGATAGCAAGTTACAGAGAAACCTCTTTCAATGAAAATTTTTGTTTAAAAGCTATTATTTTAAATACACCACAGAGCTTGATACCATGTGTATTTTCTACATTTAAAAACTTATGAGACTCCACTGCATTTTCTTGAATTTAGGGTGGTGTCCATCTTCCTAATGATGAATCATACAAAATCAAAGTAATTCATCTGGAAACTGGAGACACCAGGGCTATTTATGAGCAAACTTTCAACAGACTGAGACTCTAAATATAAGGAAATAAATCAGTCTAATAGGGCAAATCGTTTCTTCTTTACATTGAAAAAGTAAAAAAAGAATGAACTGAAAAAAACCTATTTTTGCTTGCTTTAGGGAGAGAGAATCTATCATTCTACTGGCTGTTATGGCTAAAGGGCAAAAAGTAATAGAGTCAGAAGGAAATCATTATCTTTAAAAAAAAACAAAAACAAAAACAAAACCACTCTGTATATACAAAAACTGTGGGGGAGTAAGAGTGGTAAATGCTTAAGGAACTACCTATAGAAAGGGAATACTAAGTCATTTTTATAAAGAGTCAAGAGTGTTAAGATTTTTGTTAGCTTTTGTCAATGAGACATTTTAAGCAAGCACCCTGTTTCTATAATACCCTTATTCAGTGGAAACAAACAGATGGAATCTGTGCTACTCAGACACAATGACACTAAGATTTAATTTTAATTAAAGGGGGTCAATTTTTTATTTGAATTAATTTTAAAGGGGGTCAAAAGGTAAAAAGAAAAAGTTTATTGACTTTAGAGGTACCCCAGGACAGGAAACAAAAAAGAAACAAGAAAAGGTTTAACGAAAGTCTCCCAAGCAACAGGACCACCAGGTTTATCAAGGAAGACTCTTTGTGTATATTATCAGAACGTGCAACTGAATTACCAAATGCTTCATGCCATCACCATTGCACAGGGAGAAAAAGACATAGCCTGCCTTACTCTTTTGCTTCAACAGATTTTGAGACCTAAATGCAAAGTTCATTCTATGTGTTAATATGTTGAAGTACCTGTTCCTTATTCGGAGCCCTGAATGAATCACCATGTGTGGAAGTCACCAAGCAGCTTTCCTTGAGCTCTGGGTTTGCCAAAAAACACTACTCGAGAAAACCATTCAAATAAATTTTCTTTTCAAAAGTACTTCTAATCCATAAGTAGTAAAGTAGTAAAATATAATTCTAATGCAAGTCTTCTTTTTTCAATATTAAGAATAAAGAATTTTTTAAAAAAATAAGAAAATTTCATAAAAATAAAGTGTTTCAGGAAGTAAATCTGCCTCATTATGTGCCACATCTGTTAATCAAAGGTCACATATATAAAAGCCACTCAAGGCAAAAATTTATCAAGTTCAATTTTTCTCATTTATGCTAGTTTCATCATGAATAAAATACCTGCTTTAAAAAAAAACGCTGAGCATCTAAGGTAATTTTCAAAAGAAATTAAAAATTGAGATTTAACAGCAAAATGAAATTCTTCATCTTAGAGAAGTAATTTATTCATAAAATTTCCTCATCTTTTTTTCAAGTATCTGTGCAAAACAGATTTAAAAGGTGTTTATAATATTTAATCAGGCCTTCTCTAACATTTTCATGCTCCTCTAGCTTTTGCCAAGTATTTCCACACATAACTGTGTACACATAGGACTGTATATAGAGGATAGTAAAATCTGAAAGAACAAAGAAGTTTGGACTATAGACATGTGGAGACTTTAAACTAAAACCTATAAAAACTGGAACATAACAAATCATTTATTATCTTTTGATATTAAATTCTGGGTATATCAAAAATGAAAAGCAAATAAACTTACCTTCAGAGAATCAACTAAATCATCAACTAAAAAGAGGCGTCTGAGTTCTTTTATAGTGCAGTTCACATGACCAAGAGCAGAGTTACTGTATTTCTGAACCAACTCCTCAGATATAGCGACTTCAGATTCCAAGTATGCCCTGGAAAACAAAACACAACCTAACGGTCACTGATCAGAGTGATTCTCCCTGGATGTCTATCAATCAGCAAGCATGTACCTGTAAAAGAAGACATTAATAAAATATTTTACTATAAAAACCTGTTTCCAAATTAAGCAGAATGTAAAAATTCACCAATCAATGCATATTTCATTGACATGCACAGGGTCAGCTGATGAGCACAGAAAAAATCATTTGCTTTGAAGTTAGACTGAGCTGGGCTTGAATCGTAAGCTCCGCCGCTTACTTGTCTGTTAACTTTGCAAAGTTACTATCATGAGGATTCAAGGAGTAGAGTGCTCACTACAAGTGGGCACAAAGAAGCACTCGATAAATGGAAGTTATTATTATGAATTTGGTTTTTTCTCTTCATGCTGACATTATGCTGTCTCATTAGATTTTCCTAACAAAGATCCTATTCATTCCCAAATCCTACACTCTCTCAGCCTAACTTTTAGGGGAAACTGCCCAATATGTAGGGGCCCAGATTGGGAAATGGCTGCCAAAAGTATGGTGCTAATGCTAGTAACACGTAATAGTTACTGTCCATGTAGCTGCCCTCATCTACACTAAGACAGCTGGAACCGTTCTAAGAAAACAACTGTAATGAAGAAGAAAAGTCACGTGCAGGAACGCAAGGAATATTTCATTAGTTACTGTTTCAAAGAAGCCATTTTATCTTGATAGAGTAGAACCAACTCAGAAATACTAAGCATTCTTTTCTATCATTGGAAGTAGCTCCTTATAACCCAGCCTCTCTCCATCACTCTCTGATGTTGGTGGACACTAGTTACTCATACTGGAAAGAATAGTCCTCTCATAACTCCCTGTCCCATAGTTTACTTCTGTAGTATGTCCCAAATATGTCTCTTCATTTTTATTCACTATGCTATCTCTCTAGTTTAAGTGTTCATTATTTAAAAACTGGAACATTCTTTCTCCAAACCAATCGCTAATCTGTCTGCATCCTAATCCATTCCTTCAGCCAATGCCAGATTAGTTTCATTTAAATTTTCCCAGATAGTGCTACTTAGATTGAACTCAGGTAGGAGTAGAAGACCTGCTACTATCTAGCTGTGTAACCTTGCAAAGTCATTTGACTTCTCAGGGTCATGGTTCCCACTCTATAAAATTAGAGAAACAGACCTTCTTAAATCTCTTCAGGCTCAATCATTCTGTAATTCTATGGTTCCAACTTTTCAACCAGAGCCCTCCTCAATCTTTCCAAACCGATTTCTCACTACTCACTATGTAGCCAAATATGAGCCATTCATCAAACATTTTTTAATCTTACTGCCTTTGTCCATCGTGCTGCTTTCCCAATCCACAATGCTCTCCTCTCACCCCTAGTCATAGCATACCCACTCAGTTAGCCCATCTCAAATCCCACCCATACGGGAAGCCTCTTTGGCTCTTTCTTCCCTAAGACCCTATTATGCAATTCTAATAATGCTTTCTTTTGTGGTATTATTATAGCATTGACCATAGCCAGCCCTGGAATATGGACACGTGTATACTTGTATATTTTTCCTACAAAAGTATAAACTGTTAAAAAGACCAGGAACATATCTTTACTATGATGGCACAGCACTCAATTATTATTGATTAACCAGCACAGATCAAGTTGTTCTCATCGAGTGAAAAATGATCAAAGAGTCACATCTACCCTTAAATCAGCAATAATTTATTTGTACAGCTCTGAGAAACACAGAGCAGAAGCCGGTGTAATTTTCAGTTGGCTTTCTGCTTCTTCGTACGGCTTTCGCCCGTGAAGACAAGGCGCCCGGCCAGCCGGCACCAAAGCGACGCTCTCCGTCCGGGGGCCCCATGCGTATTTACGCCCATTCAGCCGGCACGCGCGCCACACTAACGCAATGCCCGCAGAGCGCCGCTGCCCCAGGGCCCGCGGGTGGTCGGTACACGCCGTACAGCCCCGCCCTCGGTAGCGCAGAAACTGCCCAATAGGGTCAAACCGGCATGTTGGCTGAATGTCTAATGGCTCTAGAAATAAGGAATAAGAAAAATCTCTAGATTTCTCCCCCAAAAGTCTTCTTTAAAATGATTAAAAAAAAAAAGTCTAAAATTTATAGTGTAGTTAATTTAGAAGTTTTGGCTTGACAATATTTTTATATATTTCAATATATCTAATTCAAAATCATATTCCTCTATAGGAGGATATAGCTCTGCCATTTTGCAGCTGCAATTTCAAGTTACTGAACCTCAAGTATGTTTCCCTCTCTGTGGAACGGGCTAATACCATCTGTCTCATTGAGTGGTTATGAAAATTACGTCTGTACATAAAAGGCCAAGGATATAAGAGCCATTCATAAATGTTGGTCTCTCTCCCAAACTGATGTAGCATCATTACTTCACCAGTATGAAGAGCTAGAACAAAATAAATAACCAATCTTTACAATAAGCAAAATAGATCTTTTCTTATAAAGTCTGAAAATCAGTTTACATTTACCCATTATCAACTAGATAATGTTCTCGGTAGTTACATACTCATTCATGCCCACATAGATACTTGCCTTGCCAAAATAGTTTTAAAATATTCAAAATCTATTTGAGAGGAAAAAAATGATGTCTATACACAAAACAACCAGAGAACATTTCAAAGTCATACTTAGTGCAATAGGAAATGAACCCTCAGATCATTTGGAGCCAGTGTTAGGGAAACCTTCTTCAAAAAGTTACATCTTGAAATCAAACACAGAACCAAATAAAAAGTCTAATAGATTAGGTCATCTGAGAAGCTAAAAAGGCAGCACAAATGGGCACAAACAACACCCTACAAGGGGTGAATGAGACAAGATAAAGATATTTGGACTTGATCCTGTAGTGAACAGAAAGCCCGTATGCCTAAGAATATAATAAAATTAGTATCTGAGGAAAATCTGACAACATCTATAAAAGCCGAAGTAAACCAAGGTAACCAGAACCCAATTTGGTAACAAGTGAAGTCCAGCCAGCGTAGACAAACTTTTTCTGTAAAGGGTGAGGAGGAAGTATTTTAGGCTGTGAAGACCATATAGTCTCTGTCACAACTACTTAACTCTGCTATTACAGCATGATGAAAACAGCTAAATGAGTATGCCTGTGTTCTAATAAAACTTTATTTACAAAAGCAGGCAGCAGACTGGATTTGGTCCCTGACTATAGTTTCAGGAACTTGTGGTCTACACTGAGGAAGCAGGAGAAAACAACACAACTTATCTTCTTTACATGAGTTGGGAAAAAAGGTAACATCAAAACTGGGAGCCTGAAATGAGGAGAGTAGTGGTGTTACTGATAGAAATTGACAAGTTTGAGAAAAAATGTTCACTTACAGACATGATAAGTTAGTGGTTGTCAGGGAGTGGGTGGGAAATAACTATCAATGGGTAGAAAATGTCTTTTTGGTGTGATGAGAATACCTGGAGTTAGATGGTGATGACTGTACAATTCTGAGAACATACTAAAAACCACTGAATTTTATAATACATGCATTATATCTCCATTTTTTTAAAACTGGGAGAAAATACATGCTGAGTCTGAAGTTAGGGCAGAAGACCCAAACTGAGGTATGTCCCATTACCAATTAGATATGTGATGTGACAGTGTACTCATAAAAGTTAAGGGCAGAAGATGATTGTTTCGAGATAAGGAGTGGCCATACAGACGCTCATCAAAGGATAACAAGACAATACAAAAGTATGCGTCAGGGAACAAGAGGAAACGAGACAGAGAAGGAAGGGCAAGAGAACACACGGGCATGACAAGTTGGCATTCTGGGAAAACATGCACATACTAGTGGTAAGAAAGGTCTTTCAAATATCAGTATAAAAAGCAAGCAATAAAGAAAACAGAACTTTCACCAATCCTAACCATGTTAAAAAGATATAGTTCCCATTAAAGTAAAATTAGATAACCAATACCTAGTTTCCACAAATATTACTAACACATAGTCGAGTTAGGCTAACGACACACAAACGCAGTATTTTTCCATCTTGAGCCCATGAAATGACCTTTAATCTAAAAAATCTCAAAAGCGGATGCTTTTGGTATAGCTTTTTAGCAAAAATCTGCAATTATCTTTAAACAGTAAAAAAATGCATGCCTGTAACTCTATAGAATGAAGTCTTAATACTAATCCTGTTTATGGCATTGCCAGTGTGTGCCTTGTTTTCCAGACATCTCACCTGAATGGGTGGCCTTCATCTGATTTCTGGATAGCTTGGATCACACCCTTATATATCCTAAAGCTGATAGTCACAGAGAGCAGGGCCAAGACAATGTAGGCCGTTACACTCACAATGCTGAATACTGTCAGTGAGAGCAGCAGGAATAAGCTGGCACCAAACACTACTCCCGTCTTCTTCATGTCTCTCCAGTAGAGGAGGTCAGCCACTAAAAATGAGAAAAGGAGAAATCTGAAATTAGAACATTATTTTATCCATTTGGATTTGGCACATTTGCTCCACCTACAAAAAAAAAAATGTCTCTAAGGTAAAACCAAAACCTAAAGTGTTACAGAAAGATTAACTTCGTAAGCTGCATTTTAAACCCATTCTAAACTGTAAATTAGAATCAGACCTGCATCTATTTACCATAAATTTCCCCTCATGAAAATCTGTTTCCTTCATGTCCAAATCAGTCTGGCTATACAAGATTGTTCAATCTCTCAAGCCCAGTATAGCAGACTTCTAATCCAAAACAATTTTCTTAAAAATCATCTTGAGGGCTTTCAACTTCGTTCACTGCATGATATAAATACAAATAATATAAAAAAATCTCAACACACACTCACTGAAATGATACTTCAAAAATGTAAAAACATTTATTTGCAGAAAAACCACTAATTCAAAAAAATGTTAAGCAATAAAACTATGAAAAACTACACATAGGAGTTCTACAACTCTGCTTTTAAGAGATCTCTCTTCGAGAAACATAATGAAACTATAATCTAACCTGGCTATCATTAAAACAAAAATTTCCTACAAAGCCAAAGACAAAGGGAAACAGCCTTTAGATTACCTGAAAAGCTACTTCTCTTTGAGAGTAGATAAATACAATGCTATAAAAATGTAGGTGTCAAAGAAAACGAGAAAAACTAAATTTGTTACACTGTTTATATAATGTTTATTAATAGTAAGGAATCAGACAAAGCCAAACTTAGCAAGTTTGCTCTTGGCCTATGGTCACAGAGACCCTGTGGCGATCAAATATCCATAGGCCTGCGGTCTTAAGGTCGAGCTATGTACAACACACTAAGAATTCTGCAGTGTGTCAAAGGGTTCTTGAATTCACAGGCTAAACATAATTTGTCTCTCTCTGGATTGTGAACAACTGGGGAACTGGGGGAGGTTAGTGTCCTTATAGTAACATAAGTATGGGCATATTCTTGAGTACAATCTTAAATACCCGTTAAATTTTTAAGATAAAAAAGGTAACAAAGAAAAACCACATTTCCAGGGGCTGCTCTGGTCTTGAGGTTCTCTAAGGTATGTAACTTTCCTTTACTGTTAGGGGTACTTCTGCGGGGAAAACTATGTATGTGAAATGTAAAATGTTAAGAGTGTCTGACACATAACAGGGGCTCAACATTTATTTAGTATACACTTATTCTATTCTATGATTTGATTTAAATACTATTTTTTTTAAGATTTTATTTATTTATTTGACAGAGTAAGAGAGCACAAGCAGGGGGAGCAGTAGAAGGAGAGGGAGAGGGAGAGGGAGAAGCAGGCTCCCCGCCAAGCAGGGAGCCCAACACGGGGCTCGATCCTAGGACCCTGGGATCATGACCTGAGCCGAAGGCAGACGCTTAACCATCTGAGCCACCCAGGTGCCCCAAATGCTATTAATTTAACATTTTATGATTTACGGTTTTGTGTTCAACCTCTAATTTCAATTCTTTATTCACATTTTCCCCTATCTCAAGTTCGTTCCAACCCTGCCTAAAACATCTACCTTAGTTTTCTTCTATTCAACTAGTTTCTACTATTGTACCAATATAGTAGCACAACTGAGAAATAACCAGAACTTGAAGTAGTGCATCTATGCTATTAAAATGACATCATGAATAATGTCATATTGAATAAAGAGACAGCAAGTGATGCTAACAGTTTTGTGACATTTAGCAAACATTTATTGAGCTGATACCATTCAAGAAACTCAACCTAGTAGAATGAATTAAAAACCTGAAAATGGGGATGTGGACTTTAAGGCCCTGTCCAACTCTAACACACTACAATTCTAGGAAGACAGTGACATGTAAAAACAATGACAAAAAAATTATAAGAAACTGTTGCACCATCATGAGAATTCAGAAAAAGAAAAAAACTGGAGGAAAACTTAAAGATTGTGAAAAAGACAGAAGTTGAGCTGGGTCCTAAAGAATGGGTAGATCTAGAAAACGTAAAGATGCAGGTCTCATTATAAGTCTCTGCTAGCAATGGTTCTCCTAATTAATGAAGTTTTGATTTTTTTTTAATTTTTTAAGATTTTATTTATTTATTTGAGAGAGAGAATGAGATAGAGAGAGAGAGCATGAGAGGGGGGAGGGTCCGAGGGAGAAGCAGACTCCCTGCCGAGCAGGGAGCCTGATGCGGGACTCGATCCCAGGACTCCAGGATCATGACCTGAGCCGAAGGCAGTCGCCCAACCAACTGAGCCACCCAGGCGCCCTTGATTGTTTTTTTAAACAGGGTACCTGAGAGGGTGGGGGATGCAATGATAAAGATTGCTCTTGGTAACATAATTCCTTCCTGTGAGGCTCCCCCTGCTCCAAACAAAGCACCTAAGAGTCTGGTGTTGGGTCACCTACATTCAACAACTGGCTCCATAACTTACTCGCTATGTGACCTCAAGCAAGTCACTAAATCTCTCTGTACCTCAGTTTCTGTATCTATAGAATGTGTATTGCAAACAGGAATGATCCTATTGAGATACTATGAGGATTGAGAAAATGAATTAACAAAATTTTTCTTTAATAAGATAACAAATATAATGCATTTAATACAGTACACAGCATATAATAAATTCTTAATAAATGTCAGGGCTGTTATTTGTTGTTGTTATTATGAACACCATCACAGTCACTATCACCATTCTTATCAAGATATTAAATATAAAGAAAAAGAAAAGAAAATTTCAACCTCATGATTAACTTGCAAGTTAATAAATCATATTGCTGTTATAAACATGGTACTTTAGAAGCCACGTGGAAAAGGATTTTCAAACTTATCTAAGATTTCACTAATACAGAACAAAAAGTCGATAACCTAGAAGAATCAGCAAAGTAAAGTACACCTCATATTTTTACATGAACAAATGCTGCCTTTAAAAATGTATGGTTCTCTAAGTGCTCCAAAACATTTACTAACCTTCGAAATCACTACTGGTAATAAATTAAAATAAATGCAGATATTTCTCTATTCCTTACCATCATTAAAAACCATCCAATAAAACCTGATTATAAAAGAAATGACTTCAGACTTGATGACTAACCTAATTACCTAAGAGTTATTGTCTGGACAGTTTCAATGACTAGATAAGAATTATTTATAACTGGTCTATGATTTCTATATAGATATGGTAGAAGAAATTTCCAGTGGCTAGGATTCAAGAGACCCACAACCTAGTACTGGCTCTGCAACTGTAAAACTCTAGATGAGGCTCCCAACTTCTCTGGACCTCAGTTTTATCATCAGTAATCAGGGCATTAGATAAATGATTTTTCCTTCCCCTTCAGAAACTAACACACAGTCAGTACAAAGATACACAATCAGTCCTGCATTCAAATTCCCAATCAGTGGATCTGTATTAATGAGATTTTATTGCTGTATTATCTGTGCCAAATACAAATTTTAAAATATCTTCCTTTTTAGTTCTAGATTTTTTTAAGGGGAGAAGGGCTTAAATCATACCAGTCTTTTGAAATGAACCTTACTAAAAAACGCTTTCTTTTTTTAAGTGTCAAACTTTATCAAAACTTTAGGAAAACAAAAATTCATATTCCTACAGTTTTTCAAGCAATTATAAATTATATCATTATGGTCACAGTTTGATAGAAGCTTAAAAAGAAAAAAAAAAAAAAGACTGAGAAGCTACACACCTTTTAATCCTGACAGATGTTTCAGAAATCTTTTCCAGGTTGCTGATCTACATTCTCCACACCTCCCTTTATTTCCTGAGTCAGTATTTACCAGGTACTCACATTGTGCCAAATACTGTTTATAGACTATATAACATTATCTCTTTCAATTATTAAAACCCTAAGAGGCCAGCTTTCAGACAAGAAAGTGAGAACCAGCTCTTACATGACTGGACTCAGATCACTTAATTACTAAGTGATAGAGCATGGATTTCAACACAGGCTTCCTATTGATAAAACTCATATGCCCCATGTATGATGCCAAACTGAAGGTTCAGCACATTAATGTTCTTCAAAATGTCACACATTTGCATGCATAATGAATAGGCAGAGTGTTGGCAGGTAATCACCATATGTGAGATGAATCACAAAGGCCAAGAGAGTCAAGGTAAAACTAACAAGATAGGTTAATTAATGAGACACAAATTTTAATGTGAATACTTAACCTACAGTTAAATCCAAAAAGGAGGAAAGAGCTCTATTCCAATATACCTGAGGCTATTTTCCCACAGTTGAAAACTATAATCAAGTTGTGAAAATAACATCTTTTAAAAGCTATGTGAATCTAATTAAGTAAAATTAGAAAGTATATCCATGCAAAAGAACACTATGTAGCCAGTAAGGACAGTGAGGCAGATCTCTATTACCAAAGAAACATGTCCGTATTGATAAATAAAAACAAAATGTTACAAAAAGATTCATATAGTCAGATTTTAAAAACTTAGGATAACAATGAAGTCTGAAAGGATATCTAGTAAACACAGTTTGTACCTCTGGGTAGTAAGGGTAATAGATGAGTTTAACTTGCTTCTTTATTTCTTTCAATGCCATTTGAAACTGTCTCCCACCCTCCTTCATGGCAAACATGAATTACTATTAAACTTAAAAAAAAATTCACCCTTTCCATTCCTGTTCGATATCGCTAAAGAACCTTATAACACAAGTGTGGTTTCCCAATAGGTTTTCCTATGGGGAGAATATAATGTATGCTAGCTTAATAAATATTTAAATCCAGGTGATAGTTAAATTTTAACAGTATATAACTAAGTTGGTAACTCTGGTGCTTTGGGTTGAACCAACTCAATTTCCCCAAAGTTGACGATACAGGAATATCCATATACAAGGTCCAGTAGTATTCAGTGATCACAGCCTAAAATAAACTTAACTGCACGACGGTACAGTAAACCCTAACCTACTATTTCTTTCTGCCTTTCATATGATTCCTAAGAATAAGGTCTTTTCAATAAATGGAAGAGCTCTGAAAATCACAAATGTAAGCTATACATATTACATAAACATATGCAAAAGCTATATAAGAATACTCAAAGCAGGTATCTTGAAAGCCTTGTTGAAACAAGCCTTAGGAATGCTCTGGTGGAGCCACAGAGCTTAAAGCACTCAGGAGGAATAAAGGGAAGAGCAGGAGAGATAAGACAACTAGGTAATGTAGGTCATTCACAGAACAAAACGAATATATGCCAGAACAGGAAGGTCTGAGAGGCAATCTGCACTGTTACCAGAGTCACTGTGCAAAATATAGAAGGATTTCAGTATTTTTATGTAAAGAAATTTAAGATTGTTAATGAAGCTGCAAGGATGGAAAAATATTACATTATAAAAATATTAGCAACAGGGTTGCCACCTTAACAGTCTAATATTTCTAGTCTCTCAGATTCATTAAATTGGTTTTAATGAAGAAATTTTGGAAGATTCCAGGATTGTTTATTCTCAATTAGAGGGGAGTAGTCATTAAGTTTTAATAAAATCCTGAGAAATATATTCAAATGCTGTGGCTTCTAATATTCATCAAGAGATTTATATCCATTAATTAATTTAGATATTCAATCCTGCTATCAAAATCAGGCAAAGACATCGCAAGAAAACTACAAACCAATATCCCTTATTAATACAGACATAATAACCCTCAACAAAATACAAGCAAACTGGATCCAGCAACACATAAAAAGCATTAGATACCATGGCCAAGTGGTATTTATCTCAGAAATGCAAAACTGGCTCAACATATGAAAACCAGTTAATATAACACACCATATTAATAGAATTAAGGTGAAAAACTGCATGATCATCACAACAGTCACAGAAAAAGCATCTGACAAAACCCAACACCCTTTCATTATAAAAACTCTCAACAAACTAGTAATAGAAAGAATGTCTTCTGGCTGACAAAGGGTACACAAAAAACCCACAGCTAACATCATGCTTAATGCTGAAAGCTTTCCCCCTAAGGCCAGGAACAAGACAAAGATACCCACCCTCTCCACTAATCAACACTGTCCTGGAGGTAGGAGGTAGAGCAACTAGGCAAAAAAAGAAATAAAAGACATCCTGATCATAAAGGAAGAAATTAAACTATCTCTATTTGCAGATAACATGATCTTGTGTATATAAGATCCAAGGAATCCACAAAACAGCTACTAAAATAAGTCCAGAAAGGTTGCAGGACAGAAGATTAAATTAATATACAAAAATCCATCTTATTTCTATAAAAGCAATGAACAGTCTGACAATGAATTAAGAAAAAAATTCCACTTAAAATAACATCAAAAAGAATACTTAAAAACAAAGTGAAAAAACCCCCAAGACTTAGAAACTAAAAACCACAAAAATATTGTTGAAAGAAATTAAAGAAATAAATGGAAAAGACATCTTGTGGGGCGCCTGGGTGGCTCAGTTGAGCGTCTGCCTTTGGTTCAGGATGGAGCCCCGCATCAGGCTCTCTGCTCCACGGGAGGCCTGCTTCTCCCTCTCCCACTCCCCCTGCTTGTGTTCCCTCTCTAGCTGTGTCTCTCTCTGTCAAATAAAAAAAATCTTAAAAAAAAAAAAGACTGTGTTTATGGATTAGAAGGCATTATTATTAAGATGGTAATACCCCTCAAACTGATCTACATACAATACAATCTCTACCAAAACCCTAGCTGCCTTTAACAGAAATTGACAAGCCAATTGTAGACTTTGTATGGAAAAACACAAGGTATCCAGAATAGCCAAAACAATCTTGAAAAAGAACCACAAACATGGAGAAATCATACTTCCTTTTTCCAAAACTTCCTACAAAGCTACAATAATCAAGGCAGTCTGGTGGTAGTTGCACAGGATGGACGACAGATCAATGGATCAATGGAATAAAATTAACAATACAGAAATAAACACATTCGCAGTTGATTTCAACAAGGGTGTCAAGACAATTCAATGGAGTGAAATTTTTCACAAATGGTGCTGGGACAACAGGGTATACAACTGCAAAATAAATGAAGTTGGACTCCTACCTTCCACCATATGTAAAAACTAACTCAAAATGAATCACAGACCTGAAAAACTTAAAACTATAGAACTCTTAGAAGAAAAAAATTCAGGTGCACATCTTCATGACTTTAGATCAGGCAGCAGTTTCTTTGATAAGACACCAAAAGCACATTCAGTAAGAGAAAAAAATTAGACCTCATCAAAATTAAAATGAAAAATTTTGTGCTTCAAAAAACACTATCAAAAGATTAAGAAGACAGCCCACAGAATGGGAGAAAATATTCACAAATCAACCATCTGATAGGAGACTTGTATTCATAGTATATGAAAAACTCTTACAACAGTAAAAAGACAAATAAGGCAATTAAAAATGGGAAAAGGGTTTGAATAGACATTTCTCCAAGAATATATACAAATGGCCAATACGTAATGAAAAGATGCTCCACATCATTAGTTACTAGAGAAATGTAAACCAAAACCATAATCAGATACCACTTCAGACCCACTAGAATGGCTAATATTAAAAAGAGGGACCATAGCAAGTGTTGACAGGAAGTGAAAAGATTGGGACCCTCTTACATTGCTGATGGAAATGTAAAATTCAGTCACTGTGAAAAACAGTATGGCAATTCCCCAAAAAGTTGACAGATCTACCACACAACATAGCAATTCTACTCTTAGGAATTTCCAGCCAGAAGACTAGAAAACCTGTGTTCACACAAAAACTTAAGTTCAGAGCAGCATTATTATATATAACAACCAAAAAAGAGGAAACAACCCCAAATGTTCAAAAATTGATGAATGGATAAACAAAATACAGTATATCCATACAATGAAATATTACTGGTCCATAAAATGGAATGAAGCACTGATACATGGTACAACACGGATAAACCTTGAAAACACGATGCTAAATGAAAGAAGCCAGACACAAAAGGTCACACATTGTATGATTCTCTCTATATGTGATGTCTAAGAACAGGTGACTCTAGAGACAGAAAGTAGATTAGTGGTTGTTAGGGGCTGGGAGGAGTAGAGATGAGGAGTGACTGCTAAGGGGTATGGAGTTTTGGGGGGTGTGGATAAAAACGTCCTGGAATTAGATAATGATGATGGTTGCATAATTCTATGAATATACTAAAAATCAATGAACTGTACACCTAAAAAAATTTAAAAGTAAACTAAAAAAAATTCTTGTTTTTAACATGTTTCTCTACTAGGCTGTAAACCCTGCAAGAGTCATGTTGCCTTATTATTATCTACCATACCCACAGATAAACTTTCAATAAATATTACTGATAGATTAGAATGGATGCATACTTTATGCAAGTTGTAGGCATGTACTAATTTATTCAAAAAATTTTTCTGTGCTTTGGATTTCACATTAGTTTTATTTAAACTATTTTCAGATATCTACACTTAGTAACAAATAGCAATGCTTTCAGATAACTTATAAAACAGTAAATATCGGTTTACAGCCTTGTCTCTTCTTACTACACCCTGAAGGACTGATGAAAGCCTTTCATCTTTATACTCCCATTACCTGCTTCATTAAGATTTGCTGCATTGTCTAAACAGTGGCCAGATTATTCTTAGGAACAGAAACATTTAAATTTAAAACTATACCATTTTCAAATTAAAATAAAGGACATCTTTAAGAAATATAGGGTCACTAAAATGCTAACTTGGGGTTCTTCTGTAATTACTAGTTCTGTTTATGAATAGACTTTAATGGCCTCTTTATTCTTGAGATAATAAAATTAACACAAACGGCTTGTACAAGAAAAGCTTATTAATGTTTCATGGTTCCTCAACTCTCCTATACTGAAAACTAAAGTGTTAATCATGCAAGGTAACCTACGGTAGCCTTAACTTTAGTCTTTTATAAAATATTCATGAAATATCCTTTTAAAGATCTGAGATTATTTTAACACTGCTGTCCTCTCATAACTGTGGGAAATGCTTATGGACTATTGTACTAAAATAATGCTGATCCATTTAAATAAATTCTGGTCATTTAGAAAAAAGTGATTTACTCCCCGCAGTAGTGCCCATTTTTATTTTCAAAATAAAAATCTGAAAATTTTTTATTCTGTGTTTTGTGCAGTGTTCAGAGCAGCATCCTTATCAAACTAAAATTTTAATTTGAAAACAACTCTGTACACTACCATCTTTTCTTCAAAATAAAAACTTCTGGCCCAATATAGAGTAAGAAAAGTTGCCTACACTTGGTAATCATAAAATGTCATCTGTCATAACTAAAAATAGTGCTACCGTGCATGCCTTACATGCAAAAGTCATCCAATTACATTTTGCCTCAAATCAAATTCTTACTGAAGCTCTTCCTTGAATAGCCTCAAGTCAGGTTTCAATTTTAAAATCTTTTGTCTAGGGGGAAAAAGTTGAACTAGTGGGTCCTAAAAATACTGGTAGGTCAGGGAATGGCTGGCAGGACAATAATTACTTCCTAAGCAAAAGCAAATATTAAGTTTTCTTTAGTCAGGCAGTAAGATGGGAAATTAATAAACAAGTATACATTAGAATGATAATAAAATGTTATTTTTCAGGACCATAATCTTTAAATAGGTAATTATGTATTTATTGGGAATCATAATCCTTAAATTCTTCTCAATGGCCAGGAAAGTGACTAGAATTTAGAGCCGATCATTTAACCCTACATAGTAAGCTCTCACCTCTACCCAGTAAGCACTCACCAAGCTAGTTAAGTGACAGGTAGAACGTCCAGAAAAAGATCTGTATAGAATGGGAACTTAACTCTTCCAGCAAAGACAGTTAAGAGGGGCGTGAGTCCTATTTCTTCCTTCAATTTACCAGCAGTATGACCCAGACTAGATCACTTAACCTAGTTTCCCCCTGTATAAAAAATTAGAAAATGGATACCAAACTAAGTAGTTAGTTGAAGCTGAAAAGAAATTTCACACAATGGAAATACTTGGTGAACTACACACACTAAATAAAGGTAGTATCATAAAAGACAAAGTCAAGCAGGGCAATCAAATATTAAATGCAATGCTTCACTAAGCCCGGATTTCTTGAAATATGAATTCAACTTTCTCTGAAAGCACTGCTAATTTGGTTTCAGTGAGCAAGGTTCAGGTTGATGGATACCTACAACTGCTACAAAGTATCTCAACCAAACAGTTGGCAAAAAATACTGGCGTCTCTCTTGGCCATCTCCTCTTCCTATAACTTGAGTTTCCTGAAAGATCACGCACAATTTTGGGTCCTTGTCTCTTTTATCACTAAATCTTTCCTGTTTTACTTTCAACAACATTACAATGCATTGGCCAATTTCTACCACCACACATCTGAGGAAAAAACAGTTTAGGTAAAATCAGCATAAATTCTATACTTGCCTTTTCTATAATTTAGTAATCCCCTAATCTGAACAAGGAACTGTCCTGAGTACTTTGCATATTGAGGCCTAGAAGTATTATTAAATAAACTATGTAGGGGGCGCCTGGGTGGCTCAGTTGGTTAAGCGACTGCCTTCGGCTCAGGTCATGATCCCGGAGTCCCGGGATCAGGTCCCGCATTGGGCTCCCTGCTCGGCAGGGAGTCTGCTTCTCCCTCTGACCCTCTCCCCTCTCATGCTCTCTCTCTATCTCATTCTCTCTCTCAAATAAATAAAATCTTTAAAAAATAAATAAATAAATAAATAAATAAATAAATAAATAAACTATGTAGGGTCACAGATTGAAATTCTGGTCTGACCACAAAAGCCTCACTTTCTCCATTATACCACATTTTGTATTTAAAGGAGTGCATCAGTACTCATACAGGCCTCATTTGTTAAGTTAAATTCACCAATTTAATTAGTTCATGTGGCTTTCATACTTCCTTTAATCTCACATTCTATTTCTAGCTTTATTAGAAGGCAAAAAATACAGCAGAAAATAATTCTAATTTCCCACTTCCAATTTCTCTAAACCACAATAATTTTCCTTCCACAGGAAAATTTATATAGCTAATTCCATTTTCTCTAAGGTAAAGCTAAATAAAAGCTTTCAGCATGTTAAATATATATATTCCTAACCAATGATTCTCCCTACCTGTGCCAATGTGAATAATCTTTAGTTGTAAAGGATGTCAAAATAAGGACTCTTCCTATAAAAAGCCTGTTAGTTCCAGTAAATTTTGGTAAGCATGCAGTTATTTATTTTAAATTACTAGAACTGATCAAGATGTACACAAATGTAAATATGAAATTAGAACAGACATTGGTTCAATGCATAATTTACTATGGTTTAAATTTTATTTCTTGTTGGCATCCAAGCATTACATCACAAGAAATAGGAACCAAACCTTAGAAATAGGAAATCACTGCTCAAAATCCTATTTTCTACTAATAAGAACTAAATGGAAAACATACTGTTCTGTAACTCTAGAAACTTGAAAAGCTTAATAGACTGGAATATGGGGAGGGGCTCAAAGCAAATTATTAGTACAAAGAAAGAGAATTAACTTCAATACTAGGTAAACTAATTATATTTATACAGACAGCCCATAACTTAGATGGTTCGACTTTAGGATGGTGCGAAAGCAGTACGTATTTAGTAGATCTCATACTTTCAATTTTGATCTCTCCCTTGGCTAGTGGCACATGGGACGCTACTCTCACGAGGCTGGGCAATGGCCACGAGCGGCAGCTCCCAGTCAGCCACGTGATCACGAGACAACTTATAAAACCATTCTGTTTTTCACTTTCAGTATAGTATTCAATAAATTACATAGACAGTCAATACTTTATTATAAAAGAGGCTTTGTGTTAGATTATTTTGCCCAATTGTAGGCTAATGTAAATATTCTGAGCACATTTAAAGTAGGCTAGACTAAACTATGAGGGTTAGTAGGTTAAGTGTATTAAATGTATTTTCAACTTACAATATTTTCCATTTATGATTCATTTATCAGGATGTAACCCCATCATAAACTGGGTAAGATCTGTACGTCTATAACCATTTATATCTACCATATTCACATTGAATATAAATGCTCACTGGAATAAACAGCTGATAGTACAAATGAGGTAGTATTCACATCAGAATGCTAAAACAGACCAGAATAACATATATCAAATTATTTTAATTATTTCAGTGGAAAAAATAAACAAATGGGTGCATCCAACAAAAAACAGCTATAATTCCTCTTATTCTTATGAAAATCGTAATTTTAACAAGTCTTCAGTCTGAGAACAGAAATTCCTAAATCTATCTCAATGCTCAACTCTTAACAATGGATTTACAGGGATATCAGTAATATCTGATAATTTTTAATCTTTAAGTTGCTTTGAGCTCAAGTAAATGCTCTATAGAATAAAGCTGATAGTGGTGATACAGTATTTGAGGAGAGACAATAGTATTTTAGTGTCTATCAATACCTTCCATAAATGCCTAAGTGGTGACTGGCCTGAAACGTGAAAGCCCTGAAGATTTAAAAACATACGTTTGTACATTTTACACACACACACACACACACACACACACACGTAACAAAAGTCAGCAACAACCATGATGAAGCAGAGAAACAGAAAATTTGGTCTCAGAATACTGTTCTGAAGATGCAAAGAAGAGAGCTGGTTAAATTAAATTTAGTAACATTGTTGAGCCTAAATTCTAGCAAGAGATGAGATCAACTGAATAAATAAAAAGGGAACCTGGGGGATACCTAGAGACCAAAATAAGAGTTCTATTCACTGCTTAAATATTCTTCCTACGTGCAAGCATGTAATCCAACCCCTAAGGACCAAGAGAAATTATTCTCCTGGCCCACAGAGTCCTCACTAGGCTTAACATTTTGACAATACTCAAGAACTAACCACACCTAACCTTCTTTCACTGCTAGTGTGAAAGACTACTGCCTATTTTACTGCAGAATGAAGACCATACAAAAAGAGATATACACCATGTTCAATAAGATGACACAGACTATATAAACATGGGTCGATTTAGTAGGTTTTATATTTTTCAATCTTCAGTTGTTCTAATAAATTGTATAATAAAAAACAAAAGCCCCGTGTCATCAGCTATGTGGTCCTGAATAATTTAATCCCTTTCATTTTCTTGGTTTCCTTACCTGTAAAATGAGAAAGTCAGAATAAACAACTAATAAGGTGCCCTGTCTGCACTTTTCAAGACTGTACGTATAGGGGTCAAGGCCAGGACTAAACCTAGCTGAACGTCAGAGCTCTCAGCCTCTCCCTTCACTGTGGTATACAGACCAACAAGGAGACCCAATGATGAAGCCACCACTGCTTCCGACTTCATGGAATTCATGGCTAGATACACATGTATATCCAGATACATATCTATATACCCACACAGACATCTATAGAAGATATATAGGTATCCTGACTCTTTTCCTAGCCTCTAAATTCCAGGAAGGCAGAAACAGTGGTGGCTTCATCACTGCGTCTCCTCGTTGACTCTGCACAGTTTGCAGAACAATGGAGTACCTCCACCTGAGAGGATTAGTAAAGCCCTCAAGGAAGACTAGGCCTTTGATTAGTATGACTTGAACAGAATGAATGGGAAGAAGGGGCATTCTAGACAGAAAAAAAACACAGCAAATGCAAAGAACATTGAAGGCTGGGGACAGAGTAATGAGAGATGGGATTATAAAGGTTGGGACTGAGCCAGGGAATGCCTTCTCAAAGTCCAGGATAGACAGTATGAACTTTTAAGTAAAGAGAAACCTCTTAAGTGCTATGATTACAGGCAGAGTTCAGGAAGATTAACTTGGCTGTGACACATAGGATTTAGTGGAAAAACCAGTGAAAGAGTCCTGGTGAGGAATTAGGAATACCCAGACGTGGATAAATAAATAAAACAGAGAAGATAATTTCCACCATTCCTCCCACTACATACCCATACAAGACTTTGAACCACATATAAAAGAAAACATTTGTGAATTTACTGTTTTTTAATATAAACCTTGCTCTCATCAAGTGATTTTACTACTTAAAACTGACAAAATAACTGTTTCAGAATTGAAACGATCAGAAATGCATACGTAATATTTAATCTTGGCCAAAGTTTCAGGACAGACACTTTAATACATTTGTACAATATTCTGTACCATCTTAAAAAATAATACTGTGTATCATCTTTCTGGAGGGCAATTTTGCACCATGACCCAAAAGCCTAAATACTGTAACCCAGCAATTCGGAAATTATCAGGATAAAAACAAAGATTTATATTCATTTTAACACTGTTTATACTTGCAAAAACATTAGGAATAACAAATTTTTAACTAGATGGGATGTATTTATGTATATATAAATATATATACATTTTTGTAGGAGATTTAGGTGTCTTGAAGACGAAAACTTTTGCTTCACATGGAGTGGTTTTGTTCTGATGTATTAATTTTAATGGTGTGTGTGTGTGTGTGTGTGTGTGTGTGTGTGTGTGTGTATGTTGAGGGGGTCATATGGTACGTTTTGCTCTGTAGTCTTTCACTAAATGGGGAAATGCCTTTTATTTAAAATATATTCTACATTGCTTTAATGGCTAATGGCTATATCATTCTAAGTATGTACTATTAATTCCATTGCTCAATCTTCATACTACACAGCTTCTCTGTAGTATTTAACCATTCAATTCCCAATTCTTTATCATTAAACTTGTCATTTCTCTGAGCTTCACAGAAGTTCTATAGTCACTTCAAATCTGAAGCTTCTAAAACCGAACTTGGCATCATTTCTGCCATTTCCTACTGATACTGAAAAGCTCTAGCACTTCCAATGTCCCATTCCAATGGAAATCATGTTGTCCTCCGAGTCCCTCCCTCACCCTAGTCCCACAAATCTATGCCAAATGTCAAGTATTTGAGTTTCTCAAATCTGTCACTTCCTTTTCATGCCTATTTTCAGGCCAAGTTCAGTCATTATTTGCTTTAAATCTGGGCACAAATACAGTCTTCCTAACGGCCTCTACGTTCTCCTCGAATTTCTCTTACACAGCACCCCCAAACCAGTCTTTCAAACCTGTTGTCATTTTATCACTCCTGACTTTAAAACTTCCAAAAGCTCTTTATTTCCTTCCTGGTAAAATCCAAAAGCCAATGTCTTCTGCAATCTTCTCATAAGGTATCTTCTCATAAAACCAGACAACCTCAAAACTGGAAGCCTAGAAATCATCCAAATGAGGAAACTGAATGAAGACCCAAAAGGGTAAGTTTCTTACTATGGCCAAAATTAAGTTACCAAACCAGAAACTTAAAAACCTAAATCAGTATTTCCTAAATTTGCCTGATAGTAACACAAATGACACCAAGATGTTTAATATACAGATGGCCAGGCCCTTCCGCTGTAAATTCTGATTCATTAAATCTGAGTCTGATCACAGGAATCTGTATATTTAAAAAGCACTAGGTGATGCTCATCTTCAAGGAAGTTTGAGGAAACCTGACCCCGATCTTGCAAATCTTCTATATTCTTTGACCATGTCGATCTATCTTTCAACTGCTGTCTTATACTCTGTTCTTTCCAAAAAGCTCTACTCACTGTCTCAATTATACCTTGTTTAGAGGTTATATCATGCTCCCACCCTACCCAAACCTCCAAACTTTCCCATTCCTTCCTATTCTAAGCTCTTCACAATCTTAAGCAATGCTTTCCATATAACTCCAATAATCAAGTACCATGTGGATTTCATTTGTTGCAATTATGCTGCTAAGAATGGAAAATCAAAGATAAAAACACATGTAAGAGAATACAAATTAATACTGGTTTTAGCCTGAAAGACAAAATGTCTTAAATACTAGTTAATCAGCAACAAAACAAAACAAGAAAAAACAAACTTTTTAAAACATTGAAATCAGAGTAGCTCTCACTTCTATTATACTATTGTACTTCACCATCGTTAGATGACTGTGTTTCAACCTTGGCACTTAAGGTAAGGAGGTAACAGTAAGAAAAAGGGGGGGGGGCGCTAAGTTTTTTTTTTTTTTTTTTTTTAAGTATACCCAGAGTCTAGATCTGTTTCTCTTCTCTATTTGTCACACACTTCTAAAATGAAAAAACCTCATTTCCTCATAAAATCGGGAAAAACTCATTCCATGGCAGTTTCACCTCCTCAGTGATTTCCATTTAAGTCGTAATCTATAATCTAAAACGTTAATACTAAAATATAACTTCACCAATAAATCAGAAAAATAGGTAACAAGCAAAAAAAAAAGACAAAGACAAGCACTAAAATATTAGGCCATTCCATTTAACATACAATGTGAAGCTCCCCAGAGATATCCAAGAGTAAATGTGACTTTACATTTAGTGCCTAAAAATAATCAAAATAAATTTCTGGCATAATATGGGCTATACTGGATCTTAATTGCTCCTGTCTCAAAATATCCCTCAATTAGTTCAGCAAATAAATAACTTAAGATGTTATTAAATAGTCTAAGATTTAAATTATTAATACAGAACCTTAGTATCTGCAGAGTAGACCATGATGTAACTTTTACCCATTTTTAAAGCTTTTTTTATTGTATTGTTATCACTACTCTCAATTTTAATTATCAAACACTAGTGTTTCAATTCACCTTTCATTAGGTCAGAAGGATGAAGAAATAAAAGTCCTTCTCTTCATTAAATTCACATATAAAGAAACCATACAGATAAAACTCCAAAGCTGTATTGTTTTCTGGTCTCTAAATTCTAACTATAAAAATCTTTGTCTCAATGTGAACTCAATCTCAAATTCACCTTTTCCCCAATTTATTGAACCAATTTTTAAAAGGATGTTATGAATGTTACTGTAATTAGCTCCACATACTGCTTTTAGAAACATTATCACCAATTTTGCAAACAATTCTGCTATAGAAGGAAATAACATTTTTTTAAAACAACTATAAAATTTAAATGTGGCCAGAAAAAAAAAAAACTGTGTAATGCCTACCTGGACTACTTAAAATAGCTCTATTTTTAAGACAATTTATTACAAGGGGTCAGATATATAGCTTACCACCTTCTCTTTTTTTTTTAAAAAAATGGCACATTTAACCATCTACATAAAATATTTTTAAAATATTCATTACAGTCAACATTTTAGCACTTATGGGCTTAAATTCTTACACAATGACCCACTGAGACTTGAAAGGATCTGCTGGGCTTTCAAGCGGGAGGAAAGGGGATCAGGATCAAGATCACTGATTGGTTATTACAAGGACAAAGGTTAGAGACTTAAATAGAGACATGCATTTAAAATTAGTGTGTATACAACTTAATGATTTCAAGATATACAAAAATATAATCTACTTAAAATGTGACTGGTAAAGACATTAAAGGTTCAATCAGATTTCCAAAGAAGAAACAAGCTTAATTGCAAACACAGTACCCTACTACCTACAAAAATCTTGGATAGAATTTCAACTACACCAAATCAGCTTTAAAAAAAATACTCCGTCACAGAAAATATGTCATTATGTAATACAAAGATAGCTGTGTGAATTTATCGCACCAAAGTGCCAACAAATGAAACTACACTGTTTACAACGTGCAAGATTAAAGAATAGAACCTAATCAACAATAGGATTGCAAAGCCTAAATCAAATGCCAGTGAAACAGAACAGCATGACATTTCCTCATACACAACCAAATATAAAAACATATGAAATAGCTGTTTTAATCTTTAACTTTTAAAGCTTTCATAAGCTCCATTTCCAATCCAAAATATATCTAAAATTGCAAAGCTTATTCATAGCAATATATTATTGGTCACATAAAAACACTGAATAGAAGATTAAAAAGCATATACCCTTATCCTTCCAATTTTTCTTCTGACAGTCCATCTCTTGTCACGATCTGCCCTCCAGATGCAATTATCAATTATGCATACCAACAGAAAAGCTGTAACTGCACAAATCTACCCTGTGAGACATGAAATACCGGTTCCTCAACCGAAGTCTGCAGTCTCTGCTGCACAACTGCAGCAGGACTGAAGTCACCTGACGTCTTCTGGGTGTGGAACAGTCTGACGCAGTGCAATCTGTAACTAGGCTGCTAATACTCAGGCACTACCGCCTTCCTCCTGTGTGTTTATTGTTCTAATCTTTTGCTTGTTGCTCATACCAAAGGGAGCTACTTCTGCAGGGGGAGGGGCAGGCTACCAAAGAAAGGCAAGAAATGAGAGCTGTTCTTTTGGCAGAGTTAACCACTGAATATATTTGAAATGCACTTACAGCCACATGCAATTTTTTTCTTTTCATAGATGGGTGAATTATGCTGTTGGTTTCAGTTTCATTTAAAACTCTAAAATCAATAGTTACCTAATAAGATAAAAATGGACTGATCCAAAGAAGGGTAACAGCTTAAATTTCAAGCCTGAGAAACACTGAATCTCTTCTTTCTCCTGAGTTTATTAAGGCTTAAAGCATTCAGCGTTTGCACCCTTATGAGGGTATGAGTGGAGAATCACAAAGTCAAATTATTAATATTTGCTGAATATATTCTACTTAAGGAAAAAAAGGTTTTATTCAATTTCAGGAGTCTCATCTTTCTAATGTAATGCTATTTCTTCTTTTACAATAATGGAAATCTAGACACTTAAAAATATATATTTATTCCTAATCATCACCTGCTACAACTCAATCTTTCAATAAATATCTATTAAACATTACTGCAGGTACTATTAATAGACTCTTAGCTTGAAGAGAAATATTCATGTGCTAATTATATCATTTGCCTTGGGAAAATGACATAAGACCAAACCAAAATTTTACTGATAAACACAAAAACAAATCTATGTATAGGACTTCCAAAATTTTTGCTCAACTTTCCTAAAACTGGCATTCATTCCAGTGCAGAATGTCTTTACTAATGTTCCACAACTGGTTTAACTGATGCAAGCATTCAACGAAGCTATAGAGGCAATATTTAATGACAAATCAGCTAAAATGTTCTAAAGTGTGTGATAGGATAAAGTATTATAAGATATATGGCCTATGTATAGAAGTACATACTTCTGAAGATGATATAGCTACACTGAAATTGGCGTATTTTCTGGAACTTGCTATAAAATTCTGCAAAATCCTTAGAATCAGAAGTAGTCTGGTCAATGACTCAGTTCTTTCCTATCTGCCTTTCTAACTCCATACATAAATAAGGCAAAGCAATTTTTAAAGAGAGTCTACTATTCGATGCTCAAAAGTTAGTATCTAACTTAAAATTTTATTCACTGGACTCGTGTACAATGTGGTATTTGAGAACCCTGTCGCAAAGTCAAACAATGGCTGAAAAAGTCTGGCTTCTCCACACAGTACTTTGAAATCTCAAACTATTCAGTTAAGTATCAAATATTTCCAAAATACTATCTCTAAAAATGAATCCCTTGAAACTGCAAAGACATGTAAATACATTAGCATTAGGATAAAGCACTCAAAAACAGTGCCCAAACGCTGCTTTCAAGACAGAGATTACTGCACAAATAGGAGAGAAAAAAAAGATTTCTTGAGACAAAGGTATTTGCTATTTATCCTATTCATATCTGCTGGTGCTTGATTTGATTCAAAACATTTAAAAATAGTTTCAGAGAGCAAGAATGTGTGATAATAATAACCATTCATCTAAACGTTAAATACATTTAAAAGCTCCTGGCAGATTTAAAAGTCAAAGTAGGAGCCCTGAAATTTGATCTTACATACTGATACCTAATTCTTTAATTTTTAGGGTCTTTGCATTTGAAACTATTAAGTTTGCAGGAAAAACTAACTCATATAAATCAACTGACATTTTGCCCATTTCTTTCTTAAAAAGTTTTAAAGGGGTTATGTTGAGTTTGGTTAGCTAAGCAAGAGAAGTACCGAAATTTAAAAACCTGGTAATACAAATCTGTTAAAAACATAAAGCCATATGAGCTATGCTTTTAGTGAGGATCAAATGAATTAGCATACGCAAGGCCTTAGGACAGTCCCTGACAAAAAGTGGGCCCTATATAAGTCCTAGCTATTTAACACTATTATTATGCTACAAATAACAATCAAGCTAGTAGGAGATAAGGTACATAACACATCTAAGAAAGCGCATATATGAAGCCATTCAATTCTAGGGAATAACCCAATACCTTTCTAAACAAGTACAAGAATACACATACACACACACACACACACACACACATTATTGTGCTTTGCTATACAGTTCCATTATACTCCAGCTCAGAAAAATTTATACATGGACAGTTTACAGGTCCTACTCCACATTAAATCTCAACATAACAGACAAAGGACATAAATCTGTTAAAAACTTACCTTCACTTATTTTGTTTTCCTTCAAATACTTAATATTTTGTTTAAAAAATGAACTCTTTCAAGGACAATTTTCAAATAGAACATACATCCCAACTTGTAAAACAGCACTTTGAATATTTGGGACAGGAACCGATTTTTACCTGAAAAGTAAAAGCTTCCAAAGGAGGAGACCACAGAAGATTGGGGAGGGTGGGTGACGGAAGACATTCTCCTTTTTAAAATGCAAAATTAGCCTTACACAGAACTTTTGAAATAAATTTTCCAGAGTTCATGTTTGGCGACTTCCCACTCCTCAATATCCACATCCCCAGTAGGCAAAGCATGACAAAAACAAAGAAAACCTCCCAAGCATAACCCTAACTCCTTTCCAAAGGGTACCATGCTCTAAAATCAGCTACACTCTCTAGATTTTTCTTCTCCTATCTCAAATCAAAACTCTCATTTTCTTAGCACACTTAACCTCAGTAGTAGGAAAATCATGTGATTAAGTCAATTCCTACTAAAGAATAAAAAAAATTCCTTTCTCTATAACCTTCTCATGGAGAGAGGGAGAGAGAGAGAGAGAGTAAATAGCAGGATTTCAGACTGAAGACTGTACTTTGGAACAGGCAGCAATATGTAAGCTGTAAGTCTGCTCCAGCCAGCCTTCCCAAGATATTCCTCCTTTCCCATTTCTTTCCTTCCTCCTCTTCTGAACCCCAGAAAAATTCAAGTTTTTGTTTGTTTTCTTTACAATATTTAGAAATCAAGGGAAATAAATGAAAAAGAGGTGGTCATTTGGATTTAAATAGTCTCTAAGTTGGGGAATGCTAGTGTACAATTCTTCATAGCTAAAATAAATACTTCTACTTTCTGGAAACAGAAAACAAGAATCTTTTTTTTTAAATAATTATAGTTACACAGGAGTTTTAAACTTATTTCAATATTTAATTATCCTGAGCTATATACAAAAATATAAAACTAAACATATGTCTCATTACTGAAAGGTATTAAACAATGCTGTTTAATACCACAAGCTGTACTATAATGCCCTCTATGGACTAAATTATAGCACTTCAACATTAACTATTAAATTGAATCTGAAGACATGGAGAAACCTTTGTCTAGAAAATGAATGGAACACAAGTTCAAATGGCAAAAAAATAAGAGTATTTTAAAGTCTATAAACAATTTCATATAAGTGGGGCTAAAAACAAATACTAAAATCCATAGAAAAACTGAAAGTGATATACTACTCACTAAGAACTAAAGGCTGGCTTCACGTATTATAATCTAAAATAAATATACATATTCCAAAAGATCCAAAACATTTTAAAATTCAGAATCAAAAAATTAATAGTCACTAGGCTCTGAACAGATCTTGTAAAACTTATAAATTTTCACCAAACCACACGGGTTTGGGGGAATCTTTAAGGTCATTCCATGTTTAAAATAACATGACTCAAGCATTTGTCTGATTCAGTACAATGTGTCAAAACCCTTCTATAAAGTCATTTTTAAAGTCATTTGTTAATGTAAAGCAAATATCCACAACTCACTAAATTTCTCTGGTCATCTGAATTTATTTCCTACAGTCAATTATAAAGCATTCTGTAGACCTATTTTCTATATACAACACTAGATGGCACCAACACCCATCCAGTAGATTGCTAATTCTGGGCATGCAGTCCAACAAAAACTGTGTTCCCAATTTTCTGAGTCTTTCCATCTGATACTAGGGAACTAGAGATCAGAATATGATGGCAGTAGAAAAAACAACTCCACCACCAAGAAAGCATGTGATCTCTGACCAGAATTCAAAATCAATTGTAAATAGCTAAGAATCAGGTATAAAAATAAAGTAATAGATACATACATACATATTTTCCTTTGTGAAAACTGAAAATGTCCATTAAAATGTATAGTAAAATAAAAATTGTTCTCAAAACTATAACATAAAAGGAGCTGTCATCCTTTGTAAAGAACTCTCATAAAATCAGAAACAGATGAACATCTAAATTTAAAAATGGGCAAAGGGTATGAACAGGCAATTCACAAAAGAAATAAAAATAGCCAATAAATACATGGAACATGTTTACTTTCACTAATAATCAAAAATCAAAACTGCAAGATACCACTTCATCCTACCAAACTGGTAAAGGTTTTTTTTATTTGTTTGTTTTTTAAGTGTCAAATACAGGCTGTCTGGAAGGATACCTAAGAAATAAGTCATATATCAGGACTCTGAAGGTGTATGAGGTGACTAGTTGAGACAGGAAGAAGACTTACTGTCATTGTGCTCTTTGAATTTTGTATAATGTGGAATATTACCTAATGAGCAAAAGAATAAATAATATCAATTGTTGGTGATAATAGAGAAATGGGTGTTTTCTTTTATAGAGGGGGGAAAAATCAGTACAACTTTTCTGACAGCCAATTTTTGTCAAAACTCTTAAAAATGCTCATACTCATTTACCTAGGGTTTATTTCTAGTAATTTGTGGAAAAGAGTAATTCAGATATGTAAAACATATTTAAATATAAAGAGGTCAATGACAGCATTATTTATAAATTAAAAAGTCAGAAGCCATCTAAGAATCCAACAATAACAAACTAATTAAATCATATGCAATACCAAGGAACACTAAACATTAAAAAATCATGCAGCAGAATAATGACATGAAAATGTCAGCATTACATAAGATACTGCTAATTTTTTTTAAAGCTACAAACCATGTGTAGACTATGATCCCAATTTGGCAAAACACTTACTTTTTCACTCCATCATAAAGTATCCATACGCACAGAAAACAGACTAGAAGAATATATTCTAAAATATTAACAATTATGTCTGGGCTATATGATTACAAATTTTTCTCATCTCAATAGTTTTCTCTACTTCTCATATTTGTACAATGAGCATGTATTACTGCAGACTGTTTATGTACTGTTGGTCCTGATAGCAGGTCCTTCAGATAAATTCTGACTACTGAAAGTACTGAAGCTCAAAGAGATTAAAACATCTGCCCAAGGTCATACAGCTAATCACTGATAAATCCAGGATTAGAACTCAGGTCTATAAGATGCCCAAAATGAAGTTCTTTCAACCACACTATATTTAGTGTTATCTAACTTTTATGGTACATATTTCATAACTGCTAATTATGAAATATATTCTTATATATATTATTTTTGGTACATAGAGTACCAAAAATATGGTACATATTTCATAATTATTTCAATCTGTATTGGGCTCATAGTAAGCACTAAATAAATCCCCATTAATCTGACATTTACATCACATTTAATATAATTGATTGTTTTATTAACAACAGTCCATCTCTAATTTAGCTATATTGTAAATTTACTAACAGATTTCCAGTTAAAGGTATTTCTACTCAATTTGTTAGATTAAGCATTTTAATTTTTCAGGGTACTTAAATTTCTTACTTTTATCAGATTAACTGCTCAGTGTCATAATTAAAGTCCAACTAATAATTATCAAAGAGTGTCCTAAATATGCTCCCTAAAAATACATTTTAACCAAAATATCAAACCTTAATATCTTAATGCTTTACAGAGACATTTCAAAGGCTATATAGTAAATTTGGAAAAAATGTTTTAAGTCATTAACACTATCTTAAGAAAGCTCTTATTCATGAACACATTTAACAAGCACATATAAATTTGCAAAGGATCATTTTCAATTCTTTATCTGGATAAATGGGCCCTTTTTAAGTGAGTCTTTTATTAAAATGGCAATACTACTTGGTTATTCTTAGATATCACACAGTTTAAGTATAATGAATGAACAATCAAGTTGGTGGTGGTTTACACTTCATTCACCAATAGTTCCAACAAGTCAGGAAAACACAATCTATACTCATTTATGAACAGAAAATATTCTGTGCATTATTGGCAAACCAAGCAACCAACAAACATATTAAGCAATCACTATCGTTAAGTGAAGATCTAAGTGGTTTGATGAAGAGACATTATTAGTACCTTTCTTTACCAATAGCTTACCAACAACATAGACAGCAGTTGTTCACACAAGAGGGTTATTCAGTCTCCACATGGAAGCAAAAGTATTACCTTCATTTTGATATCCCTACATACGGAAAACCATGCAAGAAAATGTACATGATAAACAACTTTCTTGACTTTTTAAAAATATCTTACGTTAGTTAATGCCTCAACACAACAGGTATGTAATAAAAGAAAAGCAACCTTGGTTGCCTGCTAAATTTAGGACTAACCATTCATTCCAAAATGGAAAACAACTGAGAGGGGACAAAACCTAAGTTGGAATCCCAGTTCTTCACCTGCTGGGAAAAAGATCTTCCTTGTGGAATTAAGTGAGAATATAAATAAGAAAGTTAGCCCAATGTCTGCAACACAGAAGTTCAAAACTATTGTGCTTACTATATAATTTGCTAAGTAACCTTGCAAAACAAGACTAAGTCCCAAAGTTAGGTACTGTCATCCATAAAATGGTTCCTTCTTTCAGATTATGGAGGAGACTAAATATGTGAAACTGCTTCATGTTTAGGAGATTTCCCATAAATAGCGGTCTCCCCTTTCCAGGTAAAATGGTAAGTATTCAGTTTCTATTCTGTCTTTCAAAAGTCTCAATTTAAAAACCTCCAAAATAGAAAGAAAACCTAAAACTGAAAGCAAATTGAAAACAAATTAATCTAACTATATTTCAAATGAGTATTATAACCACACTAAGGTTGGGGAAGAGGAAAGAAAAAAACTAATTCAAGTAACTTGTGCTTGATTATATACATTCAATCTTGGGAGGGTTGGAGTGGTAGATTTGCAAAATAATCCTCAATTTATTTTACCGTGTCTACCAGAATCATATTAGAAAACATTCTAAAACTATTTAGAAATATTAGAGGATTAAGCAAATGAGTAAATGTATTGATAGTGTTAGCAGCCACGTTCTCATTACAGAAGGAGCATACAAATATGAAATGAAGGAAGAAAGAAATAATCTTCTGGGAATGGATCAGAATTGGAGGTATCTGTGTGAACTCATGATTTCAAATACATGTATGTGTATGCGCTTAGGTTTATTTGTATGTATTTTATGTTTGTATATAAGCATTTCCTACCTCTGTCCACTGAAAGGCTAGAATGGGAAGACCTCAAGGAGGCAAGGAGTACAACTAGGGTCCAACTCTTGATCTCTAATACTATTCCCATGAATAATGGGTATCTTCAGATATGATACCATGAGAGAGGTAGGGGGTACTACACCATCTTCATTTTGGCCATGAATCCATAATCTCAATCTAATCACTGAGAAACAGCAGACAAATCCAAAATCAGAAAGTTCTATTGAAAAGGGAGAGAGGGAAGGGCCTATGTTCTTCAAAACTGTTAATGTCATAAGAAATAAATACTAGAAATGTAACAGATAAAAGAAGCCAAAAACAACATGACAACTAAAAGCAAATTTTGGCCCTAGATTGGATCTTGTAGTAGAGGACACATTATTGGGTTAAAGGTCACATTAGAATATGGATGGTAGATTAGAAAAAAGTACTTCATCAATGTAAATTTATGAAATTAACGGCTATACTGAGGTTATGTAAGAAAATACCCTTTCTGAAGAATTTAGGGATAAAACAGTGTATATAACTTACTGTCAAATGGTTCAGGAAAAATAAGGATGTATTTAGGTATCCATATCTAGTTATTTATAAAGGAGGTCATAACTGATAAAGCAAATGGGGAAAATGTTAATAGATTAAATTTAGATGAAGACAGTAAGATGTTCTTTGCACTATTTTTATTTTTGCTATTAAGTTTGATGTTACTTCCAAATAAGTTTATTTTTAAAAAGCAACCATCCTTTAAAAAAAAATTCTCCTAAATACCATTGTTTATTTCAAGTCTACTTAATTCCAGTCACAGAAAATTTAGCATCTAATGTATCATAAACCCTTCTTTCGCATAGATTGGTTTTTCAGTTTAGTTCTCACAAAAATCTAAATGTTTCTTTTCACTTTGTCACCCACGGCCAGTCTGCAAATCCACTATGTCCTTAGATGCAAGTGAGTAGGTTTCTACAAACTGACCATAATATCCATACACATACGCCTGCCCCAAATACACCAAAACAGAGCCTCAAACTTTTTATCATATTTTATATAAATGAACAGTCCTATGTGTCTACTCACATTTGCTATCTGTAACTTCCAAAGAATCTTCTGTTCTGCAAAGCCACTCCTAATATCCCAAGGAAGAGCTAGCCTCTCTGTACCTTATTATGTGTTGGTGATCTTCTACTTCCAATCATTATACACTTATATTCCTAACCTGACATTCCTACGCCAAACTTCCATGCCATCATCTAAGGAAAGCATTTCAATTGTCATGTGGTAGTGCTGCCTGTTAGTTAACTATTCTTTTCAGAAGTTTCACTATCTTGGTCTATATACAGTAGTATAAGTGTACACAATTATTGGAATATTTTATCTTCTACCTGTTGTTTTATTTTTAAAATGAGTGAAAAGTAAAAAATGTAAGTGCCAATAATAATCACAGTATATTTTAAATAAAAATAGAAACCATAAATCTTTAGCCACAGATTTTTTTAAGTAAAGAAAGAACATATGAAATGCTGAGCCTAGATCAAAACCTGCCTCTAAACAATGAAATACAGTTAAAGAAAAAAAAAATGTTCTTAATTTTGACCTGAGAAAAATCAGTATTTACATTTTATTATTAAAAATAGTTTGATAAAATTCCTTTATCAAGGGAGAAGAGGGAGAGTAGCATTCATTTTTTTATGACAAATTTTATCCAAAAATATCAGTAAGGCATCAAAGCCTACATCATACTATCTTGCTCATCCTCCTTACAAAATTAGCCTTTCTTCCCAAAATTAAAATTGAATTCTGCCAACAAATGTCATTTTAAGAAAACAAGGAGAATAAATTGAATAATAAATTATCTGAGGAAATTAATATTTTGTTATTTACTATTTATTAATGCTTTAATGTTTAAATGTATCTTCAGTAATATGACACCAAAATTTTAAAACACACCTAAGTATATCACAATTAGGGATGATATGTAATTTTTAGCCATCTGAGAATACAACCGCCCTAATGTTCTTAATAGTCTCTTGCTACCCTTTGGTACATTTGACTTCAGTACACTTAACCATGGTTTTTCGAAGATGGGGAAGCACTTGTACCGTTATAACACATGTTACAATGTTTAGCCATGTCCTTACCAGCCTGTTTTCACCAGCTGACTGAAAGTTGCCTGAGGGCAAGACACTTGTCTTAGTCCTCATTTTCCTCCACACCTCCTCCAAAAAACTGGTACAATGCTTGGTATAAAGCACCGTAAAGCAACTATCCACTGCTTAAAACAAATGCCTATTAAAATTAAAGTCAAAGACCCATTAAGTCACAAGGACCTAATTCAATCCCTTTCTTCTTACAGAGAAAGGCAATCTATTTCTAGAGAGATAAAGTGGTTGTCAGTGGTACAGCCGAGACTAGAACTCACATCACCCACAGTGTTATTACACCACAATGGGTCTCCTTTGCATGACTTCTGTAGCATACATATACTGGGGGTATCCAAAGAGTTTTCTATTCATTACTGAGCTGCTAGGACACTTAATTAAAAAAAAAAAAAAAAGATTGAGTAAAAGAAGCATGAGTAAGTTTTCTCAGAGAAAAGACTTCAATGACTATTTTCTAAAGAGAAACGCTCAACCACTACTTTGACTTCCTTCTTCAACCATCCCTACTTAGGCTTCAAAGGCACTGCCCTCGGGGCGCCTGGGTGGCTCAGTCGTTGGGCGTCTGCCTTCCTTGAGCTCAGGTCATGATCCCAGGGTCTTGGGATGGAGCCCCGCATCCAGCTCGCTGCTCAGCGGGAAACCTGCTTCTCCCTCTCCCACTCCCCCTGCTTGTGTTCCTGCTGTCGTTATCTCTCTCTCTGCCAAATAAATAAATAAAATCTTAAAAAAAAAAAAAGACACTGCCTTCTTCCTTTACTTAATTCTAAACTATTAGGCTATAATCAGCACAGGCCAACATCCCTAGGTTTAGTAAAAATCAACCCAAGGAACTACTGACTCCGGAGTGCTCCAATCTACTAGGGGATTGCTAACAGTAAGTTCTGGGAGGCAATGTTGGGTAGAAAAAGTGGGATTTCACCGGTTCACCAGCTGTTACAAACCATTGCTCACATCACTGTTTATCTGTGGTCTTCACCCACACTATATCATTACCATGCTGCTCTGGGATTCTCAGAGTCTTCTTTCTACCATTGTCTCCTAAGCCATTTTATTGTGCTGTTTAAAAAACCCCATTCCAGGCACGCCTAGGCGGCTCAGGCGGCTCAGTCAGCATCTGACTCTGGGTTTCAGCTCAGGTCGTGATCTCAGGGTTGTGAGATGGAGCCCTGCATCTGGCTCCAACTCAGGGCAGAGTCTGCTTGATATTCTCTCTCTCTCCCTCTCCTTCTGCCCCTCCCCGTGTTCTTGGTCTCTCCAAAATAAATAACTCTTTAAAAAAAATATCTATTCCACTGTGAACTGTCTCCCCTAATCTTCAGCTTCTTTGCCACTACATCCTTTCACTAAAACCCGGCTCTTCCTTGAGGATACTGCTTTCCCCATGTAACCTAAATGGGGGCTGTTTATTCTCTTCTACTTGCACACTCGAGGGAGGAGGAGAGAGGTCAGTACCCTTCTTAGCTCCCCAGTGCTGCTTCAAGACTATCTCGGAGGCCTTGGGCAAAAGTCCTAGTTATTCAGCCCTGACGTTCTCTATCTGCTTACTGCCTCCATCTACCATCCTGCCAGCTGACCCACTTGCCCTTTTACCAAAGTCTTGTGTCCCTAACTTCTAATCTTTTCTACCCCAAGTCTTGCCATCATCCTGGGTGACTTGATGAGAGCAATCCAACCTCTCAGCCTCATGGTTCACTTGACCTTAGCTCTAGCAACCTTCACCCCACTCAACTACAGCCCTTGCCTCATGGCCAAACTTTGGCCATGATAATCCATCTGGAATTGTAAGTTCAACATCCAACCAACAAATACACATGCACAATCCTACTTTGACCACAACCTTCAACTATTCTGGTGTTCATATTTTTATTCTTTTTACCCTTAGTTCTTAGATCTAATTTGGACCACAAGTTCTGTGACCTTCTATTTGCCTATCAACTCCCCCTGCGCTCTTCTTTACATTCTTCAACTTAGATGCCACAGTCCATCCCGTCAAACTACTATTACCTTCAATTCCTTTGATTCACTGTCCTTTCACTGGGCCAGACCCCTCTTGCAAAACACAAGCGTGAATCAATAGAAGCATCCGCCTTCCCTGAACCTATACCCAGGATGTTAGGCACAATTGAAGAAAAATCATCCTGTCATACAGACTACCCTTCAATCTTGACTGGACTCTTGATACAAGGCCTTTGTTTCCCTAGTCAGACCTCTTCCACCCAAGCATGTTCCAGTTCATTCTCAGCAATTGACCTAACATACCACTTTAAAGAATAAACATAAACCATCACACTCTTCCCTCAACTTCCAGCCATGAAACTAGCAGGAACAACACCCACACTTTCCCTTCCATTCACTACAATCAGTGTCTTCCAAAATTGTTCCTTTTTTAAATGCCAATTCCTCCACCTGAATTCTAGATCTCATCTCATCCCATCCCATCCCTTCCTGACTTTCTACTAGCACCTTTATTTAGACTTCCACTCCCATCTTTAAGAAAACAAAAAGGCCCTTCCTTAACTCTATCCTCTACCGTATTCTTGCTATCATTCTTTCTCCAAGATCTTAAACTTTTTTTTTTAGAAAGAGAGCACAAGAGCAAATGAGGGGGAAGGGCAGAGGGAAAGAGAGAATCTCAAGCAGGCGCTGAGCGAGGCTCCATCCCACAACCCTGAGATCATGACCCAAGCTGAAATCAAGAGTTGGATGCCTAACCAACTGAGCCACCCAGGCACCCCATGATCTCAAACTTCTTAAAAATTATCAACATTTAGTATCCATTTACTCAAGTCTCCTTCACTCCTCACCCCTAGCCCTGCCCACCCACACCACCTTGCCATTGTTATGCCAACACCTTCCCCACTTTTTGACAAATTCTCGTTCCTTATCTTAACCAAGCTCTCTGGCATTTGATAATGCTGACCAATTTTTCCACCTTTAAAGCTTCCCCTTTTCTTGGCTCTCCCTAATTGATACCTGTGGCTTTAATTATGGTCTCTGAGCCCATGATAAATATACACATACAGCCAAGGTGTCTCTCAAAAGCTTCATATGTATAACATCCATCACTTCTTGAAGGTCTCATAGTTACTTTAATACCAAAATATTCAAAACTGAATGTATCTTCTCTCTTTAAACCCATTTTATTCTCTCATGTTCCCTAACTCAGTTTCTCATACTGCCATACATGTATTTGAAAACACAAGGAACTCAGGGTTCCTGGAGTCATCTTTAACTTCTTCCCTTACCCTTCATGTCCACATCCAATCAAACATCAAGTCCTATGTCTCCATGCTCATCCCACTGCCTTAACAGTCATAATCTCCTCTTTCTTAGATTATAGCAACAATCTCTAACCTGGTTTCTCTGCCACCGGTACTATCCGTCTCCAAAACCTTAGTATACTCAATAAATAGTAATCACTACACATTTTTATAGAAAACAAAGCTAAATTAGAATGCTAAATAAAAAACACATGTGCAAATCACTCTACACACATCAAGTGTGTGGGAAATGTAGTGTTAAAAGACAAAATGACAATCCCTACTTTTCAGAAGAATTCATAACAGCATACCTCAACTTATACTTTTCAACAAAATGTCTGCTACTCAATATTCTTAACTCTATACCTATTACTGGAAAATACAGCAGTATAGTGAAATACTGGAGACATGTTACAGAAATGTGCTTTCATAAAAATTTAAAATGAAGTAATTTCTGGGAAAAAATAGTAAATACATCTGAAAATATTTTGTTTTAATACCTCTCACTCTTCGTGCTATGAAGAAATACTGAAGGAAAAGAAAAGAAAGACATGAGGCCAATTCTAATATAATCTTCTAGTTACACAGTGTAACATAAAAAGGAGCGATGAATAATTGTGTGGAAAAAAGTAACAAACTACAGAAATGATTCCTGAAAGTATAGTCTTTGTGTGGAAAAAAGTTACAAGCAAGGGCGAGTAATGAAGAGTTAAAAAAAAAAAAAGCACTAAAACTTCTGGAGACAGTAGAAAAGAATTCTTATCAATGTGATATATTAGAGACTCTAAATATAATATACTACAGAAAATGTAGTGGAATGCTCCATGACCAGTCAAAAGGTGGTAAGAAAGTACAAAACAATGTATGGACTGATTACCTGAAGTTTTACTCAGCTCTGCTGAAAATATAGCAGATGGTGATCTGTTCTCTCGCTCTGTATCAGAAGGGGTTTTTTTCTCAGCTTCTTTCACAAGAACTGTGGGTTTGACTATACTGCCTATTTTTGTTTGAGTGGCCAAAGCAGAAACATCTGGAGGCAGTAAGGGCACCTTCGAGATATCAGACCTATCTTTGGAGAGTTCATCTGGGACATGGACTTTATCTTCATCTTTAGGTTGTACATTCTTGAAAGAAAGGTCGTGAGGTAACTCTGAGCAAGGTAATGACCCAGCTTCATCCTGGACATTAGCAATCTCACTTTTGTGGGATACTTCTAGATCAGTGTGTTCCCCGGTTAATTTAGCAGAAGAATCAGTTTTAGAACTGACAAATGTAGGGAACTCATCTATAATCTCAATTGGAGATGAATCTGAGAATGTTTCACTCTCCCTTACTTTTGCTTCCTTTCCAATAAATAAGCCATCATCTGAATAAACTGCAGTACTGAGCTCCTTCATCTGCAAAGGAATTTTCTCCTTTTGGGTCAATGTTGAAACTTCATCAGGTGATAAGGTATCTTTTGTGGTATCTAAATTGGGCTGAAAAGATTCCAAATACGGCTTTCCCCCCTCAGGTGGTAGTGAAGCACTGAGTTTTTCCTTATTTTCATGTTCTATCATCGACTGAGAAGTTGTTTCCGTGAGATTTTCGTTCACAAGTATCACAGCTTCATCTTGTTTTTGTGGAACTTCAGGTATTGAATCATCACTAAATAAGTCCACTGGTTCAGAATCAGGTGAGGAATCCTCAACTAACTCAGAATGATCAGCCACTGACTGTGTAACTTTTGCTATTTCTGAGTAATCAGAGAAATCTGAAGATGGTTCAGTAGAGAGTTTCGTTTCTTTAATTAAATCACATGCAATAGATATATAAGGAGCTTCTGTTTCTTGAGCAGCTACATTAATACTTTCAGGCTCTTTCATTTCTTCCTTTATTCCTGATACATTTTTTAGTGATACATTCATGGCCTCTTCATATGGTGGGGGATTTTCAGGCTCAAGTTTTATGCTTTCATAATTAACTGAAGGAGGAGCTTCTAATTGTGGTGAACTGGGCTGCACTGCAGAAGCACCAGCACCAGGAACTACAGAATTTAATGGTGCTTCCATAACAATGTCAGGCAACACTGGTGAAGGAGTAGCTTCAGATTCTTCAAAAGACGGGCAAAGCTGTGCCGCCACAGGGTAGAGCGACTCCTGCATAGTTTCTGATGTTTGAACCAAGTCCATTTTTGTTTCAAAAGCAATCTTTGTACCTGTAGCCTCACTCAATTCACTTTCACATGCTTCCTGTACTAAATCTGGGGTTAGACCCTCAGCCATGTTTGCCACTACTTCCTCAGTCACCTTTGACAAATTATCTGTTGTGACATAATCAGCCTCAGAATCCTGTGTTGCTACAAAGAACGGGTTTGATGTTTTGGTACTAAAATTCTTCTCTGTTACAATTTGGGCCTTTTTTTCTTCTATCTTTTTTTCATCTGTCTTATTTTCTGAAGTATGATCTTCCAACAAAGGAAAAATGTTTGTCGAAAGGCTTTCGGCTGCTGTCGGGTTAAAGGGGGCACATGTGATATATGCTCCTGAACCATCTCTTACAGCTTCTGGTGTACTGGGGAAAGAAGTATCATCATTACTGCTTTCACTCTCTTTTTCATGATTTGTTTGCTCAGGGCTATCAGCAAAACATTTCTTATCCATTTTACTCTCTAACTTGCTCTCTATATTACCTCCAGCAGCCAACACATCACTATCTTGCTTCTGAGTATCTTTCACATCCCAAACTCGCTCAAATGGTTTGAAGTCTGCATATTCTTCCCTCATAGGAGCTTCTGCTGCAATTCCCTTTTCACTGAAACTGTCCTTTGTTTGTTCTGGAGACATAGCTTTGTCCTCTTCTTTAACTGATTTATTAGTAAGGGCTATGGGTAACTCTTGTTGATTACGAAGGATGTTATTACTAACTAAATCCTCTTTTTCATCTTTATTCTCTTCCCTAGGACTTGCAACTATTATGGCAGATTCTGCTTTTGGAGAGCCACTGAATGATAATCTCATTTCTGAGTATTCCAATTGTGAAAACTCTGTTAAATCTCTGTCTACAAATGGATTTTTTGCCTTCTCTGTGAACTCTTTAGAAGCTTCAGTTGAGGTTTCTTGAAGTGTTCCTCCAGTGGCTAATACTGGTAAATTACCAAGATATTCATGTTCTTTAAAAGAAGCAGCTGAGAGGGGAGACAGAGAAGGAAGAGAAGCAGTAGTTTCAAGCAGGACAGATGGAAAATCCTCTTGACCAGTGGAAACAGTGTTACCTGGCTGCTCCTTCAAGTCCATTATTTTTTCTGTGACCATGGACAGAAAGGAAAGTTAGAGAATGCCAGCGTTCTCAGAGTTAATGCAAGTTTTATGACAGATTCAAAATACTGTTAGTAAAGAGTTAATGTTAACTAAAATTGAATGTTAATAACAATAAATAATCAAGCAATCTTGAATCATTACTGAAAAAATTAAAGCTATTGTCAATAAAACGTGCATGGCTACAAAGGCAAATACATGCTATGAAAAGGCATAAATCGAGTCTCTGAGAAAAAAACCTCAAGTATAATCAACTGAGAAAAGCTACTTCCAACTAGTTTTAGAGGAAGACAAAAGAATTTTGAGAGGAGAGTTTGACAGTGCAGAAAAGACACTGAATAATTAAATGCCAAAGAGTGGCATTCATTTCTATAAAAGCCTTTCAGCTATAAGTAAGAAAGCCTTTCAGCTATAAGTAAACTGCATTTGGAAAAAAGGACTAGTCAATATATAAATGTAAATCAAGGGTCCAAGAATTCCTTACATATATCCAATTTATTAATCAGGTTCTGCCCATTTGTCTCTTGGACACAGCATATAAAATATAAATTTCAACTTTTTCAATAGACAAACATTCTTGGAACCATGCTAATTTTTAGTAAACTCAAACCACTCTGTACAGAGTTAATAAAACTAAAGAGTTAAAGTTAGAATACACAGAGGATAAAAGGCTAGCAGAAAGAACTTGCCTGCAGAGGAGTGTATCACAGGCTCAGATGCAGCAGGAAGAGCAAAAAGTGTCTCATCTGAAAAACAAATAGAATACAACCTCAGCAGAAATAAAGACAGAGTTTGAAGGAGACTAAAGGTAAGAGGAGCAAGCAAGGGTTCAGTTTGTAATGAGTTAACACAAAACTTGTAAAAGAAAAAGCCAAGATGGAAAAGAAAAAGTAGTACTATCAGTAGTACCATTAATTCAGATTAAGTTATCATATATATTATAAAGATGATTAAATGATATCCATAGAACCTATCATTTCTCAAGAGGCAATAACATGTTTATGTTAAAGAAATTTCATAAACCAAAGTGGCTTTAAGATATTATTCTTCTCAGTTAACACATGGCATCCAAACTTTTATTCACATTTTTCAGATAGGTAAATTTTTTGCCCTAATCAAAGCCAAAAACTTTAAAAAAATGTATTTGAATAAAATTAATAATTACTTTTGCTTAATCCTTTTTTATTAGCATATGTTCAGTTCAGAAGAACACTTTCAGAGAATCATGCATATTTTCTTATATTCCAGGTTGTCTATCTCTAAAGAAAAACATTCTAATAGTCACTGTACACTAGTATGTGAGGACATTAGTGCTATGTACCACTGTCCAAATTGCTAAGAAAACACTGTCATTAGGAAGATAATTATTATCATCAGCCTTGTTTTGTTTAAAATTAACATTGAGGGATACTTGTTATTCTTTTTTTTTTGAGAGAGCGCGCACACATTATTGAGGAGAGGGGCAGAGGGAGAGGAAGAATCTTAAGCAGGCTCTACACTCAGCACAGAGCCCAAAGCAGATCTCACGACCCTGAGATCATGACCTGAGCCAAAATCAAGAGTCCAATGCTGAATCCACTGACCCACTCAGGCATCCCAAGGGATACTTGTTATTCTAAATGCTTTACATGCAGGAACTCATTTTATTCCCTACAACTCTATTGTTGTAAGTGGAGTTAATATCCCTGATTTTACAGGTTAAAAAAAAAAAAAAAACCAACAAAAAAAACTGAGTCACAGAGGAATAACTCACTCAATACATAACTAGTGAGACTCCAGGCTATTCAACTCCAGAGCTCATTTTCTTAAGCACTACATCCTGTATGTTATGAACTGAATGTTTGTGTCCCCATCCCCCCAAATTCGTATGTTGAAGCCTTAATCTCCAATGTGATAGTATTTGGAAATGGGACCCGTTGGGAGGTCATTAGGATTACAGGAGGTCATGACGGTGGGACCATGGTCTGATAGGGTTAGTGCCCTTATAAGAAAAGACACCAGAGAGCTTGCTTATGCCTCTGTGATGACACTTCCTCTACTTCCCCACTCCTCCTCTCCCTCTCTCTGAGCAACATTCAGAAGCCATGTGAGCACACAGTCACATGGCAGCCACCTATAAGCCAAGAAAAGAGACCTCAGAATGAAACCCACCCTGCCCAAATCTTGATCTTGGACTTCCGAGCCTCCAGAATTGGGAGAAATAAATTTCTGTTGTTGAAACCACCGAGTCTATGGTACTTTGGTGCGGCAGCCTGAGCCAACGAATACATTACATACTGGCATATTAGGCTTGCACAATGTCACTTTATATCTGCAGTTGGAAGATCTGGAGCTAAAGATCTTCTGTGGTTTACACCAGAGAAAGACCTCTAGAAAAAGACAATTTGAAATAGCCCAAGGAATGACAGGAAGGTATTCCTTTGGTGCAGAAGACCTAATAAATCTGGGCATTTCTATCTGGAAGGACAAGCTAGGCAAGGTTGATCAACAGAAAAAAACAGAGATGTGGCTATCGTGAACATGGACATGTCTTCCAAAGATACTCCCCTTAATGAGAGTTAAATTCACAATGTCATATAAATTTTAGATAAATCCATGTTGGGTATGATACCATATCTAAAAGATTCTTAGATGGGGTAATGAGGGGAAAATCCATGGTATGCATTTAAAAAGGTCTTCTTATAACCTAGAACACTAGGTTGGATGGGCAACTCATCCAAACCAATAAGCCAAACCACCTTATAAGATTTTATAAAACATACACATGTGTACACACTTTTTTAAAAATTTTTTTTATTTGAGAGAGAGAGCGAGAGAGCGAGGGAGCGTGTGTGAGTGGGGGGAGAAGCAGAGGGGGAGGGTTAAGCAGACTCTGCACTGAACTCAGAGCCTGATATGGGGCTTGATCTCGGGACCCTGAGATCATGACCTGAGCCAAAATCAAGAGTCAGAGGCTCAACGGACTCAGCCACCCAGGCGCCCCAGGGTGTACACATTTCCAAAAGACAACTTACTATGTTATCTTCTTTGATACAGTTTCTCTTTTGTAAAATGAGGGAATTTGAGAATTCCTTTTAGTTAAAATAATGTATTATAATCTTGTATAAAACTGAGATTTGGGGATCAAAGAACAGAAACAAATAATTACACAGCTGCTCCATCTAAATAAAAGGTAGCAACTCCTTAACAAAAAGGCTGTCTTTTTCATCTAGTTAATATAATTAAAAGCCACTAATGCAGAGGCCAGTCTTCTTGGAAAGTGAACTCGAAACATGTTACTGTTAAAATTATGAGGGAAAACAAATTACAACTAGAATTGTGCCAAAAATTTTAAGTATTTTTTAAAATGTGTCCTTATTCCTATCTAATACCAGACTCTCTTTCATAATGAAAACTATATTCCTGGCACTTGGTCAAATGACAAAATTTACAAATTGGTATTTCAAATATTCATTAATTTTGAAAAAAGAAAAATCATAAATTTAGATTCAGTCCAAAATTAACCATGAAACAAGTATTGCATTTCTAAAAGCACTTAGAAAAAAATATCCAGAAGAGGTCACTACCATTTGGCCCTCAAGAATAGAGTTGCTGTCACTCCTCCTAAAGTTATCACGGGATCAAACTGCCTGGGTTCAAATCCCAGATTCATCACTTAAAACTGTGTGACCCTGAGAAAAATATTACTTATCCCTTCTGTGCCTCATTTCCTCATTTTTTTAAATATTTTATTTATTTATTTGACAGAGAGAGACATATCGAGAGCAGGAACACAAGCAGGGGGCATGGGAGAGGGAGAAGCAGGCTTCCCGCAGAGCAGGGAACCCGATGTGGGACTCGATCCCAGGACCCTGGGATCATAACCTGAGCCGAAGGCAGACGCTTAATGACTTGAGCCACCCAGGCGTCCCGTCATTTCCTCATTTGTAAAATAAGGATAATAACAGTACCTACCTCAAAATGTTGGGTGGGGGAGGAGAAATAAAAAAAACTTGCCCTAAGCCACTGAGCTAGAAGGCCAGAGAGCAAGGATGTAAACATGTCTAACTCTCAAGTTCATGTGCTTTATCTTTTGGAGGGATGAGTTTATGCATAAATGCAACCAGTGTAAATTCTTCTTTCTTTATCAGCCCTTTAAGTTTGATATCCTGAAATAAGGTAAGTTGTCATCCAGCAAATACCCTGTAATTATTGGAAATATTTGGTTATTTGTTTCTACCTCACAATATAAAAACATTTATAGAGATGGTAATGCTGGGCAGGCACATTTATTTCAGATGCTCCTTCAATGCTCAAACCACCCTATAAAGTTAGGTACTCTTCCTATCCTCATTTCAGAAATGAAGAAACAGGCATAAAAACTAGGTAACTACCCCAGAGTCACAAAACTGAAAAATGATGGATCTGAGATTTGAATTCAGAGAGTATAAAGATCTAGGCTCTTTTCTTTAACCACTCTGCAGTACTTCCATTCCTGGACTTTATAAATTTAGAATTTTAAAATTGTAATAAATAAAATTAAGGATGTTAAAGAAAAATTTTGATTGGCAACACTTACATATCATAAGCTACCAAATTCTAAGGCTAAACAATTACTTTGTTTTGAAAAAAATTACTGATTTTAGGTTAGTCTTCCTTTTTCTGTAAAAGATCCTAACCTTCACAAGTGAATAATAAACTATTTTATAATCAGGGACACTATATTAAAAGTATAATATTTTGAATTACTGAGACATGTTATATATACACTTATACTACTACTAGGTTTATAGAAAAGGTAAACAACTCTCCCTTTTTCTATGATCATGTCAAATGCTAACTACTGAATGAAACTGAAACTTCAATCAACATTATTTGTGCCATTCTGAACAAAAAAATATTAAGGACTTAATTATACCCACACTAAGTAAAAACACAGTGGCATATTTAAATAAACAAGTTTTCACTAAATACGCAAAAGGGAAGCCAGAACTTTTCTATTAAGTCTCTCTACTGCCATCAAATTAATATTCCTAAAAGAACAATTCTATATATTCTCTTGCACAAAACATTTAAAAGCTCCCAGTTATCCACTGAATTAGACCTGAAACTCCTAGAGCCCTGAAATATATGGCCCCAAGTTAGCCATCTAAACTTATTTCAACGACTTCTCACATGACATGTTAACCAAACATAATTCTTCCTAACCAAACCCCTCCTTCCACCTCCTGCATATCAGAATGCTCATGTCCAGTACAACAAATTCGCCATATTCAGTCTTACTTTCTTTTTAAAATATACTCATCCTTATTTTTGCTAATCTACCACATTTCCAGTTATCTAAGCTCAGAGAACTAAGTAACTTATTCAAAGTCAGCAAGTTAATGACAAATCTAGAAAATTACAATTTATCACTATAATCAGATAGATATTTATTTCCTTATAACCCTCAGTAAAATGAATAGAATCACTATACTTTTGACAGTATGAAAGATGAATACCCTTCATAAAAACCACTTTTTTCCAAATGAACTATTCCTTATTGTTGGCCCTAGTTTCATTTCCTTAGTCAAGTTTAAATCTAGAGTGTAAATTTAGACTGTTTCAGGGCTACATACTTTGTATACTAGTTATTTCCATCACATAAGGATTGGTTTCAAAATTAAAGTTCACTGAAGAGATTTATTTTTTTAAGTCACTTTCTTAAAAAGCAAAAGTGGTATGTCAGTTTTGAACTTATTACTGGTCAATTCAAAATATGCTATCACAATCTCACTAATGTTCACATACTCTTACACTGAATATTTTTCTTGACATGTTCATTTCAAAACCTGTTTATCAACCAAAAGTATAACTGGTCAATAAAGATCGTAACTAATTTATAAAGCACAGGAAATAAACTGCATGTTAAAATCATAGAGAATTTCTGCTATGAGAATAATTCTATCAGATTAACCTAATATAAATAACTATAAAACAGGGAAAAATATATGAAGCAACTATCTTGAGACACTAGACAACAGGAAGTACAGGGTGTGATTCCTGAGAAGTGGGAAGCACACCAGATGATGCCCTGGCTTTCTGCTTGAAAGACCTTTGTCTACAGCACATGGAAAAGGAGCCCAAGAATACTGCACTCTTGCTGAGTTGAGGAAGCAGCTTGAGTTATCTGGAATTTGTGGAGCAAGGTAACATAAAAAAGAAAACATCATAGAAAAGGAGCTCCAGAAATCTGGATAGAGGGTCCTTTTAAATCTTTGGCTCAACTACGCTGCACATATACGGCACAAGACTTACAGAGGCCAAACAGAGAATCTATGATAAAGTTGTGAGCTGAACAGATATTTTGGAGGTCAGACTGTACTGTAAGACCTGACGAGAAGTTTTTGATAAACCAGAGTGGAGAGGTCTTGCTGAACACAAGTATAAAAATGAGACCCCCAGAAAAGGCACACCTTAAGAGGAAGACTACTTTAACCCTAAACTAAAGGTTACCTAGTCTAGGTTTCTTGGTCTAGACTTGGACCAAAAGTCAGCAAAATATCGCTCATGGGCCAAAGTTATATTGGAAAACAGCCAAGTCCATTTGTGTGATGTATTGTCTATGACTACTTTGGCATTATAAGGGTAAACTTGAGTAGTTACAAAAGAACCTATACAACCCACATGCCTAAATAAAATATTTACTGTTTTACTCTTAAAAAAAAAAAAAAGAGAAGAAAAGCCAACACCTGCCCTAGACCCTACCTTTAAAATCAAGACTTGAAAAGATCAAGATGATTTGCCAGCAAATTAAGTGACTTACAGAACAATACTAACAACACATCCATGACAACCAGTATAGAATATTACTGGACATGAAAAGACTGATAAACTAAGACTTCTTCAAAATTAGAAAATCATACTCATCAAAAGAAACTATCAATAAAATTAACAGGCAAGATACAGATTAGAATATATTCACAATGTATATATCTGACAAAAGACTTTTATCCAGAATATATAAAGAACTCCCTACAATCAGTAAGAAAAAGACATACAAGGCAATATAACAACAGGCAAATTACTTGGACACGTCACAAAACTAAACATACAGGTAGCCAACAGACATGTAAAAGCCCTCTAATTCATTAATGATTAGGGAGATCTAAATTAACACCGCAATGAGAAACAATTACACATCCACTAAAATGGCTAAAATGAAAAAGACTGGTATCAAACGTTGGTGAGAATGTGAAGCCACCACAACTGTCCTATACTGCTGATGGAAGTAAACCACTTTGGAGAACAGTTTGGCAATTTCTTATGAAGTTAAATATATACTTAGCCCATGACTCAGCAATTCTACTCAGTTACTCTCACTCAATTCTACTCTCTTTACCAAGAGAAATGAAAACGTATGTCCACAAAAGGCCTATGCAAGAATGTTCATAGCATTCTTTTGTTCATAATAACCAGAAGCTATAAATAATCACATCCATCAACAAGTGAATGGCTAATTAAACTGTGGTATATTCTTATCGTGAAATACTACTTAGCAGTAAAAAGGAACAAATTGCTGATACCCGTGACATCAATGATAAATCTGAATGCAAATAATCAGACACAAGAGTACATACTGTATGATTCCATTCACATGGTACTATATAATAGGCAAAACTAATCTGTGGTGAAAGAAATCAGAACAGTGCCGCTGGGGACTGGGGGATTGGAGGAAGGACAGAACAAGAATTGAATTTAATGACTGCTAAGGGCCCAAGGGATCTTTCTGGGGTGATGTAAATGTTCTCTACCTTGACAGTGCTGTGGGTTAATAAGTGGATGCACCTGTCAACACATAAAACTTATAACTTAAGCTCTATGCATTTTATTGTATGTAAATTATATCTTAATACAAACATTAAAATGAAAAATGTGTATGAGCATTCTTCAGCAAATAAGTTGCAGAGAGATAATGCAAGCAAACAAGGAGTAGTCAGTGAGACTTATAAAACAAATCAATCCATTGTAATATGTAGACCTTTGATTTCTAATTTTTTAAAAAAACTCTGAAAAAAAAAGACCATTTATAACACATACACACTAGGTGGATATTTGATGACATTAATTTTTGTTAAACATGTTGGGAAACCATTTGATTATTGAGTGTTACAGTTATGTTTGGCAAAAAAAGTAGTTACAGTAGTTACAGAGGGTGTAGGATTGGCAGAATTGACCACGGGTTGATGGCTATTGAGACTCAGTGACAGCTAAGTCAAGTTTCATTCACTATTGTCTTTGTTTCAAATTTTCCATAACAAAAAGTATAAATAATTTTTTGAATCCCTCCAAAAAAAGAGATAAGGCAATGTAAACATACTAAAATTCTATCATATATAAGCTATTTTAACCAGTTTTACCCACAACTCTTAGGAGACATTAAAATATGTATGTTTGATTCCATCAATGCTAAACTTAACTATAGCTCCTGATGAACATGTTCCATTAACAAAATTTTAGTAAGAAGGTCAAAAGAAAGCTTGGTGGAATAAAGGGCGCCCAGATGGCTCAGTCAGTTAAGCATTCCACCCTTGATTTCAGCTCAGGTCATGATCTCAGCGTTGCTTGATTGAGCCCTGCCTTGGGCTCTATGCTCATCAGCGAGTCTGCTTGAAATTCCTCTCCCTCTGCCCCTCCCCCCAAGCGCATGCACGCACTCTCTCTCAAAAAAAAAAAAGAAAAGAAAGTTTAGGGGAATAAGAATGGGTAAGTGAGGAAGTATGATGGTAGGTGTAGGTGGTAGTTTTTCAGTCCTTGTTCAAAAGTGATGTCATATAGTCCTGATCCTTATAGCAGGTCTGTGTTAGTGATATAGATGGCCTATAACACATTACATAATCAAACACTTACTTGGTCTTCTAAGTTCTGATTTTCCTAAATTACCTTATTCAAGCAAAAGCACCTAAGTTTTTTATCAAGTTGTTTTGTATAAAAATTGAAATATCAGAACTTGATAGATTTAATATTAAACCTTTCTATAATTTAATAATAATGTTGATTAGTTGAGACTGAGAAGTTTTAAAGGCTATTTATGAAAGGGATTTACATGGTTTAAGCATATTTAATAATTTCCTTAAAACAAAGAAAAAAATTTTTTTAAGGAAATTCCTTCTTTTTTGGCCTGGTGGTACAGTTGGTTAAGCAACTAACTCTTGGTTTCAGCTCAGGTCATTATTTCACAGTTCCTGGGAATTGACCCCTGCATGAGGCTCTATGGTCTGTGAGGAATCTGCTTAAGTTTCTCTCTCCCTCTCTCTCTCTCTGCCCGCCCCCCACCAACACTCTCTAAATAAATAAATAAATCTTGAAAAAAAAATGTCTTTCATGCTTTAGGTCAGGTTTACCTAAAACTGTCAAAACGCTGAGATAAATAAATTTAATAATGGCACCTTCTAATTACTCAAGTTTACAAATCAATCTGTAAAACTGGAGACAAAATATGTGCGGGGTGACATAGAACCCAATTAAGGTATTTTTCTCTTTTCACAAAAGCTGTTGACAAGTAGGTAAGTTTATGATTGCCCCTACAGTACAATCACAAGACTCCTCTGGTTTTAAGACAGCAGAAAATTCTTTACAAGGGCCTTGTGTTTTTCCCTTAATCTGCTACATGTAGTTCTCCTAAGTTCTCTATACTCACATGTAGTTCTCGTAAGTTCTCTATACTCATCTTTTTGTCCCCATATTTAGCCCTAAGCCTGGCTTAAGAAAAGGAGTATGCTAATTTTTTAACTAACACTGAATTTCTAAGGGACCACCAATATAAGCAGACAACTGCTAAATCTGTTTAAACAACAAAACTTTATAAGCCTTCTTCACCTGTTGTAACAATTCCATCAGTGGGAAGAAACAGCTATTAAAGAAATCATGTTTTGTTTTGTTTTGTTTCTAAAACTAGTGGGCCACTTAAGTAAAGGATTCAGAGACTGCTAAAACAATAATCCGATATTTAGTAGCTACAGCTCTAACTACAAGAGTATAGAGAATGTTTCTACCCTTCTCAAGTTTTTTTGTGTGTTTTTTTTTTTAGAAACGAAAAAGCAAGACAACTTCTCTTTACCAGTCTATGTACGATCAACTGAAAAGAGGTGGCCAAATATCTATATAACCCAGCATTTCAAGTGTTTCATACTAAGTAGGCCAGAATACTTAATTGCTTTTAAAAGCCTATATTTCAAATAATTATAAACTAATTTAAAAAAAATACATGTTAATAAAAACCATGCTTAGAGAAAAAATATGTAATATCAATCCCAAAAATACAATTCTCCCCTAAATCAATGCATGAATTTAATGTAACTGCACTATAATTCAAACAGAGGGAGAGGGGATTAAATAAACAATTTTAAAGATCAGACAGAAAACTATACATGCACAGATAGCCAGAAAAAAAATAATTCTGGAAAAGCCCTATCAGCTAGTATTTCATTTGAAAGTTATAGCAATTAAAACAGTTTGGTACCTATACATGAAAAGACAAAGACATGGAACATAAAGAGGAAATATTTCACCCATACTACAAGAATATGACAAAAGTGGCACTTTAAATAGTAAAAATGTAGAATTCAATACAAAGTGTTCGGGAAAATGAGAAATCATGTTGAATAATAAAATTATATCACTACTTCACTCCCTAGAATAAAATAAACTGCAGAGAATGAAAGAATTAAATGTTAAAATGAAATCATAAAAATCATAAAAGTACTAAAGGAAACATGGGAGCAATTTTTACAATCTTAGAGAAGGTCTAAGAATTACACAAAACTCAATGACTTGTATGACTCAAAGGCATAAAAGAAAATGAATCTGACTACATAAAATTTCTGCACAAAAAAATACACCAAAGGTCAAAATACAAATAACAAATCATGAAAAAAGTTTTCAGGACACAACAAAAGGCTCATTTCCTTACACTAGATCAAGCGTTCCTCCATCTGTAAGAGCAAAAACCCAAAGGAAGAGGAGGCAAAAGCTATGATCAGAAAGAACTTATTGGCACCTAAGCCAAAAAAAAAAAAAAAAAAAACCTCTGAGATGTAAATTTTTAAAAAAGGAAATTTCCTAAGCCATTTCCTAGTCTTACCAATACACTGTATTGGTAAAGGCATAAGGAAAAAGGTACTTTTAACACAGTATTGGCGGGACAGAGGTTGTAATAACTCTTTGTAATACAATTTGGCATTATCTATCAAAGTTTTAAACGCACATACCCTTTGGACCAGTAACTCTACTTGCATGAATTTATCCCACAACACATATAACAACATGTATTCCCAAAGTAGTATATACAAGTGTTAACAGCAACATTATTTATAACAGAAGTTGAGAAACAACCTAATTAACCATCCATAAGAGATTCATCAATAAAATGATACATCTATATCCTTGTACATGTAAATAAATGCTTTCATTCATAAGAATTCATGAGAGAAAATATTGTAATTCTAGGACTACAGAGAATTTGAAGATCAGTTTTCATCTACAGTATCATATTCATTCAACAAATCTCTGAGTGCCTACACCACACCTAAGGCACTGTGTTCAGCAATAAAGATATGTCACATTGTCTTTTTCTTCAAGAGAAGAAAAGTAATATAACCCCTTACCCCAAGGAGCATACAGTCTGGCAGAGAACAGAAATGAGTAAACATACCTTTACCATATATGGTATGATATATACAATGAGGTAAGAATAGAATGTTATGAGAATACATGAGCAAAGCAACTTAAAAATAATCACCATTCCAAAAACAAAACGAACAGCTTAAATGTAAAATTATTAACTCTCCTTTAGAGTTGAAAACAATCATTAGCCAACGGTCTGAGAAGACCTTAGCATCCGTGAAGCTGGGTCCCACCATTCTGCATGTCTATGTCCTATAGGAGCCAGCCACAAAAGTCACATTCACCCTTTTAAAAACACTGATGATTTATGGTCTGCTCTTACAGTTTCCATTCCTGATGCTGTCACCCCCAGAGGGACCTTCTAGGGTCTATATTTAGAAAAGGAACAAAAAGTCTCAAAGAATGTACTGTAAGACTAATATATCTATGACATTACTTCTACTTAATCAGAAGTTTCAGGAAAGAATCAAGAAATATCATCCAATGAGTAGGAACTTTTTCCTGGGCTAGCAAAGTACCTTTAAATTTGTGCCATTTAATTTAGGGTTTTGCATCAGTAGTGTTTCAAATAAATTTCTTTTAGGTAGATTATGAACTAACTACACATAAAACAGAGCCAATTATTAGACAATAGGTAATATGCTCCTTTTTAGAAATGTTTTTTTATAAAGATAGCAAATCTTGGGACACCTGGGTGGCTCAGTTGGTTAAGAGTCTGCCTTTGGCTCAGGTCATAATCCCAGGGTCCTGGGATTGAGTCCTGCCTTGGGCTCCTTGCTCAGCAGGGAGCCTGCTTCTCCCTCTGCTTGCCATTTCCACTGCTTGTGCTCTCTGATAAATAAATAAAATCTTAAAAAAAAAAAAAAAGATAGCAAATATTCCAAGTTTACAGGGATATAGTGCTAAAATAGCATGTTTTTAAATACTATTCCTTGTAATGAGGTATTTATCAGAGGTTCAATATATACTCATCACTTAATTTTAAAAAGGTTTGAGGGGAGCTTGCTAGTTACGAAAAAGGACTATAAAGTTGACACAGAGCATGCTAGGAACCAATCTAAAATGTAACTCAACTTATCCATAAGGAGCATACCAGTTCCCAACTTTTATTCCCAGTCAGAAATTAGAAATGGCTTAACAAAAGAAATTATTCAGTATCTGTAAATTCATCAGTTTTCCTTTTTACCATTTTCAAAGGAGGATAGGGAATGGATAGGGCATGATAGCTCCTATAGAAGCAACGGCTTCCTGGTAGTGTCACATCACTGTTTACTTGAATTTTATATTAAAGAATTGGAACTTAAGATTTTAAACTATACATCACTCAAAATCTTTTAACATTTCTACTATTTGCTCTTATGCCACTGTATCTAATCATATAATTAATGACTTTATAAAAAGACTAATAATTTTTAATCCAAGCCATAAGCTGTATTTATGAGCAGTATTCAATTCTATGCAAATTTCCACTGCAATTAACAAATTTGGACAGTTCTGAGACTGATTTAGTAAGCACCAACATTCTTTGTATTTACATCCTTTGCCTCCAAGTCCTATCAATTCTTCTTTCATAAAAACTTTTTTAACCTAACTATAAAAATAAGAGATTTGCAGCCAAAAAACCATGCTTCCTATAGTTTCTTATATTCCTCCCTTCTATTCCGTTTTCATTGACTGAAGTAGTAGGGAACTAGTTCAGGCTCTACTCACCTCTTTCAGAACAACTGCAAAAGCATTCTAAATAGTGCCCCTGTTCTTTCCAACCTACCTTTAGTACTGTCACCAATTCATTTTTTTCCTAACACTGCTTTCATGATGTCATGCCTCAGTTCAATAATCTCCAGTGGCCTCCCATGGCATAAAGCAGTGATGGGAATTGGAGTTTATTCATATTTTTTACTCTTTCAGGACAAGGGTAAAAAATAATGAAAGAACTTTACATTTTGGAAACAACAAAAACATTTTTGTTTCATAATAGAAATTACCAAAAGCAAGAGCAACTGCGGATGGTAGAGCATGGATAAAAACAGGATGCGAAAACCCTAGTAGCTTAATTTATTATTCAATATGCCTCAGAATCCAGATCTACCACATTTTTTTTAAAGATTTTATTTATTCATTTGAGACACAGAGAGAGACGGAGCATGAGCAGGGGGAGAGGCAGAGGGAGAGAGAGAAGCAGACTCCCCACTGAGCCAGGAGCCCAATATGGGGCTCCATCCCAGGACCCTGGGATCGCGACCTGAGCCGGAGGCAGACGCTTAACCATCTGAGCCACCCAGACGCCCCCAGATGTACCACATTTTCAGTCTTAACACTGGTTTAGCACATGCCCAGAGACCAGCTCAGTGTCATTGTTAATGATGTTTACATTTCCTCTCAACACAATTTCTATCCAGCATTTCCCTCATGTATCCTCAAAGCCCTTTAACCAACCACCTTCTCAAAGTGAAGCCAAATGTTTTCCGTGAAAAATGGTCATCAAGTGAGAGGCTTCCACCTCACTTCATTACTGCATTACAATGGGGATGCTCCAAGCACAACAGTAAACAGCAAAATTACTACTTTCCTAGTGATGGGAATCGGAGTTTATTCAGAAATAATGTAAACAATGTTAAATGCACAAGTGTCAGGAGTCCGCCCAACTCAGTAAATATAACCCTCTTCCCGTCAGGTTGCTCTGTTTTTAACCATGCCCTGCACATTTCTCACCTTGTCTTTACTCACATCAGTCTTCGCAGTTCCTCTAAATCTTCAAAACTGTATTTTTGCTCCAAAAGCACAATTATTAAGGAGCATATTTCTAAAATAAAGAATATCTTTTATTTTAAAAAGCCAAACTTTTTACCATGGCCTGTTAGAGACCCCAAATAATCTAAGTTTAGCCCACCTCCCCAGCCTCACCTGACACCAGTCTCTCAAGTTTTTCTCATTAGTCTTCTTACTAGACTTTCAAACACACAAAGCTAATTCCTGCCTCAAGGCTTTTGTCTCCCTATGGCTTGCTTGGAAATTTTTATCTGCAGCTCAAATCTCACCTCCTCACAAAGGCATTTCTCAATGCCACCCTACTTAAAACAAGCCCCCCCCACACACCCCAATCATTTTCCATACCATCATCCTGTTTATTTTCCTCATAACACCACTATTCTGAGTTCCTTACTTATGTGATTATCGTACACCCCTAATGGGGAGCACGGGTGTCCTGCTTATTTGCTATACCTTCACAGCCTAGAATAGAACCTGTCTCTTTGTAGGTAATCAATTATCCGTTGAATGAACGAACTGTGAAGAACCTGAGACTCACAGAAATGGTTTAACTATCCATGACCATAATCGTGATATACAGTGGTTTCCTAAAGGAACTAAAGTTTCCAAATAGCTATCATCAATACAGAATTAGGCAACTATATAAAGATAAGAGTCCCTGGGTAGGCAATATTCTCTGTCCTTTGTTTTCTAAACTTAGTATTCCAAAAGTCAAAATTCTACGAGAATGCTGTGCTCTCCTGAATCCCTAATGTTCAAAGATCAGAACTCTTCTCTTTGTTCCCATACTGGAATACAGTATGACAAACTAGTATGCCTTTGTTAATCATTAGATTTCCCATTTGCAAATTTCTTATAACTCTTTATTCTTCTACCTCACCTTAGTGTCTCGTAAACGTGTTTGTTAATTCAGAAAAAGGAAAGATTGAGTTACTCCTCATCTCCTAATATCTTTAGTGTAATGATTAATGTTTTGAGTAATGCTTTGGGGTATGTCATTATCAAAATGTTATTCAGAAACATCACAATTGGCTTATTTCCCCGTTGGGAGGAATGAACTGAAAGATATATATGTTTTCTGTGATCTCAGATTGATTTTCTTCTTCTAGAAAATGAACCATTTCTAAAATCCTACAAGGCAAGATTTCTCAGCAGGCAGTTATACTACCAGACTCTGGCCCTTTTATACATAAAGAAAAGTCCTAATGCTCGCTGGTGGGACACTTTCTGTCCCCAAAGTAACAAGATACATGCTAGTAAGTTAATAACTTGTCTAGTAAGATTCTCCATCTCTAACAAACTTGATTTTTTTTTCCTCTTCCAAAACAAACAATTTCCCAAAATGAAAAGGGTAATAAGACAATGTTCCTTTAAATACATATATATAAAATCAGGTACTAAAGTGAATGAAAAGATTTGGAAACTGTTTATAGACTATGCGGATTTGTCCCTGTCGACCTAAAACAAATAACTTCTAAGAAATATAATTCTAATCACTACATGAAAATATCTTTCTCAAAACATTTCATTTAGTGGCAAGTCGGCCACAAATTCAATTGGCCTATTCGCAGTAAAAACCCCACAGGTTTCCCTTCTTTAAGAATGTCAACCATTTTGCCTTTTTTCCTCTCGATTCAATTATAACCCATCAAGAGCCTAAACCACACTAACAGCAATTCCTCTCATTCAGCAGCTGAGACCCTGGTAGAACTGCGCTCCCTCGGACCATAAATGCTCAGATCCCACTTCCCTGGCTCGGTTTAGCTGGGGAGTCGCCACATCACAACCCGGATAAACTGGGCGGTGGCAGGACTTTGCCAGAACTCTCTCCTTCCCAATTCTCCACGCGCCACACCACTGGAGGCGCTCTCCCCTCACTGCAGTTGGGTCAGTGTGGATGTTTTCCACTGAGCCAGCTCCCCACCAGCGCCGAGTCGAGAGGGAGGGGAATGAGGCGCTGAGGAGCCACCCAAGCCTGAGAGAGGATGAGGAGGGGGCCAGGGCTCAATGCTGGCAAACAGACTAGCAGCAAAACTGCGCCTTTCCCCTAGGAGCAACGCAGACCGGTAGACAAAAGATTAAGGGCGCCAAGGCCTTTCCATCCTCACTCGGGAGCCTAGCCAGCCCAATGTATCCACGACCCTAGTTCCTAGATACAGATCCAGCTATTAGGGGTGGGTGCCTAACTTCCGGGATGCGGAAGAACAGGGACCAGAGGCAAGAAGCCGAGAGCAGGCGGGGTGCACGTGTTCCCCCATACCGAGACAGACAATAAAGAACAAGCCCGGGTTTCCTCGGCCGCCCCACCCTGCTCCTGACGGCTCCTACCAGGGGGGGCGCCTTCGCCCGGAGGTCCACGGACAAAGCCCCTCGGGGCGGAGAGGAGGGCTCCGCCCGAGGCATTTGGGGGTGCACACAAAAGACCGAGGGGAGCGAGGGGCTGCGCGAGGCGGGAGGGCACGGCACTCACCCACTGAGCCTGAAGAGCCTCTGCGCTTGGGCGCGGCCGGGGTGGAGGGGGGCGCGGCGGGGGCCGGGGCGGGTGGGGTCCACGCGGGCTCGGCCTGGGGGCTCACGCTGGCCGGGGGAGGAGGGGGAGGCCGGGCCGGAGGCTCATCGTCCTCGAGGAGCTTGGAGGGCGAGGCTGCGGCAGCGGAGGGCAGGGATGGCGCGGGCACCGCGGGTGACGCGGGGCTCGCGTCCCAAGACTGCGGCCGCTCCGGGGCGGCGGGGGGCGCGGCCGGCAGTGGTCCCCGGGGCGCCGGGGGCACGAAGTCACTGCCGAAGTCCAGCAGCGGCGCGCCAGCGACGGGGGCGGTGGGCACCGGGGCTGCAGGCAGCCCCGTGGCGGGCTTCCTCTCCAGCACCTCCAGCTCCTCCAAGTCCTCGTCTTCCTCCTCCTCGTCTTCCTCCTCCTCGTCTTCCTCCTCGTCCTCGGGCTCCCTCACGAACTGGTACTTGAACGGGGGCTGGGGCCCGGGCGGGCTGTCCGAGGACGAGGAGACCAGAGGCGACTGGTCCATGTCTTCCATGGCTGGCGGGTCGGAGATGATGCTGCAGCTGTTTCCACGGGACGCTTCTCCTCAGAGCCGCGGGCGGTTGTGGGGGTTGGGGAGGACTGAGAGGGGCAGGGCCGAACGAGCCCCGAGACCTGCAGTGGCGACGGCTCCCGGAACAATGAGACTGCTCCTCCTGCCTCTGCGCCCGTGATGCGCCACCCGCCCCGTCCCCAGTTGCCGCCACCGCCCAGACGAGCGAAGGAGAGAGGCCAGCGGATTCTCCGCCCAGTTTGGCGTGACTTACCCTCCCGGGCGGGGAGAGGCAGGGACTGGCGCGGGAGAAAGGAAGCCAATCGCCTACGGAACAGAGACGATGGGCAACCAGCCAGTCCAATGGAAAGAGAAAGAGAGAAAAGCGGGTGGGGCCTTTTGCACCTCCTCTCTCCTACCGGCTGGGGTGAGTTCCATGGGAGGGGTTTGGAACTGGGAGCCCCACCCTTCACCTTGGGTAGACGCGGGGTGGGTTGGGGTCTTAGCTTTGCCCAGAGGTGGGGGTCAATCTGTAGCTCCAGTACTGCGTACACTTGCGGCAGGACAGGCGGTCTGCCCCGAAGGATTGAGGATTCCTGGTCCCCATCCCCGGAAGGGCGTTATCCTGGGGGACTGGGGGTGGTAACATTCCTCCCAGGAAAGGAAAAAACCCGGAGTGGAGAAAGGTACTATGAAGTAGGCCCTAAGGATTTAAGTATACACTAAGTATTAAAAGATTTTGAAATAAAAAAATAACCCGTTTTTCTAACATAAATTACCAGACCAACTCGTCACTACTACCTTAACCACCTTAAAAGAAAAAAAGGGGGGGGGGGTGCGCAGCTGTAAGATCGTTTTCCGTCCAAACTGCAGACCCTGGATGAGGTAGGCAAAACAGCTGGGCTTGGACAGTCCGGACGACTGGGGCCATTGCAAAGTCGGCTCATTCAGGAGGGTTTTGGGCTCTGCCTGCTGCTGGACTCTCACATGGTAGAAAGATGAGTCACCCAAAGAGAGAGAGGAGGAAAGTGGAAACAAAACGATGCCTTGGAAGGCAAATTTGATTCCCATTACATTTCAGTCACCTTAGGCTCATGAGTCAACATTTCAGATGATTCAGGCCTTCTGGGAGTCAGGAAGGCCAGTATTCATTCGTTTGATATGCTGGAATGAGCGTGATCCCCATTCCACTTTTTCCAAAACTGGAAAGGAAGTTTAAAGGAAAGTGGTCACAAAACAATACAAGTATCAGCAATGCAAAGGTTTAGAGAGCCCCTTTTACGTTTCTGGTGTACCTTACAAAAATATCCACTGCATTTCTATTCTGGAGGCCCTGGAGACAGGATAACCTTTCAGATTGCTCACAGTCTAGGCCTGCACTGTCTAGTATCTTAGTCACAGGCCACTTGTGGCTGTTGAGCACTTTAAGTGTGACTAGACTGAAATGAGATGTGCTGTGAGTTTAAAATGCACACTAGAGGGGGGAGCTGGGTGGTTCAGTCAGTTAAGCATCCCACTCAATTTCAGCTCAGGTCATGATATCAGGGTGGTGGGATCCAGGCCTGGGTCAGGCTCCTCGTTCAGTAGGGAGTCTGCTGGAGATTCTCTCTTACCCTCTCCCTCCATCCTTCCCCCCCAAAATAAATAAATCTTAAAAAAAAAAATGCACACTAGGTTTTGAGTGTTAGTACAAAAAAACTAAAACATCTCAATTTTTATATGGTTATATTTTGTAACTGGTATTGTCAAAAATTGGAATAAGTATAAAATACTAAATTATTTTCACTTGGTTTTCTTTTTTAAATGCAGCTTCTAGAATATTTTAAATACACATATGATCACATTATATTTCTATTGGACACTGCTGGTCTAAATGATTAAGAAATTTTGATTGCCATGGGGAATCATTGGTTATTTAAGCAAATTCTTAGCTCAAACTAATTAATATTACTCTAGGCTTAATTTAGGTATTAAAAAGGAAAGGTGGTTGGGGAAGGAAGGAGGAGAGATGAATAGGTGGAACAAGGAGAAAAGGAGATTTTTAGGGCAGCAAAACTATTCTGTATGATACTATAATGGGGGATACATGACATTATGCATTTGGCAAAACCCACAGAACTATACATCACAAAGAATGAACCCTGATGTAAACTGTGGACATTAGTTAATAATATATCAATACTGGTTCATCACTTACAGCAAATGTACACCAAGGCAAAATGTTAGTAATAGGGGAAACTGGTTGGAGAGGAGGCATGGGAGTGTATGAGAACTCTCTGTACTTTCTGTTCAGTTTTTCTGTAAATCTAAAACTGCTCTAAGAAATAAATTTTATTAATTCTTAGAAAAGGGAAAGGTAGATTTCCTGGGAACGTTACCTGACCAGGTTGATTATCAACAATACAGGGATGCCAGGGTGGCTCAGTCAGTTAAGCATCTGCCTTTAGCTCAGGGCATGATCCCAGGGTCCTGGAATCGAGTCCCACCTCAGGCTCTTTGCTTAGCAGGGAGCCTGCTTTTTCCTCTGCCTGCCGCTCCCCCTGCTTGTGCTCTCTCTCTCTCTGTGTCAAATAAGTAAATAAAATCTTTTAAAAAATTATCAACAATACATTCAGGACCTGGCATATCCATTCTACAAAGATGAACTGGTTTTATTTCTACAAAATGGCTGTGAGGTGCTTTGAGTTTGTTTGGTTTTATTTTGTTATTTTTGAAAAGTAGGAAGAGAAAAATACTAATGTAGAATTTTGGGGTGGAAGTTTAATGCCAAACTAAAAATTTTAAGCAAAACAGATTCCTACAATAACTAAAATAGTCATATTTCAAGTATTTGTCAAAAATTATCAAAAACATATATGATTTTCAACTGCATACACATACAAAAACATACTAGCAAAATTTTATGGTATAAACCTTTACACCATAAGTAACAATTTAGCTATCAGTAGGTCAGTCTTGGGCGCCTGGGTGCCTCAGGTGGTTAAGCGACTGCCTTCGGCTCAGGTCATGATCCTGGAGTCCCGGGATTGAGTCCCACATCGGGCTCCCTGCTCAGCGGGGAGTCTGCTTCTCCCTCTGACCCTCTTCCCTCTCATGCTATCTCTCATTCTCTCTCTCTCAAATAAATAAATAAAATCTTTAAAAAAAAAAATAGGTCAGTCTTCTCCATACTGCTTTCCCACAGTCTTCCCCATACTGCTTTCCCACTATAATTGTTCTGACACTCCTTAATGGAATAATTTTACAGTTTTCGCATATATTATTTTTAAGTTGCTTATATGAGATCTCTGCATTCATATCTGTGTGCCTGCTATTACTAAAATAGTCTCAAGGGAATATGTTTAATTTATTAAAAGCATCATAGAAGGGGGCGCCTGGGTGGCTCAGTTAGTTAAGTGACCAACTCTTGATTTCTGCTCAGGTCATGATCTCAGGGTCATGGGATTGAGCCCCACTTCAGGCTCCACACTCAGCACAGTCTGCTAGAGATTCTCTGCCTCTTCCTCTGCCCCTCCCCCCACTCTCTCCTGCACGTGCACACATACACACACACACTCTCTCTTTCTCTCTCTAAAATAAATAAAATCTTTTTTAAAAAAGTATCATAAAAGGATAATTACAGAAAAGTAGTAGATTTACAACGTTTTTAACAAACAGCAATAAATACTGAGACAATAATATACGCACTCTCCTTTGAAGCAAAAGAAAAATAAAAATTTTATATTATTGAGCTCAGTGACTTCTAAAATGTCAGTATTTGACGGATGAATTAAGAGTAAAGAGTTTACCCAGTGTTCATAGAATGGTCAACAAAGCATAAGGAAAGGAGAATGTTGCTGATACACCAGAATTAAATGTAGAGTTAGTTACACATTAGTGTAACTACATGTAAATATCACTCTTACTAACAAAATTCTGATGGGCATTTGAAATGCTTAAAGGAAGAATATAAATTCTTAATCATAATAATAATAATTGAGGATTACTCAATGAATTATTTTTGAAATTACCTTACCAGAAGTAGATTAAAGTTTCCAGATACCACAAGTTAGTAATTATTCTCTTAGAACACTGCAAGAGATCCATTCAGCTTGATGGAATTATAGAATCTCAGAGTTGGAAGGGCTCTGGGACATTGGGTTGACCAATCTCCCTCCCATTACAAGAATTCCCTACACAAGGTTTTTTTTTTAAGTTGGTCATCTGTGGTAGATTAAAAACAGCCACAGGCTTTTTGCAACAACTCCCATCCAGAGGTAGGGTCAATTTTCCCACCCCTTCTGAGCTGGCCTTGTGACGTCTTGACCAATAGAATGCCCTGGAAATGAGTTGCAAGCCTAAACAGCAGAGGCATTGCAGTTACCATTCTCACTCTCTTGGAACACTGAGGCTGAAGATGAGATATACACGGGGAGAGAGACCTAGCTGTCCCAATCACAGAGCTGAGGTCCCCAGAAATGTGAGACCATTTCAGATTCTTCAGCCAACCCACAGAATCATGAAAAATAATAAAGCATTGTTGTTTTACACTACTACTTTTTGGGATGGCTCATTACACAGCATAAGCTAATTTAAACATCATCTATGTTGTGCTTTATTCATTTGTATATTAAATATTTATTGGGTGTTTACTCTGTACCAAGCACTCTGGAATACAGCACTGAACAAATCAGCACATATGTGCTTGAACATTTTCAGTAAAGGGAGACTCACTACTTAAGGAAATATCCCATTCTAGAATTCTACCTTTTTGCAGAAAGCTGAATTGATCCCTAATCCGGCATACATTGAACAGGTTAATTGTCCTTATATCATGTTTGCCCCCCGAAAGAATTAAAAGGCATAGGATGGCGATACTCTTATCTACATATTGCAGGTTGTGGACTCCAGAGTGGGTTCAGCACACAGGAGAAAGATGAGAGATAGATTCCTGACAAATCTATTTCAAAGGCTGTGCACAATTTCTTTGTCTACTGAAAAATGACTTGCCAATATTCAAGAGCACCATTGAATTACATTCAACCTTTCTATTTAAAAAAAAACTGAAACATCATGTTGGCACTCCTAAGGGAAAAGCTAACAGCTTGCTATGTCATTGTCCCTACCATTTTGCATGAAATGTACCTTTTTGTGAAAATGCATCTCCTGGTTCTGATTAACATTTTGACTTCTACTAAGTTTATTCTGTAATAAGAATAGAAATATAAATATTATGAGATCAACAACTTCAGCCATGCTAGTTAAGCACTGAAAATTAGTGTTGGACTTAAAATCAAGTTCTTAAGTTCCAAAAAGAAATCACATAATAGGCAAGTGAAAGTCATAATTAAAATTGAACCTAGTCTTTCTCCTTTAACCTTCTTGGATCCTCTGCATTAATACTGCTTTTCCTTAAGCTAAGTGCAATGTGAACCATTTCTCTGGTGAAGTTTATTGTGATCTAACAGAAAAATTATTTTTGATTCAGAAGAAAATTAATTTTGATCTAGCAGCACAAATCCAAGCAGAGAAACTCCTAAACCATCTTAGACAAATAAAAATCTATCCTCATGAGAAAAAAGAACTACAGAAAGAGTTCATAAAATTATCCAAGTTATAAATAACTCGTTCCAGCATCTCATCTATTCTTCATAATACTAAAGACTGAAGTATAATTTCTGCTGTTTTATCTTCTCTGGAAATAGAAACCAGGTGGTCACTATCTTTACAATAAACATTACTCATTTACTCAACTAAAATCTGACCTTATAGGTTCTGTTGATAAAGAATAAATAAAACAGGAGGGAAGACAAAATGGCAGAGGAGTAGGAGACCTGGATTTCATCTGGTCTCAGGAATTCAGCTGGATAGGGATCAAACCATTCTGAGCACCTACGAACTCAACAGGAGATTGAAGAAAAGAATAGCAACAACTCTCGGAACAGAAAAGCGACCACTTTCTGGAAGGTAGGACGTGCAGAGAAGTGAATCCAAGGTGATATTTGGGAGGATAGATGGTGGGGGAGGGGGCCTCCGTTGGCTGCTTCTGGCAAGTGATAGAGCCGCGGAGCACAAAATCAGAACTTTTAGAAGCCGGTTCCGCTGAGGGACGTCGCTCCAGTGGCTAAGTGAGGGGTGGAACCCTCACTGGGACAGTGTGGTCTCAGGACCCTCGGGGTCACAGAAAGACCAGGGGTGCCTGAGTGCGGCAGAGCTCCCAGGTATCAGAGCGGGGAAGCCGGCTCCAAAGACGGAGCCAAGGAGTGGGCTCACAGCTCGGGGTTGCCATAAACCATGATCCGAGGCACAGTCCGGCCAGTGCTCCTCCATCAGGGACTCAACAAGTGGCAGATCCGGGGAGTCTCCCCTTCCTCCCCCAGGAGGAGTGGCACGGGAGCGCACTGCAGGGATCTGCTGGGTTTGGAGACTCCACATGGGGTCGTGTGCCAGAGATAGAAATGCTCAGTCACAGGCCAGGTGAGCACAGAGTGTGGCTAGAGACTGGGGAGACGGGAGTGATTGACTACTTTTCTCTGGGGGCACGATAAAAAGCACGTTCCCGAGTTCTAGCTTCCTCCATGGCAGAGATTGGGAGGCCGCCATTTTCACTCTCATCCTCCAAACCTGTACAGAAAGCTTGCAGGGAAAAAAAGCTCCCAATGGCAAACCCGAGCAGATTACTTAGCCCGGACCAGGCAAGGGTGGGGCAATTCTGCCTCCGGCAAAGACATTTGGGAACCACGGCAACAGGCCCCTCCCCCAGAAGATCAGCACGAACAGTCAGCCAAGACCAAGTTTACCGATCAAGGAGAACGGCAGAACTCCAGCGCTAGGGGAATACTGCACATAGAATTCATGGCTTTTTTACCATGATTCTTTAGACTTTCAAAGTTAATTTTTTTAACTGTCTTTTTTTTTTTGAATTTTCTTTTTCCCTTTTTCAACCAACATCTTATCAATCCCTTTTTTAGAAACATTTTTATTTTTCATTTTTAGAGTCATATTCTATCCCTTCATAGTAGTTACCCTTATTTTTGGCATATATATATATATATTTATATATATATATAAATATATATATATATATAAGTTGTTCTCTCTTTAAAATTTTGAGATTCAGTTTCTTCTAACAGATCAAAATATACCCTAAATCTCTAGTATAAGGCTTTGTTCTAGTCTCCTGCCTGATCATGTTCTCTCCCCTTTTTTTTCTTTTTTTTAAATCCTCTTCTTTCTTTTTTCAAACAACTTCTTCTCTTATCAATTCCTTTTATAAAATTTTTTATAATTTTCATCTTTACACTCATTGCATCCCTTCATTGTATCAACCTTTATTTTTGTACATATATAAGTTTTTCTTTCTTTAAAATTTTGGGAGGCACATTCTTCTAACAGACCAAAATACACCCAAAATCTAGTGTGTGGCACTGATCTGTGCACCAGCCTAATCATATTTGATCATATTCGGTTTTCTTAGTTTTGTTCTATTTTTATTTGTTTTTATCTTTTTCTTTCTTCTTTTTCTTTTTTCTCTTTCTTTTTCCTTTCTTTCCCTTTCTTTTCCCCTGGTTTCAGGTCTTTTCTGATTTGTTTAGAGAATATTTTCTGGGGACGTTGTTACCCTGTTAGCATTTTGTTCTCTCATTCATTTATTCTCCTCTGGACAAAATGACAAGACAGACAAAATGACCTCAACAAAAAGAACAAGAGGTAGTACCGACTGCCAGGGACCTACTCAATGCAGACATTAGTATGATGTTGGACCTAGAGTTCAGAATCATGACTTTAAAGGTACTAGCTGAGCTTGAAAAAAGCATGGAAGTTATTAGAGAAACTCTTTCTGGAGAAATAAAAGAACTAAAATTTAACCAAGTAGAAATCAAAAAGGCTATTAATGAGGTGCAATCAAAAATGGGGTCACTAACCGCTAGGATAAATGAGGCAGAAGAGAGAATTAGTGATATAGAAGACCAAATGATGGAAAATAAAGAAGCTGAGAAAAAGAGAGATAAACAACTACTGGATCACAAGGGCAGAATTCGAGAGAAAGGCGATACCATAACACAAAACAACATTAGAATTATTGGGATCCCAGAAGAAGAAGAGAGAGAGAAAGAGAGAGGGGGGCAGAAGGTAGTACAGAGAACTTCCCTAATGTGGGGAAAGAAACAGGCACCAAAATCCAGGAGGCACAGAGAACCCCTCTCAAAATCAATAAAAAGAGGTCAACACCCCGACATCTAATAGTAAAACTTGAGTCTCAGAGACAAGGAGAAAATCCTGAAAGCAGCTCAGGAGAAGACATATGTAACCTACAATGGTAGAAACATTAGATTGGCAACAGACCTATCCACAGAGACCTGGCAGGCCAGAAAGGACTGGCATGATATCTTCAGAGCACTAAACAAGAAAAATATGCAGCCAAGAATACTATCTCCAGCTAGGCTGTCATTGAAAATAGGAGAGATAGAAAGCTTCCAGGACAAACAAAAACTAAAGGAATTGGCAAACACGAAACCAGCCCTACAAGAAATATTGAAAGGGGTCCTCTAAGGAAAGAGAGAGCCTAAAAGTAGCGTAGACCAGAAAGGAACACAGACAATATACAGGAACAGTCACCTTACAGGCAATAAATTGGCACTAAATTCATATCGTTCAATAGTTACCCTGAATGTAAATGGGCTAAATGCCCCAATCAAAAGACACAGGCTATCAGATTGGATTAAAAAACAAGACCCATCGATATGCTGTTTGCAAGAGACTCATTTTAGACCCAAAGACACGCCCACATTGAAAGTGAGGGGGTGGAAAACCATTTACCATGCTAATGGACACCAAAAGAAAGCTGGGGTGGCAATCCTTATATCAGACAAATTAGATTTTAAAACAAAGACTGTAATAAGAGATGAGGAAGGACACTATATCCTACTTAAAGGGTCTATCCAACAAGAAGATCTAACAATTGTAAATATCTATGCCCCGAACATGGGAGCAGCCAATTATATAAGGCAATTAATAACAAAACCAAAGAAACACATTGACAAAAATACAATTCTAGTGGGGGACTTTAACACCCCCCTCACTGAAATGGACAGATCATCTAAGCAACAGATCAACAAGGAAATAAAGACTTTAAATGACACACTGGACCAAATGGACTTCACAGACTTATTCGGAACATTCCATCCCAAAGCAACAGAATACACATTCTTCTCTAGGGCCCATGGAACATTCTCCAGAATTGATCACATCCTAGGTCACAAATCAGGTCTCAACCGGTACCAAAAGATTGGGATTATTCCCTGCATATTTTCAGACCACAATGCTTTGAAACTAGAACTCAATCACAAGAGG
>NW_027397072.1:66163286-66207242 GCF_003265705.2 Callorhinus ursinus | reverse complement strand
TCAATTCCTTTTATAAAATTTTTTATAATTTTCATCTTTACACTCATTGCATCCCTTCATTGTATCAACCTTTATTTTTGTACATATATAAGTTTTTCTTTCTTTAAAATTTTGGGAGGCACATTCTTCTAACAGACCAAAATACACCCAAAATCTAGTGTGTGGCACTGATCTGTGCACCAGCCTAATCATATTTGATCATATTCGGTTTTCTTAGTTTTGTTCTATTTTTATTTGTTTTTATCTTTTTCTTTCTTCTTTTTCTTTTTTCTCTTTCTTTTTCCTTTCTTTCCCTTTCTTTTCCCCTGGTTTCAGGTCTTTTCTGATTTGTTTAGAGAATATTTTCTGGGGACGTTGTTACCCTGTTAGCATTTTGTTCTCTCATTCATTTATTCTCCTCTGGACAAAATGACAAGACAGACAAAATGACCTCAACAAAAAGAACAAGAGGTAGTACCGACTGCCAGGGACCTACTCAATGCAGACATTAGTATGATGTTGGACCTAGAGTTCAGAATCATGACTTTAAAGGTACTAGCTGAGCTTGAAAAAAGCATGGAAGTTATTAGAGAAACTCTTTCTGGAGAAATAAAAGAACTAAAATTTAACCAAGTAGAAATCAAAAAGGCTATTAATGAGGTGCAATCAAAAATGGGGTCACTAACCGCTAGGATAAATGAGGCAGAAGAGAGAATTAGTGATATAGAAGACCAAATGATGGAAAATAAAGAAGCTGAGAAAAAGAGAGATAAACAACTACTGGATCACAAGGGCAGAATTCGAGAGAAAGGCGATACCATAACACAAAACAACATTAGAATTATTGGGATCCCAGAAGAAGAAGAGAGAGAGAAAGAGAGAGGGGGGCAGAAGGTAGTACAGAGAACTTCCCTAATGTGGGGAAAGAAACAGGCACCAAAATCCAGGAGGCACAGAGAACCCCTCTCAAAATCAATAAAAAGAGGTCAACACCCCGACATCTAATAGTAAAACTTGAGTCTCAGAGACAAGGAGAAAATCCTGAAAGCAGCTCAGGAGAAGACATATGTAACCTACAATGGTAGAAACATTAGATTGGCAACAGACCTATCCACAGAGACCTGGCAGGCCAGAAAGGACTGGCATGATATCTTCAGAGCACTAAACAAGAAAAATATGCAGCCAAGAATACTATCTCCAGCTAGGCTGTCATTGAAAATAGGAGAGATAGAAAGCTTCCAGGACAAACAAAAACTAAAGGAATTGGCAAACACGAAACCAGCCCTACAAGAAATATTGAAAGGGGTCCTCTAAGCAAAGAGAGAGCCTAAAAGTAGCATAGACCAGAAAGGAACACAGACAATATACAGGAACAGTCACCTTACAGGCAATAAATTGGCACTAAATTCATATCGTTCAATAGTTACCCTGAATGTAAATGGGCTAAATGCCCCAATCAAAAGACACAGGCTATCAGATTGGATTAAAAAACAAGACCCATCGATATGCTGTTTGCAAGAGACTCATTTTAGACCCAAAGACACGCCCACATTGAAAGTGAGGGGGTGGAAAACCATTTACCATGCTAATGGACACCAAAAGAAAGCTGGGGTGGCAATCCTTATATCAGACAAATTAGATTTTAAAACAAAGACTGTAATAAGAGATGAGGAAGGACACTATATCCTACTTAAAGGGTCTATCCAACAAGAAGATCTAACAATTGTAAATATCTATGCCCCGAACATGGGAGCAGCCAATTATATAAGGCAATTAATAACAAAACCAAAGAAACACATTGACAAAAATACAATTCTAGTGGGGGACTTTAACACCCCCCTCACTGAAATGGACAGATCATCTAAGCAACAGATCAACAAGGAAATAAAGACTTTAAATGACACACTGGACCAAATGGACTTCACAGACTTATTCGGAACATTCCATCCCAAAGCAACAGAATACACATTCTTCTCTAGGGCCCATGGAACATTCTCCAGAATTGATCACATCCTAGGTCACAAATCAGGTCTCAACCGGTACCAAAAGATTGGGATTATTCCCTGCATATTTTCAGACCACAATGCTTTGAAACTAGAACTCAATCACAAGAGGGAAGTCGGAAAGAACTCAAATACATGGAGGCTAAAGAGCATCCTACTAAAGAATGAATGGGTCAACCAGGAAATTAAAGAAGAATTTAAAAAATTCATGGAAACCAATGAAAATGAAAACACAACTGTTCAAAATCTTTGGGATGCAGCAAAGGCAGTCCCGAGAGGAAAGTATATAGCAATACAAGCCTTTCTCAAGAGACAAGAAAGGTCTCAAATAAACAACCTAACCCTACACCTAAAGGAGCTAGAGAAAAAAACAGCAAATAAAGCCTAAACCCAGCAGGAGAAGAAAAATAATAAAGACCAGAGCATAAACCAATCAAATAGAAACCAAAAGAACAGTAGAACAGATCAATGAAGGTAGGAGCTGGTTCTTTGAAAGAATTAACAAGATTGATAAACTCCTGGCCAGACTTATGAAAAAGAAAAGAGAAATGACCCAAATCAACAAAATCATGAATGAAAGACGAGAGATCACAACCAACACCAAAGAAATACAAACAATTCTAAGAACATATTATGAGCAACTCTATGCCAGCAAATTAGATAACCTGAAAGAAATGGATGCATTCCTAGAGATGTGTCAACTACCAAAACTGAACCAGGAAGAAATAGAAAACCTGAACAGACCTATAACCACTAAGGAAATTGAAGCAGTCATCAAAAATCTCGCAACAAACAAAAGCCCAGGGCCTGATGCCTTCCCAGGGGAATTCTACCAAACATTTAAAAAAGAATTAATACCTATTCTTCTGAAACTGTTCGAAAAAATAGAAATGGAAGGAAACCTTCCAAACTCATTTTATGAGGCCACCATTACCTTGATCCCAAAACCAGACAAAGACCCCATCAAAAAGGAGAATTACAGATCAATATCCTTGATAAACATGGATGCAAAAATTCTCACCAAAATACTAGCCAATAGGATCCAACAGTCGATTAAAGGATTATTCACCACGACCAAGTGGGATTTATCCCTGGCCTGCAAGGTTGGTTCAACATCTGCAAATCAATCAACGTGATAAAATACAGAAGAAAAGAAAGAACAAGAATCATATGATCCTCTCAATAGATGCAGAAAAAGCATTTGACAAAGTACAGCATCCTTTCTTGATCAAAACTCTTCAGAGTATAGGGATAGAGGGTACATACCTCAATATCATAAAAGCCATCTATGAAAAACCTACAGCGAATATCATTCTCAATGGGGAAAAACTGAGAGCTTTCCCCCTAAGGTCAGGGACGTGGCAGGGTTGTCCACTATCACCACTGCTATTCAACATAGTATTAGAAGTCCTAGCCACAGCATTAAGACAACAAAAAGAAATCAAAGGCATCCAAATCAGCAAAGAACAAGTCAAACTCTCAGTGTTTGCAGATGATATGATACTTTATGTGGAAAACCCAAAAGACTCCACCCCAAAACTGCTAGAACTCATACAGGAATTCAGTAAAGTGGCAGGATATAAAATCAATGCACAGAAATCAGTGGCATTCCTATACACCAACAACAAGACAGAAGAAAGAGAAATTAAGGAGTCAATCGCATTTACAATTGTACCCAAAACCATAAGATACCTAGGAATAAATCTAACCAAAGAGGCAAAGAATCTGTACTCAGAAAACTATAAAATACTCATGAAAGAAATTGAGGAAGACACAAAGAAATGGAAAAACGTCCCATGCTCATGGATTGGAAGAACAAATATTGTGAAGATGTCAATGCTACCTAGAGCAATCTACACCTTCAATGCAATCCCCATCAAAATACCATCCACTTTTTTCAAAGAAATGGGACAAATAATCCTAAAATTTGTATGGAACCAAAAAAGACCCTGAATAGCCAGAGGAATGTTGAAAAAGAAAAGCAAAGCTGGCGGCATCACAATTCTGGACTTCCAGCTCTATTACAAAGCTGTCATCATCAAGACAGTATGGTACTGGCACAAACACAGACACATCGATCAATGGAACAGAATAGAGAGCCCAGAAATGGACCCTCAACTCTATGGTCAACTAATCTTTGACAAAGCAGGAAAGAATGTCCAATGGAAAAAAGACAGTCTCTTCAACAAATGGTGTTGGGACAACTGGACAGCCACATGCAGAAGAATGAAACTGGACCATTTCCTTACACCACACATAAAAATAGACTCAAAATGGTTGAAAGACCTAAATGTGAGACAGGAGTCCATCAAAATCCTAAAGGAGAACACAGGCAGCAACCTCTTCGACCTCAGCCACAGCAACTTCTTTGTAGAAACATCATCAAAGGCAAGGGAAGAAAGGGCAAAAATGAACTATTGGGATTTCATCAAGATAAAAAGCTTTTGCACAGCAAAAGAAACAGTCCACAAAACCAAAAGACAACCGACAGAATGGAAGAAGATATTTGCAAATGACATATCAGATAAAGGGCTAGTATCCAAAATCTATAAAGAACTTATCAAACCCAACACCCAAAGAACAAAGAATCCAATCAAGAAATGGGCAGAAGACATGCACAGACATTTTTCCAAAGAAGACATCCAAATGGCCAACAGACACATGAAAAAGTGCTCAACCTCGCTCGGCATCAGGGAAATCCAAATCAAAACCTCAGTAAGATACCACCTCAGACCAGTCAGAATGGCTAAAATTAACAAGTCAGGAAACGACAGATGTTGGTGGAGATGCACAGAAAGGGGAACCCTCCTACACTGTTGGTGGGAATGCAAACTGGTGCAACCACTCTGGAAAACAGTACAGAGGCTCCTCAAAAAGTTGAAAATAGAGCTACCATATGATCCAGCAATTGTACTACTGTACATTTGGTATTTACCCCAAAGATACAAATGTAGGGATCCGATGGGGTACATGCACCCTGATGTTTATAGCAGCAATGTCCACAATAGCCAAACTGTGGAAAGAGCCAAGATGTCCATCGACAGATGAATGGATAAAGAAGATGTGGTGTATATACACAATGGAATATTATGCAGCCATCAAAAGGAACGAGATCTTGCCATTTGCAATGACATGGATGGAACTGGAGGGTGTTATGCTAAGCAAAATAAGTCAATCAGAGAAAGACATGTATCATATGACCTCACTGATATGAGGAATTCTTAATCTCAGGAAACAAACTGAGGGTTGCTGGAGTGGGGGGGGTGTGGGAGGGATGGGGTGGCTGGGTGATAGACACTGGGGAGGGTATGTGCTATGGTGAGCACTGTGAATTGTGCAAGACTGTTGAATCACAGATCTGTACCTCTGAAACAAATAATGTAATATATATTAAGGAAAAAACAAAAGAAGATAGCAGGAGGGAAGAATGAAGGGGGGGGAATCGGAGGGGGAGATGAACCATGAGAGACGATGGACTCTGAGAAACAAACTGAGGGTTCTAGAGGGGAGGGGGGTGGGGGATGGGTTAGCCTGGTGATGGGTATTAAAGAGGGCACGTTCTGCGTGAAGCACTGGGTGTTATGCACAAACAATGAATCATGGAACACTACATCAAAAACTAATGATGTAATGTATGGTGATTAACATAACAATAAAAAATTTAAAGAAAAAAAGAATAAATAAAACACACTTCTTAACATCAAGGTACATATAGTCCAGTTTACATAAGAATATTTAGGTGTATATACATAAATATAAATGTAAATATATTCACATATATGTGTACATATATGTGTGTGTGAAATAGAGAATATACATATATTAATTAACTCATACTATAAATGTATAATATATATTATATGCTCATAATACAACATAATTCATACTATGTATGTATATATATTAGAGAGAGACAGACAGACACAAACATAGACATATTCCAGCAGGATTTGGGGAAGTCTTCATAAAAAGAAATTAATCTTTTAGGGTAGAGAAAGAAGGAAAGCCATCTAATGAAAGGGGGAATAGCACCTACAGAGGCAGGGAGGGCTAAAACTCCAGCACAGATTCAAGGCATAGAGAGACATCTGGTAAAGAGAGGTAGAAAGTGACTGAAGATAAAACCAGAAAAAATAAACCACATACAGACTGTGAAGAATCTTGAATGCCATGCTGAAGAGTGAAGGCATTATCCTCTAAGTAAAGAGATATTAAAAGTCTTTAAGCAAAATGGTGGGCAAGGGGTGCCTGGGTGACTCAGTTGGTTAAGCCTCTGACTCTTGGTTTTAGCTCAGGTCATGATCCTGCAGTCATGAGATCAAGCCCCAAGTTGGGCTCCGCACCAAGTCTGCTTCAGATTCTCTCTCTTGCTCCCTCCCCCCGACCCCTCCCCCAAACCATTCTCTCACTGTCTCTCATACATAAATAAATAAATAAATAAATAAAATCTTTTTTAAAATGGTGGGATGACCTGATTGCTAATTTACAAAAATAACACTGATAGAGGTTGGATTGTGGATGATAGAATAAGGAAACAATATTTAAGATGCAATTACAATGTTACAGGTAATCTTTGCCCAATAACTTGGTTATAGCTACTGTGGCTTAAGTGAAATATAACTACTACTAATAATTTGGGCACAAATTGGTAAGGACCTGAACCAATAGCTTGGGAAATAGGAGAAGATAGAGTTGAAAAACACTGAAGAAGCTGGACTCATAGAATTTGATGACTAATAGGATGGAGGGTCCGATGGAAAAGAAAAAGAAAAAAGGTCTGAAATAAGCTTTGTGCATAGGTGGCAAGGTAAATTGGTGCTACCACTGTAAATGCAAAGAATCAGGAGAGGAATCACAGAACTGGTGCGTAATGCTGGGGAGACTATGACAACCTTAGTTTTTAGATACTACAGTGAACTTGACTTGCCTGTAGAATACTGGAGTAGAAACAATCAGGAAGCAGCTACAAAGCCAGGGCTGGGGCTTAGGATGGAGGTCTAGTCTGGAGACCAGGTACCTAAACTTGTAAGTTAAGTTTCACCGGTAAAGGTCTGGGGGGAAATTGTGGGGTGGGGGTGGTGGAGCAGGTTGATGCATACTCTCTGCTACCCTTGGAGGAAAAGGCCTAGAAAGGAGCCATGGGAAACACTGACATGAAATATCTCTGGATGTACTTGAACAAAGCTATTTCCACTTAACCTTTACTTTTCCCAGGCAAAACAAATCAGAACAAAAAGACACCTTTTGCTCTTCTTCATAGGTCTAGTTCTTTAGTTTTTAGTATCATTTTATCTTCTTCATCCACCTTAAATATTAAACTTGGAACTCAAAATAGTATTCCAGTAAGTACTCAATATAATTATATTTAGCACTAAGTAATCTATAGTAATAGGGACAGCACCAATAATTTAAACCACAGATAATCCTTAAACTCTCATTAAGCTGGTAGCTCCAGCCTCTTAGCCAAAAACAAAGAATAGAATTGCCTGGTGGACTTTTGCCTCTACGAGTAACTTACCACCCTCTAATGAAGATGCTGAAGAGAAGGAAATGGTTGGAAGAAGAGCAATAGGAGATTAAGCAAGCTCCATTAAATTAAAAAATTAGACAATAAATGATTCTTTTATATTCTACTTGTATTTGTGAGGTATAGGATTTTTTTTAATCAACAGATATATATTGCTCATTATTCAACTTGTTTTCTAGTTTCCAGAGAACTCAGGAATACATTCATCACCAGAAATGCCAAAGTATATTGCCTTGCCTGTATCTTTTTGGAAACTCACTTTCCTTTTATTGCTACAAACTCACTGTCATCTGACATTTCCATTTTATCTCAATATTATTTATTGTCCTGGGTGGAAATTTTTTCCTTTCATGTAGTAGTAGAAATGTAAATGTGAATAAGGTACCTAGAATAATCAAATACACAGAGGCAGGAAGTAGAACAGTGGGTATCAGGGGCCAGATGAGTGGACAGTTTCAGTATGGGATGATGAAAAGTTCTGGAGATGGACGGTGGTGGTAGTTGTACAACAATGTGAATGTACTTAATGTCACTGAACTGTGCCCTTAAAAATGGCTAAAATGGTAAATTTTATTTCATGTATATTTTACCACACTAAACATTTTTAATTGCAATTTTTAAAAAATTAAGAGAAGTTTTGGAAGATAAACTTGATAAACCTCCCTGGAAATAGAAAAAGGAACAAAAAGATGTATCAGCAACAAAAAAGTAGAAATTATAAATTTTTTTTAAAAATGCAGTATCATTTCCAACAGCAACAGAAAACATGAAATATTTAAGGACGGATTAAATAAAATATGCCCACTACCATTACACTGCAAATATTGCTGAGAGAGATTTAAAGAACTAGAAGGACTTCAATTTAATTTCAAGATTTATGATAAAGCTACAATGATTAAGACAGTGTGGTACTGGCATAAAGGTAGACAAATAGATCAATGGAACAGAATAGGAAGTCTAGAAATAGACTCATAGACATATATAGCTAATTAATTTTTTACAAAAGTACCAAGGTATTTCGATGAGGAAAAGATAGTCTTTTCAACAAATGGTGCTAGAATAAATGGATATCCATACACAAAAAAACCCCCAAATCAATCAAAAAGAATCTTGATTCTCATCTCACATCATATGCAAAACATTAACTCAAAATGAATCATGGGCCTAAATAGAACAGCTATAAACTATAAAACTATAAAATTTCTCAAAGCAAACATAGAACAAAATCTTGGCAAGGATATACAATAAATGCTTTTGCAAGTACAAAATGTACAGTCACTTTAGAAAATCATTTGGCAATTTCTTATGAAGCTAAACATACCTAATCACATGACCCAGAAATTCCATATCTAGGTATCTATCCAGAAGAAATGAAAACCAGAAATGACTTATATGTCCATCAGTTGGTGAATGAACCAACAATTTGTGGCTTTGGAATCCTACCCTGCAATAAAAAGAAACAAACTATTAATGTACATAGCATGAAAGAAACTCCAATGAACTATATTAAATGAAAGAAACAAAACACAAGGGGCGCCTGAGTGGCTCAGTCATTAAGCATCTACCTTCGGCTCAGGTCATGGTCCCAGGGTCTTGGGATCGAGCCCCACATTGGATTCCCTGCACGATGGGAAGCTTGCTTCACCCTCCCCCAACCCCCCTGTTTGTGTTCCGTCTCTCGCTGTGTCTCTCTCTGTCAAATAAATAAATAAAATCTTAAAAAAAAAAAAAGACACAAAAGCCCATATACTATGTGAGTCTGTTTATGTGACATTTTAAAACAGCAAAACTCCCAGGGGGAGAGGGAAAGGAAAGGGGGTGACTACGAAGGGGATGAGGGAACTCTTTGGAGTGAGAGTGGTGAAGGCTATATGACTATATACATTGCCAAAACTCACTGAACTGTACAATCAAAATGAGTGAACTTTGTTGAATAAAAATTTTATCTCAATAAAGATGGATTTAAAAAAAAGACATAATACAGAAGACAAAAGATAAGAAAGTTAGGTGATCAATTTGGAAGGCCTATGAATCACTAAGAAGAAATCCACAAAGAAAGAACAGAAAAAACACTAAGTTTCCTATTAATCTAATTTGCCCTCTAGAAAGGTGAACTTGTAGTACGGTATTTCATGCTGCATGACAGAGCATTATTTAAGTTTACATTTTAACTTAACCTTATAAATGTGTGCAGATTTTTTGAAAGTCAAGAACTGTTTTAAGACTATTTCTTAAACAGTTTTCACTGATGAATACTATCAAACATTCAAAGAAATACTAACAGCAATCCTTTTCAAACTCTTCCAAAAATAGAAGAGGAGGTAACTCCTCCAAACTCATTTTATGAGGACAGCATTACCTGGATACCAAAAGCAAACAAGGCTACCATAAGAAAAGAAAATTACAGGCCAATATCCCTGATGAACATAGACACAAAATCCTCAACAAAATATGAGCAAATTGAAGTCAGCAATACATTAAAAGGATCATATACCATGATCAAGTAGGATTTATTCCAAGGATGCAAGGGTGGTTTAACACAAAATGAAGGATAAAAATCATATGATCATTTCAATAGACACATAAAAAGCATCGGATAAAATTCAACATCTACTTATGATAAAACTCAACAAAGTAGATATAGAGGGCACATACCTCCACATGACAAAGAATAGAATAGAATATTACTCAGCCCTAAAAAAGAGTGAGATCTTACCACTTGCGACAACTTGGATGGACTTGGAGGGTATTATGCTAAGTGAAATAAGTCAGACAGAGAAAGACAAATACCATATGATTTCACTTTTATGTGGAATCTAGAAAACAAAACAAATGAACAAACAAACAAAAGTAGAAACAGATCCACAAATACAGAGAACAAACTAATGGTGGCCACAGGGGAGGGGGACAGGGGAATGGAAAAAATGGGTGAAGGGGAGTGGGAAGTATAGTATTCCAGTTATGGAATGAATAAGTCCTAGCAATGAAAAGTACAGCATAGAAAACCTAGTCAATGGTACTGTAATAGCTCTGTATGGGCACAGATGGGAGCTACACTTGTGGTACACAATTTATACAGTTGTTGAACCACTATGTGATCCACCTCAACCTAATATAACATTGTTTGTCAACTATACTGCAATAAAAAAGTGTACAATTCAGTGCCAGCCATTGTTAACCTTTTGTACAAGTTCTGAATAAGATATGAAAGAAAAGACAATGTGATTCAGTAGAACATGATTTTAGACCCAGTTCTGCCATGTTTCAACAAAGTGACCAGGAACTTCTGGGCCTCACTATCTCCATTGTAAATCAGGGAGTTCAATTAGATGACCACCCTCTAGCTCTGATCTACCTTCAAGATTTTGTTTTTACTATTGTTTATTGTTAACTTTTCATTTCTCTTTTGAACCAACACAAATACTGGGGTGAGCAACTCAGAAAGATCTCTTTTACAGAAGGACATTTTCAACAATGTTCTAAAGCAAAGATGGTGCTGGCAGACTTATAACAGTGTTTGGAAGACTTTATAAATGTAATGAGATATTTTAGAGCCTTTTTTGAAAGAAGACAGTTTCCTTGTATACATTTCAAAGTAAGAAAATAAAGAGAAAGAGGAGTCACACAGTGTGTTTAACTTAGATGAGCTTCTTTTCTCAAACTTTATCTTTCTCATTTCTAGAAGCAAATATGAAACTATGTAGGAAGCTGCATAGACTTGGAAATATACTCAAGAAAACTATAGTAAAGTCAGTGATTCAGACAAATTTCTTAATCAAAAATATAAAAAATATCACCTGCAGAACTCTTATTGAAGGAAAAAATGAAGAGTTCCCATAAACGTCTAGTTGATGTGCAATATTTTATTCTTGCAGATTTTAACAGTATATTATTTCATTTAACAAAAATGTTAGTTACATTTTTATTTATTTTTATTTTTTATTTTCTCGAAGTTACATTTTTAAATGAATATGCACATATTCCTAAAAAACTAACATGGGATCTCTTAGCAAGTACTTAGGTGTTGTTATGAGTTGAACTGTATCTCCCAAAAAAAGATATTTTGAAGTCCTCACCCCCACTACCTCAGAATGACCTTATTTGGAAATAGGGTCCTGGCAGATGTAGTTGGTTAAGATGAAGTCATACTGCAGCAGGCTGGGTTTAATCCAATACGACTGGTGTCCTTCTAAGACGAGTGGAAGACAAAATCACATAGAGAAGATGGCCATGTGAAGACAGAGGCAGAAATTACAGCAGTGCTACCACAAGCCACAGGATACGTGGGGCTTCCAAAAGCTTATAAATAAGAGGCAAGAGTGGATCCTAGAAGATCTGGAGGGAGCATGCCCTTGTCAACACCTTGATTTTCTACATGTGGCCTCCAAAAGTGTGAGTGTGACAGAATAAATTTCTATGATTTTAAACCATCCAGTTTGTGGTACCTTGTTATGGCAGACATAGGAAACTAATCCAAATATATAGCCAGTGTTACACACGTGCTCATGCACACACACACACACACACACACAGAAAGAGAACCCTCATTTTAACCAAATTACTGGATTTCTAAAAATCTAATATAATATTGAAATTTGGTGCTGTGAATTTGAGTAACTAATTATAATGATGCATGATGCCTTAAAACATTTATACAATCTCTTTAGGACACTGCATTTCCAAATATTTTGTACTGTAGGAGAACTAAGTGAAAAGAAAAAACAAATATTTACAAGGGAGAAATAACACAATATCTCTGGGAGAGGCAAGACAGCCTACTCAGAGGATAAAAACTCAAAGGAAAACAGCTACAAGAGAACTATTTCTTTTTTCTTTCTTTTTTTTAAGAGAACTATTTCTAAATGGGCAGTGAGTTACAACATTTGTTATTACTAGACCATTTGACTCTCAAAATAAAAATTTGACAGTAATAATAATTTCATAATTTTATGATGAAACTTAGCAAATTTTCACAAGACAACTTTAAATATGAAAACAATGAGCAAGCTTGTGATAGATACACAATTTTTTTTCATGTCCATTGATACTAGATTTAGTATCTCTATGTGATTTAATTTTTTGGAGAAAAATTGAAAACTCTATTGAAAGATATTATAGAGACTAAAAAAATCTTTACATTTGTAGAGATGTAAGACTCAGTATCCTAAAGGAGCTGATTAGTCCCAAATTGATTAGTATGGTCAAGAGAGTTCAAATAAATTCCCAAAACTTTTATATGAAATTGGAAAAGGTGTTTATAAAATTTACATATAATGAATAGTTGAGAATAGCAAAGACTCCCTCAACACCCTTCTCCTATCTGGCTTTTGAAACCACAACCCCAGTTAAATCCAGCTCTGCTTTTGTCTAATTTTTGCACCATCAAAGCTGAATGTAGCTAGAGGAAAATCATACAACTATGTCAACCAGTGTGAATTCAGATTCATCATTACTGATCTCAAGCGTATTCTAATGCTGTCAACCACACTATTTGTGTGACTTTATTGGAAATGTTCTTGAGAAAATTCTTAGGGAGTCATGAGCACTTCTGGGTCTTAACTTGTACATTAAGATTCAAGCATGGCATTCCTACCTGTTATCTTTACAGGGTCATACTGATTCTTCAGAGCCTTACAGACAGTTCATAATTATTCTTCATATTTAGATCAAAACCTCTCCAAAGCAATAATCCATTTGTTCTATTGCTTTCTCAAGTCTCATCCTAGCTTAGTTATCAACTCAACTTTCATCTCTTTTGCCACTTCCAACAGAGCTCTGCTGTTGTATGCAGCGTGGATGGCCACCACCTAGAAAGACAGCATTCAAATGAGGGCTACTACTACCCATAATAAAAAATTAGAAGAGAAAATATGATATTAATTTGGAGCTACAATGTTTTTAAAGAATTTGTTATTCATAGATAGCTTCCAAATCTAAAGCTTGTGAGAAAGGTGGCATTTACCAAAGGTAAGCCCTCAAGAAATGGCTAGAGAAGAAAATGACAACCAGGCCAACCAGGCCAGTTCAGAAGCACTTACCTCTGCAGGCTCACAAATGAGCTGCTTCGGCAGATTTGTCAATCCTGTTAAGTACATTTTTAAAACATGTTCAGTGATTTGGTAATCACTGTTTTGAATACAGCCCTCACTATGAGATAGTGAAGGTAGGGTTAAAAAGCAAAGATTCTAGAGTCAAACGTACTTAGGTTTACATCCTGACAGTACCACTTACTAGATTTGTGATTTTGAGCATTTATCATCTCTGTGCCTTATTCCTCATCTGTATAATGGGGATCATAACTGTGGTCACCTCCTAGCGTGGTTTCAAGAATTAGTTGAATGAGCACAAAATGCTTTTAACAGTGCCTGGCACACAAAGTATACTATACAGGTTGGTTTTTATTCATAAACATTATTGAGGATAGGCTTTTCCATGATGGTGGAGGAGTAGGAGACCTTAGTTTTTGTCTGGTCCCAGGAATTCAGCTAGATAGCTATCAAATCATCCTGAACACCTGTGAACTCAACCAGAGATCTAAGGAAAGAATTGCTGCAAATCTACAAATAGAAAACTGACCACTTTATGCAAGAATGACAACACGGAAAAACTCACCTCAAAAAAAGAGAACAAGAGGCAGTACTGACTGCCAGAGACCTAATCAGTATGGATATAAGTAAGAAGTTGGAACTAGAGTTCAGAATAATGATTATAAAGATAGTAGCTGGGCTTGAAAAAAGCCTAGAAGACACTAGAGAATCACTTTCTGGAGAAATAAAAGAACTAAAATCTAAATCAAAAAGGCTATTTATTAATGAGATGCAATAAACAATGGAGGCTCTAACTGCTAGGATAAATGAGGCAGAAGAGAGAATTAGTGACATAGAAGACCAAATGACGGAGAATAAAGAAGCTGAGAAAAAGAGAGATAAATAACTACTGGATCACAAGGGGGAGAATTTGACAGATAAGTGATACCATAAAGCAAAACAATATTAGAATAATTGGGATCCCAGAAAAAGAGGAAAGAGAAAAGGGGGCAAAAGGAATATTGAAGAAAATTAAAGTGGAGAACTTCCCTAATCTGGGGAAGGAAACAGGCATCAAAATCCAAGAGGCACAGAGAACCTCCCTCAAAATCAATAAAAATAGGTCATCACCCCAACATATAATATTGAAACTTACAAATCTCAGAGACAAAGAGAAAATCCTGAAAGCAGTTCGGGACAAGAGGTCCTTAACCTACAGAGGCAGAAACATAAGGCTGGCAGCAGACCTAACCACAGCGACTGGCATGACATATTCAGGGTGCTAAATGAGAAAAATATACAGCCAAGAATACTTTATCCAGCAAGGCTGTCATTAAGAATAGAAAAGACAAAGAGCTTCCAGGACAAACAGAAACTAAAAGAATTTGTGATCACTAAGCCAGCCTGCAAGAAATGTTAAAGGGGATCCTTTAAGGTGAAGGTAAGATCCTTCACCTCAAAGGTGAAGAGAGAGCCCAAAAGTAACATAGACCAGAAAGGAACAGAGACAATATACAGTAACAGTCACTTTACAGGTAATACAATGGCACTAAATTCATATATTTCAATATTTACTCTGAATGTAAATGTGCTAAATGCCCCAATCAAAAGACACAGGCTATCAGATTGGATAAAAAAGCAAGACCCATCCATATGCTGTTGGCAATTTTAGATCCAAAGACACCTCCAGATTGAAAGTGAAGGGGTGGAAAACCATTTATCATGCTAATGGACATCAAAAGAAAGCTGGGGGTAGCAATCCTTATATCAGACAAATTAGATTTTAAACCAAATACTGTAATAACAGATGAGGAAGGACACTATATCATAATGAGAGGGTCTATCCAACAAGAAGATCTAACAATTGTAAATATTTATGCCCCTAACATGGGAGCAGCCAATTATATAAACCAATTAATAACACAATTAAAGAAACACATCAATAATAATACAATAATAGTAGGGGACTTTAACACTCCACTCACTACAAAGGACAGATCATCTAAGTGGAAGATCAACAAGGAAACAAGGGCTTTGAATGACACACTGGACCAGATGGACTTCACAGATATATTCAGAACATTCCACCCTAAAGCAACAGAATACACATTCTTCTCGAGTGTACATGGAACATTCTCCAGAATAGATCACATACTCAGTCACAAATCAGGTCTCAACTGGTACCAAAAGACTGGGATCATTCCCTGAATATTTTTAGACCACAGTGCTTTGAAACTTGAACTCAAAAACAAGAGGAAATTTGGAAAGAATCCAAATACATGGAGGTTAAAGAGCATCCTACTAAAGAATGAATGGCTCAACCAGAAAACTACAGAAGAATTTAAAAAGTTTATGGAAACAAATGAAAATAAAAACAGGTGTTCAAAACCTTTGGGATGCAGCAAAGGTGGTCCTAAGAGGGAAGTACACAGCAATGTAAGCCTTTCTCAAGAAATAAGAAAGGTCTCAAATACACAACCTAACCTTACACCTAAAGGAGCAGCAGAAAGAGCAGCAAATAAAGCCTAAACCCAGCAGGAGAAGAAAATTAATAAAGATTAGAGCAGAAATCAATGAAATAGAAACCAAAAGAACAGTAGAACAGATCTACAAAACTAGGAGCTGGTTCTTTGAAAGAATTAATAAGATCGGTAAACCCCTAGCCAGACTTATCAAAAAGAAAAGAGAAGGGACCCAAATAAATAAAATCATGAATGAAGGAGATGAGATCACAACCCAAACAGAAGAAATACAAACAATTATAAGAACATATTATGAGCAACTATATGCCAACAAATTAGGCCATCTGGAAGAAATGGATGCATTCCTAGAGATGTATAAACTACCAAAAAGTAAATAGGAAGAAATAGAAAACCTAAACAGACCCATAACCAGCAAGGAAATTGAAACAGTCAAAAATCTCCCAATAAGGGTGCCTGGGTGGCTCAGTCGGTTAAGCATCTGCGGCAAAGTGGCAGGATATAAAAATCAATGCACAGAAATCAGTTGCCTCTCTATACACTAACAATGAGACAGAAGAAAGAGAAATTAAGGAGTCCATCCCATTTACAATTGCACCCAAAACCATAAGATACCTAGGAATAAACCTAACCAAAGAGGCAAAGGATCTGTACTCAGAAAACTATAGAATACTCATGAAAGAAATTGAGGATGACACAAAGAAATGGAAAAACATTCCATGTTCATGGATTGGAAGAACAAATGTTAAAATGTCAATGCTACCTAGAGCAATCTACACATTTAATGCAATCTCTATCAAAATACCATCGACTTTTTTCACAGGGCTGGAACAAATAATCCCCAAATTTGTACGGAACCAGGAAGGCCCCCAAATAGCCAAAGGATTGTTGAAAAAGAAAACCAAAACTAGTGGCATCACAATTCTGGACTTGAAGCTCTATTACAAAGCTGTAATCATCAAGACAGTACAGTATTGGCACAAAAATAGACACATAGATCAATGGAACAGAATAGAGAACTCAGAAATGGACCCTCAACTCTATGGTCAACTAATCTTCAACAAAGAAGGAAAGGATATCAATGGAAAAAAGGCAGTCTCTTTAATAATGGGTGTTGGGAAAATTGGACAGCCACTAGAATGAATGAAACTAGACCATTTTCTTACATCATACATCATACACAAAATACACAACAATAGACGCAAAATGGATGAAAGACCTAAATGTGAGTCAGGAACCCATCAAAATCTTAGAGGAGAACACAGGCAGCAACCTCTTCTACCTTGGCCACAACAACTTCTTGCTAAACATGTCTCAAAGGCAAGGGAAACAAAGGCAAAAATGAACTACTGGGACTTCATCAAGATAAAAATCTTTTGCACAGCAAAGGAAAAAGTCAACAAAACCAGAATACAACTGACAGAACGGGAGAAGATATTTGCAAATGACATATCAGATAAAGGGCTAGTATCCAAAATCTATAAAGAACTTATCAAACACAACACCCAAGGAATAAATAATCTCATCAAGAAATTTGCAGAAAACATGAACAGACATTTCTGCAAAGAAGACATCCAAATTGCCAACAGACACATGAAAAAGTGCTCGACATCACTCAGCATTGGAGAAATAAAAATCAAAACCACAATGTGATACCACCTCATACCAGTCAGGATGGCTAAAATTAACAAGTCAGGAAATGACAGATGTTGGGAAGTTTGCAGAGAAAGGGGAACCCTCTTACACTGTTGGTGGGAATGCAAGCCAGTACAGCCACTCTGGAAAACAGTATGGAGGTTCCTCAAAAATTTAAAAATAAATCTACCCTGCAACCCAGCAATTGTACTAGTAGGGGTTTATCCCAAATATACAAATGTAGTGATCCAAAGGGGCACCTGCACCCCAATGTTTATAGCAGCAATGTCCACAATAGCCAAGCTATGGAAAGAGCCCAGATGTCCATCAACAGATGAATGGATAAAGAAGATGTGGTACATATACACAGTGGAATACTACTCAGCCATCAAAAAATGATATCTTGCCATTTGTGATGATGTGGAGGGAACTAGAGGGTATTATGCTAAGCAAAGTCAGTCAGTCAGAGAAAGAATTATCATATGATCTCACTCATATGTGGAATTTAAAAAACAAAACAGAGATCATAGGGGAAGAGAGGAAAAAAGAAAACAAGATGAAATCAGAGAAGGAGACAAACATAAGGGACTCTTAATCATAGGAAACAAACTGAGAGTTGCTAGAGGGGAGGGAGGTGGGGGGATGGGATAATTGGATGATGGACATTAAGGAGGGCACGTGATATAATGAGCCCTGGGTGTTATACATGATTGATGAATCCCTTAACTCTACCTCTGAAACTCATAATACATTATATGTGACTTAATTGAATTTAATTATAAAAATATGCAGTAAAATAAGAATTTTAGACAGTACAAGTCCTGGGGAGTTCTGAGAAGGTACTGCAATACTTAGATGGATGGGAGGATGGATGGATGGATGGATGGATGGACGGACGGATGGAAAGAAGGAAAGAAGGGAGGAAGGATTGCTAATATTTGTTCTGTGTGGAAAATCTTACTAAAAAGATAATATCCCTTTTGCTTTTTTCAAATCACTTCTACTAACACCATTCTCAACTCACAGATAAGAAAAGTGTTGGTAAGATATAACATCCATGAACTTCATTTAGCACCATCATGACAAGTAAATTCATCAGAGCCATATTCTTTATGGATTAAAATTAGATATTGTAACTTAGGCAATACTTATTTTTCTTAGCACCATTCACCCCCATCTTCTTCAAAACAGAATTTTAAGGATCTGGTAGGAGCCATATATCACTCTGCTCCATTATTTTCAGTAATTAGGCAGTGGGCCTTGTTCCTAACTAGGCAATACCCAGGAGGTAACCAGAGGTGGTAACAAAAGCACCAGCTACAGTGAGGATAGCAGAACACAGCCAGTGTGAATTGGCCCAGGGAAACTTGAAAAAACTTTAAATAAAAATAGGGATAAGCAATCCTCCATGTCCCAGGAGAGTATGCTACTCCAGAAATGCTGTGGCTCTCCTGAGTTATTTCCAGCCAGGAGGAAAAGAGATAACCAGCATTGGCTATTATCTGGGCCAAAAGTGGCCTCAGGCCCATGAAAATTAAAAGCTGGTTTTCTATGGTCAGCAAGACCGTTTTAGCAGGCACCTAGGGGGATACTAGTACTAAGCTTGCCCTACACAGGGCTGGATCCCCCTGGCATCCATGTTTGTACTGTTTTTCACCTCTCTGGTCCAGAGCTGATCAACCAAGGATGCACACAGGACTCTCGTCACGCCAAACGGGGCCTGAATCTCTCCATCTCTCTCTCTCTCTCTCTGTCTCTCCCTCTCTGTCTCTCCAAATTTGCACTGAGTGATAAGAAGCTGGGCTGCTCACTTGAATGGAGGATGGGTATACTCAGGAGCAGAGGACAGCTGTGTTTGGACTTACGCATGCCAAAGTCAGTCTGCAGAAAGAATGAGAGAGAGAGAACAGAACCCAATGGGCACAGTCAGTCACACAAAAATTAGCTGCTTGTGTTCTTGATGGATTCCAAGTCCTCATTCCAATCCTTCCTGAAACCTGGCTGCACTTTCTGCCTTCCTTGGGATATTCTATTCTTAAAATAAATTTCAGTTTTGCTTATAGTGGTTCGAAATAAATTTCTTTTACTTGCCACCTAAAGAGCCTTGACTAATGAAGCTACAGATATTAAATTAATATTAATCTATGGTATTAAAATCTTTTTGTTGGGACACCTGGGTGGCTCAATCGGTTAAGCTTCTGCTTTTGGCTCAGGTTGTGATCCTGGGGTCCTGGGATCGAGTCCCACATGGGGTTCCCTGCTCAGTGGGGAGCCTGCTTCTCCCTCTGCCTGCCACTCCCCATGCTTGTGCTCTCTCCCTCTCTCTCTCTTTCTCTCTCTTTAAATAAATCTTTAAAATAAGATTTTATTTATTTGTTTTTTTGACAGAGAGAGACACAGCGAGAGAGGGAACACAAGCAGGAGGCATGGGAGAGGGTGAAGCAGGCCTCCCGCTGAGCAGGGAGCCTGATGTGGGGCTTGATCCCATGGCCCTGGGATCATGACCTGAACAGAAGGCAGACGCTTAAAGACTGAGCCACCCAGGCACCCCAGAGATAAAATCTTTTTGTTGATGGTCACCTATAAAAGGTAGGTGGGGGTGAGACTTCTCTGGTTAACCTTTTTATGTAGTTTTGGCCTTCAAATTATTCAACTGTATTACTTATTCAAAAAATACTTAATTTAAAAATTATTGTTGAAATAAGTTCTGCATATAGTGGTTTATGTTTTTCACATCAAAATTCAGGTCACCTCATATTTAATGCAGAGTAAAACAACAGGTCAGAATTTTAAAACTCAGGCCCATAACCATTGGAAGTTTTACAGTGGAGGATTAGCAGATATGCAATAAGATATATATTTCCTATGTTTAGGTAAGAGGCTTGAACTAAAAGTATGACTTGGTATCCAAAGAGGAACTCAACCTTCTCCATGGAGCTCTCTGTGATGCCATGAAAACTCCTGACCTAGAGAAAATACACAAAAGTAAAACATGCAATTCCAAATGGTTTGTGCACCCTTTGAGGCCCATCCATGGAAACCAACATAGGACAACTTAATGGGTGATGAATTTACATACCTGAAAGGACTAAATAATCACACAGTGGTACTAAATATTGTAGCGTGTGGCACAGAAAAAGAGTGTTAACAAGTCAGATATACAAGAGATCAAGGGATCTGAATGATTTGAGGGGATTTTTGGAGGAGCTGAGAAATTATCTCAGTCTCAAAATATTAGCAGGATTTGGGGACATAGAGGACATAAAAAACAGAGCACGGGCATAGTGTTGAAAAGAACAAAGCATGCATGGGAACCATAAGGACACAGGTCTAGCTGGAGCAGGAGTTTGTGTTGGATATGGACAGCACCTAGCACGGAGTTTGGGATTTGGGTACCCAATTAATAATAGTTATTATTGTTGTTACTACAATTACAAGAGCAAGATAAGGTCATATAGGTAAGTGAAGACCATATTCTAGAGGACCCTGAATGTCAGAGCAGTTAAGACTTTTCAAGTTATTGTATGTTTTTAAGTAGGAAAAGAATTTGATTCAGTCAAACTATTTGGAACGCATAAAGAACGACTTGGAGAAAGTGAAGGGAGAATAGGTAGTAGGAGTATTTCACTGGGCTTTATAGTACTAAAGGTAACTAGTGTTTAAACAAGAGTGGTAGAGGGGCGCCTGGGTGGCTCAGTCCATTAAGCATCCACCTTTGGCTCAGGTCATGATCCCAGGGTCCTGGGATCAAGTCCTGCATCGGGCTCCCCGCTCAGTGGGGAGCCTGCTTCTCCCTCTCCCTCTCCCTCTGCCCCTCCCTCGGCTTGTGCTCTCTCTCTCTCTCTCTCTGTTAAATAAATAAATAAAATCTTAAAAAAATAAACAAGGGTGGTAGAGTGGAAATAAGACATATATTGGAGGGACTTAAAAAAATGGAGATGACTCGAGGACTATATATGAATGATATACAGGGGATGAAAGAGAGGGAATAGTCAGAAAAATTATTTTAAATTGATTGTATTATTATTATTTACCTATTAAATGTTACTAAATTAACCTGCTGCCCTATCGGAATGTCTGCTCTGGGTAAAAGGTACAAACATTCTCAAGGAAGCCATCCATAGCTCACAGCAAATGCAGCTGAGATATGACGTAGGAGGGAATCGGGTTTCTCCGCAGCCATGAACAGCTTTTAACTGAACGTGTAGGTGGTGATAATGTTAAATGTACCACACAAAATCACAGATTCTTTTTTACTCATAAGGAATTTCTATGATATACGTGCCAGCTACCAGCCACTTGCAGCCTTGTCTATGCTTTTCACAGCTTCTACTGTGTAGATGAAATTTTAAATGAACTCCTCGTAGCAGGATCCAAAACATTCTCGTACTGTGTAAGCACGATTCATGGTAGTTGGAGGTTTTCCTTCTCTCTTGCTGATCACAGTGGGTCTGCTGCTACTGCTGGAGCTCAGCACCAAGAGGGAAAATAAAGTGGTGCTTCTTGTTCTAAGAAAAATGGCGGGCAGTTGGGGGTGGGGAGAAAGGACAGAAATGAAAGTTTTAGAAATCCTCCCTATAGTCAAGGGGTATGAACTTCGGTCAGTCACAGGATAGCTCAGTCAGTTGTCCCTGGCACACTGTAGAGTCAAAAAGGCATTACTGGCTTAAGTTGCGGCTTTCAGAAGGTAGTGTCACCATTAAAAAACTGACACAAGAAGTCAGAAAACATGGCGCCCGTATCAGATTTATCTCTCACTATGGAGATGACTTTGAGCAAGTCAATTAATCTTTTTTTAAACCCGGACTGCAGCAAGCTATCATTTTGAGAATAACTGGGAAATGTTGTCAAAGCTGTTTGTAAATGTAAACCGGTGCAGAAAAATAAAGTATCGCTGGGATTTTTTACTTTTGTTTTACCTGTGTTGATCCTGACTCCCCAAGCACGAGATCTATGACTTGGGCTTCATTGGTTTTCTTTTTCTTTAAAAAAAAAAAAATACTTAATACATATAGTGAAAACTTTATTATTTTTCAACTAACGATGCAGGGAAGGGGAAAACTCGCCTGGAATGTCGTTGGCTAATAGGAAGGAGCTGTAGTCAGCAGATGGGTATCTTGCTATCTTACCAGATCAGTAGTAAGAGAAAGCAAGAAGGTCAGAGTGAGGAAGAGAAAAAAATAATTCTTTGAATTTCTAACAATCTCCTGAAAAACAGATAGAATTTAGTTTTTTATATGTGGTTATTTTTCATTACAAAAAGCCAGTTCAATGTCCGGGACTCCAAAAGGAATGCGAATGGGGCAATAAAATTAATAATAGTATCCCGATAATTATTATTTTAGCATTTTAATGTTTTCTACTTTTTTTGAAGTTTCATATCTTTTCTTATCATCTTAGTTATCTTTATAGCACATGGTTGTTACATTTTAGTTGTATCTGTTTTTCAAGTACATTGATCCCTTAAGCAACGTCTGTTGAATTTTCACGTCAGTTGAAGTCATGGGTAATTTCTGCATTCTTTTCCCATCCCTGTCTGTTCCTTCATTTAATAAATATATATGCAGTGCCTACTCCATGCTGGGCACTGGTTATGGCGTGGGAAGCAACAGAGGCACAGTCCCTGCTCGTGTGCAGCTTTCAGTCTGGTGGTGGAGTAAGCCCAAGATTTCTTCTTGGCCCCCAATAGCCATTATCCCCTTCTTCATTAGAAAGAGACCCCCAATTTGTTATGCTGAAGAATTTTAATAGCAATCATCATTCTTCCCCTAAATTTTAATATGCAACTTTTAAAAATAAGAACATTTTCCTACATAGCCAAAATAACAATCACAGCTGACATTAATAATTCCTTAATAGTTCCTTTTTTTTAAGATTTATTTATGTGTTTGAGAGAGAGAGCTGGGGGGGGCAGTGGGCAGAGGGAGAGGGAGAGAGAGTCTCAAGCAGACTCCGTGCTGAACATGCCCATTGCAGGGCTCAGATCATGACCCTGAGATCACAACCTGAGCCGAAATCAAGAGTAGGGTGCTTAAACGACTGCACCACCCAGGTGCCCCTAATTCCTTTTTTAAATTGAAGTATAATTAACAGTGTTATATTACTTTCAGGTGCACAAGATAGTGATTCAACAGTTCCATACATTGAATAGTCTATCATATCTTAGGGACCACCCATTTTGACATTTTTCCAGTTGTCCACAAATGTCCTTCATAGCTAGCTAATCCAAACCAGGATCCAGTTGAGGATCACACATCACATCAGGTTATGTCCCCTCAGTCTCCTTAAAATAAATCAGTCCTTATATTCATGAGACTAAAATGTTAAAGAAACAGACAGGAATAACTGTCTTATAGAATGTCCCAATTTCTCAATCTGTGTGTTTTCTTCCTCAGCGTATCAATTACTTTCTATTTTCCTTGTAATTCCTGTAAACCTAGAAGTTATGACAAAAGGCCCAATTAGACTCAAATATATATATTTGAGTATATATATATATAATATATATATATTCTTTTAAGTAGGCTCCACACCTAGCATGGAGCCCAACACAGGGCCTGCGCTCATTACCCTGAGATCAAGACCCAAGCTGAGATTAAGAGTTGGTCACTTAGGGCGCCTGGGTGGTTCAGTTGGTTGGGTGACAGCCTTCAGCTCAGGTCATGATCCTGGAGTCCTGGGATAGGGTCCCACATCGGGCTCCCTGCTCAGTGGGGAGTCTGGTTCTCCCTCTGACCCTCTCCCCTCTCATGCTCTCTCTCAAATAAATAAATAAAAATCTTTAAAAAATTAAAAACAAACAAAAAAGAGTTGGTCACTTAACCAGCTGAGCCACCCAGGCACCCCTGGACTCAACCATTTTTGGCAAGCTTACACCATAGGTGGTACTGTGTACCTCATATTGCATCACATCAGGAAACAGCGTACTTGCCTACTGAATTAAGGTGAAGGCAGACAGCTCCTCTGCTATAAAGCTACTTTTTTTTTCTCCTGTGGACAAAAAGTAATCTGTGTAGAGTTTTTTGGGGTACTTTATGAAGTTTATTTTCTCATTAGCCATTCACCTAATAGGTTTTTTTTTAATATTTATATGAGAGAGAGACAGAGAGAGTGAGAGAGAGAGAGAGCACAAGCAGGGTGAGGGGCAGAGGGAGAAGTGGACTCCCTACTGAGCAGGGAGCCTGATGCAGGACTTGATCTTGGGACTCTGGGATCATGACCTGATCTGAAGGCAGACGTTTAACCAACTGAGCCACCTAATAGTTTTAACACAAACTGATAATCTGTGCTCAAGCAATAATTTCATTAAGGAACTCACCATTTTTAACTTAGCCTCTTCCACTTTGAATAAAGACCACATTTACCTTCCTGATTCCTGCTGGATGGAACCATGATGACTGGAGCTTGAGCAACCATTTTGGACTGTGAGGCGGAAGCCATGCTGAATTTGGTGGAGCAATTAGAGACAATAAATCTAGGTCTCTTATGATCATGGAACTATCAAACTAAACTTAATCTACCCACCTCTGCACTTTGTTTAAATGAGCAAAAAATGAACTACTATCTTTTCCAGCCACTGTATTTTTGGCTTTCAGCAGTTGAACCAAATCCTGACTGATACAACAAAGAAGACAATAAACAAGAAAACAATTTTAGTAAATGCTATTAAAAAAAAATAGAATAGAGGGATAGAAAACAGTGGGCTACTTAGATCAGGTGACAAGGAAAGGCCACTCCAAGAAGTTTACATTTAAGTTAAGAATGGAATGCTAAGAAAGAGCTAACCATGTGAGGTTGTAGGTATTATCCTAAACAGGGGAAACCGGGGGCGCAAAGTGATGAGGTGGGAAAGGGCTTGCTTGACATGTTCAAGGAATTAAAAAGAGGCAATGTGGCTAGAGCTTAATGGTACCAGACATGGGGGGACAGGTGAGCAGATGCCACAACATCCTGGATTAGTGAGTCACAGTAAGAGTGGGTCACTGTGGGAATTTTTTTCAAGTGTAATATTAAGAGTTGTAAGCAGGATAACATGGGTTTAATGTTCTTAAAAATGATTCTGACTGCATGTGGAAAACAAATGGGGATCAAAAGTGAAAGCACTGCCACCAGAAAGCAGGCCACTGCGGTGGTCTGGGCAAAAGAAGATGGGCTACTGTGGTGGCACTGGGGACAGGAAGCGAAGACAAGTGAGAGATGGATATGAGGGAGGAAGGGTGGGACTTACGGTTGGATGGGATGTAGGAAGAGGGAAGAATCAAGAGAGAAAGCTCGGAGATTCTGGCTTAAGCAACTGGATAGGTGGGTGTGCCTTTTTCCCAAGTGAAGGAGATTGGGTGGAGAAGGGGCGGGAAGCGGAGAGCAGGAAGCAGCACAGCAGATGTGGTGGGGAGTCAGGGTTCCATTTTGGACACGCTGAGCTCAAGATGTTGAAGCAGAGGCGTCCAGCCGGCAATTTGAAATAAACATCCAGAGCAAGAGAGCAATATGTGGCTTCTAATGTTTTAAAAAATTCCACATCCACAAATTACCACCGTTGATACTTTAAAAAACAACAACAACAACAACAACAAAAACTTTGGTCTCTCAGTACTTAATCAAAAGAAAGAAACCACACAAATAAATCTATTTCCAGTAATACTAACTTAATAATGGTTTCAGGCAATGAAAAAACAGAACCTCGTGTGTGTTTGGAAACATGATAATGTCAGAACATTCTAAATGTTAATATGTTCTATTGTGGTTTGTTTAGAAATTAAACCAAAAAATACTTTGCTAATTACTTTTGGGTGTCATTCTGGTAAAATGATGTGACAGAGTACCTTCAAATTGTATCTGTTTTACTTATGACATGCTACATGAAATATTAATGTTTGATTTAAGAGATATGAATTAGAAAAATATTAATTAAAGATAAACAATGAATTAGAACTTTCAAATGGTAAGAAAACACATGATAGCAAAATATATTTTTAAAAGAAACTTCCAGAATGATCTCAGGTGTAGATCATCTATAGCACTCTTCAACAATCATTAATATTAAAAACAATAACATAAAAATTTTTATTTTTATTTTTTTAAGATTTTATTTATTTATTTAGGGGGGAGAGAGAGAGAGAGCATGCGCATGTGCAAGCAAGAGAGAGAGCACGATCAGGGGGAGGGGCAGAAGGAGAGGGAGAAACAGGCTCCACACTGAGCAGAGAGCCCTACATGGGGCTTGATTCCAGAACCCTGGGACCATGACCTGAGCCGAAGGCAGTTGCTTAACCAACTGAGCCACCCAGGCACCCCCAAATTAGATTACTATTACAGATAAACAACTTCAGTTTTTCCATATGGAGTGCATGTATTATATTCTATGGGTTTTTAAATAGTGCACTCAAAATAAGCCAGTGAGCATATGACAGAAAGAATGCAAATGAAATCACAGAGATAAGCTTAGCCAGTATATTACTGATGGATATCTTTAGCCTGAAAAAGCCACTGGTCCTACTCTTACAGAATAACTTCTTTATCTAGCATTCTACAGGTGGAGCTTCTTCATACCAGAATCCAACATCATATATCCAGCACATACAAACAGATTTTACTAAAACATAGGTTTTCTTTATACCACATTTTCTTCACATTTCTGCAACTAAAAGGTTTTCTTAAATCTGTCATTAAAAAAAAAATCTCACTCATAATTTCTGTATTTCACCCATCCGCCTTCTACCACTATTTGCTACTGTGATGGGTGTGTGGTACTTCCTCTATAAAGTGCTGCCTTTACAGGCATTTTCAGACATTTAAACCAAAATGAAATCAGGTAAGACTGTACCAAAGAAAATGAATGGATGTGTCCACCAAAAGACATGTAAAGAACATTCATTAAAGCTTTATTCATCTCCAAAACTTTAAAAATAAAAAATCTAATATCCATCAACAGTAGAATGGATAAATTCATACACTGGAATACTATATAGCAAGTAAAAAGAACAAACTACTGCTACACACATTGTGGGTCAATCTCAGAGAACTGCTGTTGAGCAGAAGAAACCAGACACACACATACCAAATACAGTAATACAGTATAATTCCATTTCTTTGAAGTTTAAGAAAACACAAAGCTGATCTATGTATTAAAAACCAGAACAATGGTTGCTGGCTTGGGGAGGTGTTATTGGCTGGGAAGCAACTCAGTGGGGCCTTTTGGGATGCTAAAAATGTTCTTTACTTTGATCTAGGTGATAGTATACAGTTACACATACACATATAAACACATGCATGCATATGTATATAGACATGTAGAAAATAAACTTTAAGATTAGTGCATTTTACTATATGGATATGTACCTCAATAATTTTTTGAACTCAGTAGTAAATTATAGTACAACTTCCAATAGACCAATAGAACTTTAAAAAAGGAACAGAACTACATGAATTGAATGGGATGATATCCAAATATATTAAGTAAAAAAAGCAATTGGCAGAGTAGTTTGTTTAGAATGATCCCACTTGTGTGTGTTTGTGTTTTAATAAATATATGTATGGTTGTATATGCATGGACAGTTTCTGGAAGGATATATAGGAAATTGTTCATAGCAGTTACCTTAGACTATTGGCATATGGGACTAAAGGTTAGGGTTTGTACATAGACTTTTTTTTCAGTTTATACATTTTTATGCTTTTGATATAATTTCTAACCTAATTTAAAAGGTTTCTTTAGGGGCGCCTGGATGGCTCAGTCAGTTAAGCGACTGCCTTCCGCTCAGGTCATGATCCTGGGGTCCTGGGATTGAGCCCCGCATCAGGCTCCCTGCTCAGCGGGGAGTCTGCTTCTCTGCATGCTGCTCCCGCTGCTTGTGCTCTCTCTCTCTGTCAAGTAAATAAATAAAATCTTTAAAAAAATAATAAAAATAAAATAAAATAAAATAAGATAAAAGGTTTCTTTAATCTTTTCTGTGTTTTAAAAATTGCATTAGGTCAAGACATGAAATTATCATTTTTATAAGTCAAAAAATGAGAGAATATTGACAGTTTCATATAGCTCCATCTAATACAATGAAAAGATATAAAGAAACTATATAAAAACATTCATTTAGACGTTACTAACTCAGAATTTGAAACAATTCGCATGTCAACATAAAGAATATAACTCAAAACCAATATTATTTGATTATATATTCGAGTTTAATATTTGTTACCCAAAAGTAACTTAATAACCCCTTTTCAAATTGATTATAATTTGAGCTGTTCACAAAGCAATAATTTCTAGTAGTTTCTGAACCTATATAGTAGTATTATAGAAATATGATGAAAATGGAAAATCTGGGGACAGATTCCAGTTCTTTCACTGGCTATCTGACCTAGGATAAGCTGCTTGATTGCTCTGAATTTTAGTTTTCTTTAGTATAGCATGGGGAAAATAATGCCTGACCTGTAAGATTACACAAAGGATTAAATTATTGATGCATGTAAAAGCTGTTTGGAAAGTATAAAACACTATCCAAATGTAATCATTATTATTTTAAATGAAGAAAGGAAATAGCCCATATTTACTTTGAAGAGATCAAGTTTGCACTACCGCCATATTGCAATTTCTGTTCTTCCAGACGGGTCGTTCTCCTATCTTTGATCTCAGGATCTCTTCAGACCCTTTGTGATAATGGATTTTGGTTATTAATGTATACTGTAATATAAATTTAAACCAAAAATGTTTTAATATTTATTTTACAATAATATTAATATACTCATTCATGTTAACATAAATAACTTTCATGAGAAATAGCTATTTTTTTCTAAAACAAAAACTAGACATCATTTTACATTTTTGCAAAATTTTTTGAGTCTTGCTTAATACAGGATAGTTGGATTCTCATATCTACTGCATTCTCTCTGTTGGAACATACTGTTTTGGTTAAAGTACATGAAGAAAATTTGGCCTTACACAGTAAGTAGTTAGAAAAGGAAGTAGTTCAATAATGTTTTCAGATAATTTTTTTATTTGTAAATTGTCATTTAAAAAAATTTTTTTTAACATATAATGTATTATTTGTTTCAGGGGTACAGGTCTGTGATTCATCAGTCTTACACAATTCGCAGTGCTCACCATAGTACCTACCCTCCCCAGTGTCCATCACCCAGCCACCCATCCCTCCCCCCTCACACCAGTCAGAATCGCTAAATTAACAAGTTAGGAAACTGAAGTTGGCAAGGATGTGGAGAAAGGGGAACCCTCCTACACTGTTGGTGGGAATGCAAGCTGGTGCAGCCACTCCGGACAACAGTATGGAGGTTCCTCAAAAAGTTGAAAATAGAGCTACCCTATGACCCAGGAATTGCATTCCTGGGTGTTTACCCCAAAGATACAAATGTAGAGATCTGAAGGGGTACGTGCACCCTGATGTTTATAGCAGCAATGTCCACAATAGCCAAACTATGGAAAGAGCCTAGATGTCCATCAACAGATGAATGGATAAAGAAGATGGAGATACACACACACACACACACACACACACACACACACACAATGGAATATTACGCAGCCATCAAAAATGAAATCTTGCCATCTGCAACGACGTGGATGGAACTAGAGGGTATTATGCTAAGCTAAATAAGTCAGTCAGAGAAAGACAAGTATCATATGATCTCACTGATATGAGGAATTTGAGAAACAAGTCAGATAATTATTGATATAACTATTTGATACTATATCAAAACCCAGTAGTGGTAGTTCCTTAAAGGTTATTTACAAAGAATCTAAAACCAATGAACTTGGTTCATTGCTTTTTTGTGAACAAAAAGTTCTCATCAATGAACTCCTCCTCTGGGACATTAAAATCCACTGGTCAATCTTGTACTTCGAATGGCTTTCACTCCACCCATAATTAGGTAACATTATTCATTGGCCATACTGAAAATATCAGTACATAGATTTATTCAGGTCTTCACACATTTCCTTAAACAATACTAAAAAATCACGTTAATTGTTATCACTACTCAGTACATCAGAAAAGTCTTATAGTAGTGGGAATCTCTCAAACTCACCGTGGTAGATACAAGTTTACCAAAATTCTGACTTTTGCTTAAAAACTCAAATTTTAACTTCAGAAAATACTGTAGTAAGTTTTTCCCCCTTTACATGACAGGTGCCTGGGTGGCTCAGTCAGTTAAGCACCCAACTATTTCAGCTCAGGTGGAGACCTCAGGGTGGTGAGATGGAGCCCTGCGCCTGGCTCCACGCTCAGTGTGGAATCTGTTGGAGATTCGGCCTCTATTCTCTCCCTCTGCTCCTCCCCCTTCTTAAGCATATGTGCTCTCTCTGTCTCTCTCTCTTTCAAATAAATAAATCTTTAAAAAAAATGACAGGCTCACTTCATTTGCTTTTCTGAAAACTTCTGCCAAACACCCAAGTTTAAATAAATAGTTTGTATTTCAGTGATTCAAGTAAACATGATGTTCCATAGAAACAAAGTGGCTTGCTCAGTTTGCACTCGAACAACTGCCTAGCGCTTTTCTTCAAGACAACCATTGCACTTTCCTATTTCGGTATGCAGCCACAGCGCTTTACGTGTACTTCGCACTCTGTCCCCCAGATTACTAAAAATACAAATTTTCAGGGGTCAAGATTTAACAAAGTATAATAATTTTTACTGCTTCAACAAGGACCTTCTTAAGTGAAACTAATTTTTTTTTTTTTTTTTTTTTTTTTTACTGTGAGAGCATGGAGGCGAAGAATACAATGACAACTAGGACACTTCAGAGCCACCACCTAAGGTTTCACCCTCGCACCTGCAATTCTCATTGTGTGTGCATCATCAGTGCACGACTAGTGAGGAGAATGGCACAGACAAAAGAATGGCGAATAACATTTTAATAGCATTAGGAAAAATCTTCTGAAAGAATCTCAGGAGCATCCGGGGTCTGGGGAGGGGGCTCACTTTGAGGACGGCTGAGCTAAGACTGTAGTCTAGCTGAAGACAACGGATGCATTTACCTAGCTCAGAGCCGACCCTAATGAGGCTGATTAAAATAGTTATGGTTACTCCATTCATGTTTCAGAAATCAATTATTGAGTATATGTAGTTCTAATTTTTTTAAAGATTTTATTTATTTATTTGAGAGAGAGAGAATGAGAGATAGAGAGCACGAGAGGGAAGAGGGTCAGAGGGAGAAGCAGACTCCCTGCTGAGCAGGGAGCCCGATGTGGGACTCGATCCCGGGACTCCAGGATCATGACCCGAGCCGAAGGCAGTCACTTAACCAACTGAGCCACCCAGGCGCCCTGTAGTTCTAATTTTTGTTACTGAGATGCAAAGAATGTTTCTCATCCTTACCAGCGTCCTTCTGGAAAATTGAAATTAACATTACTTGGCCCTCTGCACCTCCTTCCTCACAAAAAATCATCAAGTCCCCGTAATACTTTTAAGTGCTCCTTTTAATAAGTACATTCAATTCTGCCTTTGTCTAAGAGCTAGCTGAAAACATCTGCATGGCCAGAGACTATCTAGGCATAGTCGATGAATATGAAGCAGATAGAGTTACAATGCATAGGGGAGTATGGGGTATAAGTGTTTACCCACCTCCTAGGAGAAGAGTAGAAGTTTACTTTACCTCTAGAAAAATTAGCCTGTGGGTTTTAAGGCACTCAGGGCAGACTTCTGCTTCCTCCACCCAACCATCCATCCAAAAATAAGAGTTGAACTTTTAAGATAGGCAGTCCCCACGAGAGGCCCAACCAGCATTCCTGGTGGCTCCTCCAGGGCCTGCAGCTGCACCCAGTAGCCAGTCTCTGCCCAGACTCAGTGCTGGCTTAGAGAGTAAAACAAAGGGGGGGGGGGGGCGGAGTGGATTGGAACCACATCAGTGTGCTGGGAAAGAGGATGACGTTGGAGGAAGACACAGGAATATGAACTAAGCCAAGGAGATAGGGAAGATGGCAACTAGGGGGAAAGAACTAAAAGAAGGGATGAAGAACGAAGAAGAAGCACCAAGTACGGGGTAGAAGGAACACATGAGTAAACTCTCTTTAATTTAAATGTTTTGGGTTTTTTTTTTTTTTAAGATTTTATTTCTTTATTTGACAGAGAGAGAGAGAGAGAGCACAAGCAGGAGGAGTGGTAGACAGAGGCAGAGGGAGAAGCAGGCTGCCTGCCGAGCAGGGAGCCCGATGCGGGACTTGATCCCAGGACCCCGGGATCATGACCTGAGCTGAAGTCAGTTGCTTCACTGACCGAGCCACCCAAGCTCCCCTAATTTAAAAGTTTTGCCAGTTAGTTTATGTAATTCTGATGGCGGCGACTGTACATGTGACAAATCGAGAGCAACCACCATTAACCAAAGCAGAGAGACATGCAGAGCGGGGTTCCTCAAGCCTTGGCACTAGTGACATTACGAACCAGGTGATTCTTTGTTATGGGGGCTATCCTGTGCCTTGTACAATATTTAGCAGGATCCCTAGCTGCTACCCGCAAGACGCCAGTAACACTCCCTCCCGGTTGGGACAACGAAAAATGTCTCCAGACATTGCCAGATGTCCTTGCGGAGAGCGGTGAGGTAAGGGGGCAAAATGGCCCCTACTTAAAAACCAGCAGTCTAGATGTATTATTATCTCAGCATATGAAACTCTCCATTCCTTTCAAGGACAAACAGCTGCTCTGATTTTTTTTTTTTTTTTTAATGTGACCTAACTCTCTAAGCTCAGGCTGAGTTCTTGGGAATAGTTTCAAATTCTGCCTTAGTTTCTACAGTAATAATGGATTGGCTTCCAGGGGGCTCCCACTTGTGATCTGCAAGATAAAGTGCGTAGCCGAGAGCTGGTCAGCCTGGGCTCTACAATTACCTCCTTGGGCCTCACTTTCATCACTTCTCAAAGGGGTACGATAGCACCTCACCTACCTTCTGACAGGTAATTATAAGGCCACAATAAAAGGAGGTATCAAAGTGCTTTGAAAAGTTAGGAGAAAATATAATCAGACATAATTTACTTCAAAACGGAAACCCATTAACAAACGACTTTAAAGCGTTTGAGGCCCTTTCTCACTTTTAACTCCTCCTGATTTGCCAGGCTGGCACAGGAGTGGGACCCATTTGCCGCTAAAATACCAGTCACTTACTTGCTACTCTAGTGCAGAAAACAAATGTGATCAGATTCTATGAAAAGTTACTGCAGGCAGTCACTGACTTCCGACACTTCATCGTAGACTAGCTCTTCCTAGCAAACAGTAGCCCAAACCCTTCACCAAAGGCCCAGCTCTGCTGCTGCAGCTGTGGTTGTAACAACAACAACAAATCCCCAAACACACCCCAGCATCTTTTGAGAGATTCTGTGGATTTATGAGTGAAGGCAGGAGAAAAAAAACTGTAAAAGCCATAAATAGTTTAGGAGAGAGGACTCCAAATAACTTTGTGACACAGAGGTGTTGTAGTGACTGCGTTAGCTTGAGAATTTCAGGATCCGAAAGATGAGAGAAGAGCAAGAAAGGAAAACTGGAAGATTGCTAAGACAAACTGCATTTCCTTGAGAACTTTCTAGACTACAAGAAAGTAGAAATGTTCACCCTCTTCCTCCCCCTGCTTCCTGCCCTCAGTGGTTCCCATCACTACTCCATATCATTAAAATATTCTTCCTTTGTATGGGCAGGCGTGCACAACTTATGTAAATAATTCCTTACCGGAAATGTGTTGTTTCTAGCTTTTCTCTTTCTCCTTTCTTCCTTTCCTTCTTTTTCCCTTTCTTTCTTCTAATTACAAATAAAACTTGGTAAACAACATCAACAAATTGTTATAGGTACATATATGTTTCCTTAGATGCTATGGAGTTGCTGGATGAAGGGCACATTTTTAAAGATTTCTTTCCAAAAAAATATTTCATTTTTGATAAGTTTTTTGAGGATTCCTTCTCTTTAATTATCATGGTTGCCATCTTGCTGTTCTAGATATATCTGTACCACTTAGTACTTGAGCACATGCCTAATGATACTTGATATATATTCTAATTTTGAAATTATCCAAAGGAATGCTTACATGATCTTCAAATTTGGAAAATCCCTAAATATAAAGATCACAATTATAATCATTCTTTTTCTTTTTCAGGATTACCATTTGTGCTTTATACTTCTTTAAATGTGCCATACTGAGAAATTATTCAAGAGTTCTATCTTCTCCCTTCTCCCCCCGCCTCCCCGGACAAACAAGCTTGGCCAGTTGCTGCGCTTCCTCATTCTGTCATCTTCTTTAATTGCCTCTTCTAATTTCCACCCCCTCCCCCATATAATTATTTCTGCAATTTTATGAGGCAATTCTATCAAGAGGCTTGGCTGGATTTTATATATTTTAAAATTAATTATAAACCAAAGTTTTACCGTATGTATCATGCAACCAAAACGAGACCATTCTAACACCATCTTTTCTACAGAAACCATTTTTTAAATGAAGTTTATTGCCACATGTAAACTTCGATGAGCTTTTTCTTTCCTGCCAGGGAAAACCTTTAGATTTCATTATGTATTTCTTTCCATAAATATCAAACAGCCAAGAGCATTAATTCCATATTCCAATGTGCATCTTATCATATGAAACTATTTACAGTAATGTCTACAAATAGCTTTATAGAAAACATAAATATGCAACAGCATAACATTTGGTTGTGACTATTACAAGAAACTGTAGCAGTAACTCAGTTTTCTTGTGTTGTCCATAGGCTGAGAGTCAAAGGAAAAGGGGGGCTTTGGCAGCAAGTTGGTACACTTAAGGGAACGGCTGAAGACTGCCCCAGTATCTTCTGGGAAGAATTCTGAGGACAACAGAATGCTAACATGTGACATTTGTATGAAGCTACATCACTATGGCAGTGTGCAAAAATACCAGGGAATCTCTTAGGTGCCACTTGAAAATACAATCTCCAGAATTCCCATTTGTCTTCAGACTGCTCACATCCATGGCTTTCTGGGGTCATTTGCTGTTTCTATGTACTGAAAATTATCTACCGGCCTGACTCACGGGTGTTGAGAACCAAAAAGAACATTAGAAGTAAGGAGAATTTTCTTCACTTACAAGCAAAGAGACTGATAAACGTGTCCAGTTCACTCACTGGTAAGTGACAGCATCGGGACCTGAGTCTCACCAGCCACCAGCCACATTACCACACCCCCGAGGGCCACTCATCCCAGTCACATCACAGGTTAGGCCAAAGACACAGCATGTCCCCAAAGCAACTCACATGCCTACTCAATCAATGAAATTAGGTGGCAACTAGCAAGTACAATCTACCCTTTGCCTCAGTTTCAAGTCCTGTCTCTCAGGTGCTCACATTCCCGAATGTGATGTGCTTCGGGAATTCACCCGCTTTGCAGATTACTGGGCAGTTAGTGACTCTAAGGCTATAGCCCATAGATGAAAAGCATCAAATAAGGAAACAGCAATGTAGAAATATGTTTGCCCTATATTTCTCATATTGAATAAAGTAGATTTAGAAATGATATTCCAGTTCTTCTTCTACGTTATAGAGGTGAGGAAGCAGTAACCAAAAAAATAATTAATTTTCTATTACTAAATACGTTCGGGCCTCGTAGGAGATTTTAGCCTGCCTTCCTGTCTTCCTTTCTTCCTTTAACAAATATCAAAAACCTGCGAAAAAATACTTGCAAGGTACCATTCTGAGAGTTATGGGCATACAAAGTGGACACACAAAATCATTTAAAAAAATGAACTCTACTTTTCAAAGATTTACCATCCAATAGGGACACTATTTGTAAACAGAGTGAAGAGGGTAAGTGCTTTAAAAGGCAATATGTGCAAAGTGCTGTGGGAATTTAAAGGAGGGAGTAATTACTTCCAGCGAGAAAGATTCAGGGAGAAAGTGAAATTTATGGCTACTGAAAGAGAGGTAAAATTTGAATAAGTGGGAAGAGAGGGAGGGAATTTTAGATTGAGAGCGTGGAATGATGATTGAAGAAGAAAAAGCCAGGACAGGCACCAGGAAAAAGAGAGTTTGCATTCCACCTGAGTGTGGGGATCAGGATGGGTCATGGGAAATGGAAAAGAAAGTAAAAAAGATCAACTGGAGCCAGTAGACCTGGTAAGATGTCACAGATCAGGAGGGTCCAGGCAAGAGATGAGGCGAGGCTGTGTTCAGGCAGCATCGTAGAGGTGGGTGTGGGGAATGCAGGGAAGGTTCCGGGCACAAGAGCTCTGCTGGGAGAATCTAGGTTTGGCAGCTGATTGATCTATCAGGTAAAGAACAAGAGAAGAGCCAAAAAGGTTGTCAAGGCTGCAAATCTCAGTGCCTGGGGAGATGATGGGGAAACCCAAACCTATCTTGTCGTCTGTGGAAGCAGAAAGTTACACCAGGGCTGGCAAGAAATGGTTTGTGTCTGGGTGGCTGACTCATCATGGAGGAATAAGCAATATGTCTTCTTCCACCTCTTGGGAGGACAGACGGGGCTTGGTGTCCTGCAGGGCTAGTCTTCCTTGCCCCAGAGGGGATGTAAGCAACCTTTGTCCCTTCAAGTCTGGTCTACTGAGTCTGTCAGGTAACCTAGATGAGTAAAGAGCCTGGGTATCAAACAGTTTGTGGTCCGGTGGGAACCTTGGCAGTGCTGCCAGATTTTCCAATCTTTCAATGCAAACTTTTGGTCTTAAAAAGGAAAAAGAAAGGAAAACAATTTCTTATGGAAGGAAGTGACATTATACTTCTTTTTCTATATTCGAATCTCTCAAAAGGGTGCACTGGCTTTATCCTTTTCTCAGCTACTACACACGAGAAGATGAACCCCAAACCCATTCTTTGTCTGACTGAAATGGCATATATACAACACAGCCTTGTGCAAATGCACAAACAACATTTTGAATCTTAACATTTCTGATTATTGTCTTAATTGTGAACCCAGAGGGTTTATTTGTTTCATTCCAGTGATGAAAACACCCCTTGCCTTTGTGCTAATCAAGACTGCTAATTCAGTTTAGCAAGTATGGGGGAAGGGAGACCGCAACACACTTAAATTCTGCCTTCTTCCTCATGCTGATTTTAAATACAACAGCCGTTTTATTCTCCTGTAGATGGGTGGTTACTTGGTAGAAGGCCAAAACTGAATATCATTCTTTGACATAATCACTAAGCATAAATGTGCAAAAATTTATATCTATTATGATTGTACCTGTAATCTCTGAAACTATGAAGATTATTTCTCATTGGCTTTACGGCTGATGGAGATGTATATATTGCTAATATAGGAACCAAGATGTATTATTTGCCTGGTGCCTTGGTCTCCACTGGCTTTCCATAAAAGCACTAGTAAATAATCACCTCTGTAACTGTTTTCTACACCTCGGAAGTTACATCACATCTAAAATGTTATTGCAGATACATTTATCCCCCCCAAAGTCAAGGACTCAAGAAGAGCCAAATTAGGAGCAACCACCAAAAACTAAACCACCACACTCCCTAAGAAGGTCCTAAAATAGGCGTCCCCTGGTGGGCTGCCTCAGCAAGCCCAGTCTTGGTGACTAGAGCCATTTCACCTACTCCTGGCCAGGTGTCTGTTCCCTTCGCTATGAGACAGGACTGCTTTGGGGCCAGCGGGATTCGAAGCCAAACACACTGGTTATGACAACGGTCGTGATTTAGGGCAGATGAGGTCTGCTTTCATGCATAAATGCACTCCCCATTGTGTAACAACCACTTAAATTGACACAATCCTTTTAGGACACCCATCTGCAACATGTTTCCAGAGCCTTGCCTGCCTCTGTCCTTTGACCCAGTAATTCCACTTAAGATAATAACCCTCAATTTTGGCAAAGTTCAGTAAAGCAATCAATAGTTCAGCAAACACGTACTGTACTGAGCAGTGCACATCATAAATCACATTAGATGTTGGAAATAATAAAATCATGGCTTGCCCTTGGGGACTTCACAGTTGACTGGAAATGTGTTTTTATCATTTACTGAATGCCTACCATGTGCCAGTTACTCTACTAGGCATTTTTATGTTTTCTCAATCATTATAACCTGTAAAGTAAAGTAGTGCCACCCACGTCTCACACTAATGTGATCGAGTAACTTCCCTAAGTCATATAGCTAAGCAGCATTTCTGAAATTCAAACCCAGGTCTAGAGGTCTCCAAATTTTGTGCTTTACCCACTACACCTTGCTGTATCATAATTTAAAACAACAATAACAACAATCAACATATCAATAACCACCAAAGGTAAACAATAAAGAGACTAGTAAATAAATTAATATCATTAGGTCGGATATGCTGCCATTAAAAGTGACTTCTGTGACAGTGTGTCACAACATAGAAAAACACTTGCATGTGAACATAATAACAAAAGCAGGCTGTGAATCTCTACATGCAGAATGACCTAAAGTATGTTTAAAATAGATACACATGTACACACACACACAAAGAGGGAGGAGAAATACCAGTTGTGTTTTTTTTAAATAGGCAAACCTATACCTTCACTTAAATAGTACAAAATTAAGGGGAATTGTAAGAGGAGAAGTTGTGCTTCCATATGTAATCCAGATAAAGCAGCTCATCCAAGCCAGCAGAATTCACTTTTTTAAAAAGGGCATGGGACCCTCTCTTTTCTAACAGCCATACAAAATTTCCTCCCCTTCCTCTCCTTTTCCCTTTACCTAACCCGAGAGTCAGGGTTCTTCACAGAAATAGAATCAATAGGATGTACAGAGAGATATATAGATTGATGGTCAAGAGATGGCTCGTGCAGTTGTGGGGGCTGGCCAGTCTGAAATCTGCAGAGCAAGGGGCAGGCTTGAGACACAAGAAAGAGTGGACGCTGGTGTCTTGAGTCAAAGGCAGTCTCGAGGCAGAATTTCTTTCTTCGGTGGTACCTCAGTATTTCCTCTTAAGGCTTTCAACTGACTAGATCATGTCCACTCACAGGAAGGGTAATCTGCTTTACTCTAAGTCTACTGATTTAAATGTTAATCACATCTAAAAAAAATACCTCGCAGCAACATCTAAACATATTTGACGGGACAACTAGGCACCAGTGTCAACCAAGTTGACACATAAAGCTAACCATCACGAAATCCTTCTCCAATCTACACAGAAAAAACAAGGAGTTTGTATTTCAGAGACTGTCCAAACTCATTCCATCCTTTGATGCATATTAGTAAAGGCCCCAGCCCCTAGCAATAAACATTATGACACATGAATAATATCATCTTGCTATACATTCGTTGGATCATAATAAATTGAATTTGTAGCTCCTTAAGATTTACAAAATAAGTTCATGGATACATCTTGTGTGATCTTCACAACAATCCATTCTTGTGTCGTTGAAGGGCCAAAATTAAGGCCAGAGAATTACTTTTTTTTTTTAAGCTTTTATTTATTTATTTGAGAGAGAACGCGAGCAGGGGGAGGGGTAGAGGGAGAGAGAAAGTGAGAATCTCAGACTCCCCACTGAACATAGAGCCTGACAAGGGGCTCAATCTTAAAACCCTGAGATCATGACCTGAGCCAACGTCAAGAGTCAGATGCTTAACTGACTAAGGCGCCCCAAGGCCAGAGAATTCTCTTGACATGCCCAAGATGGTAGAGTTAATAGGCAACAGAGACAAGAAAAGTCAGGTCTTCTGAAATCAGGCCCCTTATATCAAACATGTATCACGGACAGAGAAGTGCCACAGGTCCTCAAGGATAGCAGCTATTTTAATTTAATTTAATTTAATTTAATTCAATTCAATTCAATTCAATTTCCCAATTCATCTACATTGAAAACACATAAAGATGAAGGTGCCTGGCTTATTGCCCAGGAATATAAAGCTGTGTAACAAGTTCAGGAACAAATCTCTGTCCACAACTAAGTGTTTGGTTTATTTGTTTGTTTTTACTTTGACTAAAGTACAGCGTGCTATTCAGATTAGACATTTACAACTCAATACATTTTCACAAAATGAATACCCCCACGTCACTGCTACCCAGAGCAAGAAGTGGAACCTGACTAGCATCTCAGAAGCCCCTTGGGGACCCCTTCCCAGCCGTGAAGTTTACCACCATCCAGAAGTCTATCACCACCCACCGATTTTGCCTGGCTTTCCACTTTACATAAATGGAATTCTATTGTATGTGCTTTTTTGTAACCAGCCTCCACGTTCTACAATAGATCTGTGAGATTAACCCACTACTTTGTTCAGCTGTGTCGCTGGTGTATAGCATTCCATTGTATCAAAAGGGATACCATTTGTGTCTCCAGTCATCCAGGTAACATTCTGGGTTGTTTCCAGCTCGGGGATGCTGTGAACAGTGCTGCTATGAACGTGCTTGTACGTGAGTCTCCGTCCACCTACATGTGTATTTCTGTTTGGTATACACCTAGAAGTGGAATCTCTGGGTCACATACCTGTGGAAATTCAATTTTACTGAAAAGTGCCAAATAGCTTCCCAAGTGGTTGTACTGATGTACACACCACTAGCCGTTGATGAGATTTCCAATGGTTCCACATACCATTAGCAATTGGTATCTTTTCAGTGTTATGGATATGATTTACAACATATGGATTGCTCCAAAACAACATATACATAGGTTTGCATTTTTTTAATGTATAAATGGTATCATGCTGAAAATAGTCTATGATTTATTTTTGAGATTTATTTCTATTTATACATAGAGCCCAGTTTAGTCTCTTTTACTGCTGTATAACATCCCCATTCTACAAATCTAAATCCTGCTGATGCCCATTTAGGTTGTTTCCATTTTTTCACAATTAAAACCAATGATGCAAGGACAGCTGTTCATGTATCTCTGCATCCACGTGTGAGGATTGCTATAGAAGGCAATGGCTGCATGATAGTCTCTGCAGAGCTTCAGTTATCCTAGACACTGCCAAAATTGCTTTCCAAAATGGTTACACCAACTCCTACTGCTCCAAGCAGCCTCCAAGAGTATCCTTTGCCCCAGATTCTTGCCAATAATTTGTATTGTCGGGATTTTTAAAGCCTTCATCAAGCAGCCGGTGTGTCATTTTCTTAACTCTCTAAAGTTTTCCAAATAATTTATAAATACATACACTTGCATTTGCAAGGAAGAAGACAGCTCCATTCCCCTTCTCTCCTCCTACAGAGCCATGATTCTAGAATGTTGGAGCTTTTCACAGAAGTGGCCCCGGAAGCTGCTTGACTGTGTGTGCCGTTTGAAGATCATGTGCTGGGGCTGCCGCCCAATGCCTTGTGCATACGGCTGGAGCTGTGCTCTCGGGCGAACTCTAGGCACCGCCCCCAGAGGGACCTCAGGGAGTATTCCAGGACAGAGGGAAGGAGGGGAAAGTGGGAACAACCACTTTTCCCTGCTTGGTCTGCATGAAGTCTGTCTATTTAAAAAAGCAAACCACACATGCTTTCTTTTGGATGAGCTGTTAGGGGATTTGACAATATTCTTTAAGTAGTTTTTGACTTGGACTAATTCATGTCCTATCAAAACTCTTTGTTTTATATTATTTTCTCACATGTTCTCTCAGGAGGACTATATATGGAATATGTTCAGAGCAGGGCACTCCCTGGAGCTAATAACCAATAGTACATGATATGGGGCTGAGCAGAAAGGACAGACAAGGAATCGTAGTTAGAAGGTACCTTAGAAGTCATCGAATGCAAACACTTCATTTTACAGACAAGGGAAAAGGAAGGCCTGCCATGTTTACAGATGACATAGCAGGAAGTAGACTTGCCAAGGCCCCACAGGGAAACCAGAATGCATCTTCCCACTGCAGTGTCTTTGCCCCATCAAAGGAGCACTATAATGACTATAATCCAGAGCCTCTGACTCCTTCCTCACTTCCTGCAACCATCGTGTACTCCTTCAGGGCAGGGTCCTTGACATGGGGCCCAGGGGTAGATTTTAGTGGCCCTGACAATGTATGTTCCTGTATCGACATTTTTCTTAGGTGAGGGTTCACATGTTTCCTCAAAACATCTGGGTGTTTACTGAGCTGCCTGGGTAGCTCAGTAGTTAAGCGTCTGCCTTCGGCTCAGGTCATGATTCCAGGGTCCTGGGATCGAGCCCCGCATGGGGCTCCCTGCTCAGCAGGGAGTCTGCTTCTCCCTCTGACCCTCCCTCCTCTCATGTGCTCTCTCTCTCTCTCTCTCATTCTCTCTCTCAAATAAATAAATAAATAAAATCTTTAAAAAGAAATAAAAAAAAAATACCCATCCCTTCCAGGACAGTGTGAAACCCCACACTCTGGGGGGAGAGGGGCTTCTCTGCTTTGGCACTGAAGTCACAGAACCTGGAGTGTGACTCCTCTGCTTCTCCAGTTCTTTCTGGTGACATCCCATGTTGATAAACCCAGCCACTTTTCTGCCTTAGCTGCATTAATGGACATATCAATTGCATATCTCTCCTTGTCTGGATGTGTTTACAATGCAGTGTTTAAAGAAGAAAGATGTTCTACTCCAACTAAGCAAATGGTATCAACGGCATGTCTAGTGCTTCAACTATTTCTGTTTTTAGTTGTCATTTCCTAAATCCATGAAATGCAGAAGCACTTGAGGTATAAGCCTTTTCTAGAGCAAAATGCCTTCTGCTGCTCCCCCTTCGCCCCCCCCCCCACTCTTCTGCAAAGCCCTGTAGTCCCGGGGCCAAGGGGACTTAGTCCAGGTATATGGTAAAAAGATGCCTCCTGGGGGGGGGGGTGTGCCTGGGGGGCTCAGTTGGTGAAATGTCTGACTCTTGATTTCAGCTCAGGTCATGATCTCAGGGTCCTGGGATTGAGCCCCGTGTCTTGCTCTGTGCTCAGCACGGAGTCTGCTTGTCCCTCTCCCTCTGCTCCTTCCCCTGCGCGCTCTATCTCTCTGTCTCAAACAAATACATAAAATCTTTTAAAAAAAAGAGAAAAGATGCCTCCTGGGGCGCCTGGGACAATGGACTATTTCCCCTATTACTGTGATGGTGGCTGGGGAGGGGCACCTAGACAGAACCCCCTCCCCTCCTCCCTACCACTGAGAAGGTGTCTGGATGTCAGAATAGATACAAGGGGTCAAGGATGCTTCAGGGATTATAAAAGTTGAGGAAGGCTTACTTTTTGTAAACAGTAAATGTCTTCTAAAGAGAGATTTGCTTAATGAAAGTCTTCTTTTTTTTCTGAGTTCTCTCAGTTTTTTCTGAGTATAGTCTGATTTGAATATATAAAAATGGATCTGGAGCTGCCTTAGGGGCATGGGTGGAGGATGTTTAGTTCCTCTGCCTGGAAAAGTCCAGGAGATAGGAATGAGAGATATAATAGGGCCATAGAAGTATCCTGAAAGAAAGAAAGAAAGAAAGAAAGAAAGAAAGAAAGAAAGAAAGAAAGAAAG
>NW_027397072.1:66122778-66163276 GCF_003265705.2 Callorhinus ursinus | reverse complement strand
AAGAAAGAAAGAAAGAAAGAAAGAAAGAAAGAAAGAAAGAAAGAAAGGAAGAAAGAGGAAAGGAAAGAAAAGGAAAGGAAAGGAAAGGAAAGGAAAGGAAAGGAAAGGAAGAAAGAAAGAAAGAAAAAAGAAAGAAAGAGTGCCTGGGTGGCTCAGTTGGTTAAGCGTCTGCCTTTGGCTCATCGTGATCCTGGTGTCCCAGTGGGGACTCTATTTCTGCCTCTCTCCCCATGCTCATGTTCTCTATCTTTCTCTCAAATAAATAAAATCTTAAAAAAAAAAAAAAGAAAACAGGGAAGACTAGTATTCCATTTAATATTATTCACGTTATTAAAAAATCTTATTCATGTTAATATAGTATTACCCCACACTCTCCCCAAACATGCACACTCCCCTCTGTCTCCAGCATATCTTTAATGCAGTTTCCTACACACTCAACAGCTTGACTGAGTACGGAAATCAAGGAAGTGGCTGAATTCCTTCTGTGAGGGAAGAGTGTTGTAGAAGACAAACTGTACTGATTCAAAAGAAGCAGAAGCTGGAGCTAGAAGTGACAAGGAATGAAACCCTCTTCCTCCCTGTCTACCAAGATGATTCCGCCAGATCATCTTGAGGGTTTTTGAGTTCCACAAAATGTGGGGAAGGGCTTTAGCCCATTCTAAGGGGCAAGGAGATTGCAGCTAATGATTCCCAAAGACCCATCTCCGGCCTTGACCTTGGAGCCAATTGCCTCCTCAATTTCTCCTACTGGCTATCTAACAGATAACTCAAATTTAAAATGACCCCAAACCAAACCTGACTCCCATCTCCAAACAGGCTCTTCCCTTCATCTTCCTCATCTCTGTTACCAGACCCACAACCACGCAGCTGCTCAAGCCCCAAACTACAAGGCATCCCGGAATTCTCTTTCTCTCATCCTTCACGGCGGCAGGCGCCGCCAGCCCCACCCCCAAGACCTGTCCCGAGTCCGGACATTTTGAAAGAGGACTTCCACTACCTCCATTCTGACCTGAAATTTTCTAATTGATTAAGTTCTTTTTTCCAGCTTATCTCTTAACTTCAGCAAAAGACCCTGCGGGCAAAGCATCCCCTTAAGAAATGACAGCCCTGAGCCAGCAAGCCCCCACCCGTGATTGATTCCAAGACAACAATAGACCTGACTTTTACTGCCCACCTGCACGTACCCACTGGCCTCGATCCCACATTTTCCTTATATACACCTGGAAGTATTTTTAGGACTTTGGAGACAGTCTTCAAGACACTAGTCCCCACTGTCTTCCCAGTGCTGGTTACTGTTTCCACTGATCCCACTTAAGTATCAGCCACCGTTCCTCAACTGAACTAGTACAAGAACCTCCTTACCAGTCATCCTGCCTCTACTCTGGTCCCAGTGCCCTTTATTCTACATAGCAGTAGCAGACAGATAAGAATGTGTGTGTGTCCATATCAGAACCTATCACTCTACCTCTTACAGTCATGCACAGCCTTCCATTGCAATTCAAACTCCACCCCCCCACCCCACGTGGTCTCTGGGGCCCCAAGTGATCTGGCCCTGCTCACCTCCCTGACCTCATTTCCTTCCACACTCCTTGCATTCATGGAACATTATGCACACTGGCTCCTTACTACACACACGTACGCGCGCATGCGCGCACGCGCACACACACACACACACACACACACACACAGTGCCCCTTTCTGCTTCAGGGCCTTTGAACTGCTACTCTTCTGCCTAGAGTGCTTTCCTCCTAAATTTCTGCCAGGCTGCCACAATCCCCGAACTCCTGCCCCCCAGCCACTCTCTAGCCTTTATTTTGTTTTATTCCTAATAACTCTTATTTGTGGTTTGATTTGCATTTTTCATCTTTCTCTCCCCATTAGAATGGGAGCTCCATGAAGGGAGAGAATCTTATCTGCCGCTCCTACAATAGTCCCTGGCACAGAATAGTGCTCCATAGAACCCGTGGAATGAACACAGCTGAGTTTCACTTGTTTCCTGCTTTCTCTCTCTCAAAGGCCACCCAAACTGCAGCATCTGGTTCAAGCCTCAGGCATCAGAGTTTGGTCATTTGACTGTTCCCCTAAGTCAGGTAAACTGGACCACTGGTACCTGTAGATGCCCTGCAGGCTCCCCTGGGAAAGGCAGAGACCTCACTAGAGCTGGCAGAGGCCCTGGGGAAATTCATACAGGACTGAAGTTTCACTCTTTCCAAGGATCCAGTTCTGTCCCTTTTCAAACCTTCCTGAAATGTTCTGCTCTTGCCATTTTCCTTTCCTTCCAGACCTTTTCCCAAAGGGTAAAATCTTTCTGTGTGACCTTTAGTCATGAACAACAAGTAGTGACTATAAAATTTACTTTTTCAGTTATCAGTTCAATGTTGCTCACTGGGTCTGATAACTGACCTAAATAAGCCATTGTGGCTCCAGTTATAATCTCTCTCTCTCTCTCTCTCCCCACCCCACCATGTAAGGACACAGCAAGAAGAAAGCCATCTGCAAGCCAGGAAGAACACTTTCACTAGGAACCATATCAACAGCACCTTGATTTCAGACCTTCCAGCCTTCAGAATGATGAGAAATAAATGTCTGCTGTTTAAACCATCCAGTTTATGGTACTATGTTACAGCAACCTGAGCTAACAAAGACAGTGTTTTCCCTGAATTCATTCAGCAGCGATGTCCTGAGCCTGCCCAGGTACTGTTCCCAGGCTGTGGAATAAAGCATGGATAAAGCAGTTGAGGTCCCACCTTCACCGCGGAACTTTGATTCTAATGGGAAGGTTAACCAAGGACAATAGGCAAGTAAACAAACAAGTGGATTTAGACCATGATAAGAGCCATGAAGAAAACACAACAGGGAATGCAACGTGGAGTGATGGGAAGGGCTACTTTAGATCTGGTAGTCCAAGAAGGCTTTCTGGGGAGGGAACATTTGAGCTGAATGATCAAGAAGACCCAACTAAGAGATAACCTGGTGGAGTAACATTCCAGGCACAGGGGATCACAGTGTTAGCTTGTGCCTTTGTAAGACCTGACAATTAGGGCAGGCAGGGAATGAATAGACCTTACAAAGATTTGAGTATTAGTATCCAGAAGTGGAAGTAAGAGATATATAGTAAGAACATTCAAATAAGAAGCTTCAGATTTTGAATACCAATGAAATAACGATGGTCTCACAATGGCCTTGTATTCCACGCAAGGCCACCTCTGCATTTTCCACATCACCATCATCCATAGAACATGAAACATCTATACGACATCATGATGCTAATCACAGCTTCCAAGTAGGTTTTATTCGACAGTGGAGTACATTTGCTACAATTAACAGATCAATGCTGACACATTAACTAAAGTCAGCACTTTGTTCAGATTTCTAACGTCTTTTTTTTTTTTTCTGTTCTACGATCCCATCCAGGATACCACACTGAACTTAGTAATGTCTTCTCAGGCTCCTGGTGGCTGTAATTTCTTAGGAATTCCTTGTTTTTGATGACCTTGGCACTTTTGAGGACTATTAGCCAGGTATTTTGTAGAATGTCTCTCAATTGTGATTTGTCTTGATGTTTTTCCTAAGGTGAGACTGCAGGGGCGCCTGGGTGGCTCAGTCGTTAAGCGTCTGCCTTCTGCTCAGGTCATGATCCCAGGGTCCTGGGATCGAGCCCTGCATCGAGCCCCACATCGGGCTCCCTGCTCCGCGGGAAGCCTGCTTCTCCCTCTCCCACTCCCCCTGCTTGTGTTCCTGTTCTCTCTGTGTCTCTCTCTGTTAAATAAATAAATAAAATCTTAAAAAAAAAAAAAAAAAAGATGAGACTGTGTCTATGGGTTATTGGGAAAAAGACCAGAGAGGTCAAGTGCCATTTTTAGCACACCACATCAAGGGTACATATTACTAACATGACTTATCACTATTGATGTGGACCTTGACCCCTTAGCTGAGTTCCAAGTTATTTTTGATTCTTCACTCTCTCATGCCTTACATCTGCCAGTCACTGGGCCTCTCCCAGTGGTTACCAGAGTCTCTCGCCGACCCCACTTGTTGGCATCACCCCAGTGGCCTCGGGTCTATGCTCCCAGCCCCTTCTTAGCACCTGGCAGCACACTATCAGAGCTATCTTCCTAAAATAAAACTCTTGTCATTCATATCCTTGCTCTAGTCAAATAACCCCACTTGGGAACAAAACCTCTGCTTTGGTTGGAAGATAAAGTCCGAGTCTTCCAGCATCACATGTAGGCCTTTTTCTCAACCTGACCAGAAGCGACTTTGCTGCTCTGTCTCCTGTCCAAGCTCCACACTAGCGCTCCTTGGATCAGGCCCCAGCTCGCTCCTTTATGGAGGCCGCTGGGCTGAATTTTGTCATGCTTCCCCTCTGTGGCAGTCATCTTTCAAGGCCCTGCATCTTTTGAGGCCCTTTCTAGAAACGGCTCACAAAAGGCTCCTTACAGTCAAGGAGTGTGGTGAATTCAAGTGACAAGCGCGGTGAACAGGTAACTTCAGGGTACAGAGGTAGATGCTCGATACTAGTTTGGCCGTGTGCAAATTGCACAAGGAACATCTGGGCCAAAGCCCTTCATGGTGGCTCTGGGACTTAGGAGGAGGTTACTCAAGGGACATGATATCTGACTAAAGACTTGAAGAAAGAAGAAGTTCACCAAGTGAACAAGAGGCAGAGAGAAGGTCTAGACAGCGGGTACATCGTGCACAGAATAAGTCATGGCCAGGAAACAATTTAATATGGAAGTATTTGCAGAACGTAAATATGAGCTAGAATGTGACAAAACAAGCTAAAGAACTTGGATTTTATCATTATTTTAAAGTGAAATAGAACAGAAGAGAAAAAGTTGGTTTGCGGACATTTCATTTGTTTCTGCATATATAACTATGTGTATGTCCTGCTTTGCAATGTGAACTATATTTTTTTTACTGGAAATCACCTTTAAATAAATGGTTTAAAACACTACCATATGGGGGCAGCTGGCCAGTTCAGTCGGTAGAGCATGCGACTCTTAATCTAATGGCCATTCAAGCCCCATATTTGGCATGGAGCTTTAAAAAATAAATGTTTAAAAAAGCAGTGCTAAATGGAGATCTTACAAGGATATGTAGCAGGGCTGTGTGTTCCAATAGCATTTTTCAAACTTCTCCAAGGATAATACTAGTTCAGGGCCCCAGCCTAGAATCAGAATGTCCAGGGGAAGCCTGGAAATCTGCATTTTCATGAGCACTCCATGTATTTATGAGGGAAACTTGGGAACACTGAAACTCTGACAGCAGAGTAGAAAATAGATTGAAGTGGGAAGACACAGAAGGTGGGAGACCACGGCTATTGTCTGAGAGACGGCAAGGCTTGAACCCCAGCAGCAGCTGTGGGGAAGCGAGGAGGTGGTGGCTATGGGAAACCTGTAGAAGGTGGGCTATCAGATGTGGAGGTGCGGGACACACAGGCACCTAGGTCTCGAAGGTCTGTGCCCTGGATGCCTGCATCGATAGTGGCTACAGGAGAAAGAGAGAAAGAGAGTGGGTTTAAGGGAAAATAATGAGTAGGGTTTGGGGACTTGGATTTGCAGTGAAATCCATCCTGAAGCGTAGGCATTAGGACATGCAGTAGTGGAGCTCAGGACAGGGGTCAAGGCTGAAGATAAGAATTTCTGCGTCGTGAGCATATAGGTTAGAACATGAAAAATATGATTCCCAGGGAAGTGGGTGGGGTCTGCAGAGCCAAGGATGTCAGGTGGAGGGCTTGTAGCTCTCACGGCTCCTACTCATCACTTCTGCCTCACATAATTTCCCTCCACGAGAGAGCCCTTCACCCAGTCCCTTTCTCTGCCTAGCACAATCTCAAAAGCTCTCTCTCCAGCTCTCACCACCCAGGTGGAGCAAACCGTAGCGCTGAGCTACAACATCTCCTTGCACCCTCCTCCACCCGTTTCTGATTAGAGTTAGTGGTGTCCCGTTTTCTTTTTTTCCGGTGGGAGGCAGAAGTATTTCTGGATTCCCAGCACCTAGCACAGTGTAGAACCCTAACAAATGTTTGTGACATTGTGGTGAAGATTTCAGGGTACTTCATCAATTTGGACTTTAAATGCTAGCAGTTTTTATTTTTTTAAAAGATTTTATTTATTTATTCAACAGAGAGAGTGAGAGAGTACAAGCTGGGAGAAGTAGTAGAGGGAGAGAGAGAAGCAGGCTTCCTGCTGAGCAGGGAGCCCAATGAGGGGCTCAATCCCAAGAGCCTGAGATCATGATCTGAACCAAAGGCAGACACTTAACCATCTGAGCCACCCAGGCGCCCCAAAATGCTAGCAATTTTTAAATGGTGAATGAATCTCTTCAAACAATAGCTACCAAACTATTATAAATTATTTCTGATGATATTTCGTGACAGTACCATCTGGTTTTTATCTTCCTATTTCTAGCTCAAGGATCTCACATTTTAATTTAACAAGAGCTACTCAAATTAATCTCTTTATTCCATTGCATAGCCCAGGAAAGGCATACATTAAAGTCATGAGTGCAAAGTTCGTTTCATCTTAATATGGGAAGTATTTGGGGCTAAATCACTCAGGTATTCTTTGACCAGAAATAGTGTGTACCTTGTGTAGCCCCAAAATTAGTTGCTGCTTTTAAAGACAACATTTTATTTAAAATTTTAAAACATATGCAATGGTAGAAAGAACATTAATAAACCTGTATGTACCCATTACCTACTTCAATCATTATCAACTCACAGCCAATTCTGTTTCACCTCTACCCCCAACTTCATTGCATATTATCTAGAAGCAAATCCCAGAGGGAGCATACTATGTCATCAGTAAAAGAAGAGACCTAAAAAATAAATAAATAAATATATACATATATAAACATATACATATATACATATATGTACATATACATATATATATAATTACACCTCAAAATATTAACAATAGTTCTTTAACATTATCAAATATTCAGTCATTGGTCAAATTATCAATTCTTTCTTTACAGTCTGAAAAAAAAATTAAGATCTAAATAATGTCCACATATTGCCATTGGTTGATATGCCTTTTGAGTCTCTTTTATTAATCTATAGGTTTCCCGGGGCACCTGGGTGGCTCAGTCAGTTAAGTGGCTGCTTTCAGCTCAGGTCATGGTCTCAGGGTCCTGGGATTGAGCTCCGCATCGGGCTCCCTGCTCGGCAGGGGTCTGCTTCTCCCTCTCCCTACTCTCTCTCTCTCTCTCTCAAGTAAATAAATAAAAATCTTTAAAAAATTTTTAAAACCTCTATAGATTTCCCTTTCCCTCTTTGTTTCTTGTAAATTATTTATTGAAGAAATCAGGTCCTTTGTCCTGTAGAGTTTCCCACAGTCTGATTTTTTGCTGCGTGTACTCCCATGGTAGAGTGTAACATGTTTCTCTGTCCTCTGTACCTTCTGAAATTGGGAGTTGGAATGAGCAGCTTGATGAGATGTGCATTTTTTGGCAGGAGTTTTTCATGGGCGTTGGTGTATTCTTCCTTTCTCCATGAAGAGGTAAATATTGTTTGGTTGTCTCTCTTTTTGTTATGTTAGAAACAATCAGTGATCTTCAAGGTCTAGACACAATAGCTCTTAGGGAGTTGCAGAAAGGTGATACTCTAATTTCTTCATTCCTTTGTCATTTAGCTGCTGGAACACTTCTGCAAGGAGGAGCTTTGCCTCATGCTATTCAGTTACCCAGGGATGTAAGTGACATCAAAAGGTCAGAAAAAATAATAGAATTTATATACCAGTTTTCAAATCAATAATGAATTGCTTCCCAGTCATCTTCTAGATGGGACCAATTTTTTGAGCATCATTATGAACTCAGAGACTTAAACATATTTGATGTTTCAACTTACTGCCATTTATTATCCTCTTAATGCTCAAAAAGTCCCATCTTTGGCCAGTGGGAACCTCATTGGGTTGGCTCTTGGGTTCTTTTGAAACAACCCTAGTAGTCTTTGATAGCTTCCTCAACTATCCATGTGACAAGATGCTTCGAGTTTCTCTTATTCATTTCCTGCCCCAGACCTGAATCAGCCTGGCTCCTTTTAATGGGAGATGGTATTGCAAGACCTTATCAGGGCTCTGGGGGTGCTCCCTGCACCTCCATTGATTTGACCTTGACTTTGAAGTTTTAAATTTCTTGACGTACCAGTGGCTAGTGGTGCAGACTCCAGAGGTAGACTGCCTGGGTTTGAATCACCGCTCTACCATTATTAGGTGTGTGACACTGGGCCAGTCTACCAACTTCTCCATGCTTCACCTTCTTCAGTTATAAAAGGAGAATAATAACCTTACCTAAATTTATGAGATCCTGGTGAGATTTAAATCAGAAAATTCGTGTAAAATGCCTAGAATAGAGCCTGGCGCAGGGGGTTGAGTATAAGTTGGCTATTAATATTCTTATCACTAATTTCTTCGCAGCCTTGTCACTGTTGCCTGCTCACACTGGGGGTCATCTGGGATGTCATACAGACTTACATTTTATTCATATCTAGTGACACACTGGTTTATTTTAAAAAATTATTCTGAAGTCCCATCTGCAGCATTTGTCCCACTAACGTGCAGCTCTAAATGATGCAACTCTCACACATATTAGAACATTTCCTACAAAGGAATCCAAATTAAACAAAGCTAATGGCATTCATGAAGTTCCCAAGTACCAGCGTACTTCCTGCTTTTTATATTCATTTGGAAAGGGGTAAATTGGCAGAAGCCTGGCTGGGACCGGCCCAACCATGGAGTCAAGTTCTTACTTTGCATTGCCAAGTCACATTTGTCTGGTCTTCCCTAGTTGAGCAGAGGGAGCTATTAGAGGTGGCATTCCCCAAAGCCTTCCAGCTCCCTTTTTAATCAAACTGGTAGAACCTCAAGACATGTTGCAGATCACATAAATCTTAATACTGGTTCTGTCTGGAAGCTCATCTCTATTAAATCTTGATCCATTTAGCCATTTGCAATACAACTCTTGCTTCAGGTTTGAGAGGTTAAAGATTTCAGGGCTGCTTTTGCATGGATTCACATGTATTTTACCAGAAGCTTATACCACTGTTACTGAAATTTGGGTTTTGACTTCTTTTGTTACAGTGTGAACAAACAGGGTATTTCTGGTCAAAATAAAGACAGTGAAGGGAAGCAGAAGCCCAGGGGGCTGTTTCCTTGCTGGTTCATTAGATCCAAACAAAGCCTCTAGGTACTTCTCTAAACCTGAAAACCCTGCAGAGCTGTAATATGAATAGTCTCTAAAACGGTTATGCCATGAGTTCCTTAAAACAAAGACATATGTTTGCAATTTTACACACTTGCATCACTGACATATGATTGCATTATAATTGCATCAGCTCGGCCAAGTTGTCTATAGAGCTCTGGCCAGAAATTCCCAGGAGGCACCAAGGTCTATCAGTGCTTAAACAAACATTTACTCCCTTGTTTTAAATTTTTTTTTCTCTTTTTGTGTCTTATGCCACTCCTGGCATTTTTTAAGTAGCTGTTTGCCATTAAGATGATTTTGAAGGAACTTTAAAAATAATAATTGTAAAAAATAATAATATGTAACATATATGTTTGTCAACAGGGAAGTGGGTGTAGAAAAATAATGGTAGATTCATATAATGGAAACTATTCGGTCACTAAATAAAATGGATCCTTTTTATTGTTGTTAAGTTAAATTAAGTATTTGTATTTGATATATGTATCAAATTAAGTATTGATACTTAAATGTATCTTTAGGTATTGAAAGAACAGAAACAAATTTCAAACATACTCAAAACAGTATGTATAGTAGGATCATATTTCAGTAAAATACTAATTATTATACATGTTGGTATATGCATAGAAAAAAACCTGAGAGGGCACCTGGGTCGCTCAGTGGGTTAAGCGTCTGCCTTCGGCTCAGGTCATGATCTAGGGTCCTAGGATCAAGTCCCTTATTGGGCTCCCTGCTCTGTGGGGAGTCGGTTTCTCCCTCTGCCCCTCCCCCCTGCTCCTTCTGTGCATGTGCGCTCGCGCGCTCGCTCGCTGGCTCTCTCTCTCTCTCTCAAATGAATAAATAAAATCTTTTTAAAAAAAATCTGAAGAAAGATAGCCCAAGATGTTAATAGGGGCTATTTTGGGGGCACCTGGGGGGCTCAGTCAGTTAAGCCACCCACTCTTTTTTTTTTTTAAGATTTTATTTATTTATTCATGAGAGACACACAGAGAGAGAGAGAGAGAGAGAGAGAGAGAGAGACGCAGAGGAGAAGCAGGCTCCCAAGGAGCAGGGAGCCCGATGTGGGACTCGATCCCAGGACTCTGGGATCATGACCTGAGCCGAAGGCAGACGCCCAACCATCTGAGCCACCCAGGCGCCCAAGCCACCCACTCTTAATTTCAGCTCAGGTCATGATCTCAGGGAAAAGACGGCTTGAGATTGTTTCCCCCTACCCCTCCCCCATTCGTGCACTCTCTCACAAATAAATAAATAAATAAAAGTTTTTTAAAAATAGGAGCTATTTTCAGAGATGAAATTGTAATTGATTTTTCCTATATAGTTCTATACTCCTTGGAATTTCTTATAAGTATTACTTTTTCAATCAGAAAAAATATTTTTTTTGAAAATCCATGTTATAATGTGTTCAAAACATCAAAAGAATCTATTGTTAATTAGAATAATATTAGCGAAATTTCTCATGGTCGCGTCTCAGTTGAGAGGTATATTATTAAACTTCTGTGAAAATAGTAGTTATTATTACTATAATAACTGATGCAGTAAAAAAAATAACAATAATAACCAGTATAACTAGCCCTCATTGAATCGAAAACAGTTTAATATAGGTTTTTGTTTATTTGTTTGGGGACTTTTGTGGTTTTTTTTTTTTTTCCATTTACCAGTTTATTAAAGGATGTGACAAATATGAACCAACACAGAGCGAGGCCAGGGAAACGAGTGCGCTGTTCTCCCCGTATCTCCAAATGACAATATTGCAGCCAGCTACTCTGACGCCTAAACTCAGCCGAGGCCCCAACGAGGAAGCATCTCCCTCTCTGCTGTAGGAACAATGCTCAGAATGACCACAAGGAACAGAGGCTGACATCATTTTCAAGAAAACGCTCTATTTTACTAAACGTCAACATAGACATATACGTTACACTTTATAAAAACACCATCTATTTGGATCTCTCGGGCTCCCCCAATCCAACAAAAGGGGGCTCTGAGGGAGCCAAGAGGACAGCACCCCCTTCCAAACACTGCGGCGGCCCCGTGCAGCCCCAGGCCGCCGGTCCAGGGCACAGGAGGCAAGGTTAGTGGAAGCCACTCCGGCAGCCAACGCGGGGCACCAGGAGCCTGTCCTGAGCCCTCATTGCCACCCCTTCCAGGACCACGAACACGCCGATGCACAGCCTGAGTCCTCGCTGGGCACACAGGTCCTGCCTCAGGAGGAGGAGACAGCTACCTATAGTGGCTGCAGTCAGCCTTGCCCAGGGTTAGTGTCAGTAATAGCCGGGGCTTCCGGTCCAACTCCTCCTCCTCCAGGCAGCCCTGCAGAGGCCGGGGCTTGGAAGTAAATGATGAGGCCGGCCACCAGCGCCCCCTGCAGAAGGCCAACGAGGACATCTCTCCAGTGGTGCTTGTGGTCAGACCCGCTCGCGGGTGTAGCCAGCATAGAGTGCAAAGGCCAACAGGAAGACCTGCACTGTGGGCCGCAGAAGTTGTGCCCACTTCCAGCAGAGCTGGGCCTGCACGTAGAGCTCCAGGAACATCATGCAGTATGTCCCAAAGGAGGAGTGTCCGGAATAGAAAGTCTGAACTCGGTTAGTGGGGCTTCCCCTGCACACCTTCTCCACCTGTGCCTAGACGGAGCAGTTGATGGGGCTTGAGTCAGGGTCACACACTGCCAAGAAGTTGGGCTGAAGATGGCCGATCATGTACTTGGCCCAGGTCTATAAGCGACTGACTCACTGCAGCCCCAAACAGGAACTTCCCCAACACCTTATAGACGGCAGCCACATAGTTGTTGAAGTCAGAGCGGGAATAGAAACGGTCTTTGTACACCAGGTAGGCCTCCCTGGCCAAGACAAGGATGATGGTAGCTGTGATGGTAACCCCGGCCATGAGCCCACGGGCGAGGGTGTCTGTAAGGTAGGGGTACCAGATAGAGTCATCTCCATATAAGTATGGTTAAGGACCATACTTATATGGGGTGTTCACAAGAGTCAGGATGTCAGAGAGGCTCCATTCAGATAAACGCAGTCGGGAAGATGGCAGAGGAGAAAGATCCTAAGCCACTTCCTCCAATGTACACATCAAGGCTACAACTCTATATAGAACAACTTGCTCTGAGAAGAAACCTTGAGACCAGCTTTTCCATAGCTGAAGATAAAAAGACAAAGCTACACTGAGAAGAACAGGAGGGGCAGAGACACAACACCCCTAGCATGACGACCCATAAGCCAGAGGGATTTCACAGGGGTGGAGGTCCTCCCTGGGGACCACCAAGCACAGCCCACTCCAGGGTTTTGTACTGGGAAGACTAGCTGCCATAACATCTGACTGTGAATATCAGCGGGGCTTAGCTCTGGGACACCTGGAGAGCTATACAAACCAAGATGCCACTCTTAAAGGGCCCCCACCCAAACTCACTTGCTCCAAGATCCAGCACAGAGGCAGCAGTTTTAAAAATGCCTGGCCCATATGTGAAGATTGACTGATTATAGGGTATGCACCAGAGGGGCAGGGATGTATAGGAACTTTCAGTGGGAATGGAAGCACTGATGGGCACCATTTTTCTTACCCTCCTTTAGCCTAGCTGTCCAGACACTGGTGAGCACCAATTCTAACATTCTCCATCGACCTTGCTAGCATCCACCTGGCATTCCCTGTGGACCCATCCTACCCAACATGCCCACCCCACAGGTGCCCCTCCAAGGAGGGTCCCATCCTGCCACACCCAACAGGAAGCCTCAGCCAGTACCAGTACCCCTCAAAAGTAACACCCGCTGCAGGGAGGAAGAGCAACAGTAATGACCTGGCCTCATAGCCAGACCACACCAGGGGCTAACCCCACCCACCATCATGCCAGCAGCAGCCACAACTGGGCATCTAAGCCAGCCAGGCCAGGGCCAACCCTGCCCACCCAGTGTGCCTGCAGCAATCATGGCCTCACCACGACAGAGGGCTCATGCAGCCAACACAGGAGACACCTCTGGAGTGCTTCATTTTGGTGACTGGGGGGATTGGGCTTCTGGGTCCCACCAGACTTCTATATAAGACCACTACCATCAAGACCAGGAAACATAGCTGACCTATCTCATTCATAGAAATAAACACTACAAGTCAGACAAAATGAAGAAACAGAAGAATATGTTCCAAATGAAAAAACAAGACCAAACCTCAGGAGGAAAAAAAAAAAAAAAAAAAGCTAAATGAAACCAAGATAAGCAGTCTACCCAATAGAAATTTGAAAGTAATGGTCATAAAGATGTTCACCGAACTTGGGAGAAGAGTAGACAAATTCAGTGAGATATTTAACAAAGAGATAGAAATATAAAAAAGAACGAATCAGAGCTGAAGAATACAATAATTGAAATGAAAAATATACTAGAGGAAACCAACAGCAGATTAGAAGATGCAGAAGACAGATCAGTGATCTAAAACACAGTTGCAGAAATCATTCAAGCTGAACAGCACAAAGAGAAAAGAATTTTTAAAAATGAGGATAAATTAAGGGACCTCTGGTACAACTTCAAGTGTACTACCATTCACATTGTAGGGGTCCCAGAAGGAAAAGAGAGAAGGGGGCAGAAAACTTATTTGAAGAAATAATAGCTGAAAACTTCCCTAATCTGGGGAAGGAAACAGATATCCAGGTCCTAGAAGCACAGAGAGGCCATACAAGGTGAACCCAAAGAGGTCCACACCAACACACATAATAATTAAAATACCAAAAATCAAAGATAAAGAGAAAATTTTAAAAGCAACAAGATAAATTTAACTAATTACATACCAAAAACAACACCCATAAGACTATCAGCTGATTCTCAGCAGAAATTTTGCAGGCCAGAAGAGAGTGGCATGATATATTCAAAGTGCTGAAAGGGAAAAACCCAAAACCAAGAATACCCAGCAAGTTTCTCATTCAGAATTGAAGGACAGATAAAGAGTTTCCCAGACAAATAAAAGTTAAAGAACCAGCCTTGTCAAAAATGCTAACAGGACTTCTTTAAGCAGAAACGAAAAGGCCATAACTGGAAGTAAGAAAATTATGAAAGAAAAAAAATCCACTGGTAAGAGCAAACATATAGTAAAGATAGTAGATCAATCACTTATAAAGCTAATAGGAAGGTTAAAAAACAAAAGTAGCAAAATCAACTATATCTACAATGATTAGTTAAGGGATACACAAAATAAAATGATGTAAAATATGATATCATATACATAAAATGTGGTGGTGGGGGTGTAAAAATGTAGTGCTTTTAGAATGCCTTTGAACTCACATGACCATCAGCTTAAAATAGGCTACTATGTAACAGGATGTTATATGTGAACCTCATGGTAACCACAAAACAAAAACCTGTAATATATGCATAAAAAAGTAAAGAGAAAGGAATCCAAGCATAACACTAAAGAAAGTAATTAAATCACCAGGGAGGGAGCAAGAGAAGAAAGGAACACAGAAGAACTACAAAAACAACCAGAAAATAATTAACAAAATGGCAATCAGTACATATCTAAAGATAATTACTTTACATATAAATGGACTAAATGCTCCAATCCAAAAACATAGGATGACTGAAAGGATAAAAAACAAGACCCATCTATATGCTGTCTATAAGAAACCCACTAAAGACCTAAAGACAAGGGTGCCTGGGTGGTTCAGTCGGTTAAGCATCCAACTCTTGATCTCAATTCGAGTCTTGATTGCAGGGTTGTCAGTTCAAGCCCATATTGGGCTCCATGCTGGGCATGGAGCCTACAAAAAAAAAAAAAAAAAAAGACCTAAAGACATTTACAGACTGAAAGGTAAGAGATGGAAAAAGATACTCTGTGCAAATGGAAATGAACAACAACAAAAAATGAGGTAGCAAAGAATGGCATTACATAATGATAAGAGGATGTAACAATTGTAAATATCTATGTACCCAACATAGGAGCACCTAAATATATAAAGCAAATATTCAAATATCTAAAACAGAAGAATACACATTCTTTTCAAGTGCATGGAACATTATCCAGGATAGGTCATATGTTATACTACAAAACAAGTCTCAATAAATTTAAGAACACTGAAATCATATAGAGCAGTTCTCCAACCACAACAGTATGAAACTAGAAATCAGATACAAGAAAAAAAACTGGAAAAAACACAAACAGCTAGAAGCTAAACAACATGCTACTAAACAACCAATGGATCAATGAAGAGGGGTGCCTGGGTGGCTCAGTCAGTTAAGTGTCTGCCTTTGACTCTGGTCATGATCCCAGGGTCCTGGGATTGAGCCCCACGCCGGGCTCCCTGTTCAGCGGGGCGTCTGCTTCTCCCTCTCTCTCTGCCCCTCCACTCCATGCACACACACACTCTCTCTCAAATAAATAAATAAGATCTTTTTTAAAAAAAATGGGTCAATGAAGAAATCAGAGTAAATAGAAAAAATACCTTGAGACAAATGAAAATGGAAATACAACATTCCAAAATCTTTGGGGCAGAGCAGAAACAGTTCTAAGAGGGAAGATTACAGTGATATAAGTCTACCTCAAGAAATGAGAACATTTCAAATAAACAACCTACCTTTACATCTGAAAGAACTAGAAAAAAAAAACTTTCCTTGCTCTTTGAAAAGATCAATGAAATTGATAAACCTCTAGCCAGGCTCACCAAAAAAAAAAAGAGGACTAAAATAAAATCGAAAATAAAAAACAGGGCACATGGGTGGGTCAGTTGGTTAAGCGACTGCCTTTGGCTCAGGTCATGATCCCAGGGTCCTGGGATTGAGTCCCACATTGGGCTTCCCCTGCTCTTCAGGGAGCCTGCTTCTCCCTCTCCCTCTGCCTGCCAGTCCCCTTGCTTGCGCTCTCTTTATCAAATAAATAAATAAAATATTTTTTTAAAAAAAGAAAAGAAAAAACAAGTAACAACAAACACACAGCAATAAAAAAGATTGTAAGAAAAGATATAAGAAACATAGCAACAAATTGGATAACCTAGAAGAAATGGATAAATTTCTAGAAACATAAAATCTTTCACAACTGAATGAGGAAGAAGTAGAAAATCTGAACAAATTGATTACTAGTGATGAAACTGAATCAGTAATCAAAAACTCCCAACAAACAAAATCCCAGGACCAGATGGTTTCACAGGTGAATTCTACAAACATTTAAAGAAGTAATACCTACCCTTCTCAAACTATTTCAAAAAATTGAAAGGAAGAAACACTTCCAAATTCATTTTATGTGGCCAACACTGATACCAAAACCAGACAAAGACGCTACAAAAAGAGAGAGAGAATTGCAGACTAATATCAATATCCCTGATGAACACAGATGCAAAAATACTCAACAAAATATTAGCAAACTGAATTTGACATATATTAAAAGGATCATTCACCACAATCATGTGGGATTTATTCCAGGGATGTAAGGATGGCCCAATATCCACAAGTCAATCAACATGATACACCATAATAAGAAAATAAAGGATAAAAATCATGTTCATCTCAAAAGATACAGAATAAACATCTGACAAAATTCAACATTCATTCATGATAAAAACTCTCAAGAAAGTGGGTATAGAGGGAACTTATCTCAACATAATAAAGGCCACATATGATAAACCCACAGCTAACATCATATTCCATGGTGAAAAGCAGAAAACTTTTCCTCTAAGATCAGGAACAAGACAAGGAGGTCCACTCTCACCACTTTTATTCAACATAGTACTGAAAGTCCTAGCTATAGCAATCAGAAAAGAAAAAGAAATAAAAGTCATCCGAATTGTTAAGGAAGAAGTAAAACTGTCATTATTTGCAGATGACATGATGTTATTTATAGAAAACCTTAATGATTCTACCAAAAGACTATTCGAACTAATAAATAAATTGAGTAAAGTCAAAATCAATACACAGAAAGCTGTTGTTTCTATACACTAATAACAAACCATCAAAAAGACAAATTAAGAAAACAATCCCATTTACAGTTGCATCAAAAGAATAAAATAGGGGTGCCTGGGTGGCTCAGTGGGGTTAAGCATCTGCCTTCTGCTCAGGTCATGGCCCCAGGGTCCTGGGATGGAGCCCCACGTCAGGCTCCCTGCTCAGCAAAGAGTCTGCTTCTCCCTCTCCCTCTGCTGCTCCCCCTTGTTGTGCTCTCTTCCCCGCCACCAATAAATAAAATCTTAAAAAAAAAAAAGAATAAAATACCTAGGAATAAATTTAACCAAAGAGGTGAAAAATCTGTGCTCTGAAACTGTGAGACATTAATGAAAGAAATTGAAGATGACACAAACAAATGGAAAGATATACCATGCTCATGGATTGGAAGAATTAATATTGTTAAAATGTCCATACTAGCCAAAGCAATCTACAGATTAAATGTAACCCCTATCAAAATACCAATCACATTTTTTACAGAACTAAAACAAAAATTCCTAAACTTTGTATGGAACCACACACACACCCCCATTTTGAGAAAGAACAAAACTGGAGGTATCACAATCACATATTTCTGTACTACAAAGCAAATCAAAACAGATTTATACTGACATAAAAATAGATCAATGGAACAAAATGGGGAGCCCAGAAATAAACTCACACTTATGTGGTCAATTAATCTATGACAATTAAGGCATTAATATACAATGGGGATAAGATAGTCTCTTCAATAACAGGTGTTGGGAAAACTGGACAGCTACATTCAAAAGAATGAAGAACAAAAGCAAAAATAAAGTATTTGGACTACATCAAACTAAAAAGCTTTTGCAAGCAAAGGAGACCATCCGCAAAATGAAAAGGGAACCTACTGAATGGAAGAAAATATTTACAAATGACATATCCAATAAACGGTTAATATCCAAAATATATAAGGAACTCCTAAAACTCAACACCCCAAAAAACAATCTGATTAAAAAGAGATAAAAGATCTGAATAGACATTTTTCCAAAGGAGATGGCCAACAGACACATTGAAAAGATGCTCAGCATCACTAATCATCAGGGAAATGCAAATCAAAACCATAATAAGATATGACCTCATGCCAATCAGAATGGCCAGTGTCAAAGAGACAAGAAATAACAAGTGGCAGTGAGTATGTAGAAAAAATGGAACCCTCATGCTCCATTGGTGGGAATGTAAATTGGTACAGCCATTATGGAAAACAGTATGGAGGCTCCTCAAAAAATTAAAAATAAAAATACCATATGATCCATCAATTCTACTTCTGGGTATTTACCAGAAGAAAACGGAAACACTAATTTGAAAAAATATATGCACCCTTAGGTTTATTGCAGCGTGATTTACAATAGCCAAGATATGGAAGCTCGCTAAGTCTCCATCCACAGAAAATGGATAAAGATGATGTGGTACATACATACAATGGAATATTACTTGGCCATATAGAGGAATGAGATCTTGTCATTTGTGACAACATGGGTGGAGCCAGAGGGTATTATACTAAGAGGAATAAGTCAGATAGAGAAAGACAAATACCGTATGATTACACTTACATATGGAACCTAGAAAAGAAAACAAAAACAAATTCATAAATATGGAGAATAAACTAGTGTTTGCCAGGGGGGTGGTGGGATGGGTGGAATAGGTAAAGGGCATTAAGAAGTACAATCTCACAGTTATAAAATAAATTAGTCATGGGGATGTAAAGTACAGCACGGGGAATAGTTAATAATTTGTAGTAATGTTTTATGGTGACGAACTGTAACTACACTGATCATGGTAAGCATTTCACGATGTATATAAATGTCAAATCACTATGTTGTACACCTGAAACCACTATAATATTGTCTGTCAACTATACTTCAATAAACAGAAAGATAAACTCAGTTTCATACCGTATTATGGTATGATCCAACCCTATGTGTATCCTGGAGCATATCAGAAATTAGAATTACTGCATGTGAATAAATAATAAGCAAAACATTAACTGTGCCTTTGCTCAAATTTTTATTGCTAAAGTGAGTTTTTCCTCTGAAAAAGGGCTGACTAAAATGCATAATTCATTGGCATATTCAAATTTCACAAAATCATCAATCACTGTGATATATATTTTGACACTTATAAATCAAATGTAAAATAAAAATAACATAAATAGATAAGAAAACTTATCTTCTTCCCTAGTAGTATGTCAGTTCTAGATGTAACCACTGGATTCTAAGGACATTTAGAATTTAAAAGAATCTAAAGGACACTGGATTCTAAGGACATTTAGAATCTAAAGTCTCTGGTCTTATTTTGAACAAAATTAATGAGTCAATTTTTTAAAAAAATCATTAATACCAACTTCCTTAAAAATTAGACATTCTTGGGACACCTGGGTGGCTCAGTCGATTAAGTGCAGACTCTTGATTTCCACTCAGGTCATGATCTCAGGGTCCTGAGATTGGGCTCCATGCTCAGCAGGGAGTCTGCTTGAGATTCTCTCTCTCCCTCTAAAAAAAAAGAGCTGTTCTTTTTTCCTATCCTACAGTTCCATTCATGCCCACATTCTTTAGTTCTTTCTTTCAAACAGATGACGATTTAGGGGGCAAGGGAAGGAAGCATCAATAGGTCAAGTGAAACAGAACTGAACTTATATTTGCAGAATTGGACTTCCTTGAACACAAATGTCTGCTATCACTCCAAGCTAAGGCTCAGCAGATTTTGGCTATGAAGGGCCCAGACAGTAATGTTTTGGGCTTTGTGGGCCATGCAGTCTCTGTCATGATGGGGTTCAGGGCACAGTGCCCCAAAAAATGGCACCTTGGCATATTAAATATCTTATGCTAAACGACTTTTTTTAAAAATGGCAAAAACAGGAAGGTCTCTCAGACTTTCCCCCACTTGTATTTCTTCCCTGAAACAGTCATAAAACTCCTATGTGAGAGGTGCCTTGTACCAGGAGAAAAGAAGACATTTTTTTTTTTTAAGATTTATTTATTTGAGAGAGAGAGAGGGCAGGGGGAGGGAGAGAGGGAGAATCTCAAGCACACTCCCAGCTGAGTGTGGAGCTGAGTCGGGGCTCAATCTCATGACCCCGAGATCATGATCTGAGCCGAAAGTCAAGACTAGGTGCTTAACTGACTGAGCCACCCAGGCATCCCAAAGAAGACATTCTTATCACCAGAGGGCAGGGAATTTAGGGCCAAGAACTCAATATAAACAAACTTTGTTAAACTAACCCTTATCTTCTGAGTTACTTCTTCCCTATTTACCATCTCTAGCCCAAACATCTTTGTATTGTCAATTCTTCACGAATTTACTGTTTGTCTCAGAGTCATAAAGGCTTCCTGCTCTGGTCATTTCTGGTCTTCATTCTCTTGTGAAATCTCCCATGTAAAAATTCAATAAAGCTTGAAGGCTTTTTTCCTGTTAATTTGTTAATCCTGACAAAGGTTAGTTTAATTTTCAGACCTAGTCAGGGACCCTAAGAGAGTCAAAGAAAAATTTTTCCTCCCCTACCATCGCAATGACTTAACTCTGCTCATCACCCAGAAGCAGCCATAGTCTGTACATAAACTAATGACTATTTTTCAATAAAACGTTATTTATGGACACTAAAATTTAAATGTTATATAATTTTTACATGTTGTGAATATTATTCTTCTTGTGATTTTTTTCAGTCATTTAAAAATGTAAAATTCATTCTTTGCTGGCAGGCCTTACACAAATCAGGCGGTAGACAGGTGAGTGTGGCCATAGGTTGGGGGACTCTGCTCTAGACCAGAGCTTGGTGCTCAGAACCTGCTGTTTCTCTTGAGTCCTGGAATTGAGGGGTGGGGAGGAGGGGAAGGAGTCTAAGAGATCTGTGAAACAAAACATCATAGAGTTACTTTTCCAAAAACAAGTTTAAGCCACTTCATTAATCCAAGAAGTCATTATCATAACATACATTTTTAAAATAAGTTTATAAAACATTTAAAGAAACAATGAGTTTTCAAAGGTAGCCCTGAATGAAAGAGCTTTTCATTCCTCCCCATTTTTCTTGCTGGACATTGGGGAATAGTCATTAAAAAAATAAAAACAAAAATGAAACTTTGCCTTAATAGGTGAGAAGTACCATCTCCTTGTTGCTTTCATGTACATTTCTTTAATTACTACTACTCATATGGAATTTTTTCCTGTTCATAAGCTATTTATATTTCTCTTTTTGTTAATAGTTCATTGCCTTTCCCCCATTTTTCTCTTAAGATATTTTTCTAAATTATTGTATGTGAGTTCTTTATATTGCTATTAACCTTTTTTATCTACTATATGTAACAAATATTTCCCCATTCTCCCTTGCTTTTTTATTTTATGTAAGATGTTCATGATAGTTCATCTTATTATATAGTCAGAAACAGTCTTGTCTTTTACATTTTCTCTCTTTTATGCTTAAAATGAACTTCCCTATTTCAAGATCACATATTCAATTATATCTTCTACTATTTGGGTAACTGCATTTTTTTATATTAAGCTGCTGGGACTTGGAATTTAGTTTGGTGTACAAGCTAGGGACCCACAGTAATATTTTCCCAAATAGCTCACCTATTTTCCTGTGTTCCCCAACCCTGTCTAATCTTTGCTGTTGGCTCACATGCACGTCCTCCACAAAAGCTCTCAGGATGCCCTGCTTGGGAGAGGGCTCACGCTTCTCTCAATTCCTAACTGTTCCTCCTGCCCTTCATGCCCCCTGGTTCTTCTTTCTTTCTCAAAGCATAATTATCTGTGCAATCTCCTCTATTGTACCACACTGTGAGCTCCTTGAAAGCTGGCTCTGAGTTTTATTCATCTTTGTATTGCCCAAAGCCCTCATCCAGGGCCTCATACATTTGTGGAAAGAAAGACTGAGTGGGGGCAGCTCTAGACGCTACCCCCATGCCTCTGCCCCTCTCCCAGAGGGAGGGCAGATCAAACCTCACAGCAAGGAAGGGACAGCCTGCCCTGTGCATCTGGAGGATCTGCAGTAGCCACGAGTCCAAGGCAGCTCTTATTTAAACACGGCTGGTATTTATAGAACGAGGTCATGTACTCCAGGCTAAACAGATACTGAAGTGAAGAGAGATGTCAGTCAGGCTCTGGGTAGATAAAGGGTATGCTGGGCATGCAGAGCCCTTATACCCATGAGCATCAGCAATGTCCATGCCACTCCCTGAACAAACACGGATCCCAAAGCAGGATTCCTCCCCCTTGACCAATTACAATCATAAAACCAGAGATTGCAAGATACTTTTGGAGTGAGTCAGGAAAGGCTACAATGAGGTGCACCCGATTCTGGACAACCTCCCCAACTTTAGAGCCTGGGTTTTTTTTAACTACAAATCACACTCTTCTTATCATGTTAAATTAAGTTACGTGTGTGTATGCATGTATATATGTTACACATGTATGTATATACATACAACTCATAAAATAAGTTAACGTATGTAATTTAAAATATATATATATATATATAGTTTTAGGGAAGTGTGAGTAAGTATTTAAAAATATTGGCCTATATTCTCCAAATTCTAAGCTATTGAGCACTTGGTAACTTGAACGCCTATTTCCTGCCAGGGTGGAGAGGAAGCAGGGTGGAGGATGAGCCTGGAATTCCACTGGTGTGTGTGTGTGTGTGTGTGTGTGTGCACGCGTGTGTGTGTGCATGAATTATATGTTGAGAACTGAAATTTATTAGGGGCAGAGAGTCCCTTGCTAGCCATGGGTGGGTGGAGTTTTTGTTGTTGTGGTAACTTTTTTGTTTTGACTGTACTTGGAGTAGAAGAGTCAGGGAGAGCAGCTCTAGGGGAGGGATTGGGGAAGCAATGCTAATAAGAGTCGACCCTTAGGCCTGGTCTCCATCCTTACCTATCTCTCCTCTCTTACTACTCTGACTCCTGAAAAGAAATAAATAGTGGACCAAATTCTATGATGAATATTGTATAAAATACTAAGACTAGAGGATCTGCGGGAACAGTTACAATCCTCAGAGAATAGCTCCAGGAGCTCTGTGCTAAACATGTGAAAATGGCAAAGACAAGATCAAGGCCAGAAGCTTTTTCAAGCCCATGGTGTTTTCTAGTAACAATAGGCTCTGCTCCAAGTACCATGTCTGAATTATGAGAAATGAAGTTGCTTAAAATCTACAGATTGAACTCTTATTTTTAAATTCACCCACTTATGAAATGTTTCAGACACAGTTCTTAAAAGATCAATAAACTCCTAGAATCTTGAAATTAAAAAAAAAAAAAAGACCCCAGCTATCTACAAAAGAGTGCTGACTTCCTTCAAAAAGGCAGTAAATGTCCAAAATCACAAGCCATAACGCCAAGTCCAACAAGTGGATGCCAACCTGGGAGAACATCCCCGAACAGCCGGGCCCTTCGATAACAGATACAATGGTTGGGGAAGTGTCATCGCTGATGGTGAGTTGCTCAGGGTGACGCACACGCAGCTTCTACTGCCCTGAGGGCTTCTGGTACTGCACACTGCTCACGTTTCTCCCACGCTATCGAAGAGCCGACACGTGCGGTATCATGGAGCTAGGTGGGCCCTGAAGAGAAAGTGCCTAACTCGGCTTCGGTAAGAATGTCTGTCCCTGGAATTCCTGCCCTCTGACATGTTTTATGACAGACACTCACCAACTATTCTGAAGAAACACCCTCTAGAAAAGGAAGAGCCTGAGCAGGGTGGGTAATTCGCTAGAGCAAGGGGGTGTTACTGCGCAGGCCTCATGTTAGGGGTCTGTCAGGGGAAAAGCCCCACACGGCGGCGAGTGACTCAGGGCAGGTGCGGCCCGGGCGCCGGGCAGCGCACAGGGTCTTCGGGCAGAGTCAATATCTTTGAAATATTCGAAAATGAAATTAGTCAAGGAAAGAGGAGACTGAAGGAGCACCCGAATAAAACCCTAGACCTGGGGAAGGGTATTATTTATTCCCCCCGGGGTGGGGGGCGGTTGACCATTTGCCTCTTCACTGAAGAGTGAGACATTGAGCTTACGCTCATAAGCAGTAAGGGGAAACTATGGGTAAAGAAGGGATGCTAAATAGTGGAACAAATCATAAAAATAAAAAAATCTGGAATCTCAGTTTCCATCAACAGAAAGTATAAGCCAGGGGTGCCTGGCTGGCTCAGTCAGTTGAGCGTGCTACAACTTTTGATCTTGGGGCCGTGAGTTTGAGCCCCACATTGGGGGTAGAGATTACTTTAAAAAATAAAATCTTTAAAAAAAGAAAGTATGATTGCAGCTATAAATGAAGCAGGATAGGCCAGATGACTCCTTAGGGTCCCTTCCTGCCTCCCATTTTCTTATGATAGATTTTTACCCAAGGTTACAATAATGTCAAAAGAAGCAGAACATCATGAATACCTTGTGACATATCAGAGCCAATAAAGGCTCGAAAAAATTCTTGCTGATGAAGAAAACCAGTGTTCCCAAACAGCATTTCCTGATTACTTATCAATAATGCAGACCAATGTCAATTCATCTTAAGAGACATATACATCCATTTAGATCTTTATTTGCCTCACCCTTTAAATAAACGCCAAATGTGTTCGCAATAAAATCAAGAGCCAAATTCAAATCAGGAAATACAGATTATTTTTTTAAAAATTACATTACCTCTCTTTTCACTTGGTTGCCTGAAAACCTTGGGAAATTTGCTAATTGCAAAGTTGTTTTTTATTTTCCAATAATTTCTGAGAGAATATTGAAATACTTGCGTGTAAGAAGCCACTTCACTTTAACCTTAACTCTTTCAGGATTTTAAAACAGAAAGTAAGTCAGAGATAATGGCGAAGCCTTTTTTTAGCAGCATCCTCATACCCTAAAGTCAAATAGATGGTGGGAGTAACAGACAAATATCCATAGCGACCATGGAAAACAGTTCTCATGGCGTAGTCCTGATTGAGGTCAATTCCTTTTGTGACACCTCACTCAATCTCAGGCAGAAATGAATGCTTTCCACTCTTGTTCCCATCATTGCACTTTGAGTGTGTCTGCAGGGAGGGGGAGGGGAGGGGAGGATTGTCCCCCCATCCAGGACCACAGTCACCTCCCACCCTCTGCTGGGTGTCAGAGACTCACCACAAGGACCCACTGTTGCGGGGGGTGCCTGGGGCTGTCTGAGAGGTGGGAGTCCCCCCTGGGTAGTTTGGGTGGGGCTCAAAAAAATTAAAGCCCAACCTAGGGCCAGGTGGGTGGTAAGTGTTTAATAAATGTTAACACCCATCCCACCCTTCTTTCTTCCAGACACATTAAACAGAAACATGCACTAAAATTCCCTTGAAAAATATTCTGTACACCATGGCCATTCATCCACCCAACTGCTGCCTGCCTTTTGTCTTGGTGACTGGCTTCGACCCTGCAGTATGACTCAGCGTGAAGTCTGGCTTTGTGGGCAGGCTCAGCTCTAAAAACTGCTCTAACCACCAGAGGCAGCTGATTGCAATGGGCCTCTGGGGACCCTGCTCCAATGATGACAGTCAAAAGAAAGTGAACACCGGAGCAGTACCTTCTAATTTAGTGCTACGGAAATCAGGGAACAGCATACCTGTTCCCTGTAAAGAGCTCAGAGGCTCCCCAGGTGAGCTTGCTTAGCACTATCCCAGCCCCCCCTTACCAGCCTATTGGGCTGGGATGATAATGATGACGGCGGTGACAACAAACACTATTACTAATAAAAGCAGTACTGACGGAACGCTTCTTATGTGCTGAACACTTGACATAGGTTGCCTCACTTACCAACCCCCATAGCACTCCTGGAAGGTAGACAGTGAAATTCTCATTTCACAGATGAAGAAACTCAGACTCTCAGAGCCTAACGTCAGCTGGTGATTAAGCAGGACTTGAGCCCAGACCTGTGGGGCTAGGAGGCCAGACCCCTGACCACTTCAACACCACCGGCTTTAGGAAAGCTGCACTATCCACATCAGTATGATTCTAAATCTAAGCCTGCAGGGGAAGGGAGAGGAAGCCCCTCAGCTGACCTCTGAGCTTTTTCTAGAGTAGCATCTCCCCAGGCACTGCCTTCCCAGCGAACGTGGAGCCAGGCCGCCTCGCTGTCTCTGCAAGCAGCCCGCAGAGGCTCTTCCGGAACCCGACCCTGCGGGGTCACTGCAGCCACGCTGTCTCTGGCTCTGGGCCCAGCCTTGCAGCCTGCGCTGTCCTGCGGAAACGGATTTCCACACGGATAGACCCTGTAGTCACAGGGATAGGCCTGCATTTCTCTAACGGAGTAAATATGGGTTGAAAGAGCAAGGATAATTATACCCGATAATCCCCAACTCTCATTTAACCATGAATCAAAGTTCTCCTCTGCCAGAGAATTCATCAGAGCTGCTCATGACCCTGTTTGATGTCTCTTGCCAACACTCCACTGGAGTTCGGGGAGCAATAAAACAGCTCAAAGCCAAAAAGGGAAAGTGGGAAAAGTCTGGCACCTACCAAGACGGGGAAATTGGTTTCTGGAGAACAAGCTGTAGAATGAAAACCGGTGGTCAGAGCAATGGCGGCATCCAGGAGCTCAGTGGATGGTCCATGGACAATAGGCCTGGCTACACCATGATTCCAGGACCTGGATGAAACCCCAGGGCTGGCATGGGGAGGAGGCAGGCGGTGATCTGACAGGAAGAGAAAGGCTCTGTCCTGTGCTGTCACTAGAGAAATAAAAAGGCTCACCAGCAAGAGAACTCCCTGCTGCTTCTAGGAGGAGGGGAAGCAGCTTGGGCCAAGCCTGGGATGGGGGAAAGGTATTCTCTTCTCTGTCAGGGTAGCATTGCTTACCTACAGAAAAGGACCCCTCAGAGCTCCACCACCATGGTTTCTAAAGTCTGGGGACACCGTGGAATTGAACTCAAGCCCCAGTGGTACTCACTGACAACAGGCTTGAACCTCAGGTGAGGTTACGGTGACCTTCCTGCTCATTAGCATCCCTGACTACTCAGGCCTCCCTTGGGAAGCTTTGTCAGTCTGCCTACAGTAGGGAGAGGAGACAAGGTGATGGTAGCAGCTCCTCCCTGGGGACAAGTTGCTGCAATGACCCTTCCTGCACTTGGACAGTATTATGGTTTCCTTTCAGCAGGAGACTTCTCACCCCAGCCTGTAGGACCCAGGAAACCCAGCATAGATAAACTGGCTCCTCAGGCTGGTTTTATCACCCATACTGCCCCCGACCCACCTGAGAGTTGTAGGAGCACTTACTACCCTGTAGGAAGGGGAGGGAGAGAGGGGGCACCTCCAGTCCAAAGGGGTTGGGGACCGTGACTGGCCAGCCTGGGAGCAGACAGCCAAGGCGCCTCCAGCCTAAGTCTGGTGCCAAATGTAGGACTTTTTCTACCCCTGGGAATGTTCTTGGCCATCCCTCTCCTGGTCAAAACCAGAAAATCAAGTACTTCTGATCCTGGGCCCTAAGGAGCTAAGCCAGGTTGTAGAAGAAACAGATCTATGCTCAGTCTACCGGCCCCTGAAATGGCCTCACAAACTTGCTCAGGGAAACTATATTTAAAAGGTGATTTGATTTTCTTTGTTCTTGTTCAAAGTTTTATTTTTCTTTTAAAATACTAAATATACAGCTTATAGAAAAATGTAGATAGGGCGCCTGGGTGGCTCAGTCGTTAAGCTTCTGCCTTCGGCTCAGGTCATGATCCCAGGGTCCTGGGATCGAGCCCCACATCGGGCTCCCTGCTCCACAGGAAGCCTGCTTCTCCCTCCCCCACTCCCTCTGCTTGTGTTCCCTCCCTCGCTCTCTCTCTGTCAAATAAATAAATAAAATCTTTATTTAAAAAAAGAAAAGAAAAATGTAGATCGACTTTTTTCCAGTCTGCAGTTTGGAATTCCCTGTCTTTACATTAATCTATAGTAAGACAGGCGCAGTTAGAACATTTTGTGATGTCACTTCTTCATCTGGGACTCAGTACATCTTTTGTGATGATGCTGGTTTGTTCTTCCCCCTGCTTCTGTGAATCAGTCTGCAGCTCCACGTTGCAGTCTGAGCCATGAGTCAGCACAAGGAAAAAAACTCACTTCTCTAAGCAGGGGCTGGAGCTGGAAGGGGACAAGAAGGCCCCACAGTCCAGGTCACGATCGATTAAGGTGACTCCAGAGAAGCATAGGAAGTTAGCATATCCATTCGTGCTGCCTTTGAAGAGTGGTCCTACTATCTTCTCCTCTGAAGCTTCTCTGGCTACAGAGGCTCTGGGGTGGTGACAGTGTGAGGACTAAGAGGCCCCAAGCACCTTCCCCCCTCAATCCCAGGGCACATCAGAGTCTGCATCATCTGACAAGTAGCTTTGAAGACAGCTTCAAAAACTGAGGTACGTATCCCCTGTTACTATTGTTCATGCCACACTAACACATACACCTGGGCTTGTAAGTCTCATGAACTCGAGATACAGAAGCCAGGCTAGGAGAGAAGATTAACTCCCCCCCCAAATCTACCAAATTATATTCTTGCCATATGGGTTAAACTGTGTGTATTAATTTTCTACAGCTTCTGTGACAAATTACCACAAACCTAAGTGGCTTAAAACAACATAAATTTATTATCCTATACCTCTGTAGGTCAGAAGTCTGACATGGATCTCAAGGTGTCAGCAGGCCTGAATTTCTTTCTGGAAGCTCTAGAGGACAATCTGTTTACTTGTCTTTTCCAACTTCTAGAGGTGCCCACATTCCCTGACTCATGGTCCTCTTGCTTCATCTTCAAAGCCAACGATGGCCGGCAGAGTCTTTCTCACATGGCATCTCTCTGAAATGGACTCTCCTACCTCCCTCTTCTCTTAGAACCACCCTTGTGGGCCCCCCCATATCAACAGGTTCCAGGGGTTGGGATGTGGACATCTTTGGGGGGCTGTGATTCTGCTTACCATCCTGTAGAAGGACTTTAGAAATGCAAGAATAAAAAGAAAATGTCCCTATCACAAAACAAAGGGAGGTGTTCACCCCCATCTGGAGTTTCCAAGGTTACCACCCAGAAATCACAGTCTCTGCCCAATAGCCCCTCAATATTTTCCTCCAGGGCACTGAGTCTCTGTCACCAATAGAAGGAAAACATTCTGCCAAGCTCTTCCCTTTGATGGGCTGCTTCTTCTTTTACATGTGGGCAGAGGAAACTGTTCAAAGAGTCCCTAATATGTCACTACCAAATGACTGCCAGTTCCTTTAAGCCATCTTTTCTAGACCATCTTCCAACCCCTTGAACCATTTTAAGTGCTCACTGCTACAGAATCCCAATTCAGTGAGGCATGACGCTCGGGAGCAAGCCCATGCTTCATAAAGTGACAGCTAAGACCCTCTGGTATGCATCGAGCAGGACTACCGTGGTTGTCACCAGCTTCTGCTGTGAAGGACGAATGTAAACGAGCATCATATAACAAGCAGAGAGAACCATCCTCAAATTCCAAAGCCAGTCTCATGTGTTGTCCCGGACTGATCTGGGATGGGCAGCTGGGAGGACCCTGGCTGTGCTAGAAGGCACACGAGAGACGAGAAATAGATAATGAGAGAAACGCACCAGGAATACCAAAGCCTAGACAAAATGATAAAAATATGCAACAGTTATTGAGCTATACACAGAGTGGTTTAGAGCAAAGACTCTGGTGGTAGACTACTTTCACCACATACTAGCCATGGGATCCCAGGCAGGTTTCTTAACCTCTCTGTGCCTTAGTTCCCTCATCTGAAAGGGAGGGTAACAACAGAACCAATCATTAGGGTTACAGAACCTGGCACATTGAAAGCATTCACTGGGGGCGCCTGGGTGGCTCAGTCGGTTAAGCATCTGCCTTCAGCTCAGGTCATGATCCCAGGGTCCTGGGATCGAGTCCCGCATCGGGCTCCCTGCTCAGCGGGGAGCCTGCTTCTCCCTCTTTCCTTCCCACTTGTGTTCTCACTATCTCTGTCACTCTCCCTGTCTCTCTCTCTTTCTCTCTCTCAAATAGATAAACAAAATCTTAAAAAAAAAAAAGCATTCACTGTTAGCTGGAATTATTATTAGCCAGATGCAATGTTAAGCATTTTTTGAGCATTTCTTAATTAATCATCAAGATAGAAAAAGAGAAAAAAAGATAGCACCATGAGGTATGTACTGTTATTATAATCTCCACTTTTAAGATAGAAAATGAGCTTCAGGTCATAGTTGGTCAGTAGCAGAGCCAGGACCAGAACCCAGTTTGGTGTGACTCAAAGGCTATGCTCTTAACCTCCGTGGGGAACAAGAGTCTGGGGGGAAAGACTAACAGTAACTGTTCCTTAGGTGTTGTATCTCTGCTACACTTTCTGTCATGTGCCTCATCAAAGTTGCTGTTTGTTGGCTGGAACAAAAAGCCAAGTGAAACTACCATGAAGACAAACACGTGTTGCCTTGGAACAGCCCTGGGTCATCCCCTACCTGATCCAATACCACACTCTGGTTGAATACTGGGTTTTGAGGCCCCTGGGAGCTCAGAGTCTGAGCATTTCCTTTCGTGAGATGCCACCTCCCGACCATCTCCTCGGTCCCTTCCCTGCCACAGAAAACACAGTTGAAGTCTTGCAGCAACAATTCCCAGTCCTCATTCAGCAACATCCTGGGGCATCCACGGTTAGCTCGGGAGCACCATGAGATTCTTATTAACCAAATTAATTTTAATTTGCTGTAATTGTAAAGGAAAATTACTTTCTGTGCTTCTCTAGGTGTTACTATGGACCCAAAAACAATGAGAGGGTATTGCAGCTGTACAAAGGGCAAGGATTGCTGTACTGAAAGCTTAATGAAATCTTGTAGACAAAATGTTGAGCAAAAGAAACCAGACACCAAGGAATGTGTACTTCGTGATTCCATTTAGATAAAGGTCAAAAACAGGCAAGACTACCTTGTGCTATTTAGGGATGTTATTTTTAGATTGTAAAAATATAAAGTCAAGAAAGGCAGTGATGGCCACAAAAGTCACAAGAGTGTTTCCTTTTGGGCAGAAAAGGGAGTTGGAATTCCTTTGGGAAGTGGGCTCCTAGGGTTCTGGCAGGGTTCCACTTCTTGACCTGCGTGGAAATAACACAGGCTTACTGTTATCATTCATTTTGTTTTCTGGGGCTCCCTTCTTATAATTCGTCTCCACACTTTTCTGTGTGCTATATTTCACAGTAACAAAGGGTTTTGTTTTGTTTCACTAATGAAATGTGCAGCAACCCCACCTGAGAAGACATTTAAAAAGCTATAGGAACTAAGTAAGTTTTAATTGGATGGAAAAGACCTTGAGATATCACCAAGCTCAGTGATGTTTAAACTTTTGCATTCATAAGTCACCTAGAGAACATGGCAAAACACAAATTCCTGGACTGCACCCTCCAGAGACTGGGAGTCAGTAGGTACAGAGTCTGGGCCCCAAGACCCTGAAACCCTAATGCGCTCTCAGATGCCTTGTCCGTCCCGCCCTTTAAAAGACACACAAGGAGACAGTCCACGTAATACAGGTTATAAGATACGGTCCTCTGCCTGTTTGTTAATGCAGATCTATCTAGCTTCTAGTCTTGACGTCACTGAATCTAAGTATTTTTTTTAAAGATTTATTTATTTGAGAGAGAGGGAGAGAAAGTACAAGCAGGGGGAGAGGCAGAGGGATAGAATCTCAAGCAGACTCCCCACTGAGTGTGGAGCCCAACGTGGGGTTGAATCTCACAACCCTGAGATTATGACCTGAGCCGAAATCAGGACTTTGAAGCTTAACCAAATGAGCCACCAAGGTGCCCCTCTAATTAAGGATTTTTATGTGAAATAATACTCCTTACCCCCCAAATACACACACACACAGACGCATATACTCACACTTTCAACATAATCAATTATCTGTGTCAATTCGAACTTCTACAAAAGCAGGAGTTAGGGACACCTGGGTGGCTCAGTCAGTTGAGCATCTGCTCAGGTCATGATCCCAGGGTGCTGGGATCGAGCCCCATGTTGGGCTCCTGCTCGGCAGGAGCCTGCTTCTCCCTCTGTGCTATCTCTGTCACTATCTGTCTGTCTCTCTCAAATAAATAAATAAAATCTTAAAAAACAAAAAACAGGAGTTAGTGTCATGGTTTCTGAAGTCATGCAACCAGCCATCCATGCAGAGGTAAAAGGATAAAAAGGTTCTAGCTCACGGGATCCTGCAAAGAGACTGTTTCCTAATGCGAATGAAGGCACAACCATTTTGTTATTCCCTGTTTTCCTGACTGCTATCAGCCTTCAGCCATCAAATATGGATCGCTGCCAATTTATGAGGAAGTAAACAAGTGACTTCTCCCTGCCTAAATTCTGCATTATAATTCCTTATGCTACACAAAATGCAAAACAGAAGCTAAAATTAGAAGCTGAGGTGCTAGTGAGGCTGGTATGTGTAGGGAGAAGGCAGAGAGATGTCACAGAGAAGGATTCAGAGCAGAGCTGCCCCGGGCCCCTTCCTTCCCTGTCACAGGCGGCAGCACAGAAAAGAAACAAAGGAAGGGGGACGAAGGCGGGAGACTGATACAACACTTGCAGGCAATCCTGGTGGGTTTTTGGGTTCCCTAAGAGGGCCATGACCTACTTTTGGAAATGTTTCCTTATTTATCAAAATACATTCTCAGTGAATCCCAGTCAAGTTTTCTGCAGTTTTCCAATCAAAAATTTCCGTTTCCGCACTGGGGGCTACCACGTGCGTCTCCGTGCCTGGTAGTAACATACCCAGCCCTGCCAGGCCGATGGGGGACAGGATGAATTTCTTAAAGACAGGGAGGCTGCAGTTTTCAATGAATCCATCTGAAAAGCTGTGAGCAAAGCCTTGAGTCTATTTAAGAACAGAGAGCTCATGCCTGAGAGCCGGCTGGCTCCACGCCTCAGCTAAGGAACACAGACTTGCTGGACGTGAGTATAAAAGCCTTAAGGCGGAAGTAAATGTAATACCGCCCTGGATTTACAGGGCACTTTTCTTCATGGAACCTCAGGCATTCCTGGTTACACTGTAATGCCATATTCTCTGGGCAGAGTGACCAGCCCAACTGGAAACCTCACTGAGCAGCAGTGAAAACTCAGCGAGTATTACATGGAGCAAAAAAACCGAACCAAAAAAACAACAATCAGGAGTCAGTAGGCTCCCGTTGGGATCTCCCAGGGCGGCCTCGCTCCCAGGCTGGTGGAGCGCCACTAGGACCCAGGGCCTGTGGTTTCGGCAGCTGCCTCCTCCGGCCGAGCCTCCCTGGGCTGTTGGGAAAATGAGACCGCGTGGGCACCCCCTAATTATGCAGGGGCGTGGGGATCAGGCCACTGGCGGACCGGCATCTCATCTACCCTATTCTCAGCTGCTGGCAGGGCGCATGGTGATGGGACTGTGGGAGCCAGCGGGTGCTCCAGGGCTGCAGGGGTGTGCGGGGGGGTTGGGGGGGTGGGGGGGAGCGCACGCGTGCAGCTCCCCTTTCCCCTCCCCCAGCCCCTGCAGAGGGGCGGAGCCGCACAGCCCTGCTCCTGGGGGCGGAGGCCCGCGCAGGAGCAAAGCCACTGTTCTCAGAGGACCACCCTCCCTGCCCCTCTTACTTGGGCTCACCCAGGTCGCTTCTGCCGGCGGGCCCCCCAGACCCCCCCAGGCGCCCCCCCCCCCCCCCCCCCCGGGGGGGCCCCCCCCCCCCCCCCCCAGGCGCCCCCCCCCCCGCCCGCACCGGGGAGCAGACTGCCCCGCCAGCCGCGTGCCACTGTGCCGCAGCTCAGCTTGCCCCTTCCACTGCTCAGCTGCCGGGGGATGAGCAGCAGGGGAAATTCGACAACTGGGACCTGAACAGGTTGACTTGGAGGTGGTTAAACGTCCAAATGAGTTTTCGGTGTTTCTGTGCTCCTCTGACTCTTGTTCTAAAACCAGTGAAAAATGTCTGAGTGATGCCCTGGAGCTCTGGCTAAGAATATAGTGTTATTATTAGAGCAGCTGGGAGGGAGTCATGCCCCCTCTGGGTAGGGCTCACTGGGCCGTGTGGGAGGTGACTGTCAACAGCTGCTGGGGGGAAGGCTTGTTTATTGTCAGCAGCCCGGCGCAGAGATTAAGACAGACTTGCTCCCCAGCTCACGCCCACATAGCTGCAGGGAAGGGCGGCTCCAGACACCGCATCCAACTGCAGAGGTCCCCGGGCTCTCCACTCAGGGATGACTCAACCCGCAAGGAAACCCTGGAGGCCCCCAGGACAGCTGGGAAAATTCCAACCAACCAAAGACTCCCAATAGCAAATTGCAGTATACAATGCCTTGTCTGAGACTAAACCCCAGAACCAGCTGCGAATCCCACACAAGGGCTCCATGGGAGCACCAAATACTTATTGCGCACCTACTCTGGCAGACGCACAGAACTGGGAAGAGAGCGGTGAAGAAACAGTCCCAATTCCTGCCGCCATGGAGTTGACGGTCTGCAATTAAACTGGTCATTATGTGATGAGTTTATAATACAGTTGAAGGAACCAAGAGCATAATAATAGGGGAAATCTAAACTGAACACAGGAATTGCCTTGATAGGGAACCTCACTAAGAGACACAGTAAAGTTCAAATCTAGTGGGGTCTTGAGGGAGGTCAGCCTACAGCCATCCCTAGTTTTTCTCTTTCTTCAGCTAATTAAACTTTTCGCTTATATCTACCCATCTGGTGTGTGTTCTATTTCATTACCAGCCTCTTGAACATAAAGCTCCGGGAATAAATAATAATAATCATAGAGCACCGACCAAAGAACCCAGAATTCTCTGGGAAGCATGACAGATCCCTTTCTCCACGGAGGTCATTATAATCAGCATGTTATTCTCATCTGCCATTATTCTTATTCTTCCTGCTGACAGCAATAATCACCAGAAGTCTCTCCCCCGAGAAGGCCCAGCCCTTTATGGCATCATATAAGCAGCCTCCTATCAACTAAGAAGAGAGGATGCGGTGGACACCCTCAACCCCAAAGATAGAGAAAGTGAGGTGATGAGAAGTCTCCTGGACTTCCTGAGCACAGCAACCAGAGTGAACCTTTTAAAACATAAGTCAGATGATGTCCCCTTCTCTTCAAAACCTTGCACTGTTCCCCAGCTCGCTCAGACTAAAAGCCAAAATTCTGATGATGGCCCACAAGGCCTAACACCATCCAGCTCCTCACTACTTGTCTGACCTCCGCTCCTGGCTCATTCTGCTTCAGTCGTGTGTCCGCTTGCTGGTTCTCTTGAACACACGAAGCACACTCCCTCCATAGGTCCTTTGTACTGATCATACTCTCTTCCTGGAGCTTTCTTCCCCATATATCCACATCCTCACTCCCTCAATTCCTTTGAGTCTCTGCTCAAATGTCACCTTGCCAGCTTGTAAGTGACACCTTCCTCGGCCACCCCATTCAGGATAGCAAAAGTCCCTCCACAATCCTTGTCCTCCTTGTTTGCTTTATTTTTCTTCATAACTGGTATCACTATCCGACATGTAGTCTACTTTCTTTGCAGTCTGTTCCTCTGCTAGAATGTTTGTTTCTTGAGAACAAAGTCTTTTTCCCCCTCTTTCTCCTCACTGTTTGTCCAATGCCTAGAACAGTGTTGCGCGCTTGCGCTTGCGCGCGCGCCTTCTGGCCGTATGGGAGAGCAGGCAGTGCACTGAAGGCACAGCCAGGCCCAGCTCTGAGACAGACTGGTGACGGCGGCCGGTGGCCCAGACAACAGTGGGAGGCCGGTGTGCCCTTCCCGCGAACCCATCCCTGCAGCATCTGCACAAATTCGAACTCTCCAGTCCCAGCACCGGGGCTGCCTAAGCACCGGAATTGCTGGTCCTCGGGCAGCAAACTGTCAGCAAGCTGCTACAGAAGGGAATTGTGCACAAGGACCTTGCAATAAAACCTATCTGAGAGTTATTTGAATTCGATAAAGAGTTTAGGATCTCTGGTTTTGACAACTGTTACAGCACCCCAAAGCAAATACCCACAGGCTGAGAAATAGAAAGTAAACTTACAGACCATTTCTTACAACAGAAAGGACATTATTTTCTTATGAAGCTTGAGCTAAGTCGATTATTAATAAGAAAGACAACTTAAAATTAATTTTTCTTATAATGGAAGATAAAGCAACAAAATGAATAAATAAGCATGTTTAATTATACACTAATTATGAAGCTGCTTTCAATTTCTTGTACAACATCTACAAGTTACAGGAAATGCCGGAGGAAACATTAAAATGCCATTGTATAAATTTATATTCAAAATTAAATTCAGAAAAAAATTAAATTAAATTAAGTTCAGATTGACATGAAGCTCATCATCAGCTCTAGATGTACTAAAATTTCTATTTTGAAATAATTTACCAGAAATTTACCCCAATGTTGTCCCAGCCTCTAAAATATAACTAACATTTCCAGTAACTGTTGTACCGACAGAAAGATCCTTCTCAAAATTAACAATTATTTGCAATCTTGCATTTGCCAAGAATGACTAATGTCACTTTCAATTATATCTATTGAAAATGAAGTTGCTGAAAGGATAACTTTTGATGGCCTAATAAATGAATTTGCAAAAAAAACCAAACAAACCAGAAAAATCTTAGGATTGAGATACCATGTTAATAAAATACTATCAGTATTATATTATTATACCATATCAAAAGCATTACTCTGTTTGCATTTGTAGGTTTACCCTGTTATTCATGTAATACCATTATGTCTATTATGTTTATAAGTAACAAGAGCTTTTCAAAAGAAAAAAGAAAAAGTTTTATATTTTAAAACCTTTAATAGCACTTTGTTCCTGCTTTTGGAACAAGGGTCCTGAATTTTTATTTTGCACTGGGCCCTGCAAATGATGTAGCCAGCCCCATGTGGACTGTTTTCCAGAGGTGATCGAGCCACCACCACCCTTTGTCAAGAAGGGTGGTCTTGGGAAGCCAACCGACCCATTCAGAGATGGACTGGGGATCTTGCGTCCTCATGCACTGGCCAATCACAGGCCTCTTCCCTGTCCACCACAGCGGAACTGCCAGCCCCCCCCACGTGGACTCTGCAGTGAGTTATGGCTGAGAGCATCATCCCATCCTCCCTCTCTTTTGTTGCCATCTTTTCCTTCTCTGATGGACATCTGCACTCCTTTGGGGACGTGGCATGGAGAAAACTGAATTCCTGTTGAGGGAATTCAGCACAGGATAGATGACATTTTTATTATTGAGACACCCACAGCCAGTTTCTCAACCTTTCCCTCTGAATACTATTTAGCGATTCCTGGTCAGGTACCCAGAAGGGGCCACTTCACCAAATCCGGTCACAGTCTTGGCGATGGATAAAAGCCCTGTAGGGCTGAAGGCTAAACTGAAGGAAGAGAAAAGTCAACCTTCCAGTGAGAAGCCTGGGGATAGAAGCTGCACCAGCCGATGCGCCACTGTCCTCTGCTGAACAAGGCAGGACAGATTCTGCTGGCAAGGGGATCTCCTTTGAACTATTTCATTTCATTTCACATAAAACACATTTGGCAACTTTCATAGAAACACAATCACAAATGGGAATGTACTTGGGCCACCCGAACTCTAGACCCTTCTCCGATTTCCACTACCATACAACTTGACCATGTCCTGCCTTGTCCTGTTTTCTGTTTCCACGTGTGTACCATCACAAGATCCTTGAGGACAGAGACCCTATCTTCTCCTTCATGGGTCACCCAGACTCCAAGCGTAACGACAATACTGTAGTTCTTAGAACACTTACAACCCACTTTCCCATTCATTAACTTGTCAGCCCTCACAGCACACCCCCCCCCAAGCCAAGATAATGCCCATTTTACAGAGGAGGAGATCAAGTTCTCAAGAAGTTCACCAGTTTGCCCACAGTCCCACAGCTGCTTAACGCCAGGGCTAGGACTCAGTCACAGATGGGCTGATTCTGTATGACCACACCTTTGTGGAGCCAGTGTCTTTAAAAGGGTACACTTTACTCTTTTTGCACATCCCCAGCATGGTGCATTACAACAGCAGATACTTCATGAGAACTTGTGATGCTAGATGTTTCCACGTTTAGCATCAGAACCACAACCCAGTGACTGTGTTTTCTATTACATGGCAGCACATCCTGAGAATAGCCACCTGCATGGTTCTGGGACTGCTGAACATGTCAAGGACTCCGGGCATGAGGGGATAGGGCCCTCCCAAACTCGTGTCTTCAAGGTGGCCTCTCGCTTTCCGCACCCTTCTGAGGTAGAGTGGGCAGCAACATGACTTTCTTAAAGGCACTCTGCCTAGACTTGCTTCCTAGCAGCAGTGACTACCCACAAGCCATGGCTTCCACTTCTTGCCCTCGTAGATGAGGAAAATGTGGAGGTGTAGGGCTCTGGAGCATAGCCCCCTACATGGCCTTCTCTAAGTGTCTAAGGCCCAGCAGATTCTGGCCTACAGGAGAGTCCCAACTCATTGCAACTTTAACAAATGGTTTTCACATGTTTATAACCATGGGGTAAAGAAGACCTACTTAAGGTACAAAAACACAGAAGCCATGAAGAAAAAAATGACTAAAGCCCTGGGCAGCATACGAATTCAAAATTTAGAACAATAAAATATACCAGAAAGTGAAAAGAAAGTGGTATATTAAAATATCTGCAGCAGGTATAACAAAGGATTAATAGGATGAAACCGCTTAAAAGCATAAAGTGAAACAAAAATCAAAATTGCTGCACTAATGCTTCTTCGAGGGCTGTACCACCCTCAAGTGGAACCCAGTACCTACCACCCTCAAGACATGACGAAGGAGGCTGGCAACACTTACACAATTTCTGTCAAAACCGGCTAGATCCTCTACTTCCCTATAAACCCCCCAACCCCTTCCTCAGGGGGTGGGGGGCTCACAGTTTTTGAAGGCCTGAGCCTGCTGTTGCCTCCTTTGCCCAACAAAGGATTAAACTATCTTCCTTCTTTATACCCAAACTCTGCCCTTGCCTTACATATTTTGGCTCCAGAGCACAGAGGTCGATATTTACAACAAGTACCAACAAGCTTACCATAAGAAAAAGGAAGGTGAACAATTTAATTTAAAAAATCTAAAAGAAATATAAATGACAGGGGCACCTGGGTGACTCAGTCAATTAAGCATCTGCCTTTGGCTCGGGTCATGATCCCAAGGTCCTGGGATCGAGTCCCATATCAGGCTCCCTGCTCAGGGGAGCCTGCTTCTCCCTCTCCCTCTGCCCTTCCCTTGCTTGTGCTTTCTCTCTGTCAAATAAATAAATAAAATCTTTAAAATATATAAATATATATGTAAATGATAAACAGCAGAGGAAAATATGTCAAATCTCACTGTCAACAGAAATGCAATTAAAATACTAAAATATAATTGTTTTTTCATCCAATTAGCAAACATTAAAAAGACTAATAATATCCAGCGTTGGACCATTAGCTAGATTTACCAAGAAAGAAAAAAGAGCAAAGACTCAAATAAATAAAATTATATATGAAAGGAGATATTACAACTGATGCCACAGAAATGCAAAAGATCCTAAGAGGCTACCATGAACAAATTATAAGCCAACAAATTGGACAACCTAAAAGGAATGGATAAATTCCTAGAAACACACAAGCTACCAAGACTGAATCATGAAAAATTAGAAAATATGAACAGACCAATAACGAGTAGGGAGATTAAATCAGTAATCAAAAACTCCGAACAAAGAAAAGCCAGGGCCAACTAACTCCACTGGTGCATTCTACCAAACTTTTAAAGAAGAATTAATGCCAATCCCTCTCAAAATCTTCCAAACAATTGATCTGAATAGACTTCCAAAGAAGATATACAAATGGCCAACAGGTACATGAAAATGTACTCAACATCACTCATCATCAGGGAAACGCAAATCAAAACTACAATGAGATATCACCAGACACCTGTTAGAATGGCTAGTATCAAAAAGACAAGCCATAAAACAAATACTGTGTGGTCTCATTTATATGTGGAATCTAAAAAGCCAAATTCACAGAAACAGAGTAGACTGGTGGGGAAGACTACGGGTTGGGGAAAATGAGGAGATGTTGGTCGAAGGATACAAACTTCCAGTTATAAGAGGAATAAGTTCTGGGGACCTAACCTTCAGCATGGCAACTATAGTTAACAATACCGTATTGTGTATTTGAAAGCCGTTAAGAGAGTAGATCTTAAGTGTTCTCACCTTAACAACAACAACAACAACAACAACAAAAATGGTAATTGTGTAAGGTGATGGATGTGGTATCTAACCTTATGGTGGCCATAATTTCACAATATATATACATACCACATCATTACAACATACATCTGAAACTTAAAAAAATGTCATGTCCACGAACAGACATTTCTCCAGAGAAGACATCCAAATGGCCAACAGACACATGAAAAAGTGCTCAACCTCGCTCGGCATCAGGGAAATCCAAATCAAAACCTCA
>NW_027397072.1:65870781-66122378 GCF_003265705.2 Callorhinus ursinus | reverse complement strand
GGAGGGGAAGAATGAAGGGGGGGAAATCAGAGGGGAAGACCAACCATGAGAGACGATGGACTCTGAGAAACAAACTGAGGGTTCTAGAGGGGAGGGTGTGGGGGGATGGGTTAGCCTGGTGATGGGTATTAAAGAGGGCAGGTTCTGCATGGAGCACTGGGTGTTATGCACAAACAATGAATCATGGAACAGTACATCCAAAACTAATGATGTAATGTATGGTGATTAACATAACAATAAAAAAATTTTTTAAAAAAGAGTCAGCAGTAAAACAAACAAACAAACAAAAAAATGTCATACGTCAATGAGATCTCAATAAAGCTGGAAGAAAAGAGAAAAAAAAATATCCAGTGTTGGGAGTTAGGAGGGCAAGTAGATTGCATCAAATTTTAAAATGTCTATGCTCTTTGACCCAGCATTCTACTCCCAATAGCTAGCCTAGAGAAGCACCTGAACTTGTGAGGAATCATGTAAAAAACATTAATTACACACTGTTTGTACAAGCTTAACTTTGGAAACAAACTTAAATGTCCTCTAGTGAAAGCGTGGCTTTTAACACACGGGGCGGTAATCACAGGGGTCACTATGCAGCAGTTATGCCGAGCACCCAAATGGAATGATTCCTAAGACATACGAAGTCATAAAGGTGAATTGTTCAACAATATGCATAGAGTAACCTATTTATTTTTTAGCCATGTACACCCACAAAACCACACGTTTCTATATGTACCTATGTATGTAAATGGATAGAAACACATCGAAAAACGATACATACTAACCTGACAATAATTGCTCTCTCTGGGTAGCAAAGTGGGCTCAGGGATGCAGCAGTGGAGAGACTTTTGCAAGGACTGTTCTGTGAACTGACATTATTACAAGAAGAACGTGCTCATATATTACATGTATAATTTTAAAACGAGAAGAAAAAGGGAACTATCATAGCTTCAGGGGGCTGTTCAAGGACAGATCTATAAAATCCATTAGGTCTGCCTTCCCTGGAGGGGACACAGCCTGATAAGGTCATGGGGATAGGGGACAGGGTAGAGAAAGGGAACCACCGCCTGCCCAGTGTCAGCCCCCACCCAGATGCCAGTACATCTCCTTCCTGACACTCTCCTTAGCGAGGACCTTTCCTAGAAGTCCTCCTTCCCTTTCCTGATTTGATTCCACTCTGTTTACTTGTTTGAGTAAGGCCATCCTCCCTTCTGTTTTTGTGTTCCCTCAATTACAATTTTTATAATACTTGGAAAGTAATGCGTCAATTACATAGCCTACCAGGACTCATAATAAATTCCAGAATTGACAGATGTTCTTCTACTTTCCACTAATGCCACAGGTCAGCTTCCTGGGGAAATATCCTGTGAGGCTCTGCGATCTGCATGCAAGACAAGAGCTGAGAGAAGCCCTTACCTGCAAGAGCTCTTGGGAACACCATCTCCAGGGGAGTGAAGACAGGATGGAGCAGAGCAAGAAGGGGGAGTGGGTTGCAGTCACAACAAAGGCTTTGGCAGATCCCAGTAGGAGCTCTGGAGCTGAAGGGCCAAAAATGAGGAACAGGGGCTGGACCTTTGCACCTCCACCTGGACCGGTCATGGGACTGGGCTGATCTGGGAAGGGAGTGTCACTTTGGCCAAAACCACTTGTTTCAGCTGAGGACAAGTCCCAGGAGAGACTCAGCTATGGGCGGCAGCTGGGGGAATGAGCACCTCAGCCCTGAAGGGGAATCTGGGAAGTTGGCCATGTCCAGAGGAATCTGGAGCTAAGCGACCATTCATCTCTGAAGGTGGAGGAAATGAGGCAAGAGTACATACACATCTTCATCTCCATTTTACAGGTGGAGAAACAGCTGGTATGTTTTCTGCTATGTCCTGGAAGTCGGTCAATAATGCAAGCATGGGGTGCCTGGGTGGCTCAGTCTTTAGGCGGCTGCCTTCCGCTCGGGTCATGATCCCAGGGTCCTGGGATCGAGCCCCGCATCGGGCTCCCTGCTCGTGGGAGAGCCTACTTCTCCCTCTCCCACTCCCCCTGCTTGTGTTCCCTCTCTTGCTGTCTCTATTAAATAAAATAAATAAAATCTTTAAAAAAAAAAACAAAACAAAACAATGCAAGAGCAATGCTTTGAGTTTAAATGCCTGGGAATGATTTCACTTCCGTTTCTGTATCTAGAAAGAACTTAATTCACAGTAAATCAAGTCCGTTGCATGAAAAGTAAAGAGAGAAGAGGAACACCACATTGGGGGTGCTGCTAACATCCCAGCTGTCTGGAATGGAGTTCAGGGGCTCTCTCCCATTCTTGTCCTGTCAGTCTGTTGGGTTTAGGCCCTTGTGCATCAAAGTCCTTCTGTAGAGAGTCAGGGACTTCCATCAGCCTGAAAAGCTGAGCCCAGTAAGGACCCACGGTTACCAACATCGAGACGGTTATTCTTATACCAGTCCTATTCACAAAGGAAATGGTTGCTCTTTCCCCCACAAACTCTGAAGAAACCTGTATAGCCTGGTTTAGACCTTACGCTCGTATTTGGCAGTTCTAGATCACTGGGGGGAATAATAAAAGGCCTTGATTCCTTCAGAGATATCAGGCTGCAGAAACGGAGGAAGAATGAATTCAGGACATCGCACTCTGAAAATCTTTGATTTGTCAAACTCTTGCTATCAGGCCCCTAACATGCATTGTCTTCTTGAAACCTCGTGACTCTGAGGTGCGTGCTAATATTATCTGCTTTACCAGTACTAATATTTTTGTTTTACAGATGAGGAAATTGAAGCTCAGAGAGGTAAGTTAAGTTGCCTGAGGTCACAGAGCTACAAGTAACACAGAAAGTTTTGCTGATAACAGAGCCACCAAGAAGGGAGATGGCTTAAACTCAAGGTTAGCCAGGACAGAGAAAAATAAGAGCAACAATGGAGATGTCTTAAGAAGATAATTAATGTGATTTCTCTGAATAGCAGGTTGGAACAGAGATATCCAAGAGCCAGTCACACAAAAGTCCTGGGCCTCATATTTATCTTCACTGAGAAAAGAAAATCAAGCATTTAATTCCCTACAGATTGTATAATGCTATTTTTAGCATGTTTAAGACATATATTTACTATTTATTATATTTATGAATATTTACTATTAAATATTGATATATATTGTTTTTTAATAGAAACAAAATAAGTATAAAACCATGTAAGAGAGACATAAACACCTATGGGGAGTGGGGGTTGGGTGGATGGGGAACCTCTTAAGAGGCTTCAATTCATATTATACGAATTCTTAAGCTGGGTGATGAGTAGAACAGTATTCATTATATTATTGTCTCCATAAAAGGTAGAAAGAATAATATAATATCCTTTGTATTTCAAGATAGTGTATAACTTTGTCAAAAAGAAAAGCATTTCAATAAGAAAACTTATAATAACTAAGCAGTAGCACATTATTTACACTTGTCCTTGGTGTTTGCTTATTTTGACTCTTACTCTAATGTGGGGCATTATAGGACTTAAAAATGGACAATAGACATTAATAAATGGGCAGGTCCCTTAATAAAGACTATTTATGGAACAACAACAAAAAAAAGACTGGTGTGTGCCAAGGACAGTCCATGTGCCAAGCCTTTAGCCTATCTAAGATTTTATTTATTTATTTGATAGAGAGAGGGAGAGAGAGAGCATAAGCAGGGGGAACAGCAGGCAGAGGAAGAGGGAGAAGCAGGCTCCCCACCAAGCAAGGAGCCCGATGCGGGGCTCGATCCCAGGACTCTGGGATCAGGACCTGAGCCGAAGGCAGACGCTTAACCATCTGAGCCACCCAGGCGGCCCCAAGCCCTTAGCCTATCTAAGGACAGATGTATTTATTACTTTTATGGTAAGCCACCTCAATCTTTTGTGGAAATAGGATAGAAATTAGAAATACACATATGGATTGACAAGGGCTGTTCTTCAGTGGTACAGGTTTAACTCCACCAGCCATTGTGCCTCTCCTCCTCCTGCACCCCCATCCGCCACCTTTCCCTCATGGGGCGCACAGAACAGTAGGCTTCTCCTTGCCAAACATCCAGGCTCCACCTGGCCCCACCACTGCCCCAAGGCCTCTGCTAGACCCTCAGGACATCCCAGCTCTCCTGAGCGATGGATGACCCAGCTTCCTTCTCCTAAGATTTGATTGCAAAAGGCTAAGGGGCCGTGGGGAAGGGAGTACAGAAACCAGAGATGAAGAGTACACCCTACACTGCTTTCAGGAAGTAAAAGCCCTGTGATGCCCGAATTTCTGAAGCAGCCCGTTCCCTCAAGAATCTGGACTACCAGGGGCACCAAATCCTCCCTCCTTGGCTACTTTTGGACTGAGGGCTCCTGCGCAGGTCCCTCCCAGGGGGGCACCAGCTGGGGACTACATGGTCACCATGCGGCCTCTAGCACCACATCCATGGACGGTCCCCAAGCCAGTGAGCACCGCACAGGAGAAGGCAGGCCCAGGAAATGAACACCACAACCAGAATGGCATTTAAGTATTTTTTTTAAATACTTTTTAAAAGCTTCAAGTATCCTTTTACTGATTCCAACAAACCAATGGGGAAAAGATACTTTTAAGTCAATCAGGAAAAATGAACACATTATTTACTATATGTTATTTTTTTTTAAATTACTATTAATTGTGTTGGGTGTGCTAACAGCATTCCTTTATTCTGTCAAAAGCCCTTACCTATTACAGATTCCTACTCAAGTATAGAATGATGTGATATCAAGAATTTGCTTTAAAAACCACCAATACGACAAAGTGGATGCAGGACGATGCAGTGTGTGGACGCAGTGTGTTAAATGTTGAAGTTGGGGAATGGCTACATGAGGTTTCATTATACTAGGCTTTTGATTTTTATGTAGGTTTGAAAATTTTATATAAAAAGTTAAAAGTAAATATACTTGTCACTTTAGGAGTTAGTTTCTCATACACACTTTTTTCTTTTTTTTCTTTTTAGCTTTTTCTCTTTCTCTGCCGTTTGTTTTTTTATTTGCAAAAGTAATGGATTCTTGTAAAAATGTCAAACAATACAGAGAGCTATAAATCCACTTTGCATTAATACAGGCAAAGACTGTGTAATGTGTGTCTCTTATAACCTTCTCCTTCCGCAGGACACTGCCCGGCACTGGTCCAGGTTCCTTTTAATGCAGTTAGAATCACCGTTCCTCTCAAGACTGGAAGGGACCTTTCAGATTGTCTATTCCAATTCTTTCATTTTATGGATGGGGAAACTAAGACTCTGAGAAGAAGGGGTAACTTGGTCAGGGTCCTTGAGCCGGTTAGTAGCAGAACCAACCTCAGGCAGTCTTTGCTGGGTAACCACAGGGCTAGTGAACCTGCCTGTTCTGCCACCAGCACCGCCCATCCCCCCACCCCTTCTCAGCCCTCCTCCACAGGAGCTGAGGGAATGGGGGGCAGATCCCAGCCTTGAAGGCTTGCCGGAGGTCCAAGGTTGCTCTGCACCAGGATGTTCCCAGGCTGCCAGACGCAGCCCCCAGACTCACTCCATCTCTCAGAGGCTGATGCCCACCCCCTGGATGCCCTCCATAGCTCTGCACATTCCCACTTCCTACCCCATGCCAAACCCTGCATGTAGTCACTAAGGTAGAGTTTGCTTCCTGGTGCAAAAGGGAAAATAAGAAGGTATTCTCTTCAAAAAATAGATATGCAAAGAGAATTCTACATTTCAAGCTTAAACATAAGAGGGAAGGGAGGGTCAGACGGGAGGTGGGAATTCATGCAAAGTTCTAGGTTTATGATCTAGACTTCCCACGGCTACTTTCTGATCCACAGCCCCAGAGAGCCCAAACCCTTCCAGGCTACAGAAGGGGGCTCTTGAGGCAGTTCAAAGCTGTCCCACGTAGAGACGTCAGGAATGGTTTGCCCACGGTTTGCCCATTCTCACGAGAAAGCTACTCCAGATGGGGAGGGGGGTTTCACTAGAGGATCTAGATCTCTGCAGCCCAACATGGTAGCTCCTGGTCATGTGCAGCTACTGAGCACTTGAAATAGCAACTCCAAAGTGAGATGTGCTGCAGTGTAAAACGCATGCCAGATTTCAAAAATGGTAGAAAAATAAGGTAAAAAAAAAATCTATTAATAATTTTACATTGATTAGATGTCAAAACAATATTATTTTAGATATATGGGATTTAAAATATATTAAAATTATTGTTTCATTTTTACTTTATTGAAATATAATTGACATACCATAAGTGGCACATACTTAAAGAACTACAATTTGATAAGTTTTGGCATTATCCTTAACGTAAGTATCATGAGCAGGCCCAGCACCCCCAAAAAGGTGTCATGCCCTTTATATTCCCCTCTGGCCATCCCCCATCCTGAAACAATCACTGATCTGCATTCTGTCATTACAGAAGTATGCATTTTCTAGATTTTTATGTGAGTAGAATAATAGAGCATGCATGATTTTTTACTGCTTGCGCTCAGCATAATTATTGAGATTCACTCATGTTGTTCCACGTATCAGAAGTCCATCCCTTTATATTGCTGAGGAACATTCCATTATAGGAATATATCCCAGTTTGTTTATCCACCCCCCTATTGACAAACACTGGGATTGTTTCCATTTGGGGGCTATCACAGATCAAGCAGCCATGAACATTTATCTATTTAACTTTTGCTTTTTTTTTTTTAATGTGGCAACTAGATACATTAAAATGCGCTCACATTGTATTTCTGTTGAACAGTACACCCCCAGATTCTCTGCTAGGCCCTCCACTTTCCCTGCTCAAATTGGCTGCCTACTTAATGGAGTTTAATTCAACAAACTGGGCAGGTGCAGGGTGGAGAACTCTTGTCACAGAGGTGAAGGGCCCAAGAAGAGAGGGAACAGGGTACATATTCCCTCCGTGCCCCCAAACTGGCCTTTTCCAGGGACTGCCTCAAGTCATTGGCCAGGGGGTGGGGGGAAAGGAGACAGATGCAAATCCAACATGAGAAGCCAGAGAGAGATGCATAAAGGCTCTGGTGACAAAGGAGGAAGCAATTAAGTCTGTCTGGGGAACTCAGGGAGGCTTCCCCAGGAGATGATATTTGAACTGAGTCTTGGAGGAAGAGTAGAATTTACCAACCAGAGTTGGGGGAGGGCTTTCTAAGTGCAGGAGAAAGCGTAGGAATTCCCCCGGGGAAGGCAGATTCTAGGAAGTGGGAAGTGAGAGCAAGGAGGACAGCATGGGATGGGGGTGGAGGGAAAACAGGCCAGAATGAAGGGCCTGCTACAGCATGGTGAGGGGCTGGTCCTTGTCCTCCAGGCACAGACACTTGGGACCCAGGGTAAAGAGCCAGGCCAGACGGCACTTTGGAAGAACACTTGGGGGAAGAAAACAGGAGGGATGAGTACCTGGATAATGCCAGTGGGAACGGACAACAGGGACTATGTTCTGGGGAGTTCCATAGCAGATTGCGCAGGGATTGCCAATAGGATATAAGGCACGAGGAAGGGTCAACTGCAGTACCCCTTAAGGCTGGCGCTCCTGGGTGGTCGCCATCTTCTTTTCCTCAATTCTGGTGACAGCCTCCCCATAGGTGTCCTTCTCACCCTGCCAGACCATCCAGCCCACTGTCGGCACAGCGAGACGGAAACTCCCTGTGTCCTGCCAACTCAGTTTCCCCCGTGGCTTTCCACCACTATAGAATGAAATCTCACTTCCCCTAGATGGCCACAAAAGCCTGGGCAAGCTGGGCCCACCCATGGCCAGTGCCACCCCGTCTTGCCACCCCTGAGCACTCAGCAGTTCTTCCCTTCTCTGCCTCGCTGCACCCCCTGCCCACCACACCACACACACACACACACACACACAAACACACACGATACAATAGGGCACTGATTCTCCCTCTCCATATTTCCTTCCAGGTATGGTTTGAGGCCCCTTCTCCAGAAGCTCCCCCTGAGGACTCCAGACCCAGGAGCTCACCCACCTGTGCCCCAGTGCACACTGTGCATTGCCCCCTGTAATCTCCTTCATGCCCACTAAACTATCACGTCTTCAGGACAGCATTTTTGGGACTGAAGTGCTGGAGACAGAGATTTTAGAGTAAACTGAAGTAAGCAGGAACTGCCTTAAGAATGCTGAAATCAGGAGACTGTATAGAGGGATGAGGGCAGAGCCCCAAGGGCCATGCTCTGCGTGTGCACCAGGATTTCTGACCCAACACAATGTGGAAAGAGGGCCAGAGGTGATCTCTCCAGACAGTGTCATTACTCTATTCTCTATGCTGACAAGTCCTGGGGAAGGCTTATTTTATCAGGGGAGGGACAAAGCTGTATGAAAATAAGAAAAAAATAGCCAGTTTCCTGCCCTTAATATATTAATAATTAAGATGAAGAACACAGAATAGACATACATAAAAGGACATTAAAACATTTGTTGTCTGATGTTTGGGCCAATATTGTTAAAGGAGCAACCAATAAATGTAACTTACAGGGCAAATCTGCAAGGAGTTAACTAAGTATTTGCTGAGATCTTACAGTGTACTCAGCATTGTCCTCGAGCTATCGAAGATACTACAGGTCAACCTAAGTCAACTGTTCTCGTCTTCAGGTGTGAACACTCCTATTGTGGAAGCAAGATGAATACACATGACGACATTTGGTGATAAATGTATTACCAGGTGGGGAGGACGAGTTGATAAATGCATGGATATCTAGAAAGGAATTCCAAACTTTACTGTACACTTGATATCCCCAGGGATCTTATTCAAATGCTGATTCTGGTTCAGCAATTCTGGGGTAGAAGTCAAGATTCTGCATTTCTCACATGTTCTGAGAGAAGGCCAGGGCTTCTGGTCTGGGACCCATTTTGAGCAGCAAGGACCCTAGTGAATGGAGAGAGCCATGTGAGCTGGAAATCAACAACAAGGAAGTCTGGGGTTGATGGCAGGCTGGCCTAGACGAGGCAGGAGGGGCTTTTCAGGTGGGGCCAGCCTCAGCAGGGACCTGAGCAGAGTGCAGCTCACAGCCGGGAGAACCACGGGCCCAGGAAGCGGATGCTGGAACTGACCATTCCCATCAGCCAGTGGCGACAGCTAAAAGGGACTAAGTTATGGGCAGTCTTAAATGCCACACTGAGGAGCTGCAATTTATTTAAAAAGGGAATGGTGAGCTGGGGGTGATTCTTGAGTCAAATTTTGCTGATACATTCAGGAAAAGTAGGAGAATAGGAACTACATCCCCATGCAGAAGATAAGGAAAACTGGAAGACAGTTTCTCTCACATCATGCATTGTTCTCCAGGAGATTCAGTTCCGCGGCTAGATGCCATGCCCCCTTCCTTCACCCTCCGCCCCTCACCGCCACCTCCTCGCTCCCCGAGCCCTGGGCTCTAGAAGCCTTTCAACAGGAGAGCTAAGTCTCAGATGATCCAGCTACAGGAGAAAGAACCGTTCTTCTACTGTTCCGTGGAGGCTTTCTTTCTCTCCACGGATGTATAAACAATTCAACAGCACATGACAAAAGTGAGGGGAGGGGGGACCCACATTAATTTCCTCGAGGCAAATGATAAGCTGGCAGGTCTGGCTCTGTGGAGAAGATAAAAGCTCCAAACACGGCCGAATGACTCTTGGGAGCCGAGCCTGGTACGGATGCAAATTAAAATAAAACCTATATAAACAGCAGCACAATCGCACCATTCAGGGCTCCTTCATTAGCAGCCCGCGCTCCAGCACCACTGCCCACAGAGACAACTTCCCTTTCTTCTCCCCTCAAACTCGTTTCCAAGCTGGTCGACAAAAGGCGGCTGAGGACAAAAGCAGTTCTAATTGGTGATGCTCTGGGGAGAGGGTCGTTAGGGAGATCCATTTTATGTGTGCAAATCAGAAAGCAAATGGGATGTGTCAGGCCAGCTGAGGCCAGGCCTCCTGCTGGGGAGTCCGGAGGTGCCAAGTTCCTCCTCTCAGAGCTCACCACGGCATGATAACAACCCAACGGTCACATCGATAGAGCCAACTTCCCAAAGTGCTGCCTTGTGTCGGGGGACCTCATTCAACGAGGAGGCCCACGATGCAACAACTCACTACCATAAGCAGCCTCTACTCTTTACTGTCGAGGACAGAGTTCATTCGTTGTATTATTGCATCGTTAGATATATATAAGTATCATTTTTGTGTGCAGTCTCTGGGGTGAGGAGACACAGTTTTACCAATATTCATCTTCTACTGAATGTTCAAGCTTCAGGAGGGAACCGCTGTTCACAAACCACAGGTTTCCCTCATTGTCTTCCCATTTGACTAGCATTCCCAATTGCCTACTCCACTCCAGGAACCTCTTCAAATGACCAAGCCCACCAGCTGTCTCTTCACCCCACATGCCCTGCTCTCCAGCCATGATGGTCTCTTCACTCTTCCAGATTCCTTCACGCTCATCCCCCATCCTGCACTCCTCCCCAAACTCGGAATTCCCTACTATTTCCCTGCTATCCATGAATACCCTCTTAGCCTCAGGAACCTCATGTTTCAACATTTTTAAATAGGATAGGGGCGCCTGGTGGCTCAGACGGTGAAGCAGCCAACTCTTGGTTTTGGCTCAGGTCATGATCTCAGGGTCATGAGATTGAGCCCCACGTTGTGTTCCACACTCAGTGCAGAGTCTGCTTGAGATTCTCTCTCCCTCTCCCTCTGCCCTTCCTGTTCATGCTCTCTTTCTAAAATAAATAAAATAAATCTTAAAAAACAAAATAAAGTAGGGTAATAATCCTTGCTCTACTATTCTCGTGGGCTATTGGAAGGCTCGTATGAAATGAAGGACATGAAAGCAAATCTAAGTGGCATACACATATTAACAGAAATGTCTTCATTGAGCCTACAGCACTGGACCATTTAGTGACTGCCAAGAACTTCTCTATCTTTAAAGGAGACCAGTGGAGAAGGGGGGATTCCAGCCAATAGGACAAATGAAGATTCTTTCACATTACACCAAAATGAACTTACAGGATTTTTAAATGATAGAAACCAAAACAGTCAAAGTGAACCATCTCCTGCCTTGGCCCCTAAGTGGTTCCCCAGAGCATCTTGCCTGCATGTGACTGGTCCTCACGCTCTGCTTCCCCAGTTTATGCTTCCGGCCATACTGCTGGCATCAGGTGTAAGGGCTGGTGCCTGAGATGGAAGGATCAAAGAGAGTAGTGAGGGTGGGAAGGTTACTTTTCTCTAATTTTGAAGATTGCTTTACTTTGTCGCTGTAGGGAAGATTCCATTATTTAGAAGATGGATTGTAGCACTGTTCTTTCTTAGCTTCTATTATGCTAAGAAGCAAATAAGGAACAGAGACAGGAGAGAGATAGGAAAGTCCTATGAGCAGACTGCCCTTTCTACTCCTCCCCAGTTGGCTAGGTGGTCACTAAGCTGTATAGTTATTCGCTCATTTTCCCAGCTGATAAGGAGGAAAGAGGCTTTATCTGCCACAGACAGCCCCTAGCTTTAAGGGAGCAGAACCCCAGGGCTGCTGGTTAATCGCACGTGACCCAGCACTGTTTTCCTGGTCACTTCCAAGCCCTGGCTACATCAACCTAGACAATGCTGTTGGAAACCTAACAATACAGGGTTGGAATTCTCAGGTCTTAAGTCTTTTCCAAACCACAGTCACATCACCACTTGCCTTAGTTTCCTAGGGCTGCCATAACAAGCTCCCATAACTGGGTGGCTTCAAACAAGAGGCATTTGGGGGCACCTGGGTGGCTCAATCGGTTCAGCATCCGACTCTTGATTTCAGCTCAGGTCATGACCTCAGGATTGTGAGACTGAGCCCCACGTCGGGCTCATGTGCTGGGCATGGGGTCTGCTTGGGATTCTCTCTCTGTGTCTCTCTCTCAAAAGACAAACAAACAACAACAACAAAGAGACATTTGTTTGTGCACACTTGGGGAGGCCAGAAGTCCAAAATCAAGGTGTTGGCAGGGTTGGTTTCTTCTGGAGGCTCTGACAGAGAATCTATTTCATGCCTTCACTAGAGGCTACCTTTGTCATTCTATGGCTTGTGGCTCTATCACTATAATTCCTACCCCCAACTTCATAACCTTTTCCCTGGTGTCTGTGTGTCCTTGCCTCTTCTTTTAAGGGCACTTGTCATTGGACCTAAGGCCAATCCAAGTCCAGGATTGTCCCATCTCAAAGTCCTTACATTACATCCACAGAGATCTTTCTTCTAAATAAGGTCACTTTCACAGGTTCCAAGGGTTAGGACTTGAACATATCTTTTTGGGGGGCCACTATTCAACCCCTATAGTACCCAAACAAAGGGGAAGGGAGAAGAGGAGGAAACCGCACTGAGCTCCTATTCAAACCTATAAGACTTCATGGAACAAGGTAGGGACTAGAGTTATTCAGTCAAATTATGGTAGCAAAGGCCACAGTAACTGAATGGGGCTTCAGCATGGCTGTAGTAGGGAAGAAGGGGCAGCAGCCTGGGATCTGACCTCCACTGAGACCCACTGAGGTCACTAGGTGGATGGAACGACAAAGTCACAGGAAAGAGCCAGGTCATGAACCTCTCTCCCCACTCACCCACCCCCTTCCTCTCACCTCATTTACCCCTGATGGGTAACCTATGGATAACCCAGAGCTTTGTATCCTCCTGGGGGTGAGCAAGGCAGCAGCTTGCCTGCCAAGCATTTTGCCGCCTGTCTTGTGGAGGTCAGCCAGCTCTGTCTACCCTGGGACTGCTCAAAAGCCTGCACTTCCATGACTGGTTTGTGAACATGGGATTCAACATTTATGTTTCTTCTGTTGTGGTTAATATTTACAAAACAAAAAGCCTTCCAAAACTTAGTTAACAAAATTCAATTTAAGGATCAGAAAAAGGCACACCACATACAAAAATTCTAAAAGTTCCTTTCTCCAAGAAAATATTAAATGAACTACCAAGTTTCAAAGGAACCGTTCCTTAAGTTATTAATGTGACCTCCCTCCAAGAAATGCCTGCCAGTTGGGTAAACAGAAGTTGTGTCAGTGACAGTTACCAAGACAACTTCTGAGGCCTGAGACTGTAGGCCTTTGGTCAAGACCATGCCTGTAATATATGTCTTATTTTTCAGGCCTGGTGTCCATGAACTTGTCCCCACCATGTTAGGATGACCAAGTCTAGCAAATGTTGTCTGAAAAAATTCTGTAGATGAGAGGCTGAACTTGAGTAGGTATTTGTTGAGTGTGTACCTTGTGTTGGTCCCTCTGCTAGATACTAGGGATATAGCCATGGACAGCAATTCTAACATGGCCCTACTTTCACAGAGAGGGAGGAAGGGAGATATTAAACTACCACACAAGTATACAAGGCCAGAGTAAGGGATGTCATAGAAGCATACATCAAGACACTGTGCATACTTAACAGAGGGTTTAAATGAAAACACAGGACATAAGTACTTTGTCCCCAGTGATAATGAAACCTCCAGCGGGTCTGCCCTAAAGTTTTTATACACATTCTCTCTACAGGATAGTGGATGGAGTTTCCTGCCCCTCCAGGAGCTACAACAATTTGAAGCAAGTCTTCACACACATTTTGGGGCTGTATGCCCAGTGAGCCCCAAGAGGATCCTAGAGCCCCTCGGGATAGCAGAGAGATGCTCCTGGAAAGACAAATGCAACAGAAGCAGGTCCCCAGGGCAGAGATCAGAAAATAAGGCTCTAACCACCTCACAGTTGTTAGAATGGCTAATATCAAAAAAGAAAGAATAAATGTTGGCAAGGATGTGGAGAAATTGAAATTCTCGTACATTGAATGTAAAATGTTATAGCTGCTATGGAAAACGGTATGGAAGTTCCTCAGAAAACTGAAAACTGAACTACCATATGATCCAGCAATCCCATTTCCAGTTATCCAAGAGCATTGAAATCAGGATCTCAAAGAGGTATTTGCACCCCCATGTTCGCTGCAGTATTATTGACAGTAGCCAAGTTGTGGAAACAATCCAAATGTTCAAATGTTCATCAGTACATGACAGGATATAGCAAATGTGCTATATACATACAGTGGAGTATTTTTTCAGCTTTAAAAAAGAAGGAAATCCTGCCATATGCAATGACATGGGTAAACCAGAGGACATGATGCTAAGTGAAATAAACCAGCCACAGAAAGGCAAATATTGCACAATTCTACTTAATATGAGGTGCCTAAAATAGCCAAACTCATAGAAGCAGAGTGTAGAATGGTGGTTGCCAGGGGCTGGGAGGTGGTGAAACAGGTAGTCGCTGTTCGATGGCTATAAAATTTCAGTTAAGCAAGTTGAGTAAGTTCTAGAGATCTGCTGTACGACACTGTGACAATAATTAACAATTCTGCATATAATGCCCTTCAACATTTGTTAGCAGGGTAGACCTCACGTTAAGTGTTCTTACCACAAGAAAGAAAAAATATACAAGATGAGGAAAGACAAGGAAAAGAAAAGAAGGAGAAGGAGAGAAGACATTAGACCCAGGGTTGATCAACGATGGCCAATGGGTCAAAGCCAGCCTGCTGCTTGTTTTGTAAATACATAAAGCTTTACTCCAACACAGTCACACGCATTCATATGCATTGTCTATGGCAGCTTTCACACTACCACGGCAGAGCTGAGTAGTTGTCACCGAGACTATCTGACCCACAAAGCTGAAATCCCTGAGTACCCTACACAAGGGTGTCAGCTGTGCATCCTCTTGGTATTCTTCACATTTTTGTTCTTGATATTCTCCTCCTGCAAAACTTAAAATGTGTCCTGCTGCCAATAGTCTTTCACTCAGTCCACGGACCGGGCTTAACCTTATTTGCCACAATCCTAATTCACATGCTCCAAGGTTATTATGTTCAATAAGGAAGTCACCAGACATGTGGCTATTTAAATGTAAAGAAATTACATGTGGCCTTGGACAAAAAGAATCTTGCACCCCTTGCCCTAGATTCCTCAGCACTCTCATCACCACACCAGAATGTCTCAAACACCTTTACCTGGGCTGCTTTAGAGGAAGGGGGGCCAAAACCCAATAAAAATTCCCTGTACTAAGAACATCAGAAGACACTCATAAGCACCTACTGTGAGCCAGGCTCTGCTTTGAAAATACCATTGCATTTAGCCCTCACATCAACTTCAGGAATCACATCACATCCTCACATCAGGAATGATCCCCATCTTATACATGAGAAAACAAAGACTCAGAGATGCTCTGTTGAACTGGCAGAGCCATATGTGAACTTAGATCTGCCCCTCTGTGGACTCTATCACTGCATCCAACCTCCATACTGTCTGCCGCTTAAACATTTCTCTACAATTACCAGGAAGAAATTCTATCACTTTGGATAAAAAAATGATCAGCAGGAACTATGCTAAATGAATTCACCCCAGATGACATATGGTATCACCACAGCCTGATGTCACTATGTTGGTTCTTTGAAGAGTCCGTTATCATTGGGTTCCTTTTTGAATTTTTATAGTTGTGTGCTGCAATAAGGGTGCCGGGAAGAGGGGGCACTATTCAGAGCAAAATTTGCCTTATTATAAGACCGTGGAAGACCTAGCTGCCCCCTGCCAATTTCTTATTACTCCAACAATCACATTGTGAACATTCATGCTCCTCGTCCAAAGGAGAAAACCAAGAGGTTTTTCTCTTGGTTTTGGAGGTGGTTCTGGAAACCACATCAACAAAGGACAGTTACAAAACCAGGAGATGCTTAGTTCAGAGAAGAGAAACTCTGATGGAAGCATGCTGGCTGTGCATTATGTTTTCAGGAAGCTCTGCCATATCAAGAAGGGCAGCCTTCTGTGTGTTCTGCCAGAGTTGAGAATGAAGATCAATAGTTGGAAGTAAAATGGAAGCAGGTTTTGGCTCAAAAGTTGAAAGAATGTTCCAACAACTGCAAATATCTAACAAAGCAATGAGCTCTTGAGATGATGAGCCCACCCAGCTCTGGAGATGTTCAAGCAAAAGCTAGATGACGTCTGTCAGGAATACTGTGGCATGGGCTTTTGAAAACTGTGAAAAGTTAGGCTAGCTCACCTCCACGGCCCCCTCCAATTCAAAGAGCCCACAATTCTGTGAACGGAGACCAGCCCAAGGACCACACTGGGAAAATGAGTGCTTTGAACCAACGGTGCTCTAACTCCTTCCACATCCTAATTCTTACATCTCACTAAAAGCTAGTGTTTATTTTCAACTAAGCCCCAGTCACCTATGGTCACAATCCAGGACTAGCCAATATTCATGGCATATCTATAGGAAGAAGGATTTCTCTATTTGTCAAGCAGAACTGAAGGCTCTGGCTTTGGAGGAGGCAGCCAGGGAGTGGATAATCAAAATAGTATTAACTGATATTTACACTAAACTTTGCCATTTGCAGGGGAACTATGATCCAATTAATCTTCCCAATAGAGGCTATGGAGGAAGCAAGACATACTAGTCATTACCATCCATTTGTACTAAGAGGTTGCCTGGTTGCCCCGCAAATGCACATGGTTACAGACCTGAGTGACATCCCAAAGACAGTAGGGACCATGTTGGTAGACACCATTTTGATCAATGCCCTATGGACACTAGCTGAGAGCTGAGGACTATTAGTTAAAATTTGTGGGTTTTCATAATGAAGGTGGTCTTTTTGGCACATGGAACATGGCAGGGTGAGTACATTGCTCAGAACATCATGTGCTTACAGTATACACTTTCTACAAGTCTACCAGTATTTTCCAGTGCTTAAATTATTAGAATGAGTTTCACATCCTGAGGCTGCATTCATCTTGAGGGCTAGATACTGCAAGTGCTAATTATCAAGGCTCATGTCATTTAAATATAGGTCGCCATTATTGTTCACTGCTCACATCAGTGCTATTGGATTTTATATCCTGTTTTCCCATCAGGTCTGAACTGAATCATCCCCTCTTCTCTCACAACACTTGCCTTTGGAGGCTCCCAGAAGGAAAACAGTGTGCAAATGTTAGTTAACTTATGTGCTGATTAGAGGATGCTTGCAAACGGTCACCTGGAGAAGTCCTTGAGAGCTGCTGGGGTTATTAGGGTGATCAGTAAGACCTCAGGGTAACTGGAGATCACCATCTCAGTTTCTAAAACTAAAACATTCTTCATCAGAAACATACCTGCCTGCATTTATAGCAGGCAAAACTTTAGGTGAAGAATTGGACAGATACACAGGGAAAGGTAGGGGAGAGCACTCCAGGCAGAGGAGGCATCTGAACAAAGGCAGAAAAGCATGAAAATGAAGGGCCTCTTTTGTATAACCAGAGCACAGAGTGCACAGAGAAGCACCGGGGGGCTGAACAGGTGGCTTGGGGCGATGCTGTGAAGTCCCTCAATGGCAAGCTCTAGAGAACACTTAATGCTGTAGTCCAGGGCTGGTCAAATGTGCTGGTCAAAATCACCCGCAGGGTTTGTGGTGCCCCTCCGACAGAGTTTGATGCAGTGGGCCTCCATAGGGTCCAAGAATTTGATTTCTAGCAAGCCCCCTGGTAATGCCGAGGCTGCTGGTCTTGGGACCACTCTTTGGGAACTACTGCTATAGTCACTCAGCACTGTTTTGAGTAGGGAAGAAAGGTGATCAGAGCTGTATGTTTACAGTCTTTAATTGACCAGTTTGAAGAGCCCATAATTCAGTGATAAGATATGGAAGGAAAGGAAAGAGAAAGACTTAGCCCAGGCAGGGGGTCTGTGTTCAGTGGTGAGATCTGATCACAACTTCTCATTTTTCACCTAGCTGGTGGCAAAGCACATGACGCATGTCCCCCACAGAAGAACAATGGAACCTCAAGAGGTTTTTGAATTACCAGATAAAGAATGCCACTTATAAAACTCTAGAATGGAGTTTTAAAACACAGAAAATACATTTACTTCGTGTCCATTTTTCTAGAGGCATTTATCATGTTGGTCATCAATGACCCCATTAGCTGACGGGAGGAATGTTACACAGCTTTCCTTCCACCACTCCTGATCTCCTAGGTGTGAAGAGGGAATGACAGATTGTGAGATTTATTCTAACATCTTCAATTTCACTGCCATCACAGAAACGGCAACTAAAAAACACTGGAAGGGCCCAAAGCTCTACCTTGTCTATAGGAAATCCTAACCTGGCCCAAACAGGAAAGCCAACATGTCATTCTTCTAGGCTAATCATTAAAAGAAAAAAAAAGACCTTGACCAAGATGGGTATGTGTTTTAGGGCAGAGCAGGAGAAGGAAAGAAGGGGAAGGGTTTTGTTTTGTTTTGTTTTTTTTTTACCAGTAGCAGGGATGGGAGCAAGTTAGTCTTAAATCCTCTCCTATTGGCCTGGTTGATTTATTAGAAAGCTATCACCATCCACATCAAAGCATTATTAATGATTAGAGCTTAATGCATGGCTTTATGTTATATTTTATACAGGGGCTTCTAGAGTCAAGTGCTTTAGTCCAGTCCAGCTGGAGAATATTGTATTTTGAGGTCACACTGCGGAAGAGCTGACACCCTGACCTAGCATTTGAAGGACATGGATTCTTTTTCTGGTTCTGCAACTCTGAAATTGATCAAGATCCTATTTTCCCTGGATCTCAGATTTCTCACGTGGGAGAGCAGTAGGGTTGTGCCTAGTTATCTGTGTAATCCTGCCGTCACTGCTCTTCAGGGATTCTGCACCTCATATGCTGAAACCAGCTTTATGGAATCAGGGTGTCCTGAGCAGTGGTCATGGTACCAACCCCCTTGGACAGCTTATTTTACTTGAACCCAGCTAAGTTTAATTCCCTAATTCCGTTTGCATTTACCTCTCTGCGGGCTAGAAAAGATCAGGGTGGCAAAATTTCGGTATAAACAAGTAAGAAAATGATCTAGGAAACGAATGATCTTATCTAGTCAGGATGAATGAAGAAGGTTCAGTGCTCATCTCCTCATCGGCATTATTGAGAGCATTTATGCCACAGAAAGAAACAAACATCATCAATCACTTTAACTTTCTTCCAAGGAGGTCTCAACACTACTCTTCCCTTTCAGATTCACTAAGTTTGGCCAATCCCATACTCAGCTCACACTCAACACTTTCTCTCCTTACCCAACACCCCAACTCTGTTCACTCCTCTGTATCACGTGTGTATGTGTCCATGTCTTCAACCACCCCATCACAATGTGATCCTCTCTGAGAGCAAGGGCCACAGTTGGTTCTTCTTTACCTGATCTTTGTGTTCTGTACCCATCAAGTTTGGGGAAACAATTAAGGCACAACTATAATTAGTCTTTGAGTCCTGATTCACCACCAGAGTCGTTCCTGGAAGTCCAAACTCCCCATGGAGTCCCCACCGTTCCCAAACACGTCCCTTGACTCCACTGCCTGAGGGGTTGATAGTCCTCCTCTGTAACTCCTGGCTGCTACCACTGATGGAAGACAAGTTCACAGAGCTCACTGCTACTAGCAGCTGGAGACCAGGGCCCTGCCCCATCAGACCCATTGCTCTCCCTCTGTCCTCTCTCTCGGTTTTTGCTCCTGTCTCTAATCACAGAAGGAGAAACTTCTTCATTCACCAGTGTTAACAGCTCCCACCTCCCAAGGAAATCTGATATTCTCCATGCACAACTCTGTCTGAAAGCATTCCCAGAGCTAGGCAAGAGGATGAATGATACCTCCCAATGTCTTACTCCCACCAACCATGAGTCGATGTCCAAGGTCAGGATGGGTAGGAATGTAAATTTTCTCCTATGCCATAAGGTCCTTCTCCACCTGAGGTATTAGGGTCACCTACTATCTCCCCTCTTTATATATAAAAATATATATATATAAATTATATAATTTTTTAACAGTAGTAGGGCTCAACTTAAGTCTCAAAAACTTTTATCTTATTTATTAGAAAGTCTTAAGAGATTCTCAGAAAAAGATTTTTAAAAAAGAACATTCTGTTGGCATTTAAGATTCTATTTTTAAATAATCTCTACACCCAATGTGCACTCGAACTCAAAACCCCAAGATCAGGAGTCACGTGTTCTACTGAATGAGCCAGCCAGGTGCCCCCTCCCCTTTTTTAACATTGTCCAACAGAACGTTCTAACCTGGGAAGGTGAATCTTCATTACGTTACTTCTCTAGAGAGCCTATCACAGGTGATTATAGAAGGTAAATGTTTGACAAGCAGATAAATGTACTAAAAAATTCACTCTCATCTTGGAAAATGCAAAGCCTGGCCCAGAAGTGATGGGCTATGGAAGTAGTTTGTAGGGAAAAGCGCATAGGAGAGGTGAACAGACTCCCACCCAGGCAGTCCACGTTCACGTGGGCAGCAGGTGTGTAGAGAAAGGGAGGTTGGAGGCCTGAGAAGCTAGACAGTGGGAAAGGGCTTGTGAAAAAAGCTGGAATTTTGGAGCTGGAAGAGGCAAATGATGACATGGCAAAATGAGACTGGAAAAGAAGCAATCAAGGCAGGAAGATGCCCGGTATATACTTGGTCCAGCCTGCAGCTGTCTGTCCAGAGAGGACCAGGCTGGAGAAGTGTCAGTATATACAAGAAAGCACTATGGAACACTGTACGATTAATGGTCCTACAAAGGCAGAGGTAAGACACCGAGTCACCCAAGACTCTCCTGTGGGATCCTAGTCTTACCTCTGTCTCCATCTGTCTCTCTGTCCTCCGAATTCCAGAAGCCTTATGAGCCCTTACCATGCTCTGCCCACAGGGCACCACTGCCCCCCTACCTAGAACATGAACCGTTCTTGGCACGCACCAAGCGGCGAGGAGAGTGCTGAGCACAGGGTAGCCACGTAGTGACAGGACTGCAACCCCAGACCAAAAGCCAGGAAGATGGCACAAACTTCCCACCAGCCCTGCAGGGAGAACACAAACTCTGCCATCCTAAAAACCGCAAACACCGCATCTGAAATAGCGCTCTGTCCCCTGAAAATTCTCACAGGGCTGTTCAGATGAGAGAGTCAATGAGGGGCCCTCACAAACTTAACCCAGAGGCTATGCTCTGAGTGTCCACTGCGTGTCGGACACTTTGAGGGGGCTGGGGCCACCGGGAGAAGAGACATTGTCCCCCATCTTGTTGGAGCTCAGAGCTCACAGTCTCATGGGGCGGATGGGCATTAACGAAGAAATCACACATGTGACGAAGGTTACCAAAACATCCTCACAAGTGCTCAGGAGTTGGGTGGCCAGTCCTTTGCTTTGGCTTTGTGTTGGCATCTCCTGCCCATCCCAGGAGCGGTACATCAGGCAAAACGGGTCAGTTTCCCACTGGAGACGGAGGAAGGAAAGCTGAGGTTGCTCCACTAACCATCAGCTACTTAGTAAACTAGAAATCAGAGCAGTAGCTTCTGTTAAAGGGAGGGCAGGACATAAAGGACACTGGCCTTATCACACATGTGATGAATCTGTAGCCTGTAATGTCCTCATACCGGCCGACGTGCGTTTTCCCCGACGGGCGGCTCTGCTCCGGGTCAATGCCTGTAACACCCTAGAAAGAGACTCTGACTTCCTGAACCCCCACCGTCTACAGCGGAGCCCTGAATGCTGGAGTAAATGAAGAGGGCCTCTGAGCCCTGCGGCTACAGTCACAAAGTCCCTGTGCTGAACATCTCCAGGAAAAAGAAGCATTTCCAAGTCCATAGCCTACTCTGAGAGAAATAAGGCTGTGGATTAGAAGCAGCAGAACATGGGGACACAGGGAGGAACAAAAGTGGAGCGTGCTAAAGGCCCGGGGAAGTAACAGCACACAGCAATATGGCTGTTTGGGGGACAAGAACCAACTCCCTGAATCTCAGCAGCTTTGAGGGGTATCACTGAGCTACCGCAGTATTGCATAATCCCTGATATTGACGACCCCATGTCATTACAATAAAAGTTACCTTACCTTAAATATGTAATATTTAAGAAACCAGGGCTACATTACAAAAGTTAAAAATCTTGAAATTTTTTACTTCAAGAGGTAAATTTTAGCTGCTAGGAAAAATACGCTATTTGGAATACATCATTTTCTGAGAAGGCTATAGAAAGTTGGAAAAATAGAATGTTTCCATGTGAAAGAACCGGCTCTAAACTGCTACCTTACTGTGCATCCTTACCTAAATAACCAAGCATCGAGGGAGTGATTACCACAAATGGGAAGAAGAAAAAAATGTCTTACATATACAGTATTGGTGGGGATTACATAATATGGACATTTCACAAGTATTCCGGATGGTGTATCCAAAAACTCCTCTGAAGGGCGAATGATAGGCCCTGGGAAATTCTGGTCCTGGCAATCCGTCAATAAAACAAGCAGCTACTCTCCAGGTACCAAAGGCTAGGATCCCCCTAAAGGGTTAGTGACAGCCTGGCCTCTGAAGGAATGACCCAAACCAATACTGATTACTCGACAATGACATTTAGAAGACACGGAACACTGGAATGATTGTGTTGGGGCACCATGTGCCAAAGCCAAATGCTTGCATTTTGGAATGGTAAACTCTGTTCAGGAGCAGATGTACCAGAAGGCAAGCCTGGCTGTGCTGAGAGCCATGGAAACTGTGCTGCAAGTTGCTGTCATTAAGCAAATAATAACACTCCCAAAGCTGGCTTCAGCACATAGTTAAGACAGGTTTCAACTCATCAGCCACCACACCCGTTGTCTGAAAGCATCGCAAAAAGGAGAAGCATGAAGGCAATAAAAGGAACTAGGGCAAAGTTAACAGCTTCCAGGTAAGCCATGTTGCCAGGAAACTGGGCCTTCTGGAGGCAGCGGGACAGGGGCCCCATCCCCCATGCCCAGGGAAACCACCTGCCTTTACACCTGCACGTGGGGTCAGATAGGAGATAGGGGACTTGCTGCGTCCCTCAAGTTCAAGAGGGGAGAGGGACCTGAGTGTGAGCTGAGCCTGCCCCAGACAGATTCTTTCCTTTTCTGAGTCCTGTCATCCTCCACACAGCTGCGAACTATGAATGTGCAGGCCTCTATACAAAAAAGGCTGTGTTTGGTCTCAGATGGCATTGCAGCCAAAGGCAAGGAAAGGAAGAAGGGTACTATGTTGTGCCCACCACGGCCAGCCTAATCACACATCGCTGGGTTGAGTGTTGGCACCGCCAGCATTGTGTTTAGTACCGAGCACTCTGCAGTCACCTTTTCTGCCAGGAGCTGCTTTCTCTGGGCAGATTCCACCCATTTGCTCTCAGAAAGCTGAGAAAAGCGTCCAGGAGCCTGTGGGGCGTAGTGGAAAGGACATGGCTTTGGCAGCAGGTGGGCCTGAGTTACAATCCTGGCTCTATTTATTAGTGGGTCCCCTCTGCCCTTTCCACTAGCCACCCTGAGCCTCAGTTTCCACAAGTACAAAGGTCCACAAGTATAAAGGGGAACTAATAATACCTCTCCTTCACATCTGTTTTAAGAATTTAAGGTCAAGTAATATCCCGCAGAGAACTAACACATAGGAGTTGCCCGGTAAATAACAGCTTTTATTATTAGTTACCAATATTATCACATGGGGTTCATTACTACATGGGAATGATTACAAGGAAAATAGGAAGAAACAAGATATTGGCACAAACAAGGAGTTGGGCTTCACTTATTAAGATTTCTCAGACCACCATGTAGCTGTCCTAAAGGAAATGTCTACCAGGCCAAAATCCTGCCTCCCTCAAAGGTATTAAGAGTATATAAATTTCCTTATTCTCTTTAAGTTTCCCACAGCCCTGTGATCTGCAGCAGGCAAGTTTCGTCCTGTTTTCGTGGGTAGGAGAAACTGAGGTACAAAAGATCACCTAATTCTGAGTCAGAGGCACCTCCCATAAGTAAACCTAGGGGCATCAGTCCCTACTCTTTCTGGACCCGAGCTGTTCAAACAAATGATTCATACTGATAGATACCCCAATTAAAAACAAACAAACAAACAAACAAACAAACAAGACAGTCCTACAGTAGAGATCACCACGTTTTTGGCAACCAGCAAGCTGACCTTCAGAAGCCCTGGGCTGGTCTTCCACAGCATGTGCTCCGATACCCTCCTGCGTCACGCTCTCTCCCCCCTCTTGGCTGTTAATGCTTCTCAAGAAAGGGAGCACAACTAGACTGAACCCCACAGCACACTTTCTCCCTGGGGCCTTCTGGACTCAAGCAGCAGTGGCCCACGCTGCCTCACAGGGGATGGTGTTGACTCCAGGCATCTCCCCGCTCAAATCTTGGCTCTCGTACCCCACCTGCCAGTTCTTGGGAATACGCCTTTTCACCCAGTCGGCTAATTCCAATTAGGAGCCCCAAGCCTAGGTTGGGGACCTGCAGAGCGCCTCTGCTAGTGTATGGGAACCAGCTTCTTCAGAAGTGAGCCCCCACTTTGCAAGGCTCCACATTGGGTTTTGTTTCCTGCTTCATTAGATTATTTTCCCATCTCCTTCATGCCACCTGCATATACACATCTGGACCAAGACCTTTTCTTCTGGAACTTGGAAGGCTCACAAAGGGATGAAGCTGAAGCCTGTGGCCAAGTGGCTGCCAGAGGCCATGGAAGAAATCCTGTCTCTCCATGTCCTTCCTATTAGATGGACATCTCATGCTTCCATTGGAAGACCTAGAGGCTGGAATTCCTGATTCATTGAGCTGGATAGTGTTCCGAATCTGTGTATTTCGGAGGAGAGTACAAGTGAGGCTTTCATAAACAGGCACTTGGTTTTGCCCGTAGCAGAGTGACCTGAACATAATAGGGACAACAATGTCTGTTGAATGAATGAATGTTCTTTTTATCGGCACTCACATGTGCTTATTTCATGTCTTGCTACCTTTTAATTGTACCTTAAGTGATGATATACCAGCTTTTGTAAATGCAAATTCCAATTAAGTTCCTTTAGAGAAACCATTAGAATTTAGCTATGTTTAGGACAGGCTCAGGTGAGCAAACGCAAGGGCCAAAAATCATCGATCTCATCAGCCATTTTTCCAGCTAAAATGAGGCAGAGACCTGTTAAGTGTTACTCTGTTTCAGGAACTTTAGGCATTCTTCTGTGCGCAGTGAGAGGAAACCAAAGCAACTTCTTGTGACAAGTTCAAAAAGCCAAAGCATAGCCACTTAGGAAGGCCTCCCTGGGCCTCTAAGACTCTGCTGCCACGGTCACCAAACAATAGCAACATAACAAACATCACTAGCCCCAGCCCCTGCTGGAGAGAGCGCTTTCAAACACATTTGTGCCTGACCCCAGGCTTCTCTTCTTTCCTCCTTTGCTGCCCAATTCTACTGCAGCCATGCGGAAGCTTTGCATCGCAGAATTGCTCCCTCTCCCTCCACATTCCTCATGCCAGTCCTCTTTGTAAATGTTTGCTTTAGACGTAATCTGCAGCTTTACTAAGATTATGTCCTGAGCACACAGTTTCTAATCATCCGAATCTCTGTGCCGGGAGAGCAAACACTTTCCTGCACCCTCAATTCTTGTCTCTGCTTTATTCCTTAGACTCACCGAGGCCTTTCTGTTCTGATGGGGGCACATCAGATGCAGAACCCGACAGAATCCTGGAGGACAGAGATCACTCCTGATCCTTCCTTCCTATCTTCTGTGTGTCTCACGCATGGGAGGCACTCGACAAATATGTTTAGCAAACCCGGCTACTCATTGCTCCCTGAACTCCTGAAGCACATTTCCGTCTGTGGGCCCTTTGCTGAAGCCCTGCCTCCTGCCAAGAATGCACTCCCTGCTCCTTTCCATTTATGCAAATCCTGACTCTCCTTCAGGACCAGAACCAAGCCCTCAGAGATCTTACAGAACCCTGTCCTCTTGGCAATTAACATAGTAATTTTTTTTTTTTTAAATTAGTTTGTCTCGGGCGCCTGGGTGGCTCAGTTGGTTAAGCGACTGCCTTCGGCTCAGGTCATGATCCTGCAGTCCCTGGATCGAGTCCCACATCGGGCTCCCTGCTGAGCGGGGAGTCTGCTTCTCCCTCTGACCCTCTTCCCTCTCGTGTTCTCTCTCTCTCATCCTCTCTCTCGAATAAATAAATAAAATCTTAAAAAAAAAAATTAGTTTGTCTCTAGTCTTGTCTCCTCAATTAATCTGAGGTTCTTTTTGCTCCATCTGGGCCGAAGCAACTTGCCAGACCAAAACTAGTGGTCTGGCTGAGGTGAGAAAGGGAGCCTAGGACAAAGACTTTGCCTCAGGGGTGAGGTCAGGGATCTTTCCAAACCAGTCTCCGGGATAACAAATGAAAGACACCCGATGTGGAGGCAGAATCTATGTGGATGATTTGGACTCAAAGGCAGGAGCAAAGGAACAGACAGGTGCAGAAGCTGAGGTTAGGATGTGGTCAGTCCAGAGTAACGCCCTTGGACAAGGCTCATTTGCCCTGACACTTAAAACAAACAGCTCAAGTCCAGATCCTGCCCCTTTCAGGCAGGATAGGTCGGCCCTTAAGAAAGTACTCTCCAACTCTGGCACTGACACTCCTGAGTCAGAGCTGTTGAATCCCTCATTATAACAACCCCCCACCTCCACCCAGGACCTAGCCCAGTGAGTGGTATACAAAGAACAGGTTTTCCATTGGAAGGAAGGGAAGTAATGAGGGAAGAAGAGAGCCAAGTGGAGTGTTGATCCACTCCTCTCTGCCAGTTCAGAAGGCCAAAGTGAGCCCAGGTAAACTGCAATCCCCACACCCACCCACACACCCAGTTGTTTTGTAATAATCACATCTTTCATGATTTGAGGATTGCTTTTTTTTTTAACGTATTGTTTAACATCTCTGTGCCCAATGTGGGGCTCGAACTCACAACCCCAAGATCAAGAGGCTCATGCTCTACTGACTGAGCCAGCCAGGTGCCCCGATTTGGAGATTGCTTTAATCACTGTGGTAGGTCTTGAGTTCCTCAAGCACAAGGACTTTATCTGCTCTTTTTTGTATCTACCACTGAGGAACAGGCGCTGGTTCCAGGCTCCGAGGTGGGCATGGAGGGTCTCAACGCACAGCTCACAAGAGGCTCTGGGCAAGACTCTGCCTCCAGTTAAGCAAGGGTGGTTGGGACACCTCTGTGGGTTCTACCGTTCTGTCATTGTGTAGTTTCCCGCAGTTATCTCTTGCCCCACTCCCATCCCCAACACCCGAAGCCAACCTTGCCAAGAGAGAAGCAGAATTCCCCACTCCAATAAGCCCTCCCTCCACCTCTGTCTATTCAGAGGAAGTGGGTAGGTGTGCAACCGTGCCCCGAGGATCCTTCCCATCACCCCAGTTCCGTGTTTATGGCCCCACCTGGGTCCTGGCCAAGGGCACCAAGAATGCACTCAGCAAGAGCATCACCTGGACTTGACATGGGTCTGCCCTGTTTCCCTCTTTACTATTTTTCCAGGCAGAATCACACCCAGGGGAAGGGAAAGTTACTCTCCTACTGTTATTCATACAGTGGCCTCTCCCTCTAATCACATGCAAAATTGGAAAACTAAGTGTATCAGGGGAATTCCGAGCAGTAAAAACAAAACAAGGTTTAAAAAAAAACAAAACCCACACTCCTCATCAACAAAAGAATGAGAAATTCTGCTCCATTAGGTGAAATCTGATTTCAGATCAATGAGTGTAGATAGAGAAAAAAGCCCATGTGACCCAAGAGAGAATTAAAGCTGCCAAGCAAAATCCAAAGAGCAAAATGGAGGAGGCGTGTGCTTATTTTTATGATCAATGTGAAAGAGAGGCTAGGGGAGAGAGAGGGGCTGACCCAGTCAGAGCCACAAGGAAGCAAGCTCTCTGCCCAGGCAGACAGGCAGGCCTCGGCTCACCTCTCCTGTTCCAGGCCTCCGGTTGTTATCTCTGAGCAATCAAAAGCTTGTCTCTTATCAGGTGTAGCACACAGACAGTGTTGACCCAGAACTTGACCCACACAGAGTCTCCCCCTCTGGACCTGAACAACAACCCCATGGGTAGGCAGCACAGAGACTGCTCCATCCATTATGCAGATGAGAAAACCAAGTCCCAGAAAGATTTGCTCCAGGTCTTCTAGTTAGAAAACGAATATAACCAGAACTTGAATCTGGCGGTTCTAATGCCAAGCTCAGAGCTCCGTGCACTGGCCCCCGGGACACTGGGCCTCTACAGGAAGGGAAGGAACTCAGCTGGGTAGTCAGTGAGGTCCCTTGGGCTTCTTTCATCCCTTTTAAACAGGAAGTGAGAGCACAGACTCCTGTCCAACCCCCAACCTGCCCTATTATTTCCGTTAACCCCCAGGGCTCAACAGACTTTTAATGGCTACAACCTGGCCCTTGAACCAAAGGCACTCTTTCATGCCAAAGCTTTCTCTGGTAAAACAAATCTATAAAGAGAGATTTTGACCAAGGAGGCCCCACCCAGCCCAGCCAAAGAGAGATAATGGGTGGGTGACAAGGCTTCCTATTTTAGGAAATCTGTCAGTTCTTTATCAGCAGAGCCTGGGCCTTTGGCCAACGAGGCCCTGGGGAGAGGAAGAGCGCGGAGTCAGGGCAGCTGTCCTGAACTAGGCTCCCTACCACGGAGGCTGGCCAGCTGGGTGCGTGGAGGGGGGGATGTTCAGCCCCTCTGAGCTTCTGCTAGAACACAGCCACTGTGGCCTGGTTCCCTGTCCACCTCCGCGGGGCAGAGATGCCCTTCTCACAGCCTGGCCCCAGCCTCCCGGGGTGAGGGTGGGGGGCGGGGGCGGGGTTAAGAGTCTACCCCGCCCCCTACCAAGTAGCCACAGAACAGGCCCAAACCGGTCCTCTACTCCTATTTTCTCCTCAGAGAGGAAGAGGTGGCCCCCTGCAACAGCCATGTGCCCCTGGGCAATTTCCTCTTCTGTAAAAAAGTGACAGCAACACCTTCTTCATGGAATTCTGTGGTGACTAAATGAGAAAATGTGTGTGAAGCACCCAACATATGGTGGGACTCAAGTAAAGGTCATTTGCCCCTTCCTCCCAGAAGCAGGTCTGATTGTGGGCCCCTCAGAGGTCAGTCTATACCACCAACTACAACTTTCCCTAATCCCCAAAGACATGACTTTCCACCCCAGCCGTGTATTCCCATCCCCTTCGCGCCCATTGTGGCCCGCAGTTCTGGTGTGTATCTTACTCATCAAGCACAGATAGCATTCGCTCTGTACCCAGCACTCTTCTATGGCCCTTACAGATCCCTGGGGGAGGAGGACAAAGGGGAGATTCCCACAGCATTTCAGGGCGGGAGGGACACCACCCCTGGGTTCAGGCCCTCTCCTTTGCTGTCCAATGCTCTCAACAGCATGCACGAGGTATGAATTTTGCAGGGTACTAACCCTTATTTCAATTTCCAAGTATAGTATCTTTCTTTTTATAGGAGATTTTCGGTATTATTCTGCAGATTTCTGATGTTAATGCATTGTCTTTCTTTGAGAACTTTCCTTGAGTTGGCCCTTCCCACCCAACGTTCCAAGACTCAAGCAACCTCAAGAGCTGAAGCCAAACTGCTGTGCCTAGCCAGTTAGGAGTGTGGACACCCTCATTTCTCAGACCTTTTCAAACTCAACATAAGAAGGATGTCAGTGGCAGGCTGAGGGCCCCAGCAGAGCTATGGCGGCAGCCAAAGGAGAAAGTGTCAGTAGCTTCCAGAGAATGAACCAAGACATTTCAGGTTCAAATCTCTGCACAGGCCCTGGGCCAGTGCAGCACAGTGCAGTGTGATGACAGGAAGCAATGTAACAGTCAATGCTGAACAGGCAGCCAGCACAGCACCTATGAAAACAGATGAGCCCTGGGTCCTCTCCTCCGAGGACCTGGTGGCCACAACCAGGTGCAGCTCGAAAAAGTAAACTTTCTAAATCAAACTAGTATCCTGGGTCTGAGAAATAAGACAAACCACCAGAGCTCAGGGAGGGATTTTAACAAAGTCCTAAAGCACCTGAGCAAAGAAAAGCTAAAAATAAGACATATCCCCTGAAGGGTTGTCAACCGTCATCATCATAATGGCCCCTGTTACCTAATGACAGGAGCCAGGAGGTGGCAGCAAGGAGGTGGCGGCTGCCATGCCTCATCATCACCCTCATCACCGAACAATGGCTCCCCTTTTCCACGGGGCACAGCTCCTGCTCTGGGCCTGCCTACTGGTCGATGAGGTAAATAAGGAGGCTAGAGTTGTCTGGAGATGAGAGCAAGATGGAAGCGATGCAGAAGCACAAGGTCCCAGCAGACAAGGCCTCCTACCAGGTATTGGAGATTCCACTGATGGCACCGGGAAACAGGAGGTGGTGGGGTGGCCCGAGGCAACGTGTTTGGTGCTGTCAGCTCCCCTACGGGCACCCCCCTCCCTGGGATCCTGGAGTTGGGAGCACATTTTTTAAAGTACCCGGGGACACCCAAGTTCCCCAGACCCTGTCATACATCTTTTCCTTTCCTAATTCAGCAAGGGAACCTTTGTTGCTTATTTAATGATACTTCACAGATAATTTTCTTCTGGACCAGGGCTGGTTTTATCAGATAATCCAGGCATCTCCCGGGTGTCCACCAACATGTCCTATTAAAAAATGAATGCTGGGGACGCTTGGGAGGCACAGTCGGTTAAGCATCCGACTCTTGGTACTGGCTCAGGTCATGCATGATCTCAGGGTGGTGAGATGGAGCCCTGCATCAGGCTCCACACTCAGCGCGGAATCTGCTTAAGACTCTCTCTCCCTCTACCTCTACCCCTCCCCCTCCCCTACCCCTGCATGCTCTCTCTCTAAAATAAATAAATAAATCTTTAAAAAATATATGAATGCTCTAGGAGGGTTGATTTACTAACTAAAGAAAGGAACAACAACAACAACAACAATTACACACCCAAAGACAACAGGTCTGGGACATAGGGGCAATATGTGGTTTATCTCGGACCAACTCAAGAGGGTTCCCCTTCAGGACAAGCAAGGAACCCTAAACTGCCCAACCATGTGGGAGCCCCTCTACTCCTATGCTTCTTGCTCTGAGACTACTTTCCCAAGAGGAACTGCTCCCAGCCGTCAGAGGTCCTGCTGCAAGTGAAAAGCCCAGTCTGATGAATGGGGCCTTGTGGACAGTGCCCGGCTGGCTGAGCTACACTGGGCACACCTGCCTCTCTTCCCCTTTCCTCCACCTCACAAAACGGGAAAGCGTTTCTTTTCTGTTGAGCCCACAGCTGATGAGCTGCCAGGTGCCACCTGAAGTGAACTCCCTGGTCACGGTCCTGTGTGGTTGCCATGGCGCCCCACAGGGCCACTCAGCTCCCCGCACAGCCCCGGCCTGCAGCTCCATAGGCAAAAAGGCAGACTGTCAATAAGATAAGGTAATGAGCAGGGGAACTGAAATCTCATTTCAGCCAATATATTCCTCATCAACCCCAACAAGCATTTGACTTGCTCTTATACTCGCTGTCAACCCTAGAGAGCAGAAGTTAAAATAAAACCTTAAAGAACAGGACTGGTGAATGAAGGATATACAGAGAACCCTGCCAATCCATAAGGCAGAATATAAGGCCCTGGCACAGGGCAGGGGCTCAATAAAGAGCTGTTAAATTGTTAAATGAAGACTTGAATAAAAGCAACTCAACTGTGATTTAGGTCTCTTGAGAAATATTTTCTGAAAAGGCACAGTCGGCATTAATAACTGGTACATTTGGTGTATCATTTTCTGCCTTCGTGCGCTATCGCTTTTGATCTTTGCAACAAGAAAGGGCACTAGAGCTAGGCCGGGCCATCATTTCCATCTTGCAACTGAGAAAACTAAGATGGGGAGGTGGCCTGACCAAGTGACTCAGCACATTGGTGGAGGCTGCAGGAGGGGCACCCAGGGCCCTGGCCTCTGACCCACCCCTCTCCCACCTCCTGTAACAGCTCGGCCACAGGCTCTCCTTCTCCTCCCCCCTTTCCTGGGCGTCGGACATCTGAGAAGGGGCAGGGGACTCAAACGAGCACTGAAGTCCTGTCCATGCCTCAGCTCACCGGGGGCAAATGATGAAATATTTATTTGATGATAAGACCTTGCCCTTCAGATCAAATGGCCACTCCTGCCTGGTTACCTTACAATGAAGTAGACCCAATGTCAGCGTCTGCTGCCTGCTGGCCCAAGCCGCTGAAGGGTCACTCACTCCAGCTTGCATGTGACCCGTGGCGAACAGCTCCCCACCCCGACCCCCGCCAGCAGGGAAGCAGAAGGACCAGGGGGAAAGTCTGAGTGCCCCTCAGCCCCAACCACAACCCCTCCCTGGGACTGTCTGTCTTCTGGCCTTTCTACTTCCCTTTCCTCCCCCAGTGATGTCATCAGGGAGCCAGCCTCCTCTTTCCTCAGAACACTGCCACTGCCCACAGCAACCCACAGGGTTCTCTCCCCTCAGGACTGCCTATGGAGCAGAAGACAACCTTCCTACTTTTGGGAACCATTCAGGATAAAATGCACAAATGTGGGGAAACTACAAAGGCTGAAGAAAGCGGAGACAGACTTTCTACAGTCACTGTCCCAGTGACTTCCTTTCTACTTGGTGTTTTAGAGTCCCTGCGGCCTTGAGCTCCATATGATGGAGCATACTTGCAGACTTGCCCTCTCCTCAGCTCAGCCAGAACATGCCCACAGGCATGAGTATGCACTGTGCCCACTAGCCTCTGGTATTCTCAAGAGCCCCTGGCTCAGGGCGCCTGGGTGGCTCAGTTGGTTAAGCGACTGCCTTCGGCTCAGGTCATGATCCTGGAGTCCCGGGATCGAGTCCCACATCGGGCTTCCTGCTCAGCGGGGAGTCTGCTTCTCCCTCTGACCCTCTTCCCTCTCGTGCTTTCTATCTCTCGTTCTCTCTCTCTCTCAAATAAATAAAAAAAATTTTTAAAAAAAAAAAAAAAAAAGAGCCCCTGGCTCAGACTTGCTTGAATGTGGAGGATTAAATGAGGTAACACATGAGAAGCTATGTTGTTTTAAAATATATGTGCTATATGATAATAAGGTTAGTTTTCTGTGTTTTCTCCATTTCACTCACCCCCATGTGTTCTCAGCCCCAAGAGGCTGACCCCCGAGAAAGGCATCCTCCTGGGCACCCTTGCTGGTGACTTCCAGTTTGGCCAATGGGAGGCATCCAGCAGGAGAGGGGGTTCAGGCACCAAAATTCCCTTCTTCTCTTTGCCCTTTAGCCTCAGGAGGTAATGGCTCCCAGCTGATGGAACTCTCTGGGCGCCTCCCTATTTGTTCCCTTAACCCTGCCTGCATCTCTGTTCATCTCTTAATCAGTCTTTCATTTGAGCCACCTGGGATAAATTCTGTTTTCCTGTTGGCCCCTGACTGATAAACTCAGAAACATCCACATTTGTGTCCAATCAGCCAAAAGGGCCACCCCTGTGTTCCTTCATCGTTGGGAACAGAGAAACCACAGTGTCCACTGATGGTTAACTCGTCTTCAACACAGAGCCTCCAAATTCCAAGCAAAGCGACCTTGCCCTTCCTTCCTCCTCCCATCTTTCTAGCTGCACATTCTTATAAAGCAGCTCGGCGTGGGCTGCCAGCAGTCTGACATCAGGATGGAAGAATACAGAGGCCTCAGAGGTTCTGCATTTTCTGGAATCTAATGATTCTGCTGATCCACTGGTGTTTGGCAATAGCTATTTCAATGTTGAGATGCTTAAATCACTTCTTTGTTCTTTCTGCCGTGTAACTAGGGCACCACTACGAGTCTGGAGGAATTGCTGCTTGAGGTAGGTGTTTTGGGGTGGAGAGGGTTGTTTTTTCCCTTGTTCTGGAGGAGTTAAGCCATACACTTGGAAGAAGGTCAAATTTGTTTGGGCTTTTCTCTTGCAGTAGGTCCACAGCTGACCCCTCCTTCAAATGGTGCTCCTTCTGTCCCTCCGTCTCTAACATTACTTCCTCCTCTCCCTTCAGGGTGGCTGTCTACTTTGGGAAATACAAAGTCCTGCCTTCTTTTGTATTTATCTCCAACTTCCAAGGAGCTGCGAGCTTCACTGCTAAGTGCCATTCACTACACATTTATTGAAGGCCTGCCATGTGCCCGGTGAGACTCGGGACACGGGTAACATTAGTGACCAAACGCAGGAGGTCCTGTCCTCCAGGACCTCACAGTCTAGCAAGCAGGGAAGGCAAGAAAAAACTCAGGGAATTAACAGAACCCCCGGGGGAAGAGGGAGAACTTGGGGATGGGGGCTCTGGCTGGGCTCCACCTCCTGACCATGAGCGTTCTAGGGCAGGGATCAGGTTCCCAGCTAGCCTATTTTCCACACCTCAGAGAGCATGTGCTTCATAAATAAGTAACCACACCTGAGTTACTATGCAAATAAGCTCAGCTCTGCTCTCTGAACAGCCAGGTTCACTTTTCCACCAGCCTTTTCTCTCCAGCTTCCACCCTCTGCGCTATCTGGACTCTATGGCACTCATTTATCATGGTCTGTCATTACTAAATGAGACAACAAGCCTGAAAAAGAAAGGACAATTTGAAGGTCTTTATCTGGTCTCCCTCAGCCTGAGTTCCTTTCGAGGGCCAGTGTTTACCCTGACCCAATCTCCTGCAAAACAAAACAAAACAAAACACCGTGAGGCAACTGCGAGGGAAAGGAGCGAGAGCTAAATCCTTTTAGATTAGGAATAAGGGAGGGAGGCGGGAGGAAAGAGCCAGCGGGAAGCTGCTCGTGCCGCAGTGAACTCCCCCGCGCGTCCCACACGCGGCTCCGCGCTAGGCTCTAGTCCCGCTTCACCGTCGCTTCCCTCACAGCCCCCGGCAAAGTACGGCTGCTGGGAACTTCGGGATTTCGGGTCCGACCGATTTCCAAAATGTTCTGGGCGTTCTAAACCTTCACCCCCCAAACCCTTCGGACTAGGCTGTGAGCAATCCTGCGTCTTGCATTTATCTGGGAGAGGAGGTTCCAGGGGGTCTATGCAGGTGAGACCGGAAGCGAAAACTAAATAGGAACTCTGCCCCCCCCTTTTGTTCCCATTTCCTTCTGTGAAAACCCTTCAAATCCCAAAGTCACTGAATGTCAGAGTGAAGAGACATGATGGGGGTCGCTCGGGCCCGCGGCCCCTCCTCAGTTGAGAGAGCTCCTGGAGAACACTGGCCGTGATCGAAGTCCCACGAGCCAGCGGCTGAACTGACCCCGGGCCCCAGGCCCGCGTTCTGGCGGCCGCGCGGCTGCCCGGGGAATTCCTGCACCATGCACGGGCAGAGGGGGGATATGGCCACCCAGGGAATAATGGAGAAACTCGGAAGAGTAGGAAATCAGCTGATATTTAGTTGGCCATCCAGGCTGGCTGTCACGAGGCTCAAATTGGAAGCAGGTGAATCTGCCTGATGTGAGCTGAAGGAGGGCTGTGAGGAAGAGGGAGGGAGGGAAGAGAATACATTTCAGAACAAACAGAATCTGTGACTGCACTTACTCCATGCTCTAGCAAGGGTTGGCTCGGAATGAGGTAAGGGAAACGCGTCCCTGCAAAAGGGAAAATGCTTCTAGAATAAGTAAAGCTCAAGGCAAGTACCAGATGTGAGTAGAAGACAGGGAAAGCTACTTGCAGGAAATGCAGTGATCCCCCCCCACCCAGATTCCCTTTCCTGAATGAAGGATGTATTCTGCCCTCCCCACATGTTGAGTGCTGCTGGAAGACTCTTGGCTGTCAGCCCTCTTTGGGAGTGCAGGGCTAAAGGAAGCTGCCCCGCTTAAGGTCGTGTCTTCTTCCAGGGGCAGCCCCCATCCAGTGACCCATCCACGGAAGTACAGAGGCCTGGCCCTCTAGCCCCAACTGGGGACAGTTTCCCAGCTTCAGAGCTTTCCTGGTCAGCTGACTTCTTTGTTGAGGTTGCTTCAGGCCTTAACTCCTCCCCCTGCCCATCCTACTTTCTTCCCTCCCTTCCACAGCGTCTTAGCGAGAGCACACTCCCTACTGAACAACCTGCACAGAGATCCTCATCTTAGTCAGCTTCTGGGGGAACCCAAATGGCAACACTGCTGATTAAGTAAACATATGGAGCCCCACTGAAGACAGACAGAAAACCTCCATCCATTGAATCTGGTCAAGTAACGCGTCCCTGTGAAAGAATGTTGCCCACGTCCTGATTCAGAGAACTAAAGTCGAGGCTCTGTCTAGGTTACAGGTTGCCACCTCACTGCCAACTACAACATGTATTGAGCTGTTCAGGGGCCAGAGCAGTGAGACTGAAATGGCCATTCCTTCCCTTGTAGGACCACACCCTCTCTGTTTCTGACTTGTTTCAGCCAGAAACAAGTCCAGGCAATTCTTAAAGCCCTTTAAAGAAGATTCCCAAACCACCCCTGGTGCTGGCACCCCTTGTAAAGTTGATAACCCTTCACTATCAGAAGTGTTCTCCTGAAAGAAATTTAAATTCCTCACACCCTGTATTAATTTTTTTGTTATCTTAAGCAGAGGTAGAAAACATATATAAGCTGCTCTGTTTATGATTCCTCTCCAATCTTTTCATCAAGGTGAATGATTCCATTTCCACTAGTTTTTCCACAAAAGGTACTGCTTTCAATCCTATCGTTACCTCTGTGGCTTTCTGTGGAGGCCACAAAACACCCTCTTTCAAATCTTGGTTTGAATGTTGGTCAATTTCAGGGCCATGCCAATTTCTCACCTACTAGAGTCCATTTGGTCAGCCTGTGTGAAAGAAATACGGCACTCCAGTACACAAGTCACCATTCACAAGCCAGCAAGGGCACTCTTCCCCAGTTACCACTCTTCAAAGCAGTTATTCCCACAGCCTGGAGATCCTAACAGGGCTTCTCACCAAAGAAGTAGGAAGGCATCAAGAGGTAGGAAGAAGAAGGTTAAACCTGAGGCCACATGGTTCCCAGCAACAGAGAAGCCACTGTGCCCCAGACAAGAGGAGGGAAGAGGGACTCAGCAGAACTTAGCCAGAGGCAGGCAGCTCATGTTTGGGAGTAATGAGCTTCAGCCTATGTGAGGAATCGCAGCGCATTAGTTACATTTTTCTTGCCAAGAATCCTTGAGATATTTAGATTTCTGAGTTATGAATTGAAAGTGAGATCAGCCCTTTTTTATTTGTTTGTTTCCCTGTGCTTACTTCAGGATGTTTTCCAGATCTGCATGGTAAATAACAATTTACAAAGGACTACATGCACTTATCTTGCTTGCTATATCTTTGATCCTCTTTGCAGGAAAACCACCCAGTAATTATTATGTTTTAACTGTGGATTGGTAGAATTTCTGTACTCATTAGGAAAACTCACACGAATGATTTTCAACCATTGTTGAGGCCTGTAGACATTTCTGCTAATCATCACTGGTTGCGGGGGAGCGGGGAACGCTACCGACATCTAGTGGATAGAGGTCAGAATGCCACTAACCATCCTAGAGCGCACAGGACAGCCTCACACAACAAAGAATTATTTGGTCCAAAATGTTGATGGAACTGAGATTGAGAAACCCTGACTTACAAATAACTCCAAGTCCTCCTAAATGTACTCACCTCTTCAGAAAGCTTCAGGCATTGTTCTTTCTCCTCCTCTGGCCTGGAGAAATTACAAGTCGCTTGACCAACAAGCTCAAAGGCTTTCCTTTTTTTTTCTTTCTTTTTTCTTGTTTTTCTTGATGGAGTCAGAGCTAAGGAATAAAGACAAGTAAAACCCCAACTGCAAAGTGAAAACAAGCTTGATTTTAGCCCAGGGACTCCCTTCAAAAGCTGTGTGTTATGTGGGCATCTGTGAACAGGCAGGCCAAGTCAGAAAATAACAAGGAATTCTCACCAAAAACCATAAGATACCTAGGAATAAAACCAAAGAGGTAAAAGATCTGTACTCTGAAAACTATAAAACACCGATGAAAGAAATTGAAGATGACACAAAGAAATTGAAGATGACACAAAGAAATGGAAAAACATTCCATGCTCATGGATCGGAAGAACAAATGTTGTTAAAATGTCTATATTACCCAAACCAATCTACACATTTAATGCAATCCCTATCAAAATACCAACAGCAGTTTTCATACAAGAACAAACAATCCTAAAATTTATATGGAACCACAAAGGACCCCAAATAGCCAAAGCAACATTGAAAAAGAAAAGCAAAGCTGGAGGCATCACAATTCCAGGCTTCAGAATTATGATCAAAACAGTATGGTACTGGAACAAAAACAGACACATAGATCAATAGAACAGGATAGAAAACCCGGAAATGAACCCCCAACTATATGGTCAACTAATCTTCGACAAAGCAGGAAGGAATGTCCAATGGAAAAAAGACAGTCTCTTCAACAAATGGTGTTGGGAAAACTGGACAGCAACATGCAGAAGAATGAAACTGGACCACTGTCTTACACCACACACAAAAATAAATTCAAAATGGATGAAAAGACATAAATGTGAGAAAGGAAACCATCAAGATCCTAAAGAACACAAGCAGCAACTTCTTTGACATCAGCCATAGCAACTTCTTACTAGATACGTCTCCTGAGGCAACGGAAACAAAAGCAAAAATCAACTATTGGGACATCATCAAAATAAAAAGCTTTTGCACAGGGAAGGAAACAATCAACAAAACTAAAAGGCAACCTACAGAATGGGAGAAGATTTTTGCAAATGACATATCTGATAAAGGGTTAATATCCAAAATCTATAAAGAACTTATCAAACTCAATACTCAAAAACAAATAATCCAATTAAAAAATGGGCAGAAGACATGAATAAGCATTTTTCCAAAGAAGACATCTAGATGGCCAACAGATACATGAAAAGATACTCAAAATCACTCATCATCAGGGAAATACAAATCAAAACTACAATGAGATATCACCTCACACCTGTCAGAATAGCTAAAATCAAAAGCACAAGAAACAACAGGTGTTAGCAAGGATGTGGAGAAAGGGGAACCCTCTTGCACTGCTGGTGAGAATGGAAACTGGTGTGGCCACTCAGGAAAACAGCATGGAGGTTCCTCAAAAAGTCAAAAATAGAACTACCCTACAACTCAGCAACTGCACTCCTAGGTATTTATCCAAGGGATACAAACACAGTGATTCAAAGGGGCACATGCACCCCCACCCCAATGTTTATAGCAACATTATTGACAAGAGCCAAATTATGGAAAAAGCCCAAATATCCATTGATTGATGAATGGATAAAGATGTGTGTATGTACAATGGAATATTACTCAGCCATAAAAAGAATGAAATCTTGCCATTTGTAGTGACATGAATGAAGTTAGAGAGTATAATGCTAAGCAAAATAAGTCAGAGAAAGACAAACACCATATGACTTCACTCATATGTGGAATTTGAGAAACAAACAATGAACATGGTGGGGGGAAGAGAGAGGAAAACCAAGAAACAGATTCTTAAGAATAAACTGATGGTTACCAGAAGGCAGGTGTGTGGGGGATGGGTTAAATAGGTGATGGGTTTTAAGGAGAGCACTTGTGATGAGTACTGGGTGCCTAATATAAGTGATGAATCACTATATTGTACACCTGAAAATGATATTACACTGTATGTTAACTAACTAGAATTTAAATAAAAAAAATAAAAAACAACAAGGAATTCTCAGAATTACTTCCTAGGTCAGGTCTTATTCTGAGGCACAAAGAGATGCCTCTTGCTCTCAACTGTGTAATAATTTCATCTCCTACACTTTGAGTCAAGGATTGAACACAATGTATGCAAAATAACCAGGTACACTCTTCAACTGGTTTTGAAACCATCCCAGTGATTTTAAGAAAATAGACTTCCTGCAATCTGGCTGTAAATTGATCAGCCTGGGCTATTTTCGTGTAGACATTTCTTAACTTTTCTGAAGAATAGACTGAATGAGTGTCAAAATTTTTTGAAGCTAAAATTATGATATAAACAATAGCTTTGCAGCCAGCCTATGCTTTAACCTAGAGTAGCATAAACAGAAAAGTCAGCTAGGTCATGAGGGCCTACTCAAGCATATAACAGTGTGGGATCACTGCATAACAGGCAGGATCCTACTACAATATGGCCTTTGAAATGTCTTGAAAAGAAATCCTATGTCTAGAAAACAAAGCCCTCATTTCCAGGCCCCAACTCACCCCACTCATCCCACCCTTATCCCTGCTTCAACTGAATGAAAAGCTCAAAAAAAGAAAGTGCTAGAATTTTAAAACATTTTAATATAGAGTAACTATTTTTTCCCTAAAGGACCATCTTCCTAAGAATGCAAATTCCCCCAAGAATGGTTCTCAAGGATTCTGGGAAGGGTGAGGAGCACCAGGAATCTGTTTTTCCATCTCAACCACAATTGCTTTGGCAGAATCTGTCTGATAGTCTAAGTATTTGGGGACTCTAGAGTCTACTGAAGGTTTGTAACTTCCAGGGGAAGGCTTGGACAGTAAACTGTGGTTAATTCAGGTCAATTTCAGCCATCATTACAGGAGCAGCTCCCCCTCCCACATCCCCAGTCCTATAGCAGGCAGCTGTGCACCTGTTCCTGGATCAGCGTGCAGAGATTGCAGGAGCCTGGGTGGGGAAAAAAGGACCCTGTCTTCCAAATATAGGGTATGTGAGCTCTGATCACTGATTGCTGCTTCTGATCTCAGAGACGCCAGCAAAGAGGAAGTTGGCTGTTGTTGTTGTACCTCTCTCCATTCTTGCAAGTTTCTCCCCCTTCCAGCTGAAGTGACTTCCAGGGGATTTAAAAGGCCAGTGTTTTCTTTTTCCCTCCTTCCATTTTTCTGGTTTTCCCTTTTTGGGAACTGAACATGAAAGAGTAGAACATTCAAAAGCAACTCCATATACAGGGAAAATTAGAAAGTCATCATGCACACCCAGGGAAAGGAGCAGGCTCAGGAAAGACTTAGGAAGACCTTAAGTTTACACCTCAGGCAGATCCTTGGCACAGAGACAGCCTACGACAGTCCAAAATCCAAAAACAATAAACAAAAACTAGAAAACCCTAAGGAAGGGAGAGAATCTGATTTCCAGAGTTACCACATCAATAGATTCAAATATCCAGTTTTCATCAAAAATGTCACAAAGCACATAAAGAAATAGCAATGTGTGGCCCATTCAAAGGAAGAAACAAATCAACAGAAATGCCCCTGCAAAATAACTGATAACAGATCTACTAGACAAGGACTTTAAAATCACTGTCTTAAAGACACTCAATGAACTAAAGAAAGACATGAAAAAAGTCAATGATGTCTGAACAAAATAGAAATAAATAAAGAGATAGAAAAACTAAAAAGAAACCAAAAAGAAATTCTGGAACTGATAAGTGAATAATTGGAATGAAAAATTCACTAGAGGGATTCAGGTTTCAGCAGAAGAAAGAACTGGCAAACTTGAAAATAGGACAATAGAAATTATCAAGTCTGAGGAACAGAAAGGGGTAAAAAATGAAGAAAAGTGAACAGAACCTAAGGGACCTGTGGAACACCACCAAGTGGACCAATGTATGCATCAGGGAAGTCCCAGAAGAAGAAGAGATAGAGAAAGAAGCCGAGAGAATATTTGAAGAAATAATGGCTGAAAACTCCCCAAATGTGATGAAAGACATGCAATAAACATCTAAGAAGATCAAGGAACTCCAAGTAAGATGAACTCAAAGAGAGCCACACGGAAAAATATAATCAGACTTTCAAAAAACAAAAACAAAGAAAGAGTCTTGAAAGCCACAAGAGAAAATAGACATCATACACCAGGGGTCTTCAATAAGATTATCAGCAAATTTTTCATCAGAAATTTTGGAGGCCAGAAGGCAGTGCTATTTAAAGTGCTAAAAGAAAACTGTCAAGCAAGAATCCTACATCTAGCAAAACTGTCCTTCAAGAATGAGGGAGAAATTAAGATTTTCCCAGATAAACAAAAGCTGAGGGAGTTCATCACCACTAAACCTACCTCGAAAGAAATGCTCGAGACTACTGCAGGGTAAAATGAAAGAACACTAGACAGTAACTTGAAGCCATATGACAAAATCAAGATCTCAATAAAGGTAAATACTTAGGCAATTAGAAGGACTATTATTACTGTAAGAAAGGTTTGTAACTCTACCTTTTGTTATCTGCATGACTTGAGAGAATAATACATTTTTAAAAAATTACTAGTCTAAAAGCTAATATTATAACTTTGGTTATAACTAATTTTGTTTTCTACCTACTTTAAGAGACTAATGCATTTACAAGAATTAGTTGATGGTTTTGGGTACACAGAGTTCAAAAATGTAATTTTGTGACATCAACTACATGGGGTTGGGGACAGAGCTGTTATAGGAGCAGAGTTTTGTTTTGTTTTTTTTAATTTAGTAAAATACACGTAACAAAATTTACCATCTTAACCATCTTTAAGTGTCCAGTTCAGTGGTATTAAATACATTCATAATGTGCTACCATTACCACCATCCAGCCCCATAACTCTCTCCTTCTGTAAAACTGAAACTCTGTACCCGTTAAACAATAACTCCTCCCCTTAGTCCCTGGAAACTACCATTACACTTTGTTTTTATGACTTTTTTTCTTTTAAGTAATCTACACCCAACATGGGGCTCAGACTCAACCCTGAGATCAAGAATCATATACTCCACTGACTGAGCCAGCCAGGCACCCCGTTTTTATGATTTTTTACTAAGTACCTCATATAAATGGAATCATATAATACTTATCTTTTTGTGACTGTGATGTTGTGTTCAGGAACTGATCAATCTAAGTCCTCACCCCAGAGAAGTTGGGCAAAAATAAAATAGCATGCAGATTTTACAAGCAGACTGTTTGCTCTCTGGACTGGTGAAGGCTTGCAATTCAAAACTCATGACTGCTAACCCATAAATGCCTAGATCTTTAAGCAACTTGGCAGAGATCTTTGATAATTCAGTCCCATTGGTGGGAGCTGCTTCCAAAATATACCTTCTCACATTGATTCTGTGCTTTCAAACTGTGAGCATATGTGTATGGTAAGGAATTGGATGAGACATGTTGATCTGTGTATAACCAGGGAGTTCAAGGCTGACATGCACATCATGTTAAGCACAAATCCAGCTAAAGCCAGCCCTGCATGATCTAATGCAAGAAAACAAAATAACGATATAACCCATGCAACTGTTTGTTCCTTAGATGAAAAAGGTAGATCCTCCTCAGTGGCTTTAACACATCAATCCACTTGGGAACTTGACGGGAAAGTACAAACTCAATGAAGGACTGAAGACATATAGTGGTAATTATTCCTGTAGGCAGTTTGAAAATACATGATAATGGCAGCTCTCCACAGCCATAATGGAATTTCTACTAAATAGAAACAAGGATCAATTTAGGAAAATCTTCAAAACGTATCTTAATAACCTCTTTTTAAAAACTATAATACTGCTTTTTTACTATCCTATGGCAATACAATTGAGGAAGGATACTGACAAACTAATTAGCATGAGAGAAAGGGGCATTAAAATTACTTAAAGAGAATTTATCTTTCCCTCCTTTTACATGCAAATTGCATCTGTGCTACTTTCCAAGTTCCACGGCATTAGACATCGAAATGGCCTCCATTCTAGACCAGCAATACACATAATAGCTCTAACTTTTAAAGAACCCTGCCTTCTATTACCAGGGCATCAGTAAATTGGGCATTCTGCAGCAGCTTTTCCTAAGAAAACATGGTGGCTCTTTACTTCCTTTATCCACTCAAAAAGCTTCATTTAAAATTAATGGAAACAATTGGGTGCCTGGATGTTTCAGTTGGTTAAGCATCCAACTCTTGATTTAGGCTCAGGTCATGTTCTCAGGATTGTGAGATCTACCCCTGCATGGGGCTCCGCGCTCAGTGGGGAGTCTGCTTGAGATTCTCTCTCTCCCTCTCCCTCTGCCTCATTCTCTCAGATAATAAGTCTTTAACAAATTTTTTAATAAAAATTTTTTAATAATAAAATTAATGGAAACAAGAAATTCAATTTGGCCTCCTGAGTTTAGGAAAGATTTCAAATTGGAGGCCTACAGGTCAAGTTTAATCTGGAGATGTGTTTTGTTCAGCGTACATAGTACTCTGACAATCAGGACTGCTCACATCAAATCAACATTTCCAGCTTCTGATAGGGTAATTATGAGTCCATAATCCTGCATGACAAAAATTGACTGGAACTTACTATAGTTGTCCCTTTTGAAAAGTCCCAAGATCCCCCCATCCCTGATTCTCAGACACCTCACTAATTTTTTTTAAGATTTTATTTATTTATTTGAGAGAGAGCATGAGCAGAGGGAGCAGCAGAGAGAGAGGGACAAGCAGGTTCCCCACTGAGCAGGGAGCCCAATGCAGGATTTGATCCCAGGACCCTGAAATCATGACCCGAGCAAAAGGCAGACGCCTAAACAACTGAGCCACCCAGCTGCCCCTAAACACCTCACTAATTTACAGTAGTACCAGCTTCTATAGATAACTTGAGTGACCTTCAGTTTGGAGTTTAAGAAAAGAACATCAAGGAGAGATTGACACAGATTCCAAGACATGTAGGCTACCTTAGATAACTAACAATAAAAAAAGAAACAAAAGGAGATTGCTACATAAATAATAGTACCTTTATTCAGTACCTTTCAAAATACAAATTATAACTACTAGCAAATTGACAACTTTATATGTTCAGTAGTGCTACAGTGGTTCAACTTTGTTAAAATGCTGTTTTTTTCCACCCGGAACTAAGATTACACTGTATGTTAACTAACTGGAATTTAAATAAAAACTTGAAGAAAAAAAATTGGTTTTTTTCGGAGAAGGAATGGAAGAAATTTCCATGAAATGGAGAAAGTTAAAAAAAAAATAACCAATGAGGACTGACTTTGATTTTTAACTTAACTTATGCTTTAGCAGTCTAACAGAGTTGAAGGCAATTAAAAAGTAACATTTTCATCTGTTAAGTTTAAAAAAGTGATTGAGGGCGCCTGGGTGGCTCAGTTGGTTAAGCGACTGCCTTCGGCTCAGGTCATGATCCTGGAGTCCCGGGATCGAGTCCCACATCAGGCTCCCTGCTCAGCAGGGAGTCTGCTTCTCCCTCTGACCCTCTTCCCTCTTGTACTCTCTGTCTCTCATTCTCTCTCTCAAATAAATAAATAAAACTTTAAAATAAATAAATAAATAAGAAATAAAAAAAATAAAAAAGTGATTGAATATAATGGTTATTTCTTAACTAATCCAGGATTTAGAAAAAGTCCTAAATGTTAAAACTTTTCATTAGATTAAATTTTTGTTTCAGAAAACCTCTAAACCTTTCCAAATAGATGAAATTAATGGAAATTCATTTTGATAAATGATAAACGTGTAAGTACAAGTAAATCTTTCTGACATCAGTCTGGAAGAAATGTTTTTCCTCTCTTTCGCTGGCATAGTAGAAAGAACACCTAATCAGAAATTTAGTTTATCATGACCTCTGCTATGTGATCTTCGGCCATGGGGAATGAATAGGTAGAGCACAGAGGATTTTTAGGACAGTGAAACTATTCTGATGCTGTAACAGTGGATACTTGTCATTATAAATTTGTCCAAACCCATAGAATGTACAAGACCAGGATTTGTAAAATAAGCCAAGCAATCCTAATATAAGCGTGGACAGATAGCTCAATAAAGGTATGTCAACATATCAAATACTCCAAAGAAGGATAATTACATAAATACAAATGGATAGATATGTGGGATTTAGTAAGTATAAGCCAAGAACAGGAATATGTATTTCTGGGACTTACATACAAATAAGTTATCTTCTACGAAATTCATTCATTATGTTATATACTTTTATTACACACATATATCACTAATCCTCATGACAAAGCTTTAGAGGAAGTATTACTGCCCACATTTTGCAAAGAGGAAGAGGTAAGACCAAAATTTGAATACAAGGCTGTCTGATTCCAAGTTCATATTCTGTCCGCTATAAAGTAAAAAACAGACACTCTAGTAGGGGAAAAGGTGACTTTTTACTCTGACTCCACCTAATAGCAGCTCCATTGTTACCATGTTCCGTGATCAAGGCTGACATTCAGCTGGTATGGCATAAGGGCTGAAAGTTGTTATGATTATCTGTTCTGTTTGACTGGGGGTGCCCGTGACAAACTGATCACTAAATATTTTGAATATCCTACCTGACCATGACACAGAACTCTTAGTATTCCATCACATACTTATTCAGACATTTGAAATCATCCAAAACCACTTCTCATGACATATTTTCCATACCTACAGGCATCTCAGTTCTACTTCATGCAAAATTTGGCTGGTCTTCTCTCTAGGTAAGAACATGCTAAGATTCCTAACTTTTATAGTAGAAGTCTAGCATTTGCCATTTACATATACCAAAGCAAGGGACACATCTTTAAATCAGTAGTATAAAATTACTATACTGTAGGTTTTCACCAGTGAGTCCAACCTTGAAATTACATCCTGCCTTTCTTGTTAAAAATCAGTCTCAAAGCATTTGTTATTTGGGAAATTAGTCTGACAGGATACTGTTCACACCTTCCTCAGTTCTTACTATAAAACTAGATCCCCAGAAAGGAATATATCTAGATATTAGCTTATGCCCTTAGATAGAACTGCCTAAACTGAGTTTTATACAAAATTATATTCTTGGATTTTATCAAGATTCAATATCAGAAATGATCATATGGAAAAAAGAAAGCAACGGTATAAATGTTTCAAGGACAAATCATCATAACAAAAACAGCATGATTTATTTCTGAGAGCTTCATACTTTAGATTTATTTATAAGTTAGTTATGCCAAAACCAGCTTGCCCAACCAATACACATAAAATGTTATATAAGCTCCCTCAACTGGTTGAGACATGGAACTACCAAAAAACATGTTCCATTAAGTTGACTGTATCATCCTCTTCAGAAATTTCTGTTATGCCAGCCTGAGATTGAAGGATGGACATGATGTCGTGAGATAATTTGTCAAAGCCATTCTGTATACATATATTTGCCACTTCTTGCCAGTTTTCTAATGAGAAAAATGGATCATTTATCATAAGATGTTCAACTATACCTGAGGAAAAAAATTATAATATTATAGTATGGCACTTATTCTTATTTGAAAACTCATACTTAGCAATTCTTCCAAAATAGAAAGGGATATCATTTCAACTATTAAAGTTACTATTAAACTTGATCCATATAAGTTTAATCTGGAGTGTTTCAGCCAGTTCATGGTAAGTAATCAAGTGTTAGTTTCTTCCTCCCTTTCATTAACCTTTTCATGTCTCACTTCAACCCTCTACTATCTCTCACATTCCCACACTTCTACTCATCTCCCATCTCCTTCTTGGTTGAAGGCTAAACGGAAGGGGTCTCAAAAAATGAAGAATGAGGGCTCAGCCTTATTCAGAGTCTCTAAGGTACCACTAGACACTATCACATAACTGGGGGCCTACAAGTCTAGTTTTCATGATCCTTCAAATTCTTTTATAAATTCCCTAGTTGTGCTGACCCAAGGGCTTGAAAACCTCTTTAGCAAACCCTTCCTATCTCTGGATAGAGAGAGACCTCTTAATGATGGGACTTCTATAATAAATATTTTTCTAAAGGAAATAAAAGAATGATTTTGTTTATTAAAGAAAACTAATGATATTACTTATTTTTGAAAATCAATTATGGTGACCCTCTTTGGAATATATTTATTTAGGGAACTCATTTCTTAGCTATTACCTGCATTACTGATGATACTTAATGAAAGAGGATCTCTTTTTAAAATATTGTCAGCACTATTATTTTATTTCTACCATGATTATTTTTCTGTCAAATAAAATATTTTATTTGATATCTGTAATAATTTCAAAATTATCTTCCCAACTATGTTTTCATGTAATTTGCTTATTCATTCTTTAACCCCATATAACAATTTAAAATCAAGCTATCTACTCAAGTTCCTATATTAAATTAGAGAAAGGAAAGAAAAAAGTGAGATGTAATTAGTTATTCTTAATCCCACTCCAGAGTTACATTCAGAGTAAACATCATATGGAAGTGTCATTTACCTATGTGTTTGGTTTAAGAATAAAAATATAGAGAGATTATGTCTAAATAACATTTTAAATACATATAAAATTACTAAATATACACATCTGTTAATATATGTACAGTTTTTAGAGTAGTGTTTGCCAGTATAATTATTAAGATGTTCCCCTAAAGCTACATAAAGATTCTTTTTTGTAATTCCCTCAAGAAATACATACTATTGTCGACAGACTATCATTGACATGGTAAGCTTTACATTTATAAACTCCTAAAGTCAATTCCTGCCAAGAAGGAACTCTTAGGAAAAATTAGTTAACTCAGACATAATAATCTTGAACCTTTCCCTAAATAACCCACTACTTTCTCTTCTATAACATTTTACTATACTTACCTTTCCCACCTTTACTTATTTCTTGAAGTAGCTTAATGCCAACTTTTTCCATGTCTACAGAAAACAGATGAAGTATAACAAGACCGAAAGATAAAGATGGTGGTTTCCCGTTCCATTCTCTAGTGAGACACTGAATTAATTCAGTGTGAGGACATAACTTTATTAACTGCATCAGGTCATCTGAAAGCAAAAAATGAAAAAACTATGTCTCAACATCCTAATATGATACAGCAACTACAAACTGGGACCAGCTAATGTCTACACCTGCCAATCAACACTTCTTTTTCCAATCCTTCCAAAGTCCTCAATGAACTCAACAGTAATCTCTCCAATCAGGAAAAAAAAAATCATGCTCAGCATCGCAAAAAAATGAAAGAAAACTACTTAAAACACACACTACCTGAAAAACAAATTATCAAAGAACTGTGGTAGAATAGAAAGGACTAGACTGGCAATCAGGAAACCTGAGCTCTGATCACAGTTCCATCAATCATTTATTCTTTTGGATCTCAGTTTATGCACCTTAAAAGTGCTAGAATTGGTAGCTCCAATTTCTAAAGTTCCATCTAATAACTACATTATGTTTGTCTACATCCTGTTGCTCATATTTGGACCAGTTCCTAGTAAGTATAATTTCTTTCTTTCTGTGTCTTGCACAGAAAAAGGGTCTCAGCAATTTTTTTCCCTAAAAATATCAAGTATTTAGAAACTCCAACATGAAGACTTTAAGAAGCTATCAGCCAGTTCAAGTAGCTAGAGGTTGAGCCATATGAAGTTGCCTGTATTTGACCATTTTTGACTCCAAAAAAAGCAAATTCATATGGTTTAATATACTAGCTAACTATTGAGTTCATCTAGTACTGCAATCATGATTTACATTCTTAAATTTATAAACTTTGTGTTAACTTACTAAAGTTTTTCAAGTAAAAATATTCTTCTTGGGTCACAACAGAGGTAGTTTTCAGAATAATTTCTGAGAGCCTTTCAAGAACTACCATAAATGTAATTTGCACTCTTGACAGGCACAAATTTCTGTACTGGGAACTTAAATCTATTAAATCATTGCATTTAATATTCAATATAAGTGAGATATTATTATTCTCATATTGATAGTGAGGAAACAGGCTTAGAGAAGTTAATTTTCCCAAAATTATATACATGATATAAAGTAGAACAGTTCATCTGAGCCCCCCACAGAGTCTATGACCTTCCAACCTATAGTAATGCTCCTCCAAAATAATAAATAAATGTGTGTGCACTGTATGTATGTATGTATGTATGTATACACACAGGCATGCACACACACACATAAATATATAGAGAGAAATGGTAAAAGAAGAAACAAAGAATAACAGAATATAATTCTATTATCAATAAAGTCAAACAATTTTTTAAAAATTTCCCTAGAGAACAGGTAGAAGTTTATCATTTGGGTCACTTAAATTGGCCTCCACTAAGGTGAAGCTATCTTTATAGCACCCCCAGCCTCCAACATTTCATAACTCACACATCTTACTCTGCTTCATTCAATCAGGTATTCAAATCGCCTTCTCCCTGAATTGATTAATTAACCAATATTTACTCAACTATATGCAAGATATGGTCTCTGACTGATTAGAAAAAACACAAATTCAAATCTCATGACCTTTCCCCTCCGCTTACCACATTTTGGAATCCATTTCATTACTCCTTGGTTTGACATATTATTAATCATTTTTTTTTATCTCATGGATGTTCTGTTTTAATAAGATTATAAAGGCCTATATACCAAGTATGATATCTGTTTAACACAAATATCTAGAGCACTGGTTCTCAAAATATGGTCTAGGGTCTACAAAGTCAAAACTATTTTCATAAAAATACTAAGTTGTTATTGTTATTTTAAATGAATAAATATTTTTAAATTTTCTGCTTTAATGTCTAATAGGATAAATATCAATAGACATAACCCATGTAAGTAAAAGCTCTTTGGGATGTTCAGTGCTTTTTAAAAGTGTAAAAGAGACCTGAGACCACAAAGTTTGAAAGCCTCACATCCAGAATAACCCAATTTCCAGATAGGTATATTCACTTGTTTAATGATAATGGGAAGGTGAACAAACAAATTATTTCAGGCTTTATTCTAAAAATTATTAGGGGGAAGAAATAATTTTTACTTTTATTTATTTTTATTTTTTTTTAAAGATTTTATTTATTTATTTATTTATTTATTTGAGAGAGAGACACAGCGAGAGAGGAAACACAAGCAGGGGGAGTGGGAGAGGGAGAAGCAGGCTTCCCACTGAGCAGGGAGCCTGATGTGGAGCTTAATCCCAAGACCCTGGGATCATGACCTGAGCTGAAGGCTGACACTTAACAACTGAGCCACCCACCCCAGGCGCCCCTAATTTTTGCTTTTAAAACATGCTCTTTTAGTCACACTTATGCTTTTGGAACAAATTTCTTAGAACTTTTCTGTTTTTATTTGGTTTTGGTTTGGGTTTTTTAATTTGTAAGTGTATAACTGATAGTCTAAATCTAAGAGAGAACATTTTTTTCTGAAACCAGAAAGTCTTAACAAAATGAATCTGTCCCCCAAGGCCAATATGATACCATGGAAAGCTGTGGTTGTTTCTCATTAAAAAGTAAAATAAGGAAAGTAATTTTTCAAACAATGTTTCCATTTTGTAAGCTTAATTTTTCTTGTTATTATTTTCATCTTATGATGTGCTAAATAAATTCTGAGGATAAACATCAAGGCTCTAATTACATAAGAGTGTCATTACTTTGTAAATTATTACAATATATATCTAATTATTTTAGATTGTAATGTACTACTAGAAGAACAGAACAATATGATAGTGAGTCAATCATGTTTCTATGCACTTATGCAAGGCAAATTTTGCAAGCAAAACAGAAACTTAACATTTCAGTCAATAAAAATTCTAAGTGTAATTAAACCTATATTCCTTCCATGTCTAAACTGACTAAAATAATCTCTTATCTATGGAAAAATAATACTTAAAACAGAAACTGAATCTGTATACTTAGATAGTAAAAATAAAATATGTAATTCATTCAACAAATATTAATTGAGTAGTACCTACTATACCAGATTCTGTTTTGTTGCTATGTGTGTGTAGGTAAATTACTTATCTCTTTGAGCCTTAGCTTCTCTGTGGAAACACAGTTTTTTTTAATCTATAAAATAGGGATAATAACAAAACCTGCTTTATAGTTAACATAAGGATTAAGTAAGATCATGCATGTAAAAAGCCAAACTATAGTATCAAGTGTGCTGTTACATAACAAATAAAAAAATTCAAGTTATTGTCTGAAAATGATCAGATTCAACAGCCATCAATGATCCTCTTTCCTGGAAAAATATGCCCTAAAAGTGCTATGTTTTATTTCATTTGCAACTTCTTAGAATTGGGGGTACAAAGCCTGCAAATCAGAATTGAGACATAGGCCTAGAATGTGGGAGATGTCAGGATGCCTATATATGTAGGTTACTCATGAACTAGGCTCAAAATAAGGGATCAGCTCATTCAATAAGGTTACCCTAAGGTTGACAGTGCTCTCAGATCATTGCCCAAATGCAACCTAGGTGTTTCAAAATTTTGAAATGAACATTATTTTACTAATTCTTCATTTCTAATGCTTATTATCATAGTCTAGAACATTTATGTAACAAATAAGTTCAGCTATTTAAAAAATAAATCCTTTAAATAGCATGGTCTAAAATATCTGCAAAATAAACTGTGTCCTTCAGAGGGAGACAAGCAGTGACACCCAAACATCCACCTTCTCCAAGGCTGTGAGGCCCTCTGTCCCAGGACAGCCCCAAGCTCAGTCCCCAGTGCCTTTGCCAGACATGCGAGACAAACAAGATCTCCTCAGGAACAACTGGCCTTAAGGCAAAGACCACTCTGATAGGGCTGGCCACGGCTACCCAGGACCCTCAATCAGCACCACAGACTTGACGAACTTCACTCTCTTGTTTCACTGTTCCCTCTGTGCAAGCCTTGGCTCATTTCCCTCTCTGGGCCTCAGTATCTCAACTTGTATGATGGGTCTAACAGTGCCTACCTGATGGAACTGTTGTGCGGATTGGCTGGAAGGACGTGGGGATACTCCACCCAGAGTCTGGCACAAAGTAGGTACCCAATAAAAATTAGATAGGTTTTACTAAAAACAAACGAACCTACTTATCAGTGTATGCAGAAGAGACTTTATAATATAAATCCAAAATATTGCCTACTATCATGGGTGATCTTACAATTAAAGTCTAGAAGTCAAATGTATACAATTAAGTAGACTGTTTCACTCACCGTAAGTAAAGTCCTTGAATTGTTGTATGTATTCCATGGCCCCATGAATCTGACCCTGTTGACATAGGCAAAGAAGAGCTTTCTTGGGTAGGCCACAGTCACTGTAGATCATCTGAGCTAAAGCCAGGCACTTGGCCTTGTTGTAAGTATCCTGTTCCCCAAAATCACAAATCACATCCCCCAACTCTTCAGAAAATGTGAGCCTAGAGCAAGCAGATCAATAGGTATACTTTAGAGAGTTCTTGATGAGTGGATGAGATTCAAATATTTAAAAATTCAGCACAGTGGAACTGGATTTTCTATGGTCTATAAGAATTCCAAGTTAATAGGCAATTGATATAGGAGAAATTAAACATATCTAAGATTTAACACCAACAAGAACAAAAACAATCAGCATGTATTCTTTTGGGGGAAGACATTTTAGCAAAACTGAGCTCAAGTTTTTAAAAAATCTACAAACACGGTTAAAACTCTCCTAAAAAGACTGGCGGGATTTAAAATGACAAGGTAAACAAAACTTCTCTTATAATTGGGAATCTCAATGTTCTCAGCAGTTATCTAGATTCTAAACCCTACTGAATGTAAGAATTCATTAAATGTTGGTTAACGACAGTGACAACAAATTTTAGCTCAAAATTAGTAACAGATCTTGCAAGTGTTTGCAAGAAACGTGTGACACCAGTGTTATTTTTTTAAATTGATATAGATAAATATACAAAACAACAGGGGGAAAAAAGGTTATAAGACGTCCCTATTAGGAGAGACTGAAGAAGTAGTTCTTTTGAGATGGCTCACTTGAATAGGTTTCACTTGTCATCACATTTTATTTTTTTATTTTTTTACTTGTCATCACATTTTAATGCGCCATCTTCAAACAAAATTGAAGCAAACCATCTGCACTAGCCCATTACCTCCACCTAGAAATGATCAGCATAAGCCAAAACACATTTGGGTGTGATTAAAGATATTACTTCTAATCACTGGTGGTATGGAAATTTTATTTTAGTTATATTCTTAATAGCTACAGAATGTTGGTGCCTGGAAATCCAGAAACCCCTACAAAATGTCTGTTTACTGAAAATTCAGGAAATAAAGCCTACTGTGTTTATTGGAGTGGCCAGAGAGAGGTGGGTCTAAAATCAAAAGGCAGCTTCTGATTATAAATCAATTATTTACTAAGGAATTACCTGACTTCTACATTTTAGTACCAAAATACAGGTTTTGGTAGCTACAGTCACAGTGTTTTCTAAGGCTGAACAAGTAATTATTTCAGTCTTTATAGTGACTGTATTCCCAGAGCAAGATGATACCAGTATTTTCTTTTAAAGATTTTTTATTTATTTATTCATGAGAGACAGAGAGAGAGGCAGAGAGAGAGAAAGGCAGAGGCAGAAGCAGGCTCCCAAGGAGCAGGGAGCCCGATGCGGGACTCGATCCCAGGACTCCAGGATCATGACCTGAGCCGAAGGCAGACGCCCAACCATCTGAGCCACCCAGGAGCCCGATAATACCAGTATTTTAGTTATTACTTCTCTTATTAATACCATAGTTTTATTTTTTTAAGAAGTCACCACCATTATGTGTTCCACCTGAAAGAAGGCCAGAGCTGAGGACTGAGGTTGCTGTGTCTCTGTTTGTCACTTTCCAAAAGGATGATGAGGAAAGAAGAGTATGATTAAAAAGAAAAAATTTTAAAAATAAATAAAAAGAAAAAGAAAAATTATTGAAAGGGGGGAAATGGGCCAAGCCCCAAAAGAATGGAATTGACCCTGAAGGAAAAAAGGGGAAAGATAAACAGGGGTTCTAACCCTGGGGGAAAGGGACATAATCAAGCACCCTACACCTGGCTGGAAATGAGCCTGGGCACCTCTGCCCACATTTCCCCCACCCCCAATCACCTCATCCTACCTCCTTCCCTTTCCCAAAAGTCCCCTTCTTGGTTTGACCACCCCTACTTCTAATTCTAAGAAGACTTTCAGGGACTTCTGAAAGTTGATCTCCAGCCTGACTCTGGAGAATACAAATGACTAATAAAAGAAAATATGCTTAACTCCACTAGTAAACTAAGGCATATTTGATTATAAACCAGATTGTAGACTTTTAAGTCAAAATAAAGGTAATATATAATCACTAAATCTATGCATATTTACTTACTGTTATTTTGTAGGGTTCAGTTTGTAAAGTTAATATGTCAGAGGATATTTTTCCTCTTCTAGGAGCAGTGTCTGCCATTTAGAGACCTAAATGCTAGTAAAGCATCATTTCTTAAGTTTAGGCTTTATGTGTCAAGTGATCAGACTTTCCTCAGGTAAGAATGACTAAGAGAGTCAAGATTAGTCTACAACCCAGGCTGTTTTAGGGCTGGCTCTGTACAGGGCTTCAGGGAAAGAACTGTAGAACTTTTTAAGGTAGCCATGTAGTAGAGGCCAGGTCATTGGAGTCAGAGACCAGAGGACAGAGGCTAAGAATAAAGAATGTGAATTACCTTCAGTATTCTGTTAGACCATCTCAGGATCCTTCAAAGTGGTGGTATTGTCCAAATTTATGCAGTCAAGGAATTGCATAAGAATTTAAATTCTGACAACTAAGAGGTAGAATCAGCCAAGAATCATCAGTATATGTAGGGAAATTAATCTTGTCTGAAGTGTCTCTGCATTGATAACAAGTGTTAATGAACATGCACTTTCTAATGGTGTTCTCACATCTCAACCATTTCCAGGGCTCCCTGACAAGTACATTTTGTGGAGGGTGTAGGTGTGACCAGGCAGAAAAAGAAAGAGGCAAAGCAGGGAGAGCAAGGTATATGTATGAAGAAGTTTCCTAAAACATAATTAACTATTATGTGAACAATAAGTGAAGCTGTAACAAGAGGGGTGGGAAAGAGATACTCTGCACTGGTAAACAATAGTGCCATCAATCCAGGACAGACTGGGACTACCCAGCGTCGTGCAGGGGAAATGGTGAATTTGGAACGGGCAGCAGTAGGCAGTAGTACACAAACTGACTACTCTATAATATGTATCCTATGTCAATATACATCCAGAGCCAAGAAAGCATAGCCCTTAGGCTGCAAAATAAGCAGGCCATGGCAACAAGACAGATGACGGGAAGGCCTTTCCTCACTCTGCCTTCCAATACTCAGAGCCCAACATATGTCCGCATAGACCCAGCAAGAACAGCTTGATCTTTGTAAGCAGGCACACACTGTTTTAGTCCTCTTTACTGGACCAGTGACTCTTCCCCAGCTGACTGCTAACGGCTCCCAATCTCTCCTTCCCCAAAGAATTGCCCTCAGCTGACTGGAGCTGCCTCATCCAGAAAATCATGCCTATCTTTCAACCCCCAGTAGTCTAGAGCAGATGACTAATAAAGAATACAAAAGGCCAGTCTTATAATTCAAAAAGAAACAACTCTGGTACAGTTTATGCTCCGTAGTCCTCTCCCTGTAATGCTAGCTAACACTAGACTTTACCTGAGTTCACATTCCTGCTCGGCTGTTTGCCCTTCTCCATCCCATCTCACTTCTTCCCTTACAATATTACTCGAGGAGGAGTCTATCAGTAAATGACATGCACTCAGGTGCAACTACCATGCTCTCTTTATGGGAAGAGGGAAATGGAGTGCCAAACATATTCCTCTCTTCCGTGTTAGGTAACAATAACCTTACCTTCTCATGATAATCAAAGTCGACCAGGATTCACAGAACCTCAAGTTGTAGGAGTGGAAAGCACAGACTCCCTGTGATGGTTAATTGTATGTGTCATCCTGACTGGCTCATTGAGCACCCAGATATTTAGTCAAATATTATTCTGGGAGTCCATGAGGATGTACTTGAAAGAGAGTGGATCGGTAGACTGAATAAAGCAGATTTTTGTGAATGTGGATGGCTCTCATCTAATCAGTTGAAGGCCTGAATGGTACAAAAAGGCTGACCCTCTTCCAAATAAGGGGGAACTCCTGCTTGACTGCTTAGCTGGGACATCAGTCTTTTCCTACTTTTGGGCTCAAACAGAAAACATTGGCTTTTCTCAAGTCTTGAGCAGCCTGAAACTCACACCACTGAGGGCTCTCTTGCTTGCTGGTCTCTAGCTTGCTGAGTGCAGATCTTGGGACTTACCAGCCTCCATAATCACATGAGCCAATTTCTTTCTTTATATATATATATATTATATACACATACATATATACATATACACACATAATTTGATATATGGAAATATATGTATATTTGTATTATATATATTAAAATAATATATTAAATATATTATTGATTCTATTTCTCTAGAGAAGCCTAATTAATATACTCCCCATGTGGGCTACTAGGAATGATACCTGAGCAGAGACACTCTTTTATCTCCCAGACCCAAGTATTCTACCTACTGGGGATACACCATGTAATTGTCACTGGTTTAAAGAGTGCATTTCATCCTGAAGGATGTTACTCCATCTTCAAAGGATGGAGTGACAAGCTGGCATCACCTGGACACAACCTGAACCATCCATGAGCTAAGTTTGGGTTTTTTCTTCCTTGTCTGCTGGTCTTAGGTCACCCCACCCGTGCATGAGGCCATAGGTGTGACATTACTGTGGAAGTAGTGTCAGTCAGTTGGTGGTAGTTGACATGGGTTCTGGGCCACCTATTTCTGAAGCTAACCTGTATTCTCTGGATCTGCTTGAGCATGATCTTGATTTTATCTGATTTTAGATGGACTCTCTGAGCCCACTTGACCTCATGACTTGGTAAGCCTGTCAGAATCCAGTTCATGATAAGCAGCTCTCTAGTTTAACAGTTATTGGTGTTCCCTGGATAGACACTCCAACTTTAATAAGACCCAGTAGGTGTTTTTTAATAGTATATAGTTGCTTGTTACAGGTGGCAGATAATCTACTGGGATAGCTCTTGGTAGTCCCAAGCCAAATGAAAACTGTTAATGGGTATCAATAATCATGGTTTGATAAAGGCATGGCAACCACAGTCATCCTACCAGACAAGCCATCAAGACCAACAGAAGTGTAAGAGTGAGAATATAAAATGGATACTGAAGAAAGATGAGTAATAATTAATATGGAAGAATCTCAAAATAACTATAAGTGAAAGAGCCAGACCAAGAAGAAAAAATAATATATAATATATAATTCCATTTTATAAAATTCTAGAAAACAAAACCTCATATATTATGACAGGAAGTAGATGAGTGGTTACTTGGAGATGGAATGGGGGTTGAATGAGGTTGATTATCTCAGCTGTGGTGATGATTTCATGGGTGTATACATATGTCAAAACTTGTCAAACTGTACACTACAAATATGTATGGTTTATTATATGTCAATTATATCTCCACAATGCTGTTTTCCAAAAACTCATCAAATTGTACATTTGAAATATGTATCGCTTATTGTATATAAATTATATCTCAATAAAGTTTTAAAAAACAAGTAACAGCCATAGGATCCATTGTCGTGACAAGGGCTGTCCCACTAACCCTCCTCTTGTAAGATCCCCCCAGAATTATACCCACAAAATCCTGGACTAGACGGAGTGAAATTAAGGTGAAAAGCAAATACATAGGTGTTGTGCAAATGGTTGACTATAATAGATGCTGTTTTAATGTCCTGCCCAGATCCTCCTTCCCCAGCTGCTCTGGGTATTGGCTGCCAATGGCTTACAGGTCCCCTTCTTCTACATCCAATTGCCCTTCGCTGGTGGGAGCCACCATGCCTAGGAAGTTATGCCCATCCAGGCAGCCCATAGCCCTATTAGAATCTAACAGAGAGGTACAAAAGGCTGGCCCCTTGCCTCAAGGGGGATAGCCCTGTGGTGTGGTTTATGCTCCAGAGCCTTATAAGGTTAGAACTTGCCTGAGATTACATCCTTTCTTGGCTTCCCAAACACACACACGCTCTTTTCTAATCTGTTTCACTCACTCCCGTATATGGTTTTCTGGAGAAGCCCTCCCTCTATCAATCATGTACACTCAAATTCCTGTCTGAGGCTTTGGTTCTAGGGAATCTAACCTAAGGGGGCTCTAGTACAAATCTCCCAATCTGTATTGAAACCTAACTCCAAGAAGCCATCTCCTGTCTATCCTTAATGGTTTGTATGTTCTAAATGTTACCTTGGTCCACATCCATCCTGCTTATAAGTTTTCTCCTAGATTTATTCTTTACATGCACCCATAACTTATCTGGATCCAGGTTCCTGCCTTATCCCTCTGAGTAGCAATGATACTGATTAATCCTTTTCTACCCTTACCAATCAACTTCTATCCACCATTAAGTGGTTATGAATCATCCATGAACTGCCATTACTCAACTCCTGATCTGGGCTCATTGTGACTAGGCCCCATTACTGCATGAATGCTTAGTAAATCTTTTTGACCAATTAATTTCAATAGAGACTGGAGATAAATGTTCAAATAATGTACTAATAAAAAACTACTGAAATCTTGAGAATAAACAACTTTATTAACCAACTATCAAAATTAAGTTAAAAGCTTTACTTTGCTTACCTTTCCTGGGTGACCCAATTGATAACTAAATCTAAACGTTTTTCAGATAATCCACATTTGATTCCTTCCAGGGTTAGTTCTGCATCAATAGGACGTCTACATGCATGACTTGTGCTAAAGATGGTCTCAAAAAATAAGAGTAATGGAAAAGGCTTGCCTCTAATCTTTCCAACAGCTATAGAGAGAAGAAAAGTTTTTGAGTTGAACACTTTAAGTAATTAATAGTTTGGTTTTTCTTACTTCATATTATTTTCATCTTTGCATCTTCAAAAATTTCAATCTAGGGGCACCTGGGTGGCTTAGTCATTTAAGCGGCTGCCTACGGCTCAGGTCATGATCCCAGGGTCTTGGGATCGAGCCCCGCATCGGGCTCCCTGTTCAGTGAAGAGCCTGCTTCTCCCTCTCCCTCTGCCTGCCGCTCTGCTTACTTGTGCTCTCTCTCTATCCCTGTTAAATAAATAAATAATAATCTTTAAAAATTAAAAAAAAAATTTTTAATTTCAATCCAAAATTACATACTTATAATTTTTAACTAATGTTTATGGATTAAACATTACATTTTGGACAATGACTAAATAATATCACATGTTATGTGAAAACAGAGGCAGACACTGGAGTGATATGTCTACAAGCCAAAGAATGCCAAAAATTGCTGACAGCCAGCCAGAAGCTAGGAGAGAAATATGGAATGTAATCTCCCTCAGAGCCTTCACATGGAAATTTTAAAAGCTGAAAGAATATACCACCAGCAGACCTGCACTATAAAAAATGTTAAAGGTAGTCTTTCAAGCAATAGGAAAATAATACCAGATGGAAATATGAATCCACATGAATAAATGAAAACCAGAAATGGAATATGCTATGAATATAAGTATTTAGAAGTATACTGTTTTTATTTAATACATCAAGTGGTATAAAATCACCTGAGGGTAGAATGTGATAAGTTAAAGATATAATCTACAAACACTAAAACAACAACGAAAATAAGACAACAATTATAGCTCATAATCAGCAAAGGAGAAAAATGGAATCATGAAAAAATTCAACTAATCCAGGAAGAAGGCAGAAAAAGAGGGGGAAAATAGTAAAAAGAAGAGGTAAGAAAAATAGAAAACGAAACTCAACCATGTCAACAATCACATTAAATGTAAGTGACCTAAACACTCCAATTGAAAGGCAAAGATTGTCAGAGTGTATAAAAAAGGAGGATGTCAAATAAATAAAATCTTTAAAAAAAAGTAGAATCCAAGTATATGTTGCCTAGAAGACACTGACTTTATTTTTTATTTTTTAATTTCAAGTTTTTATTTAAATTCTAGTTAGTTAACATATACGGTAAAATTGGTTTCAGGTATAGAATTTAGTGATTAATCACATATAATAACACCCAGTGCTCATCACAATAAGTGTCCTCCTTAATACCCATCACCCATTTAGCCCATGCCCCCTGCCTACCTCCCCTCCATCAACCCCCAGTTTGTTCCCTATAGTTAAGAGTCTCTTATGGTTTGCTTCCCTCTCGTTTTTTTTTTTCCCTTTCCCCTATGTTTATCTGTTTTGTTTCTTAAATTCCACGAGTGAAATCATATGGTATTTGTCTTTCTCTGACTGACTTATCTCACTTAGCATAATACACTCTAGCTCCATCCATGTCATTGCAAATAGCAAGATTTCATTCTTTTTTTTGGCTGAGTAATATTCCATTGTGTGTGTGTGTGTGTGTGTGTGTGTGTGTGTGTGTGTGTGTGTAGATATATAGATATAGATATACATATACATTTATATATACACACATATATAGATAGGTGTAGATATTTTCTTTATCCATTCATCAGTCGATGGACACTTGGGCTCTTTCCATAGTTTGGCTATTGTTGATAATGCTGCTATAAACATCGGACGTAGGGGTGTATGTAAAAGACAGTGACTTTAAATACAAAGACACAAATAGATCAAAAGTAAGAATATGTGAAAAGATATATAATGCTAATACTAATAAAAAGAAAAATGGAGTCACACTTCTAATTTCAAAGCTTACTACAAAGCTACAGTAATCAAAATTGTATGATACTGACATAGGATAGATATCTAGAGAAATATAATAGAATTAAGAGTTCAGAAATAAACTCTAAACATTTATAATCAATTGATTTTTGACAAAGGGGCCAAAATAATTCAATGGATAAAGAACAGTCTTTTCAACAAATGGTGCCGGGATAACTAGATATCTACATACAAAAGAATGAATCTGGATCACTATCTTACACCATACATAAAAACTAACTCAAAGTAGATCACAGACCTATGTACAAAACTCTTAGAAGAAAACACAGGATCTTAAGTTAGGCAAAGACTTCTTAGATACAATATCAAAAGCACAGCTATAAAAGAAAAGATGGGTAAATTAGTCTTCAACAAAATTAAAACTTTTGTGCTTTAAAAACCAGCATCAAGGGGCCCTTGGGTGGCTCAGTCAGTTAAGTGTCCAACTCTTGATTTTGGCTCAGGTCTTGATCTCATGGTCATGAGTTCAAGTCCTGCACTGGGCTCCATGCTGGGCATGGAGCCTCCTTAAAAAAAAAAAACCCAAAACCAAAAAACCCACCTTTAAGAAAGTGAAAAGAGGGGCACCTGGCTTACTAAATTGGAAGAACATGTGACTCTTGATCTTGGGATTATGAGTTTGAGCCCCACCTTGGATGTATAGATTACTAAAAAAAAAAAAAGAAAGAAAGAAAGAAAAAAAAGAAAAGAAACTTTAAAAAAAAGGGAAAGTGAAAAGAAAATCCACAGATTAAAAGAAAATATTTGCACATCATCTGTCTGATACGAGATTTTTATCCAGGATATAAAAAGAACTGTCACAACTCAATAATAAAAACACAAATAACATAATTTTAAAATGGGCAAACAATAGACATTTCTCCAAAGATATATAAATGGCCAATAGGCACATGAAAAGATGCTCAACACTGTTAGTCATTAGGGATACACAAACCAAAACCACAATGAGAGAACACTTAGCTTTATGAGCACTAAGTAATATATAGAATTGTTGAATCATTATATTGTACACCTGAAATCAATATATAACACTGTATGTTAACTATAGTGGAATTAAAATTTTTAAAAAATAATAAATCAATTGATCCACAATGAGATTACCACCTCACGTGGATTAGAAAGGCTACAACAAAAAGACAGACATTAACAAGGGCTGGTACGGATGTGAGGAAATTGGAATCCTCATATATTGCTGGTGGGAATGAAAAATAGTGCAAACAGTTTAGCAGTTATTCAAAGTGTTAACACAGAGTTACCATATAACCCAGCAATTCCACTCCTAGGGATCTACCCAAGAGAAATAAAAACGTATGTCCACATAAAAACTTGTACACAAATGTCCACAGCTGCATTATTCATAATAGCCAAAAAGTAAAAACAACCCAAATTACTAACAACTGACAAATGGATGAACAAAATGCATTATATATCCATACGATGGAATATTCATGTTACAGCATGAATGAACCTCAAAAAGATCATGCTAAGTGAAAGAAGCCAGTCACAAAAAAACACTTATTATATGATCCCATTTATATGAAAAGTCCAGAATAAGCAAATCCATACAGATGGCAAGTAGATTAGTGGTTACCCAGGGTTTAGAGAGGGAGCAGGGGGTAGAGAATGAGGAATTAATGGGTACAAGGTTTACTTCTGGAATGATGAAGATGTTCTAAAATTAAGTTATGGAAATGGTTATACAACTCTGTAACTATAGTAAAATTAATATAAAAATTGTGGAATTTTCCCCAGGAAGGCAATAAATTATATTAATAGGCTAAAAGGACAAAAACCACATGGTCATCTCAATAAACGCAGAAAAAGTATTTGACAAATCTAACATTCATCCCTGATAAAATTCTCACCAACTATGGAGGGCAATTTCATCAACCTCATAAAGGGCATCCATGAAAAATCTACAGTTAATATCATTCTTAATAATGAAAAATAAGGTCAAAAACAAGACAATGATATCTGCTCTCATCACTTCTATTCAACACTGTAATGGAAGATCTAGCCACTGCAATAAGGCAAGAAAAAGAAATAATAGGCATCCATATTGGAAAGGAAGAAGTGGAACCCTTTTTTAGCAGATGACATGATTAGCTATGTAGAAATTCTAGGAATACACAATAAAAGTATTAGAACTAATAAACAAGTTTAAAGAGGTCACAGATACAAGATCAATATATAATAGTTAATTATATTTCTATATATTACCAACAAATAATTTTGGAAATCAAAATAAAAATGACAATAATATAAATATAAAATATTTAAAAATAAATCTGACAAAAGATGTACAAGACCTAAACACAGATTAAAAATCATTTAATTCTCTTTGCTCTGTGTCCCTTATGAAACTATAAATGCTCTCTGGTAGAAACCTCTTCTGTCATCATTCTTTAGGCTTTGGCTACTTTTATATATACCAATTTAAATCTCAGGCTTATAAAAGTTAACAGTTTAACACTCAAAATGTACAGTGTCATTACTCATGATGTATGTATACAGGGTAACATGACCTGATAGTCAGCTATCCAATTGTAAATAATTGTTGGAATGGTTTCTTGACTTTGAGTCCACCAAATAAAAGCTACAAGAATATACTCAGCATTACATCCACTAGGATAGAATGCTGAAAATTGTGCATGCAAAAATATGAAATGGGCCATTTACACACAATTCACAGTCAAATAATCTCTATAAATATATATGTTCATATGCATTATGTATATGGCAACAAATTTTTCATGCTCAAATAAATGTAAAAGAACATTTTTTTCAAACTGTTGAATTTAAAGGGTTTTTTGAAGAAAAATTAATGAAAAACAGGCTGTATATATTTGACATCAAAAATTTCCAATTACAATGAAAATAATAAGAAAAATTATCTGTATCTGTAAGCTCCACTGAGTATATCCCTTCTTTATTTATACCTCTCTATTTATTTCTGAGCTTCTCATCCTTTAAAAATAGTCAAGTTTTAAAATAAAAGAACTTTTTTTATTCTCGGCAACAATTAAGTATCATCCGTCTAATATTGGTGAATTTCTCAGCATAAGATTCACATACCTAGAAAAGTAATAAAAGTTGGCTGTTTTCCAATTTTGCTGATAATTATACCTATTTAAGCATTCCTTAATTGTAAGCTTTGACTTTTATTAAAACTTGTAATCCATACTTTAAGCAGATCCAGTCAAGGGAAGAAGAAAAAAAAACCATAGGGATATACTAATATCACTTTTAACTTCACCAATTTCAGAACACATCCAAAGGAAGAGTTCCTGGATATTTGTAAGATGTCTGAAAATTTTTAAGTAAAATACTAAATTTTTCAGTGTTAAAGAAAAGAACTGAAAACTGAAAACTACAAAACACTGCTGAAAGAAATTTTTAAAGACCCAAATAAATGTAGAGATATACCATGTTTATGGGTTCACTGGACCAAATATCCAATATTGTTCAGTGTCTATTCTCCTGAAATTTATCTATAGATTTAATGCAATCCCCAGAATTTTTTATAGAAATTTACAATCGGATTCTAAAATTTTAAACAGAAATATGAAAGACTCAGAAGAGTCTGGATAAAGACTCTTTATCAAAATTTGATAAAGAAAAACAGAGTTTGAAGTCTAACACTCTGATTTCAACACTTACTATAAAGCAACAATAATCAAGACAGTGTAGCATTAGCATCAAGATAAACAAATAGATCAGTGAAACAGATTAGACCTAAAAGTATAAGGACAACTGATTTTTTTTTTAAAGATTTTATTTATTTGAGAGAGAGAGAATGAGAGATAGAGAGCATGAGAGGGAAGAGGGTCAGAGGGAAAAGCAGACTCCCTGCTGAGCAGGGAGCCAGATGTGGGTCTTGATCCCGGGACTCCAGGATCATGACCTGAGCCGAAGGCAGTCGATTAACCAACTGAGCCACCCAGGCGCCCAGGACAACTGATTTTCAACAAACGCAATTATGTGGAGAAAGTCCTTTTAGTAAATTATCATGGAACAACTGGATAGTTACTGGCAAAAAAAATGCCTTAACCCATACCTCACACCACATAGCAAAATTAACTGAAACTGAATCACAGACCTAACTGTAAACTTAAAACTATAAAATTCTTACCAAAAAATAATAATCATAAGTTAAAAATCTGCAGATTAGACACAGATTTTTTTATGTATAACATTAAAGTCATGATCCATAAAAGAAAAAAAAAATTCACAAATTGGACTTCAACAAAATTTAAAACTTCTCCTAGAATGATACTTCAAAAAGAATGAACAGACAGGCCACAGACCAGGAGAAAATATTTTTAAATCATATATCTGATAAAGGATTTGTGTTCATACCATGGAATACTACTCAACAATAAAAAAGAATGAACTATTGATAGATGCAACACATGGATGAACTGCAAAATAATAATACTGAGTGCAAGAAGTCAGTCAAAAAAGATTACTTACTATGTAATTCCATTTATGTAAAATTCTAGGAAATGCAAACTAATCTACAGTGACTGCAAACAGACTAGCAGTTACCCCTGAGAGGAAGCTGTGGGAGAGAGGGAGATGGGAGGGGTGAGGAGGAGTCAGAGAGAAGGATCACTGAGGGCAGTGACGGAACTTTTGGGTGATACAAATGTCAAAACTTACCAAATTGTGTAAATACATACACTGTGTTGCATGTGTGTCAACTTAAAACAACAAAGCTTTTTTAAAAGGAAGTGGAGCAAATTTGACAAAATGTTAACATTTACTAAATCTTGACAGTGAGTATATGGCCGTTGTACATTTCTCCACACTTTTCTGTATACTTGAAATATTTCCTCATTTAATGTAGAAAACCTAATCAAATTCCTCAATGTGACAGCTAAAAGAAACTGAGTATATAGCAGAGATAGGGCTGGAGCCTAGATCTTTAGTCTCCTATTTCAATACTCTTTCCACTCTATCAGGAGAAAAAAGTACAATTTGCATACATACATGAGGTTCAGAGAAAAATGCTTACCCTTAAATTTGTTCACTGTCCCAATGTTTTGAAGAATTCTTCTAGGACTGTTTGCTGCAAAACAAGCTGCCTTTTCATATTCACCAAGCGACATTAAGTCATTGAACCTACAGCCATTCCATTTCATTATACATTATAATAGTACACATAAAAAAGAAAGGAAAACTGATTAGAAATGTCTAAAACAGACTAACCACAGTAATATAGAAAAACTATATCTAGATTCATTCACTCAGTAAGATGTTTTTTTACTCTTTCTGTAATGTTCTGTCATTTTTTGTATCCTCAGAATAAAACTCACCTGACAGAAGACTTTGAACCTTACCCTGTACTTTACTCCTATAGTACTTACTGCAAGACACAGAAAATGGAAAGAACTTGAACTGAATTCACAATGAGCTCAGATTTTTTCTCTCATATCATCTGCAGATGAAAAGGGATATCAGGGGAAAGAAGAGCAATCTGCTTAGAGACTCAGCCTAGGGGAAATAGTAATCGAAACACCAAGAATGGGGAATTAGAGATCAAGAGGTGTCCTTGGTATTCAGAAGCCTATGTTGCTCTGCCAGGCATCAGACTCCTGATTAATTATGAGACTAACACAACAAGAAAAAATAATAGTTAACTTAAGCCTCTACTCCTCTTCCTAGGGCAAAATGTCTTCAAACCAGCCCTTATCCCACAATTAATAAAACTATGGCAAACAGGATTTAAGGATTTACAGTGTTGCAAATGAATTTGAAACCCCAGAGGAGAAAAACACCAAGATAATACTAAAAAGCAAAATACATAAAACTTTTAATTTCAACAAGGGTTTTGCTCTCATATCTAACGCTGATAAACGTGGGAATGCCTACAGTGTAAGGAAATAGCACAGGCTTTGGCACTGCCCCAAAATGACCTTTGCCCCTCTTTGTACCATATCAGTAAGACAATCCACAATTAAAAATTGTTTAACATATGACTAGGAATATTACATATGTTCCTTACATATTGGACTCACAGCCTATAAATTAATGTCTTAAAGAATAGTCTGAGGTCTCTGTAAGCCTCTATTATACACTACATATAGTAACTTAAACATTAGGAAGAAATGAGAAAAAAAAATGCCTGAATTAGGATAATCTGACTCAAGATGGCATTCTCAAAAACATTTCATAACATCAGGCTAATGGCTAGGAAATGCAAATATATATATAAATAAAACTTAAATCAACACTATGAGCCACCTATATCCTCTGAAAAATCTCCTAGACTACCCATCTAATATTTTTCACACAAAGAATCTATTTTTTTAAAATTCTAGTTTATTTTCTAATTTGTTAGAGTAAAATTGTAAAAATATAAAATCTAGAGACCGTAGCTCATCAAGATGTTAAATAAATGCTAAACATTTATAAGTATTAAATATTTACTTAATATTTAAATAAAAAATAAATGTGGTAACATTTTAACAAGGAAAATCAAAGCTTTTAAAATATTTGCCTTTCAATGTAGCAAAGCAAAATTTCAGCTTCTTTTGCCTTGCCTGGATCGTCTTCAAGCAGTTCTTCAACAATGCCTTCGTCACCTATAATTACTGAAAGCACCACAGGATATTTATCAATCAATAGAAAATAATAAATATATATATGTTTAATTAATCAGCAACTTAATGCTATGGTTTCTAACAGCACCAACCTCTTCCTAAACTGACTGGCCTCCCTGTTCATGTCTCCCGTATTTTCAGGTACATTTTTAGGTATTCTCTCTTAGGCTTACCACATCTACTATTTACCAATTGTCTGTTAGCTGTTGAAGGAAGAAGCTCATCAGGTAATAGAGACATAACAAAAGTAAGTACATTTTTTATTTCTTTAAGCTCAGGCTAGGAAAATTCTCACTCTTTAGATTCCTGGGGGGAAAATGATGTTTTCCATTATTTGTGCTAATTAAAAAATAAAGATAAATTACCAGGTAAACTTTTAGTTTTCTGAATTTGCTCCACAAAGTCTTCAAATGAGCTGCTCATATCAGATTTTACCCATGAAGTAAATGCATTTGAAATAATCTGCAGTCTTTGATGACTACAAAGAAAAAAAAATCAATATACTGAAGCTAAAATCAAATAGTGGAGTAATAGAATAAACACAAATAAAAGCTTCAAACTTAAAAAGTATATAATCAACTTTCATACCGAAACTGTAATTCTTTGTTCAGATTTTCAGCTAAATCTCTCCGTTTTAATGTTACAATCATTTCCTCATCTAACTCTGCCTTTCTCTGAACTGGTACATATTTTTTCAACATAGCCTGTTTAATTTCAGCATATTTATCTTCAAGATGTTTCAGGTATTTAGTGAGAGCAACTAAATTGACAGATTCTTGGAGAGTCATGCCTACAGGGAAAAGGGAACAGGTCAAAAGTGAAACCATGTTGGGGACTCTTGTGCTCAAATGGCAAGTCTTAGCAAAATAGATCATAGTTTGCTATGTTAAGAAATAATTAAGAAATGGTAGCATGAACTTATAACTTACTGAACATAAAAAGAATTGGCACACAATTTTAAATGTGTAGCAGTTTTAAACATATCATCAATGAAAGCTGATTGTCCAAAACTTAGTATCTTAAAAAGTTTTTTTAAGCTTTTTATTTTGTTTTTTATATTTGAGAGAGAGACGGGGGGTGTGCACAAGCTGGGGAAGGGAAAGGGGAGATAGAATCTTAAGCAGGCTCCATGCTCAGCATGGAGCCCAAGCGGGGGCTTGATCTCACGACCCTGAGATCAGGACCTGAGATGAAATCAAGAGTTGAAGGCCACCTAGGTGGCTCAGTAGGTTAAGCACCTGCCTTTGGCTCAGGTCATGATTTGATCCCAGGGTCCTGGGATCGACCCCCACATTGGGCTCCCTGCTCTGCGGGGAGCCTGCTTCTCCCTCTCCCTCTGCTGCCCCCACGCCCGCTTGTGTTCTCTCTCTGTCAAATTAAGTAAGTAAGTAAGTAAGTAAAATCTTGAAAGCATCTTAAAAAGTTTTAATGACCTCACCATCACACCTTGCAAACATTTAAATATCACTGTTAATACCACTAAGAGCTTCTGCCTAACAATTCAGGATTTTTGTCCCAAGATTTCTAACCAAAGATTCCATTAATCTACTACAACAAACTCCAGGGTAATCTGTTTATTCTCTCCAGTGTGAAGTTTATAAAACATGCCAAGCCCTCAGTCCTCTCTCCCTCCTTGCCCCTGTATTCATTATTCATAACAACCCATTTACACCCACTTGAAATGATTCCCTTATTCAGGCCAATTGTTGGCTTTAATGGCATACATCAAAATTCTCTCCCAGAAACCCGCCTGGATTAATCCTACTCAACTTTTAATCATTCTCTTACCCTGAATCCTCTCAGCATTTAATCAGTTTGACTTATTCTCTACTTATTCATATGTACCTTATTTGTAGTTTTATTATCGTAATTTTATATTTGAAATGAATCTAGTCCCTGCTTCCACCAAATGCAGGATGATCATCCAACCTTAGGTGAAATCCTCTGGTATGGAGCAGTTCGTTATTTTCAAGACGTAGTTTCTTCTATTGAAACCAAATCTGACTTCCTAAAATTTCCACCTATTGATTCTGCCTCTGGATAAAAACTGGTGGAAATCCTTAAAAGTTTTGAATACAGTTGGCTATTTTCAAAGTCTCCCTTTTCTCCAAGATGAATATTTGCAATTCTTCTATCCATGCATCATACAAACCTCTCAACATCCCAACGAATTCTACGATATACTCCAATTTCTTAAAATGTGGCTTAGCTGAAGATAAAGAACCAGTGAATGCTGACATCAGTGTGAATCAACAATATTCACTAGAACTTAATACATTATAGTTTTTTCATATATTATACCAGGGATTCTCAAACTTTAGAACTACCTGAAGGCCTTGCTAAAAGACTGTTGAGCTCCACCCCACCCCCACCCCAACTCCCATCCCTGGAGTTTGACACAATAAGTGTGGGGCCAGAATTTGCATTTCTAACAGGTTTGCAGGTAACATGACACTGATGCAGGAACCCAATTTTAATAGTCACTCCCTTATACTTTATATAATCCAGCCAGTCTGGAACTCTCTCAGTCTTTCAGGGTTGTTGAAGTTGTCTCATTCCCTTGTATCGACATGGAGCCCGAGCTAAAGTTGTTTGTGAAGTCTGCTTAAAGTCCTCGTACACTTGCACACATGCATATTGCAGCATATATATACTAATTTGTATGATTGGTAATAACTGAAAACAGTTGGATTTTCAAACATTTTAAAAAAATACAGTACCTGGAATAGGTTTTGAAGGATCTTTGGAGAAAGTATGATATCTTACTTCTTTTGCATCATATTCTGCCCTAAGTTGTTTCATTTTGTCTATTTGCAATTGAATCTTTGAGGAATTATTTTCAATAACCCTCATTCTGAAAAACAGAAAGTCTTTCTTATATTTCTTTCAACTAGTTAATTATTTAATCATAAGATTTAAAGTAAAACAGGTTAAATCATTACTTTATTTTGGAAAATTATCATTTTGAACCATTATGGACTTAGGTGTTAAGTTTACAAAACAATGCCCATAAAAAGTTAACTAACCTCAAAAGTGAGGAACAGTTTTCTTTCAGAGCATCATTAAAATCTTACACTACGATTCACAACCTTACTGAAAATTTGTACGTGTTAAACATAATAATCTGGCCACAAAGTACTATGTCTATTCCCTATAGTTGAAAATTACCTTTGCAAATAAAATTATTTTTGTAGTTCTTTCAGCTTCCTGTGGCTGCTGTAACAAATTGCCAAAAACTTATTGGTAGCTTAAAACAACAGAAATTTATTCTCCTATAGTTCCAGAGATCAAAAATCCACAATCGGTATCACTGGGCCAAAATCAAAGGGCTATGCTTCCTCTTAGAAGCTCTTGGGAAGAATCTATTCCTTGCCTCCTCCAGCTTCTGGGGGCTGCAGGCCTTCTGGGGCTACATCACTTCAATCTCTGCCTCCATGACTACATTGCCTTCCCCCCGCTTCTGCCTGTCAAGTCTCCTTCTACCTCTTTAAAAGAACACTTGTGATTGTATTTAAAGCCCACCTAGATAATACAGGATAATCTCCTTATTTGGGAAGATCCTTAACATAGTAGCATCTGTAAAGATCCTTTTTCCAAATAAAGTAACAATTCCAGGTTCCCAGGATTAGGACCTGGTATCTTTGAGGCCATTATTCAGCCTCCAATAGTAATTTTGATCCTAGAGCTGGAAGAAGGATAGCACCTCTTTGAGATAAAACTGTCTTATTCCAGAAATGGGGATCTTAAAGACCAAGAGGTAGATATAAATTTCTTTTAAGCATTATTTGAAGTTCACTGCCCAGTTTATCACTGATATGTTGGCCCTGGGAGGAAAATAACAGATTAAAATAAATTAGATATATAAATGTCAGTTTCTGGTAAATTAAAAACAAGTTTGGGGTGCCTGGGTGGCTCAGTTGGTTAAGCGACTGCCTTCGGCTCAGGTCATGATCCTGGAGTCCCGGGATCGAGTCCCGCATCAGGCTCCCTGCTCGGCAGGGAGTCTGCTTCGCCCTCTGACCCTCCCCCTTCTCATGTTCTCTCTCTCTCTCTCATTCTCTCTCTCTCAAATATATAAAATCTTTAAAAAAAAATAAAAATAAAAATAAAAACAAGTTTGTCAGTAGACAACGGCTACCCACATCTGATTACTATACAGAGTTCCTGGCACCTACAGATGGCTGAGTAAGAGCCTGCAGTATTTATGAAAGGGGGACTGTGGAAATAAAATACCCTTTGGCTTTCATCCAAAAAACTTATGCTTGTGGAAGAAGAGCATGTTAAAAGTAAACAGACTTTTGGTGTGCCTGCATGGCTCAGTTGGTTAAGTGCTCGATTCTTGATTTTGGCTCAGGTCATACCTCAGGGTCAATGGATGGAGCCCATATCAGGCTCTGCAGTCAGCACAGAGTCTGTTTGAGATTCATTCTCTCCCTCTCCCCTTGCTCACGTTCTCTCTAAATAAATAAATAAATAAAATCTTAAAAAAAAAAGTAAATGGACTTTCAAAAGAATTGAAAGCAGGGACTCAGATACTTATGCATGAATGTTCACAGTGACATTATTCACAATAGGCAGAGGTAGAAACAACCCAAGTATCCATCAACAGATAATTAGATAAAAATGTGGTATATTCATAAAATGGAATATTATTCAACCACAAAAAGGAAAGAAATTCTGATATATGCTACAACACCGAATGGAGGGTATTGAATTGTTGCTTCTTTCTATAACTACTTTTAGGACCTCCTTATCTTTGACAATTTCACTATGATAAATCTAGTTGAGAATCTCTTAATATTTACAATGCTTGGGATTTGTGGGGCTAAGAGCCACTGTTTATAGTTACACTAACTAGGTAATATAACCAAGTAACAATTATCACCTTTTGGGCTACTTACTAATATACTTACTTTGTTTCAAGTTGGATTTTTCTTTTCCTGTGATACACCAAAGCTGTGGGCTCTGCTGCCAAAGCTTTAAGTTTTCCATGAAGACAAAATGCAGTTCTTTGTCCTTCCTTCCTTGTCTCAATAAAGGCATCATATTCTTTTTTGATTGAAGTAAGAATGGATTTGTATGCAGTGACATACTCTATTACCTGAAACATGATTTTTCTGCCTATGGTACTGAATTTTTTTTCTAGAAGACTATGGAACAAAAGCCTTGCAAACAGCATTGTAGATTATCTCTTAAATGAAACATGATGAGCAGTTAGAAGTCTTAAACTTTAATACCCAGGGTATTAAAGACAACTAATATTTACTGAATATGCACTTCGTGAATCATTACAATACTATGAGCTTCGATATTTTTGCTCTACTTAGTATGAACACGTACATCATATGATGTCAGTTAAAACCAATACCAGGTCTAATTATCTCAATCATAGATCTTTGAAATATAATTGCCTATCATCCCTTACCGTTTCCAAATTTAGTCTCTGGCTTCATTCAGACCTTAAAATCCTGGATTCCTCTCACCTCTCTATTTTTCTAACCTATCAGCTCCTACTGGCTAATCAATACTCTTAATTCCCCAATTGCATTTCCATTGCTAAGATATCAAGTGCAACTATAGAAAACATCTACATATTCATGGTTTCCAATGGTGTGTGTAAGTACAGAATATCTCTAGAAGGATAATATAAAGAAATGGAAACAGTGGGTGCCTGCAGAGAAGCAAAGAGGAAGCAGGGTCTGAGGTGAAAAAGGCCTGACTTTCCATTGTATATTCTTCTTTATTGGCTTTCTTTTCTTTTTTTCTTTTTCTTTCTTTCCTCCCTTCCTTCCTTCTTTCCTTCCTCCCTTCCTTCCTTCTCGCCTATCTTGGGTATGCATTACCCATGCAAAAATAATTAGCAAGCATTTTAAGTAAATTAAAAAACAAAAATTATAAATAATTTATGATTTCCAAATTCTGCACATGAGGCTTTTAGAAGGGATCAATATGTATAGGGAATAGATATGATCAATCCATAATTTTCTCCAAGAGCTATAATTATGCTGTCTATCCCAGCTACATCTCTAGTCTCTGGTATCCCCCATTGGTTTTCTGTTAGCTAAACAGTATCTAGAAAAAATTATCCGGTCTGGAAGAGATCTGGTCTATCAAGAACGAGTACAAGCAGATTACAGATCAGTGGTAAACACCAGTAGAGGATATGTGAGTGGGAGATACTGGTTGTCTTTTTGACACGACCATATTACCCATCTACCCAAACCAGGAGGACGGCCACCCAGGAACCTTTAATGAAACAGAGGTCATTCGTCTGCAGTCTTCCAAATCAATACCCCACTGTTCCTGGCCATCCTCCACTTCACATGCCTCTGGGATACGCCACAACAATCCAATATAGTTTGGAAACGTAACGGAGAGAAAACAGACTTGTCGTGCCACCACAATCAGCCCCCATACCTGCTAGAAGACACAGATTTCAGAACACGAATGGGAACCGCTGAGAACGCACAGGAGATGCGTAGAAGTAAAGGAAGCACACTGGCATGCTACAGGCAGAATCCAGTTTTGCTTGACTCACAAAAATATTTTAAAATGTAGGCAATGTCACCAAAAACTGTATTTCCATTTCTCTTGAAAACTGAAAAATCTACCAACACGAACCCCCATTCCTTAATGGCAGTAATCAGCTGGAGCTTTGGACCGAATGGGTCCTTCATCTGGCCACAGTCCTCGTGACCCCTGATTCTCCGACAGCCAACCCACTTAACTCTTTCACACGTGCTTCCTGGCTCTACGTCGTTCAAGTCTGAGGGTCAGGTTTGCATTAAACTCAAGAGACTTGGTAAGGACAGGGGTCTGGGGGAGAAGAGGAAGGGCAGTCATTCCACCTCAGCTCCTATATATGGGCATAGGCTCTTTGTACATGCTACCAGAAGCACAAAAACCAGCCATTTCCAGAGGACAGCTGCCTCCATAATTCACCCATCTCTGTAGAAGCTCACTCTTCCTAGCTTTGGTCTGCCTTGCTTACTAAGTCTTTGGCTCTTTCTATAACCTACCCTCAATTCTTGTTACAGGAGTCTCAGGTCCTCTTTGCTTTGATTCAGGCATGGTTCACTAGGTAAAATCCTCTATGTGTGTTTCTAAGCAGAATTTGGTATTTGTTCTCTGATTCCAAGTATTCAGGGATGCAAGTTAATACTTTCATCTTTGCCTAATTAGATCCTTCCAAGGAAAGAAGGAAGATTAGAGAAAGCAGTCATTAATAGTTTATTAACAAGCAAATATGCTAGCATAACATGAAAATGGAAAGATCAGGGATGCCTGGGCAGCTCAGTGGGTTAAGAGTCTGCCTTCGGCTCAGGTCATGATCCCAGGTTCTGGGATCAAGTCCCACATCGGGCTTCTTGCTCAGCAGGGAGCCTGCTTCTGCCTCTACCTGCCGCTCCCCCTGCTTGTTCTCTCCCTCTCTCTCTCTCCCACGCTTTCTCTCTGGCAAATAAATAAATAAAATCTTAAAAAAAAAAAAAAGAAAATGGAAAGACCAATCATCTTGAGAAACTAGAAGAAAAGTTTCTCTAAGTGCCAAATAATTTCTATTTCAGACACCCTCTCAGTCCTGAAGAACAGGATTCTTTACAAGGCACAAATGTACAATGGACAGAAAGTGCACATGGAAATCTTGGGAGGTAGGGAGATAAGGAATATAGATGTAAATATTATCTGTTATTTATTCCCATGTCTTTTCTTTAAGAATTAAATTAACCAACACCACCTCCTAAATGACTTTACTAGAACTCTACTAATTTAAAGCAGACAACTCTTCGTGTAAGAAAACTTCTGACAAGTGTCAGCATTTGGGCATGCAAAGATAAGCATGTCACTGTTATGATAACTTTCCTTTGCTAGTTTCAGGTAAGTAGAGTCTCAGCATAATTCTTGATATTGATGAAATCATTCAAAACACTGCCTTTAAACATTCATCCAATACATTCCTTAATGACTCAAAAGCAATTATCACTGATCATAATGACATATAAAATGAAGCTAACCTGCCAATGTACCAATTCTAAAAGATGGTGTTTCTAGATGACTTAAAAGAAAAGACTGTTGGGGCGCCTGGGTGGCTCAGTCGGTTAGGCAGGGGCCTTTGGCTCAGGTCATGATCCCAGGGTCCTGGGATCGAGCCCCGCATCGGGCTCCCTGCTCTGCGGGGAAGCCTGCTTCTCCCTCTCCCACTCTACCTGCTTGTGTTCCCTCTCTCACTGTGTCTCTCTCTGTCAAATAAATAAAATCTTTAAAAAAAAAATAAAAGACTGTTTCTTTATTTTATACTCTTATGAATACTCATCCATTTTCTTAATTCCACTTGTAGGTATAGATCACTACTTTGTGTTCATTTTTCCTTAGAGCGATGCACTGTGTTTTTAATTAGAGAAGAAATAAGATTCATAGTGTATACTGTTTAAAAATTAAACAAAAGACTGTGTTCCTATTTTGCCTGTGGCTGTTTTACTCAGAAACCAACAGTCTACAGAATTCTTAAGATAATTATTTCTTCTGAGTAAGGAGGAAATGATGCTGATTTCACTTATTTAACTGCCAGGGCATCTTCCAAGGGGGTTAAAAAAAGTAAGGATTAAAAAATATATATATATATATATAGAACCAAAGGGGAAACTGCAATTGTTTGTAAGGAAAACAAGTGTTTCTAAAACCTTAAAAAGCAAAATCAAATGTTATATAAAGCCATAACATTTTCTAAACTCATTTATTTCCAGTGTTCAGTCCAGTCAAACCTCTTGTTTACTGGACCTGTGGAGACCTCTAACTCACCAAGGGTTCCAACTTAATACGCTAGATCAAATCTCAGCCAACACTTTAATGATATCATAAACAAACCCAAAACAACAACTACCAGGTTCCTGCTTGGCAGCCCAACTCCTAACAAATCAGATATTTTTAGATAGAAGGCCAAAATGATGTTAGAAGGCACAACTAAGTTGTTGCTCAAAAACTGACAGCCTGCACTCAAACTAAAACAATTGAAACACTCGTTAACTACCTAGTGATCGAAATCCAGCACTCTATTTTCCCCATTCATCCCTTCCCAATACACTGGATGAACTTCTCAAAATTGACAAATGAAGTGTGCTCAAACAAGCAGTGATGTTACTAAGGCAGGAATATTAGTTGTCAAGATAGACCATTTCTACCCCATCAAAATTCCCTCATCTTAAGAGCGTTTTGATACCTTATCAAAAACGTTTCGGTATATGATGTAATATTCATCAGCAGGTCCTTCCTCAGTACAGCCCACTCTTTCAGTTTCTGTGATTATGTATTTTTGCATACTTTCCAAAAATTCCTTGTCACTTCTACTAATGATAGGAGGGAGAACTGCATGTTTATTCATTTCTTGGATGGACATCTGTCACAATCTGCACACTTGTTCACCAGAGAAGAGTTAAGTCTTGACTTAACTTTTGCAACAAAGCCAAAACTTTGGTAAGCCTGAAAGAAAAAAAGACCATCAATTGATCTGAAGCTTAAGATAAATTAAGTCATTTCTAATAAATTTATAATAAATTAAAACCAGTCTAAAATGTGTATTTGTCATGGGAAAAAAATTTTCCATGAATCTCGGAGATAAATATTTCAACCTATGAATTAAAAGGTCTAACCTACTGTCAAGTGCTATACCTCTGGGATAGAAATACCAAACACCAGTCAATAAAGAGCACTTTTCTTAGTAACCAAGCCTATGTGTCATGTGATTGGATGGTTTCTTATGTTTAATTCAATACTTTCTAATGAAATTTACCAAGTTCGGAAGCCTCCTCATGATACAAACAAGGTCAGATACTTCTCTACCCATGAGCTTACTTGGCCCAGGCATAGTTAAGAGAGCTACAAACAACTCATGAATTTATTTTATGATAAACTTTATTATAATTCTTATCATTAAAATAAACATACTAACTAAAAATACGTCAGAACTTTTGCTAAAATCCATCCATCAGTGATATCAAAGATAACAGCCCTTTTCTAGCACCCTTTCAAGCAGCTACATTCCATTGCTCTTTAAGTAAAGAATCATTATCCAATTAGAGTTGGATACAGAAGTTGATTCCTGAAAACTATTCACATTAACATCAAACAGAACCCATGGCTTGCTGAAAAATGTCTGGCAAGGCAAAACATTTGAACTCTGCCCAACTTCTCCCCCACCCATGCATATTCAGGTATAAAATTTGGAAAATATAAACCAAAGAAAATTAATGAAAAACTAAAAATCATCCACAATCCTCCATCCAAACATAATGATTATTTAATATTTTGGTATATTTCCTTCCAGTTTTATAATTATAAAAATTAGGATCACGCTCTATATTCAGCTTTGTATCTTCATGTTTTCCACTTAATATTAAAAGCACTTTTCCTTATGGTGAGCGCTGTGAATTGTGTAAGACTGATGAATCACAGACCTGGACCTCTGAAACAAATAATACATTATATGTTTTAAAAAAGAAGAAGATAGCAGGAAGGGAAAAATGAAGGGGGGGGAAATCGGAGGGGGAGACGAACCATGAGAGACTATGGATGCTGAGAAACAGAGGGTTCTGGGTGGGGGGGATGGGTTAGCCTGGTGATGGGTATTGAAGAGGGCACGTACTGAATGGAGCGCTGGGTGTTATATGCAAACAATGAATCATGGAACACTACATCAAAAACTAATGATGTAATGTATGGTGACTAACACAATAAAATAAAATTAATTTATTTTAAAAAAAGCACTTTTCTATGTTGTTGAATAGTTTTCAAAAACATGACTTCTAGGGATGCCTGAGTGGCTCACTCAGTTAAGCGTCTGCCTTCCACTCAGGTCATGACCCCAGGGTCCTGGGATAAGAGTCCCTTGTCAGGCTCCCTGCTCCGAGGGGAGCCTGCTTCTCCCTCTGTCTGCTGCTCCCCCTGCTTGTGCTCTCTCTGACAAACAAATAAATAAAAATCTTAAAAAAAAAAAAAGACTTCTAATGATTGTGTAGTATTTCATGGTATGATACACCATATATTTTTTTTTTTTCTGAGAGAGAGAGGTGGGGCTCACACACAAGCAGGGGGTTGGGTGGTGGAGGAGAGAGAGGGGCAGTGGGAGGAGAAGAAGACTCCCGCCGAGCAGGGAGCAAGCAGGGAGCCTGACGCGAGGACACTAAGATCATGACCTGCGCAGAAGGCAGGCAGCTGCTTAACCGACTGAGCCACCCAGGAGCCCATACTTTATCATTCCCCCACTGTTGGACATTTCCACTATAATAAATAATGCTGTGTGTTGATGTGTTGTTGTGATGAATAAATGTCTAAATCAATTTTACCATGTTTTAGCAATATAATTAATATCTGGTTATTTAAAATTACATATATGGCCTATAAATCCTGCCCACAGGTCACAGGCAGGAGAGAGACACCAAAATAGTTATCAAAGTTTAAAAGACCTAATTTACTTTATGTTGATGAACTGGATAATGAAAAACCAATTTATAAATGAACATAAGTAGTTCCAATAAGGTAAAAACCCATAAATGGATCAACAGTTTTCCCAAGTGAGAAATCAATTTCCTTATTCATTCATTCAACTAATATTTATTGTTTACTAAATGCCAGCATTATTTTATAGCTAGAGATTCAGTAATAAATAAGATCAAGTTCTTGGTTCCTTGGAACTTATAATCTGGTAGGAGAAACAGACTATAAATAATGTAATTTCAGATAGTAAAAGATAATGGTCAAAGGAGGAAGGAATGGGTGTGACCACTGGAGACTTAGTGGTTACACCTGAATGCCAGTGGCCTCCTATTAACCTTAGGATAATATCCAAGTTCCTTTACTTAGCCTATGAATGCCCTATAGGAACCAGGTAGTCCCTTTCTCTGTCCAAATCTAGCCTTTTCATGCCCCTGCCCTTCTCATAACTCCCATCCCTACTCCCATGAATTTGCTGAGAGTCCTGCATAATTCTCTCCCGTCTCTGTATTCCCTCCCTCCATCCTCAGCACTCCCTGCCCCCACCAAGATAACACTCATATCACCACTCTCATTCACTTGGCTTCTACTCTTTTTTCAGATTTCAGTTTATACAGCTCCAGGAAAGCTGCCCTGAATTCCCTTAAACTTGGTCAACTTCTATATTCTCCCATGGTACTGTGCACTTCCTCCATCATGGTATTATCACTCAGCCACTCTATAATAGTGACTTTCTGTTTACATTCTCTATCTATCTCCATAGGCAGGAACCAATATGTTCTCACTCCCCATTATCCTTCCCTACCTATACACATTCCAGTGAATAGTACAGTTTCTAGCAGAATATGTACTTTAAAAAATGCTTAATAATTAATAATCAATAAGCAATAATGTGGTCTGCTCTTAAGACATGACTTGTGGTGCCTCAAACCGGAACACAGCTAAAGTGACCGTTTCTCAGCATCTACAAAATGCCTGAGTCACATAAACCAGCTCAGATGACCTTTCACTCACTCATTCATATTAGACACAAAGGATACAGAGAAAACAAGTCACAGAGATTCCCAGTCAAGTCTACTGGGCTAGTTAAACAAGCCATTGCTACAGAGCAGAGAGGGCAGTGTGACAGAGGTGGGCACAATGGGCTCCAAAAGCCCAGAGGGGCACCTCACTAGTTTGTGGGAGAGGGCAGGGAAACATCAGGAAAAACATCTAATGGAAAAACACCTAGGGCAATATTTATGTTGTGCTGCATTTATTTATTCAATAAATTGGGGGAGGGGGGAGGCACGCACCTACTGTGTCTGCCACTATTCTAGACACTAGAGATACAGCATCAAACAAAACAAAGTCCAGAACCTCTCAGAGGTTACACTCAAACAGCAAGACAGACAACACCCATAAATACAGATGACACAGGGGGCTAAGTTGTATAAACAAATAAAACAAGGAATGGGGGACTAGAAAGAAGGTGGGAGGGTGCTATTTTATGCAAGGCATTAAGTTGGGAAAGAGGAAAGCCCTCACAATAAGGTGACATTTTATTTACTTTTAAATGTTTAAACTTTTTTTTTTTTAAGATTTTCTTTATTTGTCAGACAGACAGAGACAGAGAGAGCCCAAGCAGAGTGAGCGGCAGGCAGAGGGAGAAGCAGAACGCCGCCGAGCAAGGAGCCTGACGTAGGACTTGATCCCAGGACTCCAGGATCATGACCTGAGCTGAAGGCAAATGCTTAACCGACTGAGCCACCCAGGCGTCCCAACAAGGTGACATTTTAAAAAGTAGTTTAAAGATTCCTGGGAGCAGTGGTGGATGCAGACAGAGCAGCAAGTGCAAAAGCCTCAAAGCAGGAGGGTATGTCTGACAAACAGCAGGAAGGCCAGTGGGGCTAGAAGAGAAAGGGACAAAGGAGATAAGGTCAGAGAGGTAGCTGCCAGATCATGTAGGATATGAGGCCTTGAAGGCAGGACCACGACCAGCTCCCCCATGGGGCATCTTTGTACAGGTTAGAAAAAGGCAGACTTGGCAAGAGGAACAATGGGTTAGAACACGGCCATGTTGTTCCAGTACTGGAGCAACAGCCTCACTTATAGGAATTTATGCTTCACTCTCAGTGACACAGGAAGTCATTGGAGGGCTATGGGCAGAAGACTGACAGCTGACATACATCTTCAAAGAACCTTTCTTGCTGCTCTGTGAAGACAAGGGTCAAACCTGGAAGAACTGTTAGGAAGTTACTGCAATAATCTGGGCAAAAGATAATGGTGGCTTGAATCAGGGTGGTTACAGTAGAGGTCGTGAGAAGTGTTCTGCATACTGAGAATAAAGCCAAGAAGAATTCGCTGTGCATAAGAAAGTACGTGGATAAGAGAGAGCAGTCAAGGATGACCATAAAGTTTTTGGCCTTAGCAATGAGAAGATGGGAATTGCCATTTACAGAGATGGGAAGAGCAATTTCGTGAGATCAGGACTTCAGGCTTGCCTATGAGAGGTGTTGAGTAGTCAGCTGGATATGTGAGGGTGGAGTTCTAGTGAGTGGTCTGAGTGAGAGATAAGTTTATACGTCATGTGCATATAAATGGTATTTAAAAGTTGAGACAGATGGGGCACCTGGGTGGCTCAGTTTATTAAGTGTCCAACTCTTAATCTCGGCTCAGGTCTTGATCTCAGGGTCATGAGTTCAAGCCCCACATTAGGCTCCACACTGGGCATGGAGCCCACTTAAAATAAAATTTAAAAATAAATAAAGTAGGGGCGCCTGGGTGACTCAGTCAGTTAAGCATCTGACTCTTGATGCTCAGGTCATGATCTCAGGGTCCTGGGATGGAGTCCCGCATCAGGCTCCCTGCTCAGTGGGAAGTCTGCTTCTCCCTTTCCCTCTGCTCCTCCCTCTCAAATAAATAAATAAAATCTTTAAAAATTAATAATTAATTAAATAGAGTTATGAGACAGAATGAAAATGACCTAGGAAATGTCAAAAAGCAGAGGTCCAAGGACTGGGCCTTGGGTGGCACTCCAAAGTTCAGAGGTCTGGTAGATCAAGAGAAAGCAGCAAAAACAGCCTGGAAAAAGTGTTCAGGAAAGTAGAAGTGAGAGAGATATCCTGGAAGTCAGGTGAAAAAAAAGTGTTTCAAAGAGGGAGGGAGTAATCCACTGTGTCAAATGCTGACAGATCAAATAAGATTAAATGACCAGTGAATTTAGCAACATGGTGGTGATTAGTGACCCACAGGAGCTATTCCACTGTAATGGTAGGGACAAAAACCTAATAGGAGTACGTACAATCAATGGAAGGGGACAACTGGAGACAATGAGTAAAGACAACTCTTTGAAGGAGTTTTGTTGTAAAGATGGAAACAAGTTGGCAGAATATGGGATGAACAATATTCCAGGAAGAAGAAATGGATTTTTAGGAGTGCCAAAGCATGAGAGAGGTAAGCTAGGAACTTCAATTAGCTCAGTCATTAAAGTGTAAACTGAGTAATGGGTTTGACAGAATAGGCTGTAAGGGAGGCAGAGGCAGAATATCATACTAAAGAATTTGGCTTTTATCCCGAAGGTGAAGTAAAACAACGACATAATCATCTTCACTTTTTAGAATGTTTTGGAGGCAAAGTGAGGATGGGTTAGAAAAGGAGAAAGACTGAAGACAGGTGAGAAGTTAGACAATTAAATCTTCGAAGAGAAAATTAAGGAGGGCCTGAATTTGGGGTTGGGGATGCAGAGAGGAGAGGGCATAGAGAGATGAACAGAGAAGACATTAGGAAGGCACATTAGAAAAGATTCCGTGGTTTGTGCAGTGGAGAAAGGCCAAAAGAAGGGGCCTTTTGCTTCTAACTGGCCCGCCTTGCTAGGCGAGAACCCTGCACATACTCCCAAATTCTTCCCCTTGGAAGATTTCCTTCACAACCACTCCCAAGGTCCCGACTTGGAAATTTTACAACTAACTAGTCGTTCCGCAGGTTTCTTACCCATATTTTAAAATTTGAAAACTCCTGAGATTTTCAACATATTAAACGGTTTCACACTAAGGAGTCCTACACGAGGCCCAGAACTTTCCTCAGACTAGGACAGATTTGGGGGTTGAAGACGGGGAGGAGCTACAGGATAGAAAAAAATGAACCCAAGGTTTTGAATACTACCTATCTTTGGCTGGAGCTGGCCACAGGAATTCCTTCTCTTGGAGGCCAAAGTATCCGCTGGCACATCGCTGATCCTCCGCCCCTCACCCCCTGTGTATGTGAGTGAACGACACCTTCGTTCCCCGACCCTTCTCCTGTTTAACCTTTCCTCTTAGTCATTTCCGACCCGTTTCCACCTCAAACCATTACTCCGCCTCTCCCATCCTCCCTCCTCACCTGAACCCCTTTCTCCAAACACTGACTCCAAGGCTTGGAGACAGTTACTAGGGAACCGGAGGTGTGGAACTGCATCCTGGGACGAGTAGTCCTAACTAAAAGAAAACAATGAAGAACTACAATTCCCAGAAGACAGTTCTTTTTCCTCCTTTTTCCTCAATAAGGACCCCCCTCAACCGCACCCCCTTTTAAAGACCCTCCTAGCCACGTGGCTTGTATGGGACAAACCTTTTAAAGCCATTTTTCATTTGTTTAAATCTACTATTTCGAGAGCATTCTGAGGGTTAAAATGAGAAACAAGTTCAGGCCAGGGAGGAGGAATGAGTTTCACGCCCCAGTCCGGCATGTGGTTAGACAGCCTCTGTGACAGCAGTCCGGCATTTGACGTGGTCGCCTAAGACGTGGGGCCTCTGGCGGGGGCGCCGGGAAACCCCGTGAGCCGGCGCGTTGCTTTCTTTTCCGATCCGCCATCTGTGGTGAGTGTGTGTTCTTGGCCTCTCTCCGGCCAGTGGCCTACTGGGCGCCCCCTTATGTTCCCACTTTTGACCCTTCTCTTCCTTTTCCTCAACTTCAGGTGGAACCGCCGCCAAGATGCAGATTTTCGTGAAAACCCTTACGGGGAAGACCATCACTCTCGAGGTACGGGCTAGGTGGCGTGAGGAAGTCAAGGCCGGAATAAGGGCCTGAAGTGGAGTCAGGGACCCGTGCCGCTTTCTGCCGCAGAATATGTTTATGAGTCTGGGTTCTGAAAACTGGCTCTGATAATTCAGTTGTTGGCTGAGTAGGGGCCTAGGGCTGGCTTTCGATGCCTGAAGTGTGAGCTATCACCTCTTCAGTAGTTCTGTCCAGGTGGCCAAGGCAGGGGGCCCGCGCTTGGGGGGGGAAAGAAGGAGGCGCTCTGACCGCTGGGCGCGAGCGCGTGTGGCGCAGCCGCCGCCGTCCGCCCTTGGTTGGGCTCAGGAAGTGTGCTCGGCGGCGGCAGTCCTGGAGCGGTTGCCTGCCCTTCGGGTGAGTGGTCAGCTCTGCTGGGTAGGCTCCAGCCTTCCACCGGCTTGGTTCTGTACTAACTTGCAAATTGAATTAGGCGTTTATTCTAGTTTCTTACTGTGTTATCGATACATTTTCATTTTTAAACTCATAGGTTGAACCCTCGGATACAATAGAAAATGTAAAGGCCAAGATTCAGGATAAGGAAGGCAAGTAATACTTTCTAGTTCAGAGAAATTGACCTGTACTGGAGCCAGCCTAACTACTGGACATACCTGCTGTTGGTGGGGTGGGAAGAGGTCGGATTGACAAAGTGAAATGCTTTTAAAATAGTAACAAATGTTTGTGAGCATGGGGCCATCCAGGGGTGCTCTTCACATGTGTGGAATAATTTTCTACGCCTGCTTTTAGGAATTCCTCCTGATCAGCAGAGACTGATCTTTGCTGGCAAGCAACTGGAAGATGGACGCACTTTGTCTGACTACAACATTCAAAAGGTCTGTTTGGAGGAAAGAGCAGTCCTTTAAATGTAAATCTTATTTTGTAAGTTTTGATCAACACAAAAGTGGGGAAGAATAACAGATTAGCAGCAGATTCCTAGATGACTCCGGCATTAACATTTCAGAAACACTGCTATAGTTTCTCACATTCTGGATTGTGTAGATTGCATCCCATGATGTGACTTAGTATGTTCTTAAATCTTCCTATAAACAAGTAGTTAACCCCCCCAAAACTTCCTTATCTGTGGTATTGTGTACTTAGCACATCCAGTTAGAGAGTGCATGAAGCCAGTTGCCCCTTAATGGAATATGAGCATTAAATGTAATTATTTTAAAGCCTGTTTCATCCTCTTCCTTTAACAGGAGTCCACTCTTCATCTTGTGTTGAGACTTCGTGGTGGTGCTAAGAAAAGGAAGAAGAAGTCTTACACCACTCCCAAGAAGAATAAGCATAAGAGAAAGAAGGTTAAACTGGCCGTCCTGAAATACTATAAGGTGAGCCAACTTAATAAAAATGTTTTTATCTGTTGATTAATAAATTTTGTTTGCATCTCTGGTGTCAAACGTTCTTTTTTTTTTTTTTTTTAAAGATTTTATTTATTTGAGAGAGAGAGAATGAGAGATAGGGAAGAGGGTTAGAGGGAGAAGCAGACTCCCTGCTGAGCAGGGAGCCCGATGCAGGACTCGATCCCGGGACTCCAGGATCACTATCCGAGCCAAAGGCAGTTGCTTAACCAACTGAGCCACCCAGGCGCTCTCAAATGTTCTTTTAAAGTTTTCTTTTCTTTTTGGTATTGGATCAAGCTTCATATGATGAGGTTCACTTTTAGCTGCTTATTCCAAATTGAGTTCTGATTTTGAAGTCAGATCTGGGTTTAGGTCTTAACTTTGTCACCACTTGCAAGGCTAGACTTTTGTGGGCTCTGAACTATTTTGTTGTACTAATTACTAGTGAGGATTTGGGAGTGCTTTGGTTTTTAAATACAAAAAACTACACTGTTTTGTGATTTTAAAGTAGTTAAATATTTTTGAGTCCCTTAACTTAGACTTCAGAGTATGTTGTAAAATTATCTTAACAGCAGGTTTGTACTTTATAGGTGGATGAGAATGGCAAAATCAGTCGCCTTCGTCGGGAGTGCCCTTCAGATGAGTGTGGTGCTGGAGTTTTCATGGCTAGCCACTTCGACAGACATTATTGTGGCAAATGTTGTCTGACTTATTGCTTCAACAAACCAGAAGACAAGTAATTGTATATGGGTTAATAATAAAAGACATGAACTAACATTTTGTTGCATTTTATTCCAGTGACTTAGAGTGGTTTTAAGTATCCATTGGTCACAGCATTTTGATAAACTACATATACTTTGGCAGAAAAGTTAAGATTGTATTTAATATCAACTAGATATAAGCCAGTTTGTTTCTGTTAGTTTCTTATGTCCGCACTATTGAAATTTTGGACTAGATAATTCTTTGTTGTGGGGGCTATCATGTGCATCATGGTCTCTACACACCTGATGCCAGTAGCACACCACCCATTCTCAGCACTAGGTATATCCAGATTGCCAAAGGATCCCTGGGATGGTATGGAAGGGGGGACCTGCCCCTTCACCCCCATTTAGAGAAACACTGATTTGTATGAACTGGTGTTACAGCTTGCCTAAACAAAGTCTGTGACCCATTTGTTTCATGCATGATAAATGTAAAAGCCAAGCTTTCAGTAGTCAAAAAATATTCTGAGTCCCTGGGTGGTTTGGCTGGGGATATATGCTGTCTATAGTACAAGGGAACATTCTTCAATGTTGAGCGTGAAATCTTGGAATTTTAAACACTTTGTTCACTAGTGCTGTCAACATTGAGAAATAGTTTTGAGCAGTATTTGGCACCATATTTTGCCTGTGAGCTAAATTCAGGGAGGTTTGCTTATCTTGGTGTCACTCAATTAAAACATGAAGTTTACCATGAACTGATTATTACATTCAGTGGCATGCCAATACCCTTTTACCATATTCTTTTGAGGATTTCTGCTTGGAGGCACGCTTAAATAAGGTTTCCTATTTTTGGAGCATTTTGACAAGTTATCCATGTTAACACTTGGAATAACTACTAGGGTCTTTTTTGACCAGATGTGGTGAATTCTTACCTTCAATAAAGCAAAACTAGTTGCTCTGTAATAAAGCAAGACTTTGTTTATAGTTTTTAATTTATTTTTTAAATCTCTGCCCAGCGTGTGGTTTGAACTCTTGAGATCAAGAGTTGCATGCTCTTATCAGGCACCCCATTAATTGTTTACATTTTTAATATAATTTTAAAATCCTGGATCCCAAGAAGTCTTGGCTGGAACTTCTTTTTCTTCATAACAAACAATTTCATCTCCCACTTTAAATTCTATCTTTTCTTCACTTAAACTGAGGCCACAATCCATTCCAGTTTTGATGACTGAAACGTCATCTTTATGGTGTTTCAATGAGGTTAATGAACCTTAAGAAAATACAAAAAAAAAGGTACATATATTGAACAAATAATATTACTAAGTGCTATATAGTCTGGTAGAAAGGAAGTTTTAAACACTGAAATTCTTAAGTTTTACAGTCCTATCATGTTAAATGATAGAACTAAATACTAGGGAAACCAAAGGAAAATGGTTTGCTGTAAACAAGATTTGGCTTATAGCGAAAGATAACTATATCTCCCATTTCAAAGGCAGACTAACTGCAGAGGATTGGCATTATACTTGGGATTTAATGAGATAAACCTAGTAAAAGACTGCAGGTAAAAGGTCAAAAGGAGGTAAGCAAATACAATGCTGCAGAAAAGTACAGAACACAGCTGGAAAGGTAGTTTGGGGCCAATTTGTAGAAGCTTAGAAAATTAGATTACTGATTTATTGGGATTATTGCTATAGGTTATTATAGATTATCAGAATTTAGAATTTGTAAGGGAGGGAGCCAATCAATGAGACCAGGTTTGAGTTCCCAAGAAGGAATGGCCTGAACCAGGATAGGGGAATGAAAGATTTCAGACAGTTATACAGAATCAGGTTTTGGTGACTGGATTTGAGGTCTATTAGAAACATTGTGATGTTGCTTACCCTTCCAAATAACATCTCCATTACGGATTAATTTAAATTTTTTTTGTTTTTCTAACTGTCCCTTTTGGACTCTGCAGCCAGCCACAGGAACTTTTTTCTTCCCTTCTGTTACAGAGAAGGTAGCTAGTATAGAAGCCTCACCTTAAGAAAGAAAAGAACATTAAGTGCACAGAGAACAAAAGATTCTGAGAAATACATAATTTCACATATTCTGCATGGCAAGAATTAAAAGTGACAAAAACAACTCATGCAGAGAAAGAAGTCCAGGTTTTCTTTGACTCTGCCAACTTTATTTTCCTGACCACTATTAGAAACATAAACATGAGGGGCGCCTGGGTGGCTCAGTTGGTTAAGTGTCTGCCTTCAGCTCAGGTCATGATCCCAGGGTCCTGGGACCGAGCCCGGCATCACCCCACTCCATCCCTAGTAATCAGGGAGCCTGCTTCTCCCTCTGCCCCTCCCCCTGCTCCTGCTCGCTCTCTCATGCACACTCTATCTCAAATAAATAAAAATCTTTAAAAAAAATAAACATGAAATCCCTGGGTTTTCATGGAAAAGAAAACCACAAAAATACATGTTTGCCAAAAGAATGACAAGGGAAAAGTGGAATTCACTTTTTTAGCTAAATAAAATGCACTAGAAGATAATAGTTTTCTGTCTGCTCCATAAAAACCTAGTTTTCAGCTGTCCCTCAATATATTTTCTCGAAGAGATCTGTTGTTACCTGACTTTTTAATCTCCCCATTGGTAATTTATATCCACTTAAGAGCACTAATTCTGACTCAGCTTAATTTTTTTCACGGCAAATTAAATTATAATGACATGCTATCACACACTATAATATACCAATTTACTGAGGTTAGTGTTACTTGGCTCCTAAAAACCTTCATATGACTCAAAAGTTTTCCAAATCGCACTTAGCATAAGAACATACAAATCTCTGTATGGTCACATTTAGCAGGTCAGAAAAAATCTAAAATCTCTGGACCATAAGAACAGATAAAATGGTTTAATCAGTCTTGGATAAATTTAGGTTTCCATCTGGCCAAGGGATATGCTAGAAAGAAAATTTTTAAATATGTGATACTTAAATGTAAACTTTCTTCTCATGGTGGATTTCCCTGCCAGTTTCCAGGACAAAAATCAATGGCTTCCTCCACAACACTGTTATATAATCTTTATCCCCTCCCATCCCAGTCTAATTTGTACTACAATTAGTTGTTGATGTCTAAACTTCAGGACCTTTGTATCCTCAGGGCAGAAGCACAACATGTTGCAGACAGCAGGTGTTTATAATACATATATGAAGTTACACTGAATAGATCTATAGTAATTTTTTTCTAGAACAAAAGCTACATATTGGAACAGTGAAGGTATTTCAACAGTGATTTACATTTTCCCCTAAACTTTGCTTTCAAAGTGTTACTTAAGCACCTAAGATATGAATGTTTAACATTCAGTGAACACTCACCTATTGGGTACTCTTGCACAGTGCAGGGCAATCTGCTGCTCAATTCCTCCTGCAAATCCTCAATCAGATGGTAAATGATTTTGTGAAGTTTAATTTTTACTCCCTTTTTTGCAGCAGACTTCTGGATAACATTGCCTGCATTCACATTGAAGCCATATATAACACCTGGCAAGCAGAAAGACAATCAATAAAGTAGCACAAATGTTGCATTAAACACTTTCCTTTCAAGCAGAAACTCAAATCTAAATTTATTTCCTTCTATGTAAATTAAAAGCAAGTAGGGGAGATGAGAAATTCTATCATTTTTTCTCATAAAACTTAGTTTTCAAATTAGTGAAAGGATTTTTTAAGTTCTATTGTGGCTTGTTTAATAAGGAAAATTTCTTTATGATTTTTATTTATTTTTTTATTTTTTAAAGATTTTATTTATTTGTCAGAGAGAGAGTGTGCGTGCACAAACGGGAAGGGGCAGGCAGAGCAGGCAGAGGGAGAAGCAGGCTCCCCGCTGAGCAGGGAGCCCGATGCGGGACTCAATCCCAGGACCCTGGGATCATGACCTGAGCCAAAGGCAGATGCTTAACTGACTGAGCCACCCAGGCGTCCCTCTTTTTGATTTTTAAATCCATTTAAGAGACAAAAGTGCCCACAGTGTGCAAGGCAGTATGCTAAACAAAACTTTTATTTTTATACTAGAGAAATAAGAAAACAAAAATTGATTAGGGCTAAAATATTATATTATTTTAATAACTGTATTACTAAATTATAATCTTATTGTCTACAACTTTTTGCGGTTTACTCGTAAGTATTCAGTTGGCCAAAAGATGCTCAATAATAGTTACTTAATTGGTAAAGTTCAAGAATTATTTTAGAAATGAAAGAAGTTCCATGGAGCTGACCATTTTACCAAAGAATAATACATTTAGGGGCGCCTGGGTGGCTCAGTAGGTTGACTCTCTGACTCTTAATTTTGGCTCTGGTCATTATCTCAGGGTGGTGGGATGGAGCTCCGCCCTCAGCAGGGATTCTGCCTCTCTCCTTCTCCCTCTGCCATCCCCCCTGCTCACATACTCTCTTTTTCTCTCTCAAATAAATACATCTTTTTTTTGTTAAAGATTTTATTTATTTATATTTAATTGAGAGAGAGAGACAGAGAGAGAGGGAACACAAGCAGAGGGAGAGGGAGAGGGAGAAGCAGGCTTCCCCACTGAGCAGGGAGCCTAATGTAGGGCTCAATCCCAGGACCCCAGGATCACGGCACAAGCCAAAGGCAGATGCTTAATGACTGAGCCACCCAGTGCCCCTAAATAAATAAATCTTCAGAAAAAAAGGTGGGGGGGAGAATGTATTTAACTGCAAATACTTTGGAGGGAATAAAAAAGCAAAACACTGTTGGGACTCCTGCGTGGCTCAGTTAAGTGCTGCCTTTGGCTCAGGTCATGATCCCAGGGTCCTGGGATCAAGTCCCACATCAGGCTCCTTGCTCAGCGGGGAGCTGCCTTCTCCCTCTGCCTGCCACTCCCCCTGCTTGTGCACTCTCTCTCTGACACATAAATAAATAAAATCTTAAAAAAAAAGCAAAACACTCTTCCCTTAAGTGAAAAAAAGTAATGCAAACAATTTAAGAGAAAAACACAACCATGTTGAAAGTCTTATCATTAAGAATTCATTCAACACACTATCAACATTTCAGAGTATAATGTAGGCCAACCAATGCCTAGAAAATACTTCGAATTAATCAGCATTACTAAAAATACCTTTTCAGGAGTAGAGGTAACATCTAATTCTAATCAAGTCCAGTCATGAAGTAGCTCCTTCCTAAGTGATTCATTAATCACTCAATAAAATGTTGGTGCTTTGCTAGGTGTTAGACTTGAAGTGACAGTCATGAGTCACCTTTTTGTATATCATAAGTTCAACTAATAAACAGCCCCCCTGCCTTCTAGGCATTTAAAACTAAAAATAGTGCTCGCTTTGGAAGCGCACACACTAAAGCTAAAAACAGCTTTTAATCTAAGAGACATAATTTGTAAAATTACCAATAAACAAGAAATAGGTAGACAAAAGTAAAAGATGAAGTACTGAAGAGGCTGATTACAGTATTAGGAGCATTCAAAAGTCTAAATAAAAGATAACCAACCTTCGATTGGGTGGGGAACTGGGAGGGGGTAGAGGACACTAATCTTCAAAAAAACACAAAACAAAACAAAACAAAACAAAAAAATAAGAAACACTACTGGGGCTCAAAAGTTTCCCAACGTTGCAGTACAGGGACAATGAGTGGAGCTATGGCTGCAATACTGCACATCCCATTCAGCTCCATGGCTGGGGCTTGACTACAGCAGGAGGGGTATGCTCATAAGGGTAAATGGCAGACTGACTAGCCAACCAACAAAAGACAGAAGCAAATGGTTCACAGTGTCTTCTAGGGAACACAGTTAAACAAATAGGAAAGAGAATCCTTACCACAAAATGTTTCAGCAAGGTTAACATCATTTTCACTGACATCACCCACACCAAAATGTACTAATTCAAGTTTACACTCATGTGAAGCGTCATAGGTATCCATAATGTTCACAATAGCCTCGACGGAACCATCAACATCACCTAAATGCAGAAGTTTAAAATTACCGGTGTTAAGAGGCATTAACAGACACAAAAACGACAAAAATCTATTTAAAGCCATAACAGAAATGCCATTTACCACTAAATCCACTTTTATTTAGGTTTAGCATTATAAATGTCTATTTAACTTTAAATAAAGTATAATGAACCAAATGTACAGTACATTTACAACAAAATCAGCAAAAAAAATGTTTATTAAAATCTCCCCCAGTAAGGGATGGGCAAAAAGGGTGAAGGAGGACAAGGGTACAAACTTCCAGTTACAAAATAAGTAAGTCATGGGATATAACGTACAGTATAGCGACTATATTAATAATACTGTATTACATATTGGAAAGTTGCTAAGAGAGTAGATCTTAAAAGTTCTTATCACAAGAAAAAAAATTTTGTAACTATGTATGATGACGGATGTTAGCTAGACAAACTGTGGTGGTCATTTTGCAATATTTACTAATGTCAAATCATTATGTTGTACACCTGATACTAACATAATGTTATATGTCAATTATACCTCAATTAAAAAAAAAAAAAATCTCCCCCTGGGGCACCTGGGTGTGACACAGTTGGTTAAGCATCAGACTCTTGGTTTTAGCTCGGGTCATGGGATCCAGGCATATGTTGGGCTCTGAGCTCAGCGCAGAACCTGCTTTAGTTTCTCTCTGCCTCTCCCCTGCTTTCTGTTTCTCTCTCAAATAAATAATCTTAAAAAAAAAAAAAACCTCTCCCTAAATGCCAAAATAATTTTAGCTTAAATTTAATGGCCCAAATTAATTGTGAGAATGAAGAAACACATATATTACATATATTCCAGATATGAGTTGTAAAGTACAATCTTTCCAAAGTCACCTTTAATAATTATAGGAAGTATGTGTGAATCCCCTTCTTCTTTCTCTTTTGACTTTAAGTGTTTTTGTTCTTTTTTTTCTTGGTACTTTAGAAATGATCTCTCCTTCCAGTGCATATTGCCATACTTCTCACGGGCTTTCTGATGTGCTTCTTGGTGTTCCTTTCGCTTTTCTTCTATTATTTTCAGATCCTCTTTATTTTTCTCCTGTTCTCGCTCATACTTCCTCCAGTCAACAACTGCGCGTGCCCTTGGCTTTACAGGGAAAAAACAGGCATTATTTAACTAAATAGAAACCAGTAACTTATAGGCTAAAAGCTTTGTGTTTTTCCTCAACTTAGCTTAGCTTAATTCATACATGAAACCACTAATTTTATAAATTTCAAGAAACTTATAAAACTTTAATCTGGGGGGCTTTGTGTATAACAGATGATTTAATTTAAAAATATTAGCTCAAATTTTTAAAATTCTATAGCCAAATTCTAAAATGGCACTACTGGCCCCCTCACAAGCCCTTACAATCTACAATTATTTGTTAACACAAATATACTTATTTGGTATAACATTATAGATTAATATTAAAATCACTGTATCATATCTAATATATAGGAATTAAACTTGATGTACCTCAGATTCTACTTCAAGAATTTCATCTCCTGCAGAAGGGAGGTCTCTCCAGCCTACAATTCCCACTGGCATGCTGGGACAGGCCTCATGGATTGTTTTTCCATTCTCATCAAACATTAAGCGTACTTTTGCCCAACTCTTTCCAGCAACCAGAATTGAGCCTTTCCTCAAAGTTCCTCTTTGAATTATAGCTGTAGTAACAGGACTAAAAGGAAAACAAATGTATATATTCTTAATGCCATAATCAGGATGTAAGAACACTTTCTTAAGTAGAGCAAAGATATCTTTATGAAACTTAACTATATAGACTATGAACACACAGGGTTAATCCCACTTCTCAAGCAGGTTTACACACTATAAAAACATTTCTACTTAATTGCCAAAAGGTGGAAGCAAACCAAATGTCCATCAACTGAAGAATAAAGAAAATGCAGTATACACACACACACACACACACACACACACACATATACATACACACACACACACGCACACACACACACACAATAGAAAATTATGCCAGCTTAAAAAGAAGGAAAGCCCTGTCATATGCTCCAACATGAGTGAACCTACCTCAAGGACATTATGCTAAGTGAAAGAAGCCAGTCAAAAAGGACAAACACCTTATGATTCTATTCATATGAAGTATTTAAAGTAGTCAAAATCAGAGAAACAGAGAATTGAAAGATAGTTCTAAGGGTTGGGGAAGGAAGGAGGGATAAATTAGTGTTTCGTGTATATACGATTTCAGTTTTACAGAATTAAAAAGTTCTAGAGATCTGTTGTACAACAATGTGAATATACTTAATACTACTGAACTATACACTTAAAAATGGTTAAGATGGTAAATATAATGTTATGCTTTTATCACAATTTTTTTTAATGGAAAAACAAAAACCATTTCTATAAGCTTATGTAGTTGAGGGTGCAGATAGCTGAGTATTCTGACAGAATCCTAATCCTCTTTCTGTAACTAATTTGTTAAGCAGTGAAACTTCTTGCTGATAGGAAGAAAAATTAAAGAAGAGAAGAGCAATCCAAAGACCTTCCCATATATTATATTAATGGGGAAGGACATAAAGAATTTAGGAACCCTAAAATGTAACAACTGCTATTTCATTCCAATTTTTTGGTCCATGAGGCTTTATTTACCAATTCACTTAAGTCAGTGGGGAAAAAAAAATTCAAACTGAACTACTTACATCATCTAAATGTGACTAGTAGATATATACAGAGAGTTGCTATGGTCTACTGATAAATGCATTTTTTGTTCTGTGTGCTAGTGCAATAAAATGTTTTCAAAACAAATGCTTTGAAAATACTGTTCATGTCTAACAATAATATACAATAAAAATAATACACTGTTATATAATCAAGTCATTAAAAACAATGAAACAAAATTATTAAAAAGCAAGCATTTTAACAGTCCTACCCTCTTCCTTTGTCTGTGAAAGATTCTATTACTGTTCCTTCTACTGGACCAGTGGGGTCTGCTTTCAATTCTAACATTTCTGCCAAAGCAATCGTTGCCTCTGCCAAAGCCATCAGATTATCACCCTTTAATAAAAAAAAGGTGTTAATATACAATAATAAAATATTATCTGTAAATTTATAAACCAGGGTCAGAAAGCAAAATAATCCTTTACAGTTATATTATACTTTTCTCTTTAAGCATTAAAAGCATGAATCAATCATCCAATTAGAAAGGAAACAAGGAAAGGAAGGAGGGAGGGAGGAAAGAACAAAGGAAGGAAAAGCAAGAAGACCTGATCGAGGGACAGATCTTTCAAGGAAGAATGGCTATTTTATTAAAAGGATGGCCACTAGTGGTGCTCCTTACTACCCTTTCATAAACACATGCTTCATTCATTCTCTCTCCCCCATCTGTCTCTACAATTGTGTCTTCTTCCTCTCACTTTCTTAAAATGCTAATCTGCATTTGAAGTTTATCCAACTGAGCAAGCTTTCACATCTATTATTTCATTTGATCAACTTAAGAGTGCTATAAAATAAATAAATCAAACATTACTTACTTATTAAATAAATAAGGAGAAAAAGTATGGACCAGACCCAGGCTTTAAGACATGCTCTGTAATCACCAAGCTGTGCACCCTTGAAGAATCACTTCTCCCTGGATCTTCTTTCCTCAATTGTAAAATGAGGAAGCTAGATTAGATGATTTGTTTCATGTTTAATGATCTATGTTTGCTATGCTTTCTAGGGCTCCAAGATCACACAGCTAATTAAGTGGTGATGGAGCTGGAACTGATGGGCAAGGGATTTTTCCATTCTCTGTGCCAGCGAAGAGATTGCTCAGTTGTCAGAGTATAAGACAACGGGGACAAGTGTAAACAAAGCCGATGAAATAACTTGCTCACCTATCCACTTGTTACTAGTTATTTATTCCAATTTACAAAATGCTGCCCTGAAAAGCAGAGCTGGGGTGTTTCTTTGCATGAAGCGTCCTCTATTTCTACTTGGAAAAAAAGGCCTCATCTTACTTCCTGCCACTCCCTCCCAATTCCCTCCACTTCCCAGGAATCGTCTCTGCCACGCCTCCAAGTCTGCCTAAGCAGCTTTACATTTATCTACTCATCTCTGTTACCTGGGCAGAAAAGGTGACCATGTCTTCAAATGTTTTAATCTTGCCATGTGGCTTTCAGAGTACAAGAGCAATTGGGGTATAGTGGAAAGATAAAGCAAGGTGGCCTTTTATGAGTTTCAGAAAAAAAGAGGCAAGGCTTTACTATTAGTGGAGGAATGATTGCTAAGCATCTTAGAGGTAACAAATTTAGGAAAACTAAAGATAAAATGAGACCTAACTAGAGGAAGGTGGCCAAATATAGTACCATCCCTTCAGTGAATGATGAGGGAAAAAAAAAAGTTTTATATATTATGTATAAACCATGGAATATGGTAAGAATGGACAAAAAAGGAAACTGTTACTTAGCAGCAACCTGTATAGGCTAAGAGAATTGGAAAACGCTGTCACAAAGCAGGTATTTAGCTTCCTTGGTGTTTTTCAATCAGAAAATAATAACTGGTCATTTAAAAGAAAATGGAATTCATTATAAATAACATAAAACTTATAGCAATTTAATTCATAGAAACATTGAATCAATCAGTAACAAATTGAACCTAAATGTTTTATCTTTGTATTAGTGAAGTTTTTGTTTAAATCTCCCTTAAATGCCCTAAGACCTATTCTGCATTTTTTCACTATAAAAACAAGTACTTTTTATTACAAATTGGATTTCATTTCTGCTTAAAACAGTCTTTAGCAGCTTACTGTTACCCTATCCTCACATCGTTTACCATTTGTTCTCATTCTAAGTATCCCATAATAAGAAAAGCACTACGTCTGTACTTCATCCCCCACTGTCCAGCTGTGGAATCCTAGACGGGTGACGTTATAACCTTTCTGAGCCTGCTTTCTAATCTGCCAAACCAAGATAATGATACCAGCTTTGCCTAATACTACAGAAGACTTTTAAACAACAGAAACACTATGTGTCAAGATGTTGTTTCTGTGCACTACGTGCGTTAGGGACAGTAGGCCCATCTGAACACATCATCTCTGAGGTGTCTGCATTTACCGTGAGTGCAGAGATGTGCACTGCTTGGACGTCGCCTCCATAATCCTCACAGACCACATCATAAGCTAGCAGTTCTTTTTTCACTTTTTCAGGATCAGCCTCAGCTTTGTCACATTTGTTTATGGCAAGGACGACAGGAACTGAAAGAGTTAAAAAGAGTGCAGATGAGGAAATCTTCGATACCAGGTAGTGAAAGACACCAACCTTTTCTGGCTTTCTCTTTACCCAGTAGATGTACTAAACTAAAAGACAGACCTGAAAAAAACCTGCTTTAGCCCCCCTCTACACTGCTTTCTGCACATAAAGGATTCTGGCTATGAGATGTCAAAACTATCATTATAAGCAGATTCTGAATTAAGAACAGATACCTAAGATGATAAAAACCAAACAAACAAAAAACAGCATTTTGGGTAGAGAAAGGCCTACCTTTAAACCTGAATGTAAGATCAGCAACTACATTGAAGATAATCTCCGGGGGGGGGGGAAATCAAGAGAAGATTCTAATCCAATTCTAAACCACTAGATCATCTGTGTCTTCTTTCCAGGAGCTATTAAGTCATTGTCAAAACCCAACATCTCATCCTGGGGTGAAACTAAGTAGCATTATTGTAAACTTTCTTTTAGGATTTACAGTAACTCTCTACTCATACATACTCAGTGACTGACACATAGTAGATTCACAATAAATGTTTGCTTAATGAATGAACCAAATAATCTTATAATCTACCTGTCAATATTAAACATACCCTCCCATTAGAGAAATCACATAAAATGCTATGAGATAATTCTCTGGTTGGGTTTTATCAACTTTGCAATTTTCTCAGGTATCAAACGAGAAATTCACAATAGACACAAAAGTTATGCAATCCACAACCTACTATTATGAAAAAGTACATTCCATATGGATGAGCTGGAACTTAACAGGGACGTGAGAACAGGTATAGAAAGAAAGCATGATTAAGAAATTTATCCTATCTCAACTACCTGCTTTGTAATGCAAATCCCTGGCAAATTTATCACTCTCTTCTTTTTGTTATATTCCCTAGAATCATGATGAACATAGCCCATTCCAGTAAGGCAGTTTTGAGGAATTAAAAGGAAAAAGATTAACAATGGAAAGAAGACCAGATTCCAAATGTGGACATGATACAAATTAACTGTAATTGGAGGCAGTTCCTGCCATTCTCTGGTTCTCAGTTTTCATGTTGTAAGAAAAGAAATGGCCTAGATAGTGACTGTCAACCTTTTTTTTTTTCTTGCCAACAAACCTAGGGGAATATGATGTACTCTCCATCAGGTACACTTTCTCAAGACAGCAGTATTTTCTCAATGGGTGTAGGATCATATCGGAATAAGAATGAATATACAAAGTATGTGTGTGGAAGAAGCAAGGGAGAAGATAGCTAAGTGATTTTCTAAAAGTTTCAATTTTACACCTTTGATCAAATAAGAACTTATTTAAAGCATATAAAGGAAAAGTTTCTCTTTATTTTTTTTTTTAAGATTTTATTTATTTGCGAGAGAGAGCAAGCATGAGCAGGGAGAGGAACAGAGGGAGAGGGAGAAGCAGACTCCCCACTGAGCAGGGAGCCAGACTCGGGGCTTGATCCCCGGACTCAGAATCATGACCTGAGTCAAAGGCAGACACTTAACCAACAGCCACTCAGGTGCCCGGAAAAGTTCCTCTTTAGAGAATTCCAGATAATAAATGAACAAGGAATAATAGAATTAGAGTATCAATACTTTGCAACTCCTAATGTACTGAGTTGGTGAATACATGGAAGTTCATTATTCTAGTCTTACTTTTGTAACTGTTTAAAATTTTCATGATAAAAAGTTTATTTTTTATTTATTTTAAAGATTTTATTTATTTGACAGAGAGATAGCGAGAGCAGGAACACAAACAGAGGGAGTGAAAGAGGGAGGACTTCTGGCCAAGCAGGGAGCCCGATGCGGTGCTCAATCCCAGGAGCTTGGGATCATGACCCGAGCCGAAGGCAGAAGCTTAACGACTGAGCTACTCAGGTGCCCCTAAAAAGGTTTTTTTAAAAATTCATTGGAAACCATTAAATTCTCACACCATGCCAAGTAAGTAAACAGTATTGGAACGACTATATTTGTGATCCCACATCCCCAGCTGAATCCTACTACACTCTGCTTAGTACTTATGTCTGTGGGAAAACAATTCAACTGTCTTTGAGCCTTATCTGTAAATAGGTATAATAATCCTGGGATTGCCAGGAAGATTAAATGAGCTATGTGTAAAGGGCCCCAGAATAGCGACTTTAAGTAGTAGAACCTGTTTTTTTGTTTTTTTGTTTTTTTTCAAAAAAAGCAACTTCTTTCCTGATACACGTAAGTCAGCCACATGGTACCTTGAGCATCTTTGGCATGCTGAATAGATTCTACAGTTTGTTTCATCACTCCGTCATCTGCAGCTACAACCAATACAACAATGTCAGTGACCTGAGCACCTCTGGCTCTCATTGCTGAGAAAGCAGCATGGCCTGGAGTATCAAGAAAGGTTATCTTTTCCCCAGAAGGCAGAGAGACTGTGGAAACAGAAATCCAAGAACACTAAGGACTCAAATATGTACTTTCTTAATACAAAGGAATATATGTGAAATTATCAAGCAGAATCAACAATTCTTTAAAATGACTTATTCTTTCCCTTAATCTTAATGAGGAACAATACAGATCATCATTTCACACTGAAATATAACAAAGCAGTGAAACCCTTAGGGTTTTCTTTTCATGTAATAATTTCAAACTAAAACTCTACTTCTAGAATATACTTTTCATAAATATACCAACTGGTATCCATTCTGAAGAGAGAACAGACCAAGAGTTATATAGGCAGTCTCCCCTTCATTAGCAAACATCAGTTGCACAACTGCCTTCAACAACAAAGGCAATTTAGTATATGGTTAGGAGCTCAGGATTTAAGCCCAAACCCAGCCTTGAGTGTAAATCCTGGCTTTGCCACTTACTAGCTGTGTACCCTGAACAAGTAATTTAATTTACACAAGCCTCAGCTTCTTTATCTGTAAGTAGGAATATTAATACCCACCTCATGATGTTGTTGTGAAGATAAAAAATATAAAGCATATAAATAAGGTGCTCACCACAGTGCTGAGCACATACTAGGTGCTCAGTAAATGGTAGCTGTTATTTATTATTAGGAACATTATCACAACCTAGCATTGAAGAATTGTAGGTTCATTAAACCAAACTAAGAATGAGCCAGAATAAAAAGGTAATAGAATTTTCTTCTTAAAGAATGTACAAAATAAGCTTTGTTAACCACCTGCTCTATATTTCATCAGACCAATGGCTTTAAGCTTTAGGCTTCCCTTTTACTTTGAATTTGTCTACCTCATACTATGACACTTGGTTTAAGAAAATAGTATGTAGGGTTCCCAGGCACACTGTAAGGTAATATGTGTCCATACCAAGAAAGGCACCAATGTGCTGAGTGATGCCTCCAGTTTCCATTGCTGCCACTTGAGTTTTTCGCAGTTTGTCAAGTAACGTCGTTTTCCCATGATCAACATGGCCCATTATAGTAACAACTGGGAACCTTGGGGTTAATAAAGCTGGATCTGCCTGAGGCCTACAATTAACAGCAAAGGAGTTTCATTTCTTAAATATCTTTATAGCCAGTGAATTGGTTTGCAGTCATCTCTGTGAACTACCATTACAATAAAACCCAACATTCAGCTTTGATTAGATGTAACTATCTTCCTCTTTCGTAAGTACAATGACCTATGGCAAAGTATATAATGACTGCCCACGTACAGTTGGCATCTTCGTAACAATAAGCAGACAGAGTAAGATTTTTAAGTTCAGGATCAATATACATACTCGGCAAACTAAGAAAAATAACCTTCAGAGTTCTATAACCTGAATATACTTACTGATGTTTTAAACATTTTGAAGAAAAGTTTAATCTACACTCCCACGTCATTTTAACGGCAAAAAAATTTTAAGGTATATTTTTCCATTATAAAGTGTGAATGAAACTATGTGGTTTCCTCCAATATACATGGTTAAGTTTTACCTTCTTACAGCATCTTTATTTTCTCTGACTTTGTCCTGTTTTAATTTGCTCCATTTTAACTTCATCCCCGCCTTCTTTACCACTTCTTTGATCCAGACTTCATCTAAATGTGAGTGTGCTTCTAGTGAATCTATGTCAACAGCAGTGTTCATTAAAGCTCCATATACATGATCTGGGTGGAACAGATAAGACCTTTTAGGATCATGAATTAAATGTTCACAGAAGTAACCTCTACTAATAAATATCGATATATGAACAGTACATTCAATGAAGAGAATAACTTTATAAGCTGTTCCTCTAATGTTAACAAATCACAAACAAGCTGAAAGAAAATAATCTTTAAAATATGATTCATTTATATTAACGACATTACTTCATTTATAAATATTTGAATATTTAGGTACCATAAGAATCATCTGAGCTACCAATAAAACATTACATGTTGTATACATTTACACTGAGCAGTTTATCACAGCCTAGTTCTTTGAGAACTTGTAGTTACATATGTCATGCATATACAAATGTGTACACATAGATAATCGATTCTCATTATTCGTGGTGGGTATGTTCTATAATCCCACCACAAATACTGAATTAATAACTACTAAAACATCACTCTAAGGGGAAATACAAGGTTAGGTTCCTAGAGTTCCTGATCACATCTTCATTAGCCAATCAATACATATTACGTGTTTCCGTTTCAAGACATCTTATTTAATATATATTGTCAATTCGGTAACGTTGAACTTACAGCCAAAAGCACTAAACCCAGTACATGAACAAAGTTTATCTAACACATGTATTTTCTCTGTAAAGCACATTACGGCCTTCTTGCAAGTTAGTAACACTAAACATTACTTCATTCAGCACTATGCTTAGGCTAATCAGCAAAATCAACAAAAAGAACAAAAATGTGAAAACATGACACTTAAATAAGCCACAAAATGACGACTGTCATTTTGTCATAAGAGCTAAAGCAAAAAGGCTAAATGTTGCCTTGTTGAACCTCAGCTGGGAATGTGTGATTGGGCAACTCAAATTTTTCACTGCTCCAGGCATGTCCAGGAATGACTGCAAAAGTATTCTGAATATTGATTTGGGGGCTATAAATATTTTAGAGAATTCGGCAATACAAAATCCCCAAATAACAAGTACCAATTGTGTGTATACACGCACACATACACATACACGGTGTTTCAGAATAAACATACATATAATTTATTTATGTACCTATTTAGGGTGTCCAAAAAGTCTTGAAATATAGGAAAAATATTTACTTGGTATTCTTTTTTGCATTTTATTTAATGTACTTTGTTTTCATTTCAGTCATATTTCCCTGTAGATGATAAATGAATGTATCTGTGATGATAATGAAATAAAGTAGATTTATGTTTCTAAACTTTCACTCTTTAAATATGTATTTCGAGAAACAGATGTGAAACAAAGGGATCCCCAAATAAGCAGAATACTATATGAAAAGAATATCCTATTCACTAGTGTGCAGGTAAATGTTTACTCACAAGACTCTCCAAAAAAAAAAAAATCCCTGATTGTTATAGCATTTCTCAATTTCCATAGTGCGAATACTCCCACCATGGTTGATTACAGCTACCAACATGAAGTCACTGAACACAGAGATGGAAAGAGATGGGCAGTAGCACACCATTTACTCCCACCATTTAGGTACATGGCATAAGTAACCTCAAGAACACAGAAAATAGCAAAACACAGTAAAAATAATTAGGAGTGAGGGGTTTGATGAGTATTTATTACCTTTGTTTATGATTTAATTTTTGTAATGGTTGTTTTTACCAGCTCACATACTTCCTCAGAAGTTAGCAATTGGCCCAAAAGCTGGTGCAAGCCAGGCCCACACATCACTGATCCTACCCTGTAAAGCCTAAACCCTTTCCTATGTATAGCCCCACCACAACCTTTCCCAAGAAAGCACATTTTAAAAGAATGATACAGTGCAAATTTTCTATATGGATATGCACTCAGAGAACAATAAAACTCTAAACATTTAAATTATAATGAGTACAATTCTGTTTCTACTAATGCTAAAATCCCTAATAATGCAGTAACTACAGTTTTCCCTCGTTATCCTAAACTTTTGAAAGTAGCTTATACAGGGCGCCTGGGTGGCCCAGTTGGGTAAACAACTGCCTTCAGCTTGGGTCATGATCCTGGAGTCCCGGGCTCGAGTCTGGCATCGGGCTCCCTGCTCGGCCGGGAGTCTGCTTCTCCCTCTGACCCTCCCCCCTCTTATGTGCTCTCTCTCTCATTCTTTCTCTCAAATAAATAAAATCTTTAAAAAAAAAAAAGTAGCTTATACAGAGAATCTCTTTCCCTCTATATTAAATGCATTTAGTATTAACATATTATTTTATCTTTATCCAAGACTTAAACGTTTACAAATAGAAAAGTGCCCAAAGCAATTCAACCAGAAATATTACATCTTATTTTAATTGACCCAGGGGAGGAAAAAAATCTACTCACATTGCTAATATAATAGTTAAAAATATTTACCATCTTTTTTTTTTTTTTAAGTAGGCTCCATGCCCAGCATGGAGTCTAACAGAGGGCTTGAATTTACGACCCTGAAATTGAGACCTGAGTTGAGATCAAGGGTCGGATGCATAACCAACTAAGCCACCCATGTGCCCCCAAAATATTCGCCATCTTTAATTCAAATGACATGCAAATATAATATTAAATAAGCTTCAAAGAGATAACTTTTATTTAAATTATGTATCAATTTTGGGGCTAGAGCACCAATCCATAGGATTAAACTTATATTTTAATTATACTATTTATTTGGCAATACAAAAGGATTATTACAGTTATGGGGGGAGAGGCAATGTTTAAAAAAAATCCTCAGGGAGCCTGCGTGGCTCAGTTGGTTGAGCAGCTGCCTTGGGATTTCAGCTCAGGTCACGATCTCATGGGTCCTGGGATAGAGCCGCCTCAGGCTCCCCGCTCAGCAGGGAGTCTGCTTGGGATTCTCTTTCCCTCTCCCTCTGCCCCCTCCCCCTGACTTGTGCAGCTCTCTCGCTCTCTCTCTAAAATAAATAAACAGATAAAAGAAAAGAAAGAATCCTCATCTTTAAGTGATAAATACAGAAATAATTATGGGTTGAGAGATTAATAATTGTCACTGGCTTATGCATATATTATACTTATTATTCCATTCTTTCTGCTTTCATATATGGATGAAAACTGCCCATAATAAAAGTCTTAAAAGTCACATCTATTATCAATATTATTTATAAAATTATATCAATACAGTTTTCTTTGGAAAAATTATCAATGATACAGCCATATGTACTTGTTCTCTTAAAGCTTTTTTAATAAAATGATTACATAATCCCCTGCAAAGTTATAAAAATGCAAGACTAGGTGAATTTTCTATTCTTTCTAAGGATGCATATGTACAAAGAGTGGTAACACTTTCAGGCAGGAAACACATTAAAATTCTAGCTCTGCTGTAATTTATAAAATAACAATTCTTGAGAGATAATCTGGTCTGTGAATAAGAGCATGGCCTCTGTAGCCATACTCCCTGAGTTCAAATCCTCACTCTACCACATACTGTGGCAATTATTTATCCTCTCCATGCCTCAGTTTCTCAACCTATAAATAGGGGTAATAATTACATCTACCTGTGGTGCATTGTGAGAATTACATGAGTTAATATATATAAAGTACTGGTACATAGTAACAGCTCAATAATATGAGTTATTACTTTTTTTCCCAACAGTCTGCCTTGTCACTTTATTTTGCTACAATGATAGGCTATTTCTTATTTACTGAATTTTATTTTTTTTAAAGATTTTATTTATTTATTTGAGAGAGAGAATGAGAGATAGAGAGCACGAGAGGGAAGAGGGTCAGAGGGGACAGACTCCCTGCTGAACAGGGAGCCCGATGTGGGACTCAATCCTGGGACTCCAGGATCATGACCTGAGCCGAAGGCAGTCGCTTAACCAACTGAGCCACCCAGGCGCCCTGAATTTTATTTTTTTTTTAAGATTTTATTTATTTATCTGAGAGGGAGAGAGTGCTCACACAAGCTGGGGGAGAGAGGGCAAAGGCAGAGGGAAAAGCAGACTCCCCACTGAGCAGGGAGCCTGATGTAGGGCTCGATCCCAGAACCCTGGGATCTTGACCTGAGCCGAAGGCAGATGCTTAACCGACTGAGCCACCCAGGCACCCCATTTACTGAATTGTAATGTCACTTTATAATGAGAACTCAAATTTTGTTCCAATAATCCTAAATTGGTAATAAATACACCAAGAATGCAATGAAGGAATTTAAAAAAAAAAAAAAAAAAAGGACAATGATGCTATACATTTATAAATAAAAATAGTGGGTGCCTGGGTGGCTCAGTTGGTTAAATGACTGCCTTCAGCTCAGGTCATGATCCCGGAGTCCTGGGATTGAGTCCTGCATCAGGCTCCCTGCTTGGCGGGGAGTCTGCTTCTCCCTCTGACCCTATTCCCTCTTGTGCTCTCTTTCAGTCTCTTTCTCAAATAAATAAATAAAATCTTTAAATAATAATAATAATAAATAAAAATAGTATTATTAAAAGTTACTACTAAAAATATTTTTCTGCTGGCACTACAGATATTGTTACGAGTGAAAAAGAAAATCAGAAATCACAGACAACAAAGGGAAAGTAAGTAAATATAAATACGGTCCTTCAGTCCAAAAACATTCTTTGGACTTACTCTAAAAGCCTATGGAATTTCTGAGAAACGGGTGCCTGGGTGGCTCAGTCGTTAAGCGTCTGCCTTTGGCACAGGTCACGATCCCAGGGTCCTGGGATCGAGTCCCACATTGGGCTCCCTGCTCAGCGGGAAGCCTGCTTCTCCCTCTCCCACTCCCCCTGCTTATGTTCCCTCTCTTGCTGTGTCTCTGTCAAATAAATAAATAAAATCTTAAAAAAAAATTTTTTTCTGAGAAACAAGGGTTAGTGCAGTTAAGAAAATATTTTCCACTTGTATTAAAAGCAAAATCTTAGAGAACTATATTTGGCAAAGAGGTAAGAAACTAATAAGAGTTTGTGACCTAGAGTGAAAAATACTGGAATGATTTAACATCTTTTTAAACCATCAGTCTAATTTTCATCTTTGAATGTCTTGGTTTCATTGCAAATAAAAATGCCAGGTATTCCATTTCCCATATTTTCCTCATAAAATTATCTGACCCACCTACGTCTTTTTTCATTGCTCTGGCCAGTTCCTCAATAGTCATTCCAATCCATACCTCCACCTCCTTTTTGGATTTTGTTGAAAATAACTGAGATTTCTGTGATCTTTCTTCCTATTAAAAATTCAGGACGCATACAGAAGGAAAAAAAAAACTTTTAAGTGACTGTAGATTTATTCTGGAATATCTTACCATAATAATGGCTCCTATTTCTACCAACACTCCCACAAGTAGTTAAACCTCAGACTAAAATTTACAGTCCTGCACCCCTAATTCACTATTATATGCTAATTTCCAAGTAATCAAATTCATCAGCATTACTGAACAACAAATTAGAACTTCCCTTCTTCACAAAGATTTACTGCCTGGAGTGCAGCATTAAGGAATAAAGATTCTGGAAATTACAAAATACCCAAAATGGATTTCTACTCATGGCTATAGGCACTTTCATCTCAGGCCAAATAATTAGTAACTGATAGAAACCTATACCTACCTTCTTGGTTACTAGAAGCCTATATTGAGATAAAGCCGCCCCAATGAGCCGGTCTGTTTGCCAGGGCCGGATGCAGAGCTGAGCTGTCCACACCGGGTAAGCAGATGAAAACACATGATTCCATTGTGCTAACATTCTTCTTTGACCTAGGCTGTGCAGCTGCCTAAAGACAGTGTGAAATCGTAGCAAGTTCTCCAATTTCAATATCTTCTGGTTCATGTTTCCCCTGGAGAAAGTTTTAAAATAGTATCTTGGTTAATATGAAAATCAAGTTAGCAAATATTAAGTGGATATCTACTCCATGAAAAACACTATGCTGGAGTTAAAACAATAAGTAGAGCTAGAATCCTGCCCTGAAAGAACTCACAGCCTAATCAGGGAGATGGAATTCCATACTAACTACTCTCTAGATGTTAACTATCATTATTGTTAATGTTCCTACCACAATAGAACTGAAATACAACTTACAAAGGGATTTTTTTTTTCATTCTTGAAACATCAACTAACCAGATCACAACTAGAGTGATTTCTCTAAAATGCAAATTTGAGCTCATCAGCTCTTTGCTAAACACCCTCCAGTGGCTGGCCACTATCCCGTTTCAAAAAAATATGCTATATATATAAGGACTCATTATCTGCCCTCTGCTAACCTCTCACTTCATGTCTTACACTCTTACAGTTCCCTCTCTCCTATCTCCAAACTTTTGTTCTTCTGACCCCCTGTAATCTCCAATGGCTTGTCATCTCATTTTTGAACCTTTGCATATGCTATCTCTTCTTGGAATTGTCTTTCAAGCCTCAATATTTTTCCCTCTTCCCACCTCCCCCTCCCCCCAAAAAGATGCTTTAGAGAGGGAAGAAGGCACCTAATAAATATCTATTGAATAATGCCTTCTGAATATTATTCTTGGAATGAAAGAAGAGTTACCTAAGAGAAAACTGCAACAGAACTCAATGGTGTAGTTCAGAACTCAAGAGTATAGTTATTTTTCTCCTTGAGTCTTCTTTCTGCTTTCAGTACTGCATTTCTACAGCTTTGCTTTTCATTTTTTAAAGAGCAACTAAAATAATGTGAGACGTACGTTTTTTCTCCTCAACAAGTATTTCCTGAGTACCATCTTCGAGACATTACATTTGAGGATGTTGATTCAAAGTTTAATGAGCTAGAGTCCCTTCCTTCAGAACTTCCTGTCTTTAAAGAGCTCCAATATAAGATTTTCAGGCACAGGAAACACCTCAAGAATGGCACATTTTAAAAAATCTTATTTAGGTACATGTCCCTGGCTTAAGAAGTGAAGGGATTCTTTTAGGGAAAAAATTTTAATGAGTCTAAAACCAGACCTGACAAGGGCATAAATTAACGGAATGGAAAGAAAAGCACTACATGGAGACTAACCAAAGCACAGATAACTGAGGCAGGAATCAGAAAAACACACTGGGGGCAATAATCCAGCTGTGAAAACTGAAAGGAACCTTACTCGCTACTTCTATTCCAAGCTCCTCATTTCACAGAAAAGGAAAATGAAGAATCCAGAGAGGTCAAAAAGATTTCTCCAATGTCATACCACCAATTAATGACAGGCCTAGAAGACAGGCTGTCTTGCTCCCAATTAGGTGTTCTTTCGCAGCTAGGATATTCTTATCATGGAATCTGAAAAGAGATGCTGGAAAGACGTGGCTGCGTTGGTGGAAACGGCCGAATGTAGGAGGTGTCAGCCTTGGAATTTATCCGAAAGGTAAAAAGAAGTCATTGTAGAAAAATGACGGCCCTGGTGTGGCTTCGCCTCGAACCCGAGCCGGGCAGCCGGGTCGCGCGGGGAGTGGAAGCCAGCCCGCCGCTTCGGGGCGAATAACGCTTTCGCTACGCCTGAGGCGGGGTCATGCAGGGATTAAACGCCCCGCAGAAAGGCTTCCGGTCGCTCAGTGTTTACAGCCGGTGCCACTGCCACTTCAGGCCAAACAACACACGCTCCCTGGGACGACGCGGCAAAGGAACCCCACTCACTTCGCTCCTACATTAGGCCTGGGCGTCCGGATTCTGAAGCAAAGTTGAGCTCACCTTGCGGACCCGGGACTGCCTTCGGTCAGTCCGGCTGTCCGTCCCCGAAAGGGTCCCCGCCGGACTTCCGGTACCGCCGGAAGGGGTCCTTCCCGGAATTCGGAAGCCCGAATCTGAAATAGCTGCGCCGGCCAGGAGTAGGGTTGTTGGAGGTGCCCCAGTGAGCCCCCAGAGGATAGGAGGGGATAGACGCTACTTCAGCCTGTGGCCGCCTCCCAGGGTCAGCCTCATGTCGGCAGTCGCTTCTGCAAGTCCCTTCACTTTTCTGGGAAGTCCCTAACTGCCACCCTGGGGCTTGAGCGGCCTTGGTGCTGAAATGTGGGAGAAATGACACATACCTAAGAAGGAGGGAAAAATGCAAGGGAACGTGGTGATGGAACCAGCTAGTACTGGGCGAGAGGCGCCTTCCCTTTCAAACGTCGCCTCATTCGTTAGCCAGAGTTCCAGTCTCAGTTCATTCCCCGTTGTGTAGGCTTGGGCACGTTATGTAAACTCTGCCTCGGTTCTGCACGATGGTAATGATAGCAGCTGCTTCATAGAAGAGCAGTAAGGTTTATAAGAACATCTGGTTCATAATAAGGGTTTGCTGTTGCGACTATTACAGCCTCCTCCCAGAGCACTCCCACTAATTGATCGGACATGATGTCTTTTGGCCTGTCCCTTTGACCACAACCTGCACCAGTTCTCAAGAGTATAAGTATTGTTTTAACTCTGTCCTTCAGGTCTAACACTACACTCGGGTAATGATACAGTACAGAAGAGTTTCTTACTCAAAAGCATACTTACCATTACCTCCCTCCCTTAATCTGGCCTCCTAACTCATGCCTCCTCCCCTTGATTTTTTTTTTATTATTATTTTAAGATTTTATTTATTGGGCGCCTGGGTGGCTCAGTTGGTTAAGCGACTGCCTTCGGCTCAGGTAATGATCCTGGAGTCCCGGAATCGAGTCCCGCATCGGGCTCCCTGCTCAGCGGGGAGCCTGCTTCTCCCTCTGACCCTCCTCCCCTCTCATGTACTCTCTCTCACTCTCGCTCTCTCAAATAAATAAATCTTTTTAAAAAAAAGATTTTATTTATTTGTCAGAGAGAGAGCACAAGCAGGGGGAGCCGCAGGCAAAGGGAGAAGCAGGCTGTCTGCTGAGCAAAGAGCTTGATGCTAGACTCCATCCCAGGACCCTGGGATCATGACCTGAGTGGAAGGCAGACACTTAACGGACTGAGCCACCCAGGTGTCCCTCCTCCCCCTTGATTTTGTGTCTTCCCACTGCCTGCCACAGGTGTGCAATCGGCATTGCTGAATGATTAATGGAAACCTCTGTCCTGGAAGTTTTTTTTTAACAAACCTAACACCCAAACACTTGAAAACTATTAAAGTTCATTCCATTTGCTATCATTTTACTTACCATTTACAGACACCCACTGAAGTACAATTTCTACAAGAAATTGTTCTTTGCTTTATTTGCTTTACCAAGCCCTTGAGAAACAAGCAGGAATTGGTTGGTAGAATATCAAAGTAGTGGTCATATCTCCCCCACCCCCGAATTTTAAGTGAAAATAACTGATACTTTTCTAATCATGAAGATAATACTAGTGGAAAATTCAAGCAATATTTCCACTCCTCCAAATATATAAAGAAAGTGGCTAAAAAGCAAACAAAAGGATGAGGGCAGTTAAAAAACAGAGGAGCCAAGCTATAAGACCACCTAGTGGCCAAAGCTGGGAACAGTTGAGCAACAAAATAACACCGTGTTGGGTTACAACCCCAAGTATCAAATAAGTATACATGCATTCATGCTGATATAAAGAAATGACTGAATGAATAAATAGAGGAGAAGGGACAAATTCTTCCTACAGAAGAATTCTATATAATACATGTATATAACTGCCACTAGGAGGTAAAGCTTAATTCATCTCCACTTGAGTGAGGGCTGACTTAGTGATTTGCTTCCAGAGAATAGAGTATGGAAAGGGAAAAACAGTAACTGGCAGACACCATCTTAACCAAATGACCCAGGTAAACATCATCAGTGATGTCATGTTGGTATCACATGCCCCCTAAAATGTGTGATGAGGACATTTTATCTCTGTAGCATCCTTCCAAAAACCCACAACTCTACTGTAATCATGGGGAAAACATCAGACAAACCCAAATTGAAGAGCACTTTACAAAATATCTGTCAAGGTCATGAAAAACAAGAAAAGACTATCACAGTTCAGAAGAGGAGACATGAGGACTATATGTAATATGGAATCTTGGATACAATCCTGGAACAGAAAAAGCACCTTAGTGGAAAAACTAGTGAAATCTGAATGAAGTCTGTAGTCTAGTTAATTGTAATACCCCAGTGTTAACTTCTTAATTTTCATAATTGTATCATAGTTAATATAACATGTAAACATTAGAAAAAACGGGGTGGAGGACATTTGAGAATTCTCCACTGTCTTTGTAACTTTTCTATAATCTAAATTTATTCCAAAATTTAAAGTTTCTTCTTTAAAATAGAAAGTGAATCAAATCCTAAATCCCACCTATCCAGAGGTAACCAATTTTATTATTTTGGTGAACATCATTCATTTATCTCTATGTATAAACACATGTACACATGCAATTGTATATAAATAATATTCATACTATAAATGCTGTTTTTGATCTTTGCAAAAATATATAATGGAAACCTTCCATGCTGATGAACATAGATCCATATCCTTCTTTTTAAATAACTGTGAAGGATCCCATTGTCTATAAGTGCCATACTTACATAGCCACGTATATAGGTTGTTTCCAGTATTTAACTTATAAACAATATTGCATTGAATATTCTTTTTTTTAAGATTTTTATTTTTAAGTAATCTCTACACCCAACGTGGAACTCGAACTTACAACCCGAGGTCAAGATTGCATGCTCTACCGACTGAGACAGCCAGGCACCTCACAGTGAATATTCTTGAGTATATACCTCTGCATGCCAGTTGAGTTCTTTCTCTAGAATAATGCCTAAAACTGGAAGCTCTATTTCCTTTCACTGGAAAATGGTATTTACTATCTAAGCTCTGGGTGTTAGGTGTCTTCATTGTTATTAGAGTTTCACTGCTCTCAAGCTCTCTGTGGACAAAACTAGGGAATATATCAAAACTAGGGAATATATATATACACACACATGCACACATTTCATCCATATACATTGAAAATCATGAGTTCTTACTAGTATCACCAATTCCGATCTAAGACCACAGGTTCACTCTAGTCTTTTCCTTTTCCAGGTTTGTACCTTCCTTCTCTGGCAGTGAGAAACTTGACTTTCATCAACCTTGACGTATTTAATTATTTGAGCAATTCCCTTGTATGAAACTAATCTTCAACTTGGCCACCATCCCCTTCCTTGAGCTTTTTTCTCCCCACCTCTTTTCAGCTTGGACTCCCCAGGCCAATCCACCCCTTGAAGTAGATATCCTCCACACCCTGATTGGAGTAAAATGTTAAAATTAGGGGAAACAGAATGAAGGACATTGGGGAACTCTCTCCTCTGTCTTTGCAACTTGTCTGTAAATTTACATTTATGCAGAGGGAGCAAGTTGAAAGGCAGAACTAGTAAAAGTTCAAGCCATTTGCTAGAAAGGGAAGGGCTTCAATACAGTTGCTTCCTTTTTTTTTTTAAGATTTTATTTATTTATTTATTTACTTGATAGAGAGAGCGGGAGAGCACAAGCAGGGGGGAGGGGCAGAGGGAGAAGCAGGACTAGATCCCAGGACCCTGGGATCATGACCTAAGCCGAAGGCAGATGCTTAACTGATTGAGCCACCCAGGCCTGGCCCCTGTTTTGGTTTTTTTGTTTGTTGTTTTTACTGTTCTTTCGATTCAAGTTTGCTCATCAAGTGTATTTTATATGAAGTACCAGACCCCCCGGCACACCCCATTCCTGCCCTACATCTATGGATGCCTATCTTACTCTCACCTCTAATGGCTTTAGGATTAAATTGTTGAGAAAGGGGAGGGATACAGAAGGCGTCTTATTCCCACTTCATCTCATGTCCTTTGCTGGCCTTCTAAAAGTCTGATCATGGGGCAACTGGGTGGCTCAGTCATTGGGTGTCTACCTTCGGCTCAGGTCACGGTCCCAGGGTCCTGGGATCAAGCCCCACATCGGGCTCCCTGCTCAGTGGGAAGCCTGCTTCTCCCTCTCCCACTCCCCCTGCTTCTGTTCCCTCTCTCGCTGTGTCTCTGTCAAATAAATAAATAAAATCTTAAAATAAAATAAAAACAAAAGTCTGATGATATTAACCATGAAACAAAACATGTTTGGACACAGGAGGAGCCAACTTAACCACAAATAATATTTCATATTGCCATCTTCTTGTTGCCATCTGCGAGTCATTTCTCAGAACTATTAAATGATAGGCCATAAAATACACTTGATGAGCAAACTTGAATCGAAAGAACAGTAAAAACAACAAACAAAAAACCAAAACAGGGGCCAGGCCTGGGTGGCTCAATCAGTTAAGCATCTGCCTTCGGCTTAAGTCATGATCCCAGGGTCCTGGGATCTAGTCCTGCTTCTCCCTCTGCCCCTCCCCCCTGCTTGTGCTCTCCCGCTCTCTCTATCAAGTAAATAAATAAATAAATAAAATCTTAAAAAAAAAAAGGAAGCAACTGTATTGAAGCCCTTCCCTTTCTAGCAAATGGCTTGAACTTTTACTAGTTCTGCCTTTCAACTTGCTCCCTCTACCAACCTTTTTCTTGCCTTTCAAAATCTTGACTGAAAGCTCCCCTAAGGGGCTAGGTCACTTCAATATCCAGACCGACTATAGTTCTTGGTGATAATTAGGGCTAGACTGCCTTCTGAAAAGGGGCAAGGCGATTGCTGCCAACCTGGGAAGACAGTGCTGCAAGGAGCTACATTCATTTCACAGGGCCTCTTCTAGCAGGAGGACATCACAAGGAACAACATAAGCACAAGCGTCTTCCAAGGAGCAACTGGTCAGGGCTGCAGGAAAGCAGACCAAAATGACAAGATTTAAATCTGTTTTGTTTTCTGTCTCAAGTGTCATTTGTTGGCTTCATAAAGCAAAGAAACCCTGCAGTAAAAAATTGCTAGAGAAATGGTGCCAGGAATTTTTAAACTAGAAAAGACTTGAGAACCTGAATCATGGCAGCCTAAAATTATCCGTAATAGTTATAATCCTCACTTATCTCTTCATTGCCAATTTTACCAGTCACATAAATATTATATTTAATATTTTATACAGCAGTTGTTCTTGGCGCATTAGCAGATTTGAGGCCCACTGATGATTCAGTTTTTCTTTTTCTTTCTTTTTTCTCTTTTCTTTTTATATTTCAGTTTTTTTCTTTAAAAGGAGCGAGTTGTGTGCAGGGGGATTAAATGCTTTATAGACAAGAAAAAAAAAACTACGCTAGCACCAACTTACCATCCTCCTCGTCTTGCTCCTCTTCCTCCTTTTTCTTGCTTTTTTTGGCCTTGCTGACTCCCTTTTTTGCCGCCTCAGGTGTCCCATTGGCTCAGTGTGCAGTGATGTCTTTTTCACATTTTCCCTGCAGCCTGGCAGCCTTCTTTTCACGAGGTTGCTCGTTAGCCGCAGCAGCGTTACTCCACATCCCTTCCAGTTTCTTTGCAATGTCACCAGCGGATGGACCAGGACGTTCTCCTTCGATTTTAGGGCAACACTCAGAACAAAACGAGATAAAGGCCACAGAAGTCCTATTGGGTGCATTGGGATCCTTGAACTTCTTTGTTTCTCCTTTGGGGGGGCATAAGTTTTCATTTCTTTTTCACAACTGGCCTTGTCCGCCTTTGCCACATCTTCGAATTTTCCTTTCTCTTCCACCCTTCTGAGTGTCTCTTAGAAAACACTGAGAAGTTGACTGAAGCATCTGGGTGCTTCTTGAGCTCCTGTCGGCAAGTTTGTGCAAAGAATGCGTACGATGACATTTTGCCTCTTGGCTTCTTAGGATCGCCTTTGCCCACGTTTTATTATTTTCCTCAGTGAGGCACAGAGTCGTCCAGTGCCCATCTGGCTCTCACTTGCCCTGGCGCTGTCTCTGAGGAGCTCACTGTAGTCCAGTGGCTGTGACAGCAGGAGCTGGATGCGGCCTCCTTATTCTCTCTGCTCTGGAACCTCTGTTTTTCTTGACTGTGATTTGACAACCTTTCCCAGTGAAAAATTGGCAATCTAGAGGTCAATTTTTGGTAAAGTCAATTTATTGTAGATGTGTGGCTTTTGGGAAAATCACTAAACCTAAATAAAAATGATAGGTATCTCTCATCTGATGTACTAAGGATAAGGCATTGTTCTCTTTTTTAAAAAAATATTTTATTTACTTACGTGTTAGAGAGAGAGAGAGGCAGGCAGAGGGAGAAGCAGGCTCCCGATGTGGGACTCGATCCCTCAGAACCCTGGGATCATGACCTGAGCCCAAAGGCAGACGCTTAACTGACTGAGCCACCCAGGTGCCCCTGTTCTTCCCCCCACCTCTCTTTTTTAAGATTTATTTTATTTATTTTAGAGAGAGAGCACAGCAGGGAGGGGCAGAGGGAGAGGGAGAAAGAAACACAAGCAGAGTCTGTGCTGAGCACGGAGCCCGACTCAAGGCTCGATCCCCCAACCCTGAGATCAGACCTGAGCCAAAACCAAGAGTCAGTCACTCAACCGACTGTGCCACCCAGGCACTCCTATTCTTTTTTTTTTTTTTTTTTTAAGATTTATTTATTTATTTGAGAGAAAGAGCACATGAGCAAGGGGTGGGGCAGAGGGAGGGGGAAGAGAGAGAGAGAAGTAGACTCCCTACTGAGCATGGAGCCTGACTCAGGGCTCAATCCCACAACCCTGAGATCATGACCTGAGCCAAAATCAGGAGTTGGAGGCTTAACCAACTGAGCCATCCAGATGCCCCAAGGCATTGTTCTTAATGCTTTATAGTCATCATCTATTTCAGTCCTGCAAGATTGAATGTCTTATTTTTGCACATCAATTTTAACAAACCAGAGGGGCTGCATTATCACTGTGAATGTTAAGTAACTTGTCCAGGTCACATCCTTTGTGATCGGTGAGAGGGACCTAAATTCAAGTCTGTTTGATTCCAATGCCGTTTCTTAACCATTTCCATATTTGAAGAAGCTGAACTGAAGATCTTTAGGGTCCTATTCAGCTTTGAAATGTTACCTTTTGAACATATGAATGTAAGCATTTTTTTCATTTAATTTGGTATCAACCTGTAGTCCATGCTATGTAGTAAATCTTTGTGTTTCCATTAATATGACCACTGCTATTAAAGCTCTTTATGGAAAACAGTAAGAGTAATAATTTTGTATATTTCTAGTCAAGAACATGATATTAATCTCCAGTAACCTCTAATATGAGCCAAACACTCATTAAAGATATCTGCAGTGGGGGACGCCTGGGTGGCTCAGTTGGTTGGGCAGCTGCCTTTGGCTCGAGTCATGATCCCCGGGTCCTGGGATTGAGCCCTGCGTCGGGCTCCTTCCTCAGTGGGGAGCCTGCTTCTCCCTCTCCCTCTGCCTGCTGCTCCACCTGCTTGTGCTCTCTCTCGCCCTCTTGCGCGCTCTCTCTCTGGCAAATAAATAAATACAATCTTAAAAAAAAAAAGATATCCGCAATGACTTTTCATCAACGAGACAGTTCTCTCTTTATCACTAGCAACCAAATTACACAAAGCTTTCTATGGGTTTCCTCTTGAGTCTCCTCAACTTCACTGATTTCTTCATACACAATCACATCTCTTTAAAAATGTCTTTTTGCTGTAAAGTCTTTAATTTCATTCTTTCCACTGAGGTATAACTGACAAAACTGTAAGATATTTAAAGTGTACAATGTGATGATTTGGTATACATACACATTGTGAAAGTATTCCCCTTCCATTGAGTTAATTAACAGATCCATCACCTCACAAATTTACTTATACTTATTTAATTTTTGTTGGGAACTTTTAAGTTCCACTCTCTTAGCAAATTTCAGTTATACAATACAGCATTATAAACTAGAACCACATTGTTACACATTAGGTCCTCAGACCTTGCTCATCTTAGAACGTTTGTACCCCCTTACCAACCTACACTTCTTATTCCTACATTCTTGTCCTATCTCTTTCCCAGTGAGTATGAAGACTTTGAATAAGACACTTAACTTATCTGGTGATCAGTATCTTCATTACAAAATTAAGAAGGTTAAATTCTTAGAGTTTTTATTTTTGAAGAGTTTAAAAATGTTAAATATGAAGCGATCATGTGTCTAAATATGTATTTCACTCATTAACAAGAGAACAAGATGGTAAGCCTAGTTCAAAGAGAATTGAGGAGTGCCAAGTTTTTACAGTGGCTGAAAGAATGAATGCTTGAACAAGATTACTAATATAGATACGAAATTGGTTAATATCTTACAGCACGATAAAGCTGTAACTTTTGGGTTTATCTTTTCGATGGGACAAAACTCATTTATATTACTATCAGTTTTCCACACATTAAGATCTACCCTTACAGAGTTGTATAATACCTGTACACTAAAAAATAATATAACTATATTTTAAATAATTAGTACATTATTTTAAATAATTAAATATTCAAATAAATAATTTAAATAAATAATAAAAAGATACCAAGTCAAAAAAGCTGGCCATTCCTAGAGACTCAGGGAATCCCCAGGAAGGTGTGCTAAACAAATCCCAGCAGGACACTGGAAGGGCAAGCAGTAATCCCTTCACTATTTCCAGGTTTTGGATAATTTTTAACGGAACTGAGAGTCCTCTGAGTTTTAAAACAAAGCTTCCTTAGAATCATCCAATTTTAAATGAGTGTTTAAAGGGAACAAAAGGGAAACATGCTACTTCTCTGCTTAATCAACTGTCATCTACTCCACGCATTTTATGTTGTATGAAACCAATATTTCTCCAGGCAAGAAAACTGAATGTTTTCACCTATTTCATATTTTAATTAGGAGGTAATTAAATTCAGTCTGCCCACTTATTAATTTTTTTTACATTTTAACTTTCTTTTCTTTTGAAGTCTTTGTTAAAAATACTCTCACGTGATCTTACTTGTGGAGACATGGTTTATATTTTTTTATTTTTAGTAACTTATTGATTCCCCCCATTATAAAAATACATAGAAACATAGAAATTTTCAGAAGATAGAAAATACAAATAAAATTTTTTTACAATACCATAGTTCCATTAGCCAGAGATAACCACTTTACTTTTTTTTTTTTTAAGATTTTATTTACTTATTTGTCAGAGAGAGAGAGAGCACACAAGCAGGGAGAGTGGCAGGCAGAGGGAGAAGCAAGCTCTCCACTGAGCAAGGAGCCTGATGTGGGATTTGATCCCAGGACCTTGGGATCATGATCTGAACGGAAGGCAGACGCTTAACGACTGAGCCACCCAAGCATCCGCAGAGATAACCACTTTAAGAAATGTATTTTTAGCAGGTGAGAATTTTAGTTCCCAGCTCTAGTGTGTGGGAACTGGAGCCATGACCCCACTCCCCTCCCCTTGCTTATTGGATGCCAATCACGCTGACCATCTTTCAATGCCTCTTCCTTGATTTGCTTCCTCCCACCCTTGCACACAGTGTCACACTGTTTCCTCTGCCTGGTTCACTCTTCTCTCCTCTCTCTGCCCTCTTCATTCCTACTCTTCTTTCAGATTTCAGTTTGCTTCACTTCCTCAGAGGCCTTCCTTGACCCACTCCTTCCCCCAGACGAGGTGAGATTCTATTATGGACTTTCCTAGCATTGCATATGTGTCCTTCTTAGCACTTGCTACCCATGCAATTTAACATTTGTTTCTGTGATTATTTGACTAATTAATATCTGTCTCCTGCAATATACTGTGTGCTGCACGAGGGCAGGGTCTCTGTGTGGTTTTGCTTACCACTTTCCCTTTAGCCCATAACTGATCTTCAATCATATTTTGAGTTGAATATAATATGGCCCATGTCCCCACATGTTGGAGCTGCAAGGAACGTTAAACCTGAGGCTATCACTAAGATTTCCTCCCTTCCCCACGGAATCATCCAGGAACCTAAGACTTGGCAGGAGCCAGGGAACTGGACTGTGGGGTTATTGCCTTTTTTGTCATGGCTCCTCATTGAGCAATGATGCTCAGATGTACTTGTGTCTCATCTGCCTAGGCAGCAATGCCCCAGGTAGACTGCCTTCCACTGACAGCAGGTTCCCATCTTGCTACCCACTGGAGGGACAAAGTGCCAAGAAAGGGACTCTTCTCTATCCTCTCATCCTTCCCACTCCAGTCCTCACCTTCTTTTCTCTGACGAAACTTAAATTTCCTCCTAGATCCAGCTGCTTTCTCCTCTCTTATTCTAGGAACCAACCTCCATCTTCTTCTGACCTGGGAAAAATCCTCTTCCATAGGCCTTTAGAAGCCAATTTTTGTGGAGTAGGATTAGGGAAAGATGCAAATATTAATTAGTTTTTTGAGTTACTGTTATACAGCTATGTATATTTTGAAGCAAAATTGGGGCCGTGTTGTCTACCCTCTCCTATAATTGATTTTCTCCATTTACTGAATTGTGTTTCCCTAGATTTTCAAATATTGAGATCATGATTGAGAATACAGAATTCCCTAGGAAGATGTCACCTTATTTAACATGGCCCTTGATGGTGGGACATTCCTTGTTCCTTAGTGTAGCAGGTACAATTCTTTGTGCCTACTTCTAGCCTTGTCTTCTGCTGACAGGCCTCTCATTCTGCTCTACTGTCACACCAAATCATCCTGCCCTGGGACATACCATGCTTTTTCACTGCCAACTCTCATCTCCTGGGGTTTCCTCAGCTGAAGCACTTTTTTTTTTTTCCTGGCAGAGTCCTACTTATTCTTCAAACGGGTGCCATCTTCCCCTAATGCTTTCCTTGATGCACCAACCCAGTCTTAAGCGCCCTTTCTCTGGGCTCCTAAAGCATCCACATCATGCCACTAGTCACATTTTCTTGGGTTTATTCTGTGAACGTTTCAGTCCTCTCTGCTAGATTTTAACATCTTTGAGGGCAGAAAGCATGGCACATAGAGATGTTCAAAAAGATATGTTGAAGAGACATAGATTGCAGCAAGCACTTTTCCCTATTGTTTCACTTATTTGGGGTATGTACAGCTTCCTAGGATGGCTTTCAATTTACCTGTTCTGGAATTGCCATTTCACTCAATAAAAGGAATTTCCAACATTCTTCATCTAACAAATGCCATGATGCCCAATCCCCATTGTGATGATAAATATTCTGGCCTTTATATTTCCTTTGCTAGGTAGGCTACAGTTGTCACTGTTTCTTTTACTTTGAGCAGACTTAGATGAGGGTCCCTGGTTTCATGGATCCTAGCATAACTCCATTTTCCAGCTCTTTTTTCCCAGATTCTGTCCTTTTCTGCCCAATATCCGTACTCTTCCTAATGATAACAAGATTCTTTCCCTCAACACATTCTTGTATAAATGCCACAAAACTTTATTGTCTTTTCCTATTGTAAAATAATTCAGTAAACTATTTATCAGATGCTATTCCTCTCCTAGAATTGTGAGGTTTCTATAATTTTTTTAAAATTCAAGTTCTGCAACTAAATATCTAGTTCCTCAAGCTCATGCTGATCACTTTGAATTTCATGTTTCATGTTGTTGTTTCCAGTGTAAGTTTGAGATTGTGTTTGCCTTGAAGACAAAGGACTATGCCAGGGTTAGATAGCATTTCTTTTGTATTTAATACAATGTTGACAAATATTGCATTAACTCTGGGCTAGGATAGTTTTTAAACAGCGATATGAAGTTCTTTTATCATAGACAGATGTAGTTCCCTTTTATAATAAATATCTTTGGTTCTAAGACTTGCTTGGAGCAGGATACTTGGGTCATTCCACCACAGGTGGACTAAAATTAAGAGAACATTAATGTCAGCCAAGTGGGGAAATGATAGTAGTTTGGACTGGGGTGATGGAGGTGGTGAGAAGTGGAATGATTTGAGAAACTGAACTGTGATGGATTAGCTATAGGGGTGTGCATGTGTGTGGTGTGCTGGGCGGGAGAATTCATAGTTTGAATAACTGATAGATGGCAGCTCATTTCCAAAGAGACTTCTAGGTCAGAAAACTCAACTGCCTAGACAATATGGGGGATGCCACGGCCAATTTTGGCTCTTTGAATTCCTCTTTTGTAGCTGTCATGGAGATCCTACCCTGGGTTAGTTTTCTACTTTTGGACATACTCACCTTTCTTGGTTACAATCAGATTCCAATTCTTCTTTCCCCTGATCATTCCCCTGATCACTCTCAGTTCACCATCATTGGATTTGGGTTTTCCTGAACATCTTCAAATATTTAAGTACAATTATTTGGGATGTGCCACACCTTCAAATGGGTGATCTTTCCTATTCTAATGCTTTCTAATTTCATTTTAGAAATGAACGCTCGGCGATCTTTCCTATTCTAATGCTTTCTAATTTCATTTTAGAAATGAACGCTCGGCGTTCAGTACCCGGTCTTCCGGGTACTTCCGCCCTAGCCTCCAGTCGGCCAGTCACGCGGGAAGCCACGCCCATTTCACCGCTTCTCCGCCCAGTCCCTCTCCTCTGGCTACGACGGCAGCATGGCGGGCGCGGAATTGCGGGCAGCGCTGGAGCAGCGGCTCGGCGCCCTAGCCATCCATACGGAGGTCGTGGAGCACCCGGAGGTGAGGCGCTTCTGCGGGACAGCCCTGCGGGAGAGGTGGGCTCCGCTGCGGCGTCTCTCGGGCGGGGCCGTGAAGACCACATACCCCAGCGGTAAGGTGCCGCAGAAACGTACGTTCTAGGACATTTCCCAGGTTCCAGAGCACAAAAGGGGCCCGACAGAAACATCAAAGGCCTTTCGGGACTTTGATGTTATTGTGAGGAAACAGGGTTTTCCTCTTGGAGCGATTTGGTCACATTTCATTTTGAGAACTTCTGCATGTAAAGTTGGGTGTGTCTTTATGGTGTAGATAACCTACCAGGCAGTAAACTGTCTCTGTAGTGTCAACGATGTATCAGGCATCATGCATATAGCAGAACACCAAGCTTAGAGAGTTTGGTATGAACATGATTTCATGTATTGATGTGAGGATTTGCAAACATTTCACAGAACCAGTGTTAACTTGAATGGTGCGGAGGCATAGTAACATAGCTTGAGTAACAGTTAATGGTAATAGCCAAATATGGTGCTCTTCAAAGGGTAGACAAATACGTTAAAAATCTTCAACTTTACAAATTTAACATCAAAACTGGATCATTTTCTCTGACCTTCTTCCCTCCTATATAGTAAACCTAACTCTCCCCCTTCTTTACCTGTGCATATTGCCAGCTCTTCTGATGTTACTAGTCCGGGTCTCGTTCCTTGCCCGTGATCTCACTCTCATTGTGGTTATATATTTGTAAAGTGGAGGCTGTCACGTGGTCTGGATGTAATGGAATGCTAAGGATTAGGAATCTGGGCTGCTGTAGATTTTCAGTACCAAAAGTTTAAAGAAAAAAAACAAAAAACACTTTAGGAGGAGTGCTTGGCCAGCACATTGGAAAAGAGAACTGGCCTAAGAGGTCTCGAGATGAGGGATTGAAACGGCAAGGTGTATTATTTCCTAATGGGCTGGGAATGGGTCCCTACCAGTGACATCCAGGGCATTGAGTACTCCCTAACGTTCACCCAGCAAGCAGAGTATGCGTACATGCATATTTTTTGAAGTTTTCATGTGATATTTTACAGGTGTTTACAGTTGAAGAAATGATGCCTCATATCCAACATTTGAAAGGCGCACATAGTAAGAACTTATTTCTTAAAGACAAGAAGAAGAAAGGCTATTGGCTGGTGACAGTTCTTCATGATAGACAAATTAATTTAAATGATCTTGCCAAGCAGTTAGGTGTTGGGAGTGGAAATCTTCGGTTTGCTGATGAAACAGCCATGCTAGAAAAACTAAAAGTTGGCCAAGGCTGTGCCACACCTTTGGCTCTCTTCTGTGATGATGGAGATGTGAAATTTGTTCTGGATTCAGCTTTTTTGGAAGGTGGGCATGAAAAGGTGTACTTTCATCCAATGACCAATGCTGCAACCATGGGATTGAGCCCTGAAGACTTTCTCACATTTGTGAAGAAGACTGGACATGATCCCATAATACTTAATTTTGATAAAAACAACTAATTGGGCTGATATTTAGAATACATTTATTTCTGAAAGCTGTTTTTCTTATTTGTAATTTATAAAAAGCATTAAAAGTGGTAAGAATATTTAGCACCTTGGTTTGGTGATTAAATCATTCTAGGAGGAACGTTTCATCTAAAAGGAGCTGGGTTTTTTTTTTTTTTTTAACTATTTATTTTTTAACTATTCTCTACACCCAAGGTAGGGCTCAAATTTACAACCTTGAGATCCAGAGTCACATGCTCTACTGACTGAGCCGGCCAGGTGCCCTATAAAAAGCAGCTGCTTTTAAAAAGATATACTGAGGTAGTTTTAGTCAGTTCAGAGTCCATCTCCCATCCCCCATGAGCACTACTCATTACAGGAATGCCTTCAACAATTAATTAAGAGTAGATTAACAACAAAACTAAGGCTAGCTAAGATTATCTTACATTTTAGGGTGTTTACTGTACTTGAAAAAAGCAACTTGCAAAAACAGCATATATAAAACTATACATATATTGTACATACAGGGAAAAAATAAAAAGCAATATAGGAATATATTACATTGTTGATGGTGGTTATCTTTGGAGAATGAGGATTAAGGAAAGATTTGTTTAATCTTTTTGAGAGGTTAGAAATGTGACCATACTTGGAAAAATTTTTTCTGTCCTGTAGGCTGTATTAAATTTTACTTATCCCCCGCCCAATTATGGCATCTGAAACAGTGTAAGAACTCAGGATTATATATTGTCAGTTATATAGAAGCTAGTTCAGAATTGTGGAGTAACATACTTTTTCGCTTAAAACAAAACCATTAGTTGAAGGTCTGAGGTAGACTATACTACAGAAATAGTCTAGAGATCTCATCATGAAAATTCTCTTACAAGCAAAAGGGATAGTCGTGAGGTAACCATATTTTACTAAGTTTGGTCACTCAAAAGTAACTTCCATCTGGTAGTGATAGTGTAACCAATTTGTGTTACTAAAAGGCAAAATAAGTAAAAACGTTATTTCTTGATACATAGGATTAGAAGTTATAAGTCTACTCACGGCAGATTTTCTATAAAGAATGAATTTAAGAGCTGTGGAGTTAGTAAATATTGTCCATAAATGATAACTTATTCTAAGGTCCCATGTTACTTTTTGCCTGCTGTTTACGACATCTCTAAGAGGAAATTTTAGGTTGCTTTGCACATAAAATGAAGGTTTCATGAATAGAATCAAAGATTGAGGACAGTAGACAGTGCCTTTCCCATCTTATAACAAAAACAGTCTCAGAAAGACTAACCTGCCCCAGAATACACAACTGGTTGCCTCCTCTAACGTTCTGCCTCCCCAAAGTCTATAAATGAAAATGAAAGACACTGCTTTGTGCAATATATTATTGTATTTAAACCTATGTGGGGATTGACAGAACTGGTAAGATTCCATTCTGTTCCCAAACCAATACTCATCCCTAAAAGATTTAGAAAGAATCATCTAAACAAGGCTATGGGTTAGGTCTGAAAAAAGGTTTTCCAGGGCAAAGGCAAAGGAAAGATAATACTTAGCTAGATTATATGTTACAGTTTTTAAATGATTTTAACCACTTGTTATAAAAATCACCTCTCTGTTTTATTTTTATATTAGTTGAAGTGAATGTTAAACCAACTTAATTTTTTAGGAGTAATAAAGTTAAAAACTAAAATGAAAAATAATGAAATGTTTTTAAAAGCAAATCAAACCAATGATGGTTTGTTTTGAACTGGCTTCCTGTGGCTGATAATAGGTATTACCAAGTAATAATCACTGCCATTCAACTCCAGATGCCTCAGTAGCATTATTTTTAAAGGAAATGTTACAGATTTATATTATTTGATTTGGTATTTAATAACAATTATAAGTACAATGGCAAACATTGAAAGAGAACCCTTAGTAGAAAAGAAAAAGACAATTTAAAATCAGGTTTTGTTAAAGGGTGTTATAAGTGCAACTTTATCCATAAGCATTCCTTTTAAGGCATTTTCATTGTTGTCCAAATATCAACATGTACATCAAGGTTTATTTCACAAAATGGGCTCCTTTTGTATTACTCATTCAAGGCTTAAAGAAAAAATACATCTCAGGACGAAGTGTAGCAGAAAAGAAAAACACAAAAATTCACTTTTCTTGTAAAAGTAACTTAAAATACAAAGTCATGTAGCATACATTATTACTCCTCATTGTAATTCCAGATTTGGTACAGTATCTTTTTCACTTCCTGACATAAACTGTTAAGACAGTGCAGGCTGTAATACTTCATTTGTGAGGTGGCTGCAATTCTGTAATATGCACAGTGATTTTTTAATAGGCTCTTACCATGCCTTGCATGAAAGGTGCTACATACAAACCTGTTACATGAACTCTTTGGTAACCACCAGTTCAAAAATGTGGACCAAACCTTTCCACATTGCCAGATCTGAAAGCACTTTATTGGAGCTCTTTGTGGAAGCTATTACCCTGTATATTAATTCTTCAGTTTCCTAGTGGGGGGTTGGGTGTTGATTTAGAACACAGCCAGATAAAAGCATGGCAGACCCCAGTCAGGAAAGTGGCCCCAGTAAGTTTCTAGGTAGCCATACTATTTTGTTTGGCAGAAGCAATTTATCAGGGAAAGGAGTGACTTCCTACTAAGTTTGCTTCTGAATCTTTTGGAGAAAGTAAAATATTCATGAGGTTATTATCTAGTCCTTTCTCGAAATGGTATGAAAAAGGTGATGAATATAATTGAGAATATTCCTACTTTCGTGGTTTTAAGTGTTCCCCCTTTGTCTCTAACTGCACTTTCTCAGGGTCAGCCTCCTTAGACTCAGTACTATATAGGCTGCCCCTAAGCATGTTGTACGTGAAGCAATAAATGTGCTGGTTAAGTCAACAGGTTCTCTATTTTAGGACATTAGGGTTCTGGAGAGGTCAAGTTGTGGTATGATTCACTGTCACCGGGCCACTTCCTACTCATTAAATTCCAACTTGCAGTAAATGTCCTGGGATGTGTCCTAGTTGTGCAAATTAGATGCTAGTTAATATAAATCTAAGTTACCCACTTACTGTATTTGGCTAAAACATAACTTCTATATTTACTTTCAATTTATCCACCTAAAAATGAATTTACATTTTTTACATGCAAGTATCTCTAGACTGCCATGATGCCCATTATCAATTTGATACTTGAATCTAGGGAGTCACGATGGAGAGATGTTTCAAAATCTAGAGAGTAAGTTTTAAATATGTCTGTTGTGCAATAGTTGTATTTTAGTAAGAATCCTTTGTATTTACATTTACATAGCACCTTTCATCCAAGAGTTTAAAAGTGATTTAATTTTACAGCATTATTTGGCGGTAAAATCTAAGTTAATGGTGGCATTAAGTTACGTAAGTCCAAGTTCTCTAAATTGCTTTTTAATTTCTGGTCAACTATACATGCTGTCTTTCTTTTCATTAAATCTTTCTGAAAGTAGACTATGAACACAACACTGCTAACTGGCCTACCAAAAAGAGAGAGGGAGAGGGAGAGAGAGAGAGAGGGAAGGGGGGTGGGAGAGACACACACAGTATCATGGCTACTAGGTTAGTGATGAAACACATAGTTCCTAAACCACACACTATGAATATGGAATTATTCCAAAAAGATTTTTAGAGCTGGTAATGAGAGCCTAAGAAGTATACTGTTTAAATAAAAAAGTCATTATCTTTCTCATTTCAGACCTTTAAGATTATTCTGATATTTATGTTAAATAATGAATTTGCATTAATATCAATGCATTTTTTGATTTCATAAGAAAATAAAACTGTGATATAAAATTGGAGCTACAAAAAAACTGATGTTTCCCTGGGTTAACTAAATCTACTTTTTTTGTGCTTCTTTCAGATGTTTAAGGTAACAAATGCATACAAATATTTCAAAAGTACCAATAGTTACCAATTTTAATGTAATATTATAAAGGACAAAAACAGAAAAGTTCTTATTAATACGTGATAACCTTAAAAATAAATGAGTTCCTGGCAAAATGCAGATCATAGTAAATTATTTACATTTTTTTTTTTTGCCATAAGAAAACTTCTTAAGCAACAGTCAGCTCTCATGTTAAAAAAACAAACACACATACATAACCCAATACTAAAGAAGGGAAATGAATTTAAAACACAACAGCATTATCTTGGGAATGCAATTTGCTGGAAAACCACCTTACTAAAAAAGTTTCAGAAAAACACTCTTTTTAATTACCTTGGATCCAGGTGTGAATGCTTAGTGTTGCTTAAAGGGGAATACGGGAAGGTTAATATTACTGTAAATTTTTTATAGCTCCTATTTTTCAGATTTATCTTCATAAACTGAATTTCTTTTGCAGTGCATCAAAATAATTGGTTAAAAAAAAGGAAAGGATACCAACACATGCAGTCTGCTAACCAAATAAGGCTCTGACATGCCAAAACAATGTTCTCTGTATCATGATATATAGTACATTCCACAACATACTACAGCATTTAATTTAGATTTACACAACTAAATATAAATGGCTAGATTTTGGCTAATACTTAGCAGAAGCATTAAGCAAACATGGATAAATTCATAAACAAATGACGAAAGAAGTAGATTGTTCTTGGAGTACTTCTTGGAATCTTAAAACACTTGGTCCTTAGTGAGAGAACATCCTTTATTCAGTAGATCTTATCAATACAATGTATAGTAAGTCCTAAAACCTTCTAAAAATTTTGGCAGTTGACTCCAGTAGTGCTCCTTGATTCAAGGAAGGAATGAAGGTTTTGTATTTCTTGCCTGCTCTAGTCACGAAGGATTGTTTAAAGTCTCCTTAAAGATTTTTAAAATGATTCCTATAGTTGGGTGTCTTGTTACTTCAGAAATAAAGGCTTCACACTGAGAAACTGAAGGACACTTTTCTCTCTGTATTTAGTTGGAAGGTAGAAAGAAGAAAGAAAATATAAGAAAAGCTTGAAGATAAGAGAGAGAGATAAAATACAGAGTAGCCACTATAAGAACAACATGCACCAGATATTTCTTCTATAGGAATGAGAGAGTGACAGAAAGTCAGAGACAATTTTTCTTTGAGTGGCTCTTCATACAAAAGGTATTTAATTTATTGTTTGTTCTCAATTATCAAAAACATTGTGGGAAAGTTGTATTCCTACCAAAAAAAAGAAAAAGACTTCAGATTAAAAAAGGAATTCCTAAAACATAATTCACAAGTAAAATTAAGTTCTCCCTCTCAAAAAAAAAATTAAGTTTAAGAAAAAAAGAAAAATAATATTTAAAGGTTTGTTTCCTGCACTGACAGGCAAAAACTTATAGCAATCAATAAATCTTGCTTGACTAGTAAGTAGGACAGAAAGTCATGAATAAGCAAGCAATATTTACATCTGTTAATGCAATGTGCACTTGTTCTTATAAGTAACTCGGTTAGTTTGTATAAATGAGACTAATCTCATTTACATTTTAAGCAAGAAACTCACCACTTGGCCCACATGTCATGTAGTGGGTAATAGAATTAGGAGCTTTGTTGCTCCCTAGACCTGCTTTTTGAATTTCTGCTTTCTTGTACTTTGTCCACATCTGCAGGAGAAAAGCATTTCATGTTATTTAATCAAAGGATAAGCATAATATAATTCATGAAGTTAAGAAACTAATGAGCTCTTGTTGAGTAGGGCAAGGAGAAAGAATCTAACTGGGAAATTTACTAATCTGATAGATATCTTATTACTTAAAGACTGACTGTTGTATTTTAAAAGCCAGAAATAATATACTTATGTCCTTTTAGTAGCATCAGATAGGTTTACTATGTTTATTTACTAAATAGTCACAAATAGTTTTAAAGTACAAAATAATCTTGCATGCAGCCACAGAAACATCCACAATGAAATATTTGTTTTATTAACTGAGAAAAATTATGCCTGCTTTCACTGTTAAACCTAAAACTGCTTTGGTCAAAGGGGACCAATGCCTAACAATGTCAGTTTACAATGTCACACAAATAATGAGGGTATGATTTCTAAAAACCCAGGGGAGGAATGTGAATGCTACTCAGTTTCATCTAAAATCAGGGTACTGAATCTCCAAATAGTTTTCCAAATATTCCTTTATGAAATCGTAGGATATTTATAGAGGTGTCTTAAAGGAAAAAAGTGCAGCTGCTCAGTTGAGTCAGAGTTGGTTAATTTTATCTTTAAAAACAATAACAAAAATGTTAAAATACTGGGGCATCTTTTTAAGACTTGTTTAGCAAGTAGATGCTGATTTTTTAAGTTTGGGAAGCACTGGCTGTAGATGATTTCTATGGTTTTTACCATGCTAAAAATTTGATTCCAAGTGTTATGAAGAAACTGGTATTTTGAGAAAATTTTATGACTCCACAGCTGGTGATAGTCTCTGGAGGAAGTCTAGCCTGTATTCTCACAGACAATCCTCAAGACACATGGACATGGTATGGATCTGTCTTACATGCACAGTGTATATGTTCCTTGTGAAAACATGTTATACTATAAACTACAGCCATTTGTAATGGAAATACTGTTTTCCTGTAAGTCTAATTTTGTAAAATAACCACACAGTTTTAACATAATAGGACATGATTTCTCAATATAGTTTGCATAAATAAATTTTTTAAATTTAAAGTGTATGGCCAGATTTGTAAACTCTAAAGAATTGAAATGGTTATAAAATAATTCTTGACTCAAAGTGGAAAAGAAGTAACACTAATTATTACATTTTAATCATATGTGGCCCCCATCTAATCTCACTTATATTTACCATTAAGTTTTATTATTAGGTTATAAAAAAAGAAGAGAAGCCAAAAAACATTTTTAATGTTAGGGCTGACAGTGAAACAAGTGACAATAAAATAGATAGATGTATTCATGGACAAAATATATTAGGTGGTACTAAAAAAATATGAAAATTTTCTGATTGTGCTTATGTGATTATCTGCAGTAGAACTGTTTTTAGTAATAGCTGGCTGTGAGAAAAGAAGCACAGTCAAAGATAAAAATGGAGAGGGCCTAGCCCCCACAACGATCTTGTTTAAGTACTAGAGAAAGATAGAAATTTCGTTAAGCAAAGATTCTCTATGGATTCTATTTCCTTTGGTCCAGTTAATAAGAATAATAATTTAATGTAACAACATGTATAAAATAGTGATTTCCTCCCCATTTAGAAAGTTACATTTCAAAGCATTCCTTTCCAGATGCCAGACTAAGTTATTAGCAGTAATATTTAGGCTGAATCAAAATGGCAAAAACATTCCAGAAAAAGAGCTAAGATCTACTCCTCCAGAAGTAAGTGAATCAGGGTTATGGCTTTGTTTTGTTTTGTTTGTTTGTTTGTTTTTTTAATTCTGGGAGTCAGAGATTCAAGTTTAGCTGATTCTGCTTTAAAAGTGCTATAACCACAGCAAGATAATTTTAAAAGTTTATGACACTGCAGTTAGAGTTCGAAAATATTTTCTTTATCTTATATGGTTATTTTTTTAGCTAAAAGTTTGTATTAATTTGTAGTTCTAAAATTTGTTCCACTAAAAACACACTTGTTCATTTAAATTCTGATGTTAATTTTATTTTAGCACAGTATACTCATTTAAAAAGCTGTTTTAAGGACAAACACATAAAATTTAATAAATAGATTATAGAAGCAACAGTCTTCACTACTTTGTAAACTTACTACCTTTTTTGAACAGAGGTAAAAATGCAAATTTCCAACACATTGAGTATGATTTATTATCTTTGACTCTATATAAAAAAAGAACTGGCAAAACTAATGTATTAACTGATTCCAAGTAAAAAAGTCATTTTAAAGGAAAGATGGTCCTTGAGTTCTTACATTTATCAGATAAAGAAAAGTGAAGAAACAGAATACAAATGTTCCTAGTCACTTTATAAGTAACATGTAAATCTGGCGGGGTTTTTAAAGAATTATGTGTTACTATAAATTTATGAGTGTTAACAATGTTTTAAATCTGAACAGTTTTGTAAATATGGGCAATAGTTAATATTTGCTACAGGAAGTGTTAATGGAGTTACTGACTATTTCCTTGAAAATAAAACAGCAGGACAGAAGACATAGTTAAATGGCGAAAGAAAATGACATCTTTTTAACATAGTTTCCTTAACACTGTACATGTGCAATAGGAAGTGCACATTCTGGGTGAGGGAAGGAATGAAGAGTGAAGGACAGGAGAGGGAGGGAAGGGGAGCAAAGAGGAGGGAGAGAGGAAATGAGCATTCTTTTTTGGGAGCAACAAAGTAAATATGACTTGGAAATGCCTTCTTGGTAATTATAGCATGCAACTATTTTAATATGCTTCCAGGTATCAAAGTAACAATCTTGTATCAGGTGACAAGAAATGTGAAAGAAGAGCATGTATTGTTAAGGTTTTTAAAGTCATGCAGAAAATGTACAATGCAATTAATATTTCATGCAGGCTTTGGTATGGTTACACATTCATATTTATACACATGCCATCATGTACAAGTGAATACTATGCCACAATTTAAAAATAAAAATATAAGCCTAGCCAAATTATACTTTTCAACAGCAGCTTTTCAAATCAGATTAGAGAAGCACGGTGCATATCAAGTAACATCAGTATTATATTGTGCAGTTTTGATCAAACACAACCATATTCATACCAAACAGTCTGATTATCCTCAGAAACCAACAATGCAGCTTCTGTGTCATCAGGATGGAAGCATGCAGGAGTGATAAGATTATTGCTATCTGCAGAAGACTGTGGGTTACTGTTACTAGGGTTCTGATTATCAGAAAACTGTTCGTTATCTTTCTTTGCAGCTTTATCTAAAGAGGCAGAAGCCTGGTCAGTTACTCTTGTGATTGGTCTGGGAGGTAACCCACTTATGTTACTAACTAGTTCTGTATTCAGGGATAAAAATGGCTGAGATGGATGAGCCACAGTAAATGACTCTCCACTATCTTCAGCTGATATTCCAAATGCATCATTAGACATACTAATAATGGCAAAAGTTTGGTTTAGAAATTGTGACTTTTCTGTTCTTGACTTTCTAGCCTGGGCATAGAGAGACTTGGATTTACGTGTAGCTAAATCATTTTGCACATGAGATCCTACAGCATGGGTTGGACTGTGAAGTGTGTAAGATGACCACTGGTGTAAAAGGTACTCACTAGATGCTGCAGTGATGCTGCTATCAGCAGTAGCTGGTGGTGAATCAACTGACATAGGTAGTCTACTGTCCTTGGTCAAAAAATCATGGATGCTTGTCCTTCGAGTAGTTCCTTCGGCAGTAGAGATCACACTGCTTGCACGAGGTAAAGTGGCATAAGGATTACTATCTTTTGATTGTCGTGACAGAGAAGTTTCTTTTACTAATTTTATCTTTCCTTGAGTGCCTAGTGTAGGTTTTCCTGGAGAGCTAATGAAGTAGGCATCTTCAGTCTTTCGAGGACTGGGTCTCACAAATTGTTCAGGCTTACTTGTCCGTCTATCGTAGAAGTCTCCTGGGGTTTTTCCACTTACTGACCTGGCCAGACCACAGCTAACTGGTTTGTTTTTTCCCAGAAAGTCAGAAGAAACAGACAAACTTTTCATTACTTCATCTAAAAGATTCTCTTGACTTGAGGACTTTATCTGTTAAAAAAGATATCACAACAGATTAGTGAATGCAGCCAAGCTTTTACTTTCCTGATATATTAGATTGTATGATATAAAACTAAGCACCCCTTAACTTAAAAAGAAGCTCTATAGTCCAGTCACAGAAATTTAACTTGCAGTGTCGATCTAAATTAAGGTCCTACCAGGTAAAACTAACCTGTATTGAGGTAAGCTTGTTGCTTTCTTCCAAAAACTGTTGTAGAGTAACAACTTCACTTCCAGGGGAACCAGTTTTGATCTTGTGATGTGCTCGACTCTCTAATGAATCAGGCATTTTGTGCTGGAGCATTGGACTTGATCTGGTCTGTCTTTTCAAGTACTGGATTGGACTGCTACCACTGCTGGACCAAGTCTCATGATCATGAAGCAGGCTAAATTCTCCACTGCTGTGGCTTTGTGGCCTGCTTTGGATATTAACTGCACCTGCTTTTGGAGTAAATGGTGTGTTAAGAGTTCGGTAACAGAAATGAGACTAAAACTAAGTAATAACTTTTGTTGACTGGATTCTTATGAATAGCTAAACTAACTTTCAAGCTTTATTTAGAAATGCTTAGTAGGCTGTGTTCATCTTTCATCAGTCTAACATTGTCTATCCTAGTCTCATTTTGACAAATATTTTGAGTTCTACAAGGGCAAATACTTGCTTTCACCACTACACTCAGAGCCAAACTACAAAGCAGGCACTCAGTACATTCGATGAATGAGTGAATAAAAAAATAAGTAATACATTTTTAAAAATTCAGGTTCAAGTAACTGTAACACACCTCAATTTAGAACAAAATATGATTATATGAATTTTAAATTATTTCAGAATGTTAAAACCAGAATACAAATTCAGAAGTTAAAGATTCTAATTCTTTGCCTCTCTATGAAATCTTCATTCCTTACTTGAAGGTTTCTCTGTTCATCCTGAATGAATAAACGTAAAGAAATTTTCCTAAAATTTAAATAGCAGGCATATAAAAGAAAATCAATGGAGATATGATATACTTAGCTAGTTGTAGTAAAAACAAAATCAAATATGTTGTATATTTTATTCTTTAATGTCTGAATCATCTGATTGTTCCTGCTTTCCACTGTTGGCATATGGCTATATAACCTTATTTAATTTTTTTTTAAAGATTTTATTTATTTATTTGACAGAGAGAGATACAGCAAGAGAGGGAACACTAGCAGGGGGAGTGGGAGAGAGAAAGAAGCAAGGCTTCTCACTGAGCAGGGAGCTCCATGTGGGGCTCAATCCCAGGACCCTGCGATCATGACCTGAGCTGAAGGCAGATGCTTAACGACTGAGCCACCCAGGCACCCCATATATAGCCTTAAAAGACTCAAATGAGGTTGAGCAACTGTACAGGATGCACATTACTAGTTCTGGATAAAAGCTCCCTAATGTTTAATGCTATTCCTTATGTGGATTCTAATTGATACCAAACTGCAAAGAAATAGTATCAAGATGGAAAATACAACTTTCCATGGTTTCCTAATCATAGGGTCATGAAAGAATTTGGCTCAAGTTATATAACATTTTATTAAAAAGATTTTCTTAAATTTTCAAATCAGGAAAGAAATACTTCATATTTTTAAACTAAACTTTTCTACTGGATATAAGAACATGATTATAAAAATAAAAAAATAATCCCTTCTTGAGATCAGATTTTTCAGACCACTGCAACAGAGTCATAGCATTAATGACAAAATTACAATTGAGACAAAATGATTTTATAATACAAAAAGCAACAGAACAAATTATAATTTGACAATTCTGGACTATAGAGAATAACTATTTTCACCAACTTTTATAATCTATTAAACAATTCCAGAATCCGAGTAGGCAGTAAACCTTTAAGGGAAAAAGTACTAGTCAAGGCCTCTAGACATTTACATAAAAACCTTACCTTAGAATGCATAGTAAAAAATTAAGAAAAAATCCTGAAGTAATTCTTTATATAAGCTGTGTGCATCCATTTGTCTGTTATACACAAACATAACTGTCTTCTTAAATTTAAAAAGTTATTTCCCCTTATTTCGTCAATAAATTAAGCTAAAAGTATTTCTAAAACGCTTCTATAATGGGAGTTCAATGTACATGCCTCATGAGAGAATTAAGGACAACCCATTTTCATGACAAAGACAAAAGGTAAGAAAAATAAGGACCTACAGATATTTTTGAGTTAAAAATTACATAAAAATATTTTATCTGTGAAGATGAAAAATGGCAACCAAAGTAACTGCTCCTGTTTTTACATTTATACACATTGTATACACTGTATTACAATGTAAGAAGTATAAAATGTTCCAAGGAACTATGTTCAAACATAGATGATTTGGATTTCATACTTTACCCCAGAAACTTCATCAATCTTCGAATTATAAAATCTGGAAATGGACGGACATTATTAATAAATTTACCTACAGCATACCTTTGACTTCATGGAGTGAAGCATTATTATTACTATTGCTAGTGGATGTTCTGCCACTATCAAGGCTGGCTGGTCTTGAAGCTAAATGAAAAAATCAGGAGACAGTGTGATAAAACTTCTAGCTAATGACATTGAACTTTTACATTCTGATCACAGAATGCTTTGAGGAAGCAATCATGCATACTTTCACAGGCTGAGCATGCCCAGAGTTCAATCTTACAGATTAGAGAGCAAAAGCATCTCCAGATAGTTCAGTTAGACACTTTAGAATAAGACACTTCTGAAACACTAGTTGAGATCCAAAGAAAAGGAAATAAAGTGCATATTTAGATTTGGAAATGATTTCTAGATGGATACCAGAACTGTTTTGGCTGAGTAGAGTGACATGCCAAAAGAAAAAAGAAAAAAAAGTGCTAGTGATTAGGTCACTTAAAACAGATCAGACAAGGAACCCTGCACACTGCAGATGCCACGAACAGGAGGAACACGAGCATCTGCACAATGTCCTGCCTTCCTATCCGTACAAGGGAAAAAACTGCACAGTTAACATGATCCTACCCTGTTTCTTTTTTTTTTTTAAAGATTTTATTTATTTATTCATGAGAGACAGACAGAGAGAGAGAGAGAAAGAGAGGCACAGGGAGAAGCAGGCTCGCAAGGAACAGGGAGCCCGATGCAGGACTCGGTCCCAGGACTCTGGGATCATGACCTGAGCTGAAGGCAGACGCTTAACCATCTGACCCACCCAGGCACCCAACCCTACCCTGTTTCTTAAAATCCTGCTTATGTATGAAATTCCCGCAACATACTATCCATTTATTATTAATATTTTAGTTTGGCAAGATATGGTTTTGCAGATCTCTCCAGAAACTTAAAAATCTGAAATGCTCACCACTGCAGAAAATGTGTTTCTCAGAGTTCATCCTTTATCGAACTAAATATTTTTTAAACCAATGGTAAAATGTGTTTCTCATAACTTTACCCTTATACACCAAAATGGCAACAAAATTACCTTTGAGCATTGTGCAGGCATACTTTATAAATAACCCTGACCAAGAGAGAGACTACTTAGGATGAAGCAATAACCTTAAAAGGGGCAAAAGGAAGTATTAGGTTTGAAGAAATGGCAGAAGTAGCTATGAGATGCAGGTTAGAGAAAACATGCTTGCTGGCAATGCCACATTCACCAAACCAATGCCAGAGCCTCAGCATTCCCATTCTGTATGGAATATGTACTCTCTAAATAAAGTTCATATCTTACCATGAACTCTTGATCCCGTACTAGAATCATCACTAATACCTTGTGGACTTATGTCTTCAAAGGATGTAGTATCTACATAAAATAGCAAAATGGATATAAAAATATTTTAAACAAAAAAAAAACATTTTAAAATTTCATTTATGCAGATATGGATATTCTTTTTCAATCACATGTAACACATCTTTATTTAAAATATTTCATAGACTTAATCAGAAACTGGAACTAGGAATAAGAAACAGAATAGCTGTGATGAGAGTTGACTCGCTTAACACCAGAAGCAGTGAAACAATCTCCCCAAGGACCCTGCAAAGCAAAGCAAGAGCCGGGGTTGATCATCACTTTTTCCCTTTCTCACTCTTTACTTGGCTTACTTTTCCTTTTCTTGTTAGTTCATTAGCTGTTTATTATGGAAGGCCTAGGAAAGATTTTAATTATTTGTATGATGTTTTAAATTTTTGAAATGATTTGAAAATTCTCTTAAATCAAATCTAGACTGTTTTAGTAAATTATTTCAGGTTGTTGCTGTCAAAAAGTACACATGGAAAAGTCAAATTAAAATTCCTGTTGCCAACAGTTACACCACAGTGCAAAGAGCAGACGGCCTATACCTTTATTATTAACCAACTGCTTGGATCTGAAGCCTGTAGAAGAGTTGACAGTTGAAAAGTTGATGGCTGTAGTAGAGAAGGCCATAGCTCCCAATTCTTTTCTCCTTTTACCCGTTGAAATATCATCAGGAACCTCCAAATTCTCAGTACTACCTGTCCACTGTCCTCCTGCTAGGACCATGGACTGCACCAGGTCATTCATGGCTGGGATGCAAATGAAAGCAAATGAATCAGCATGGTTAATGTATCTGCTCTTATTTCTATCTTGTATTATAAATGATCTGGTTTTTGTTTATGGATTAATGCAAATGAACATCAAAGACTATAACCACAAGGTCATTTGAATTATGACATGCATTCAGCTGAATGAAATGAGTAGGCCAAAGGCTGATAAATTTCAGAAAATATCTTTATCCCACCTCCACCCCCTTTAAAGATAGGAAAAGGAATTTTACTCTGTACAACTGCCATGCTTTTGCGCAGTGATGTGCAATATAATTAGAAGCCTTCATAATGTGGTTTTGTGATGACAGAAATGGAATGAATAAAGGTAAGATGGAGAGTTCTTATACAGCATCATTATTGAAAATGACAAAGAGTCCTTGGTCAGAGCAGGTTACTGAAGAAATCATTCATTTTATGTATCAAATTGTATACCATTCAATAAAAACCTGAAAGAGATGATATCCAAAGTGACATTTAATCTGATTATGTAATTACCCATACCACTTAAAAAAAAGACAGAGTTTTAATATATAAAGAATGACAAACGTTTTCAAGGGTTACAGGCCATTTTATTTATTTGTTTGTTTAATTTAGTTCATTAAGAAAATAAATTCCTAATGCTAAAGGTTTTGTTATATTTTAAGTAAATTTATTTGGGAAAAAATTCTCTATGGCATAGAAAATTAGGTTTTTTTTTTTCTGCCAACTTTTAGAAGGCACTGGAAATTTATAAGTATATTACATGTATGACTAAACATATATGCATGTATATGTATCAGTGAACATATAATGCGACTTCAGTGCCAGTTTTGAAAAAAAAAATTCTTCCAGCTCCTTGAATTAGAGGAAGACTGCACTTTGCAAAATAAGAAAATTGGCACAGTCCAGAGAAAGGTTAGTGAAAAATTAGTAATGGAAGCCAGTGTAGTCATTTGAAAGAAGCTGAACTGTCATAAAGTCTTACACATAGAACGACGGTAGCAGGCCTTCATTTTGTCTTTATCCTTCGGTCTGTTCCTCAAAAAGGGCAGTCTTTTCAGTGCAACCACTTTAATGTCAGAGCATGAGGAAAAACAGAAACAGAAAAATGAAAGAAAAAAGGGAGAAGAACAGATGGGAGTTAAATGTTGAAATTAAGGACAGAAATGAATGTCTGAGTTTCAGCTATGTATGCTATACTAAAGCTATTATTCTCATGCTGCTGAGTGATAATGAAATATGAATTATGTACTTTGACACTTTAAAATACTTGGAAAGCACTGAAGACAATGATGAGGAACATATACTTTGAAAGCTTGGATTGGCTAAGTCCTACAAATACAGGAACTGATTAAAGTACTTACTGAAGGAATAATTTTCCTAGTTAAGTTGTAAAGGTATACCTTTAAAATTAGTGCTATTACTGGGCCACAGTATCCATGATGAAAATGTACAAGGCTTTTCAATCCTCTATTTTAACCTTTTAAATAAAAAGACTTCATCTTGGAAAAAAGTTACTTAGGAAAATGAAAATTTTACAGAAGTAGTCTAGTAATATATATCAACAAAAACTTGGGTGCCCAGGGAATGTTTAAAACAATCTAAAGAAACTTTAAAAACTTTCATTATTTTCTTAAACTTTAACAAAGGAAATAGGGAATAATTTTTTTGGGTTAATTTGAATTCTGGTGCATTACTTAACAGCACCATGAAAATATTTATTCTTCTGAGCAAAGTCTTTCAAAAAATGACATGAGCAATTACATTCATTTCATTTTGCAAGAGGTTGGCTAGGGAAAAGAGAAAAGCTAGCACTAAGCTCTGTTCAGGCTAAATGATAAGAGGCACCCCAAGGTAAGCAAAAACAACAGAGAAATACATATTTATAACATTTTTAGGTATTTTGAAGGGCTTTTTGGGTGAGTTTATTAAGAAAAACAAAGGTAGCACTGTGCAGAAAAATTCTGTAAATGAAAATGAGAATTATAATTATAGTAGGTGTCATTAGCATAAAAATTAAAATGCTCACTAGAGTCACTAACATTCTTGAGTCATATTTTAATAAGATTCAAATACAGAAAACTGTTACAGCTTTTTGGAACTGCAATTTAGGAGTTAGGGAGATGATGTGAATAAAGACTTCACAGCATACTGTATACAGCCTTAATGACGAGACTGCTTCTGAAGGTTTGCCGTCATCTTGTAAATAATCAAAGTTTTTCTCCATTAAGAAGAATGCAATGGACATACAGCTTTTTAACTTATTTGACTGCTATTAGGTACAGTCATGATTCATTTAGGCTTTTAATTTGACCTATTTCTTTTCTGGCTTGGTAAACACAGCTGTTTTTAATGATTAAAAAGAAATGAACTGAAAGCAATGTAAAAATGGACACTTGGCTAAAACAAAGCTGAGTGGTTGTAGCATGCACATGTTGTCTTGTTTGGATACTTCTGTTTCAACTGTTTTCCAAAGACTGCTTTACTGACAGACAGGATAAAAGGATTAAATTTGCCAGTGGTGGAATGTGATCCTTCTATGTCAACTAGTTTGTATATATACAGTATTCTTTTTCCAACATACTGAAATTCAGGGAACATTAGCATTGCTGGGTTTTTGTTTATTTAAAAAATTCTAAAACTGAACAACTACAGGAAAGGAGAATATTACTGCCTTCTGATCCTTATTCTGGATGTGCCAGCAGAGGGACTATGAAAGAATGTCAGCTTTATATTAAAAACAGACAAGTTGACCTCAACAAAGACTGTTGTGCCTTTCTTGTGTTACATTATCATATCTGAATTGAAATCTTTCTTTAGGGGGCCCGGCTGGCCCAGTCGGTAGAGCATGCGACTCTTGATCTCAGAGTTGTGAGTTCAAGCCCCACGATGGTGTAGAGCTTACTTAAAAAAAAAGAAAAAAGAAAGAAATCAATCCCTTATGAAATATCTTCCTTTAATTGGAAAAAAATTAAGTAGACCTATTACCATTTCTCATTTAATAAGATGTCAGATATTTTAAATCTAAAGGTAACATAAAATTGAATTATCTGACATCTTTTTAAGATAAACCTGATGATTTCTCTACAAGAATACTCAGAAATTTCATGTAGATTTGACTGATAAGACTAGATAGCAAAAGACCCAGGTAATGGTAATCTTGTGTGGGGATACAGAATTTAAACACTTTCTTGAGACTAATACACACAACACACATACATAAGTATGTATGTATGCATGAATACTTATGGATTCTAGTTTTTAGTGTGCTATAGTTGTATTCTGAAATATACCCTATAATGAATGCCTCATCTACACCCTAAAATACTGTCTTTTCAGAGATAATTCCCCTGAGGCTAAAACACTATATAGTTTTTTGAGTGTTTTGAGAGTTGCCAGAAGGAGAGTCTATCCCTGGGCGAAGTAGTAGCTGTTTTTGCCTATTTACTTCAAAAGAATAGCAGTGAAATGATATAGATCTATTTCATAAACACACACACACACACACACACACACACACACAAATACGTATTTTTTAATTTAGTGACTCTGGTGATAGTATGAATGGATTCAAAGTATCTTGTTTACATATTCTATAAGAACACTGTTAGTAGTCAACTTGTCGGACATCTTAAAAGGGCCTAGCACTGGATTCTTTTTCTCTTAAAATATACTTCTTTAGGTTTTTACTTTGCTCTTGTTTAGTTAAGCACACTAGTAATGAAATAAAAATACTATGAATTGTACAGGGCATGTTATGATGTGATACTGCTATATTTGTAATTTAAAAAATTAAATCACAATTTTATACACAAGCTTATACACATCAATTTTAATTGATCCTTTACCAAGCAATCCCTCAACAATTTTTACAATCTTCGGTTACTTCTAAATCATTGACTAACATTCTCTTCGAATTCACATCTATTTTTCTTTGCTTCTCACCAATGTAACTTTGCTCCAATTTGACACCAAAGTATATGAATAAAACCCCATTATAAAAATGCCTTATTATTCTATTTAGTTACAAAAAATTATCAAGATGAGCTCATAAACATTTCTCACTTACTCTTCATAATCACCCTGTGCAGTATGACACAAAGGTGAGAGGTGTACCTGTATTAATACAACTAGCAAGTGGCAGGGATACTCTGGCTCTTATCTCAATGTTCTTTGGACAGTGTTTTACCCCCCTGGCTAAATGATGGTATCTCTGTGTTTGGTATATTTCTAAACACATAATACAGAAAATCATGTGGTTATGTAGTACTGCAGTACACAATGAATTTTATAATCATATAGAGTTAAAAAGAAATGCATTCATCAGACTATTACCCCAAAGGACTGCTGAAGTTACAAGTTAAAAGAAATCTTTTGAAAAGATTCTAAATCAATACTAGAGATCACAAATGTTTAAAGAGTTTAAGCACTCACTGCTGCTTTTCTTGGTCCCCAAAGTTTGGCCATCTTCTAAAGAGTTTGAACCTACTGAAGAACTATCTTGACTATCTTGATGGGGGAGCTGAAGAAATCCTTCACTGGAGTCTGAGCGGGTAGGTGTTAATGTTAGAGATTTCTGACGTTCCCGATTAATATCTTTCTTAGACTTTATCAATTTTCTCATTTTTAGAGTAATCCAGTTGCCTCTCCTAATAGAATAATTTAAAAAACTCTTATCAGTCTAAAATTCAACATATAAATCCTTCACAAAATTAAAAGTCTTAACTTTTTTTTTTTTACAAAATAAAAATGAATAAAATTTGGTTAACAGTACCTTCTAGGAGGAGATGGGTCATAAAATTTGTACTGATCCATTATCTTCTCTTCTAATTTCTCCTTTTGTCGTCTTAATTCATTTAATTTATCACTATAAAAATAAAAATTGCACTTTAGGACATGTATCATATTTTGTACAGTTATGAGTATTAAATTATTTTGTGACTACAATCTAACTTCTGTCCAAAACATAAACAAATATACCTATTAGAGTTGACAACTAAGTATTAGGTATTAACAATGGGATATTTTTCCAAGTTTCTCCTTTTCTTCATATTTACAAACTTAATAAAAGGATACAGAATTTAAAATTCAATTAATACAATTTATTTAAAGAAAATTTTCCATATTATATTCTCATCCTGACAAAGGAATTCTCTCAACATCTTTTAATAGCTGTTAAGGGACATTAAATTAACAGTGACTACTCTATTCTTGGATCTTTTAGTATCTCACATTGTTTTTGGAATGAAAGGTGATTTAATATAATTTATGTAAGTAAAAAACTAAAATTTTCAATAGTCTGCTTACAATTGTAGATATAATAAATAATCTTGCAACCACATCTTCATGCAAACAGACTTTTTTCCTTTATGGCAGAATTATTTAGGCTTAATTTACCTTTAGAGAACTATTTCCTGCCTCCAGCAATACATGAATACACTAGTTTCACCACATCTTAGTCTCATTTATGTCCTTGATGGTATATATTACATAGGGAAACATCAAAGATCATAGACTAAATGATCTAAAAAAAATGTGATCCCAAACTGTGATGTTGTTTACTCAACAAATATTTAGTGATCATTTTAAATGAGGAAGACACAAAGAGTATATAAAGACAAGAGCAGCCCAACTCTGCTTATAATACAGTAGGAGAGAGAACAAATATACATAAATGACGATTACAATCCAAGGCAGGAGTGGTGCCAAAACAAAAGCACTGTATTAAGTACAAGAGAAACTTATAAAGAGGAAAGTATTTCTATCTTGGATGACCGAAGAAAGCCTCATGGAGAGAATGGCCATATTAGATGACTGAAAAGATAAGAATGCTAAATTAAGCAGTTTATAGTCGATGGGAAGCAGGGAGGGATTTTCAGGTTTAGATTTTGCTGAATAGGAAATCAGAAGCTTGAAGGTTTCATTAGAAAGTGACATTATGAAATCTTTGCTGTAGGTACCTTAACTCCATAATGAAATAGTATCTATCAGAAAGGATGGTAGTAAAGAAAGCATCTAGGAGGCTAATGAGATAGTCTAACTGAGTGGTTAGGCTGAATTAGGGAAGTGGGAACCAGAACAAATGGATTTGAGAGATTTTTTTGAAGAAGATGCTTTGTGAACACAGGTTCCCAAGAGTTACACCACAGCACAATGGCAGATGGTCTATACCTCCCAAATGTTTTTTTTTTACCTTTTGAAATATCATCAGGAATCTCTAAATTCTCAGTACTACCTGTTCACTGTCACTCCTGCTAGGACCATGTGACAGAGGCACTCAACTAGAACTGACATGTAAGATGGATTTTTTAATTTAAATTCAAAAAGTCAAAATGGATATTAATATTTCTAAGTCAACTATACAAATACAATTACTGAAACTTTGGAAATGGATTATTTACCAAGGGCCAGAATATTAAGATAATCTAAAGATATCCAAAGATAAAGCTTTGGATAATGCCTTTGCTTGAAGGACAGAAAACTTAAATGTCAAGAGCTTTACATATACTTACTGCTTCTTAAGCAGAAACACCTTTTAAGGCACAGAATAAAGGAATACATGCTCCTGAAAGGGTTGAAAGCGTAGTCCAAAGTGGCCAGCCACAAATGTGAAATTTTTGCAATCTGATAATTTTACTCCCCTGCTCAAAGTTTTCAGCAACTCCTTGGTATGGCATAGAAAAACCTTCGTGGATCCTAAGTTTTTAGCCACTTCTCTCTTGCTCCTTCTTCCTCAATTTTGCTCCAGCAAGAACTATTAATTTTTAGGTCCTATACCCTACCATAACACACCTTCATCACACCTTCATGTTATTGCATTTGTGCTCCCTTGGTCTGATATGTATCCTCAGGCAAACTCCCATGAGTCTTTTAAGTCTCAGCTTGAGCAACCATCTGTGGAAAGCCCACCCTGCCCCTGCCAGACTAAGATACTCCTTCCGCTGTATTTGCTGTATTTCTATGGCCTCCTACACATACTTCCATTGTAGCAATTATTTGTATTTCTTGCTTTATGTTACTAGTTCCTTAAGAGCAGAAGCTATGTGTTTTCATGTTAGTATTTCTGCTTACTAGCATAGTGCCTAGAACATAAGCATTCAAAAAAATGTATGGAGAAATAATAATGTTGAAAATTAAAAAAAAATTAGCAGTGAGTTTTCTCTGTCACCAGTTGGCAATGATAAAATCATGAGTATTATTTCAACATTATTTGGTACCTACATGTACTGTCTTTGTTCAACATGAAAGAGATCCTTGCTTTCCATATTCTGCTCCAATAGTGTTCTGTTCTGTAGCATTAATGTCTGAATTTGATCTAGTAGATGTCGATTTTCCTCTTCTAAATTTCCTTTAAGTTGGCTTAGCAACTGTTTAAACACAAACATTTTTTAAAAAATCAACATTTACATTTAACATAAATCAACCAAAACATCTGAAAAATATAAAGTCTTGGGGTGCCTGGGTAGCTCAGTTGGTTGAGTGTCCGACTCTTAGTTTTGGCTCAGGTCATGATTTCAGGGTCAGGAAATCGAGCCGGTGTCAGGCTCCACGCTTTGCAGGGAGTCTGCTTGAGATTCTCTCTCTCCCTCTCCCTCTGATCCTCCTCCTGCTCCCACACACTCTCTAAAATCAATCAATCAATCTTAAAAAAGAAAAAGACTTAGGTCTTCTGCTACTTGAGCCATTAGGTGGTTGCACTTTGATCAGAACATGAGTGATTACTTTAGTTATAATGAAAGCTAAAATACTGAGTTATGTGCTGTACACATTTTTAAAAATTCTTACAAACACCGGGTTTAACATATAATAAATTATCTAGTTCCAAAAACACTTGCTTTCTTATTTAACTTATAGCCCGAAAGCTACCTGGCCTTCTACTTAAGGAACTATGAAACACTGGACAAGTAAATTAACTGGGCTTCAGTGAGCTCATCTATAAAATGAGAATAATAACTCACACCCCTGACTATTGTAAGGATTAAATAATATATGTAAAGTATTTTGTGTCATGCCTTTAACACATAGTAGGTACCTCATTTTTTCCTCAACCACTGTTTTTTAGGAACCTTAAAGGTTTGTTTATGACTTGGTCAAAGGGACTCAGTCTTGTCAATGGTTGGTATTACTAGTTGATACTACTGGTAGTTGGGTTGCCAGCAGCATTGGGCTGCTTCTTTGTAGTTAGAGGAAACTAGAAATATGCCTTAGTTAGGCCGGAGATTCCAGTAGAAGTCAGAAATCCCAAAGTAGTGATTTTCAAAATTCAGCATCACTTGTAGAGACTAGTAAAAAATGTAGATTTCCAGGGGCACCTGGGTGGCTCAGTCGGTTGAGCTTCCAACTTTTGGTTTCGCCTCAGGTCATGATCTCAGGGTTGTGAGATCGAGTCCCACCTGGGGCTCCATGCTCAGCTTGGAGTCTCCTTGAGATTCTTTCCTCCTTCCCCTCCCTCCCCCGCCCCGCTCCTCCCCCTGCTTGCACCTGTGTGCATACACGCTCTCTCTCTCAAATAAAAAAATAAATCTATCTCTTAAAAAAATGTGGATTTCTGGGTCCTAGCATTCAAATTCAACCAGTGTGGAGAACAGCCCAGAGAGCTATACTTTAAAAAAAAAAAAGGGCCAAAAAAACCTTTTCCAAAAAAAAAAAAAAAAAAAAGAAACACGTTTTGTAAACTCCTAAGATACAGAAAAGCAGACAGTATAATACTATGAATATCCATAAATAGCCATTTAGATTGAACCACCATCACTACTGTGCTGTATTTGTTTTATCTATATATTGTTAAATTGAAACACAACATATGGTAGATTCATTGCAAAACTAAATGCAGTTTTTCTCCTCCCTGTATCTATACCCTCTTGTGCTGTGACTTCTTGCTCTTACCATCAAGAAGTAGAATTTATTTTCCCTCTTTTTGATTTTGGAATGCCCTTGGCCACAAGAAAAAGTGGAAGTGATGGAAGTTCCAAGCCTAGTCCTCAAGAAGCCTTATGTGCTTCCACTTGTAATCCTGCTGGAGGATGAGAGACCACATGGCACAGAGTTATCTGGGGCCACCCTAGGCCAGCCAGCCTTCGGAATATGTGCCAGTTGACTGCAGATGTAGGACAAGTCCTACGAGGATCAAATGAGCTTGGTCACATTAATACATGCCATCAGCACATCTGTGCTTAGGTAATCCATAGATTCATAAGCAAAAATAAATGTTTACTGTCTATTACCAAAGGTTCCATGTTGTTATACAGCATTAATTACTGTGTCAAAAGACAATTAATAAAACATATATATAGAAAAGAGAACAAATTTTATGTAGCTACAGCTCAATGAATTAGTGCAAAGTGAACACGTATGAAGCCAGCACTCTGATCAAGAAACAGCTCATTAACTACATTCCAGAAACACCTTGTACTCTCTTCTAAGCACCATCCCTTCCCACAAAGATTAACTGCTATCCTGGCCTCTTACACTCTGGACTCATTTTCCCACTCCCTCTAAATCATGTTATTATATGACTTAGCTCCTAGCCAAGGGTTAACATTTGACTTGAGTTGAGACTACCAGCCTGAGATAAGTAGGTAGCTAGGGCCTTTCTGGTGTCTCCAGAACAGCTTTCCAGGCCACCAGTGTCAGGCAGGACCTTATCAAGACTCACTATAGCTAGATGTCTCATTCCTGGATCTCCCAGTTAAATTTTTAACTAATTTGCCCCAACCAATATTCCAACCTCAGAGGATCTGAGTGGACCTGTGACAACTGTCCTGGGTATGGGGACTTTTTCGTACTCTGCTCAAATCAAGTCAGCCTGCTCTGGTAGCAAAGTTGCTGATTTTCACAGGATGCCCCTCACCTGAACTACCAGGTATTGGAACTGGAGAATGGAAGAAATCACAAGATAAAATGCCTCAGACAACCATAGTTCCTACACAACGTCGAGTAGCTTTTCTTTAATGAATGCTTCTCAATTTGTTGTACACCTTTCCTTCAGTTCCAGAGTACTACAATGGTTGTTTTTAATAATTTTGCCCAATTTTATTGTTTCTTGGGGAGATGATTTGTCCTCTTCTTCCTTCTGTAAGCCCATGACTCCAATTATATTTTATTTAGACTTTTATAAATCATAGGCATAATGAATGTTCTACACTTTCGGAGCCTTGATGGGTAATTAAATGTATATGATTTTAAACTACTTTTTCTTTCTATTGGTTTATCATTTCAGACAAAATGCTTTCAAGTATTACTTTTCTGATAATCTATTCCTATTTCCCTTTAAAGGTTAGCTTAAGTGCTTGTTTCTTAAAAGTGCCATGAAATTCAGGTGTTAAACTATATTCAAACTTCAATGATTTTGGGGCCAACCAATGAAATTTAAGGATTTTCTAAGGCTTTCGGCACCCTTTTATACTTTAAAACTCATTGTTTTATCAAACCATCACAAAGAGCGGCATGGAATTATGTTAACCCAACTGTATACATAAGGCCAACATCATTTCTGTTCAAAACACTGAAATGGCTCCCCTGTTTTACTCAGAATAAAGTTATCTTTGCTCAAGGATGCCTATTAAAATTTCAATCTATATTCCTTTGTCCATCCTGGAAGTCCTCCTTAACCCCCCCTCTGCCCTACTTCACTTTTACTTGCACATAACTTATCTACCTTGTAACATACCATATGTTGCAGACCAATTTTCAAGAGTACTATTTCCAGTCCACATGCTCTTTTAAAAATCTTGCCATTCTCCACCAAAAGACTGAATCTATTTTCTGTTTCCCTTGAGCCTGAATGTGACTTTGACTGACTCAAATTAATAGAATGCAGGGGAAATGATGTTGCATGACTTCTGAGGTTTGATCCTTAAAGCAGAGATGGCTTCTGTGTGGTTATCACCATGTTGTGAGAAAGCCCAAACCAGCCCTGGGGGAGAAAGACATCATGTGGAGAGAAAACTGATGCCTCCAGCTGGTAGCCAGCATCAACCACCAAACATGCATGTAGCCTTTCAGTCTTCAGGCTGGGGGCCCAGTTGCTAGTGGAACAGAAACAACTCTGCCCCACTGTCCCTGTCCAATTCTGATCTACAGATCTGGGAGCCTAATAAATGGTTGTTTTACAGCAAGTGTTGGGGTAAAGTGCAATACAGCCATGTTACAAAACGCTGAAATACTATATATTTCACTTACTCGTTGTGTTTATTCTACTTCCTTCCACCAGAATATAAGCTCCACAAAGGGAGAGATTTTACCTTTTTGGTTTACTAGTACAAGCCAGGTGGTAAGTAAACATTTTTTTCATTAAACAAGGGCACAGTTTTACATCTTCAAAGTATGTGGACACTTAAACAATGTTGAAATTCATAATAAAATAAGTTTTTATGAATTATTTGGAATTTCAATTACCCCTGACCAATTCTTTTTAAGAAATACCCAAATACATACCGCTATTCTCGTTTTAAGGTGATTGTTTATTTTTTAGGCATGTCTTGATTCCTAAAAGAAGAAACTTGTCAAAGCTCACCTCACACTGGTTATTTAGCTTGGTGGATGTGATGTCCAACTGTTGGTATTGTTCCTTTAGCTTTGAAAACTCAGCTTCTAATCTTGTTTGTTCCAGTTTGGAATTATTTAGAAGACTTTTCAAGTTTTTATGGTCAGTTTGTAAAACTTCAGTTTCTTTTACAAGCTGATTATATGTATGATTCAACCTGTAATTAGAAATCATGATAGAAACAGAATTAGATTCCCTTAATAGCTTTCATTGTAATTTATACAATGTGAAAATGCTGTGGATCTCAGACATACTTAGAGAATATAAAAGACTCTTTAGCCAGTGACTAAACTCATCAAAAATTAATTTCTATTCTGTAAAACTAGATTAAAAAAATTCAGACTACTCTCCCCTTGAATCTTCTAGCATGTTGTACATTGTATGTGGCTCATAAAGCTATTTTTCCTTCAATGTACCCCCCAACCTTTTACAATGCAAGTTTGGGAGCTGAACCAAAACAGGATGAAGTGTTAAATTACTATACTGTACTACTGAAACTAATGTAACACTAAATGTTAACTAACTGGAATTAAAATAAAAACTTAAAAAAGTAAAAATAAAAAAATGGTAGAAGAGCTATATAATAAAATCTGTTTTTAAATTTGAAAAACAAAAAACAAAAACAGGATACAGCTTGGATTTGGCCTGCTGTGCTGGCTCTAGTTTAATGACCTTATCTAATGGAATTAAGAACAGGATGGTACTTGTTCAGAACATCTAATAATCTACTTCAACTCAATATCCAAAAAATGCAGTCAGCTTACAAGAATTTATAAAACAAATAACAAAATTTTTTTTTAAAGATTATTTATTTATTTGTCAGAGAGAGAGAGAGAGCACAAGCAGGGGGAGCAGGAGAGGGAGAGGGAGAAGCAGGCTCCTCACTGAGCAAGGAGCCCGATGTGGGACTCGATCCCAGGACCCTGGGATCATGACCTGTGCCGAAGGCAGACACTTAACGACTGAGCTAGCCAGGTGTCCCAACAAAATAATATGTTTAAAAAATCAAGGCTTGGTAAAAAATAAAATGGCAAGACCAGAAACATACAGAAAATGTTCCATAAATATGTTGAATCCATGAATGAATGTATGCCATGAGTTATAACAGCTGGTTAGACCTCACTGAGACACACAGACAGTTACACAGTATATATCAATACCTATGGAGATCAAAGATTTACCTACTGATGCTTCATGGGGGCAAGATATGAAGACATACCATATACAACGTCCTCAACATCATCTCTAAGGCCAATACTAAAATGAGCTCTTTAAGACAGTTTTTTATACTGTCCCTTAAAGCTGAGAACATTAACACCAAAATGTAATTCAGTGAACACAATTCTAAAGAGGCCAAGACAAACTAGTCCGTTTAAGAAACTTTCTTGGTTTGGCATTATCAAAGATTAAGACTTAGGTTATTTAGAGGAATGGGTAAACAAACTATTGTTCTTGAGACAAGTCTTCATAAATACCTCTTTTTTTTTGTGAAAGAGTTCTTTCAGATTTTACTTAAAGCCTTTTCATGCCTTAACAATATAGACATGAGTGCATAAAAGCTGGGATAGAATAGCTTTGAGAGACAGAAAATACTCAGAACTACCCCTTCCCTTCCAAGCCTGCAGAATCTCTTGGTTCAAGATCATCATGCTCAATTTCATCTTATCATGTAGGCTGAGTTCTTTCTCAGAAGGCTCCTCAGTAATGAATACAATTAGAGTCCTAGAAGGCCTACCCAAGCTCACAAACTGTCCCATTTGTTGTGAATCCCAACAATGAAAAACGGTTAGGTTCAAGATGGGACTTCAACAGTAAATGCCTTCCCCAATGTTATGTGTGTAATAAAAATGCCCCTATGCTTGTATTCTATAACTTGTCACAACCTGGTCTTCTACTGCACATACCGTAAAGATACATCCTTCTTGATTCTAGCTTGGTGTAGAGCTTATTGAAAGTTCAAATCCCCAATACACTATTTCTAGCTATAACAATTACTAAGTTATAAACTACTGAGCATGGAAATGAAAATAGCTCTAGAAGCATGGGGATTTTTTTGTTGTTGTTGTTAAGGGAAAGAAATACAATTCTAAAAATGGATTATATTAAGTTCATAAAAGGACACACAGTCAATTAATGGCCCCCAATTGAATTCTGTGTGCTGCCTTTCAGCTCTTCAGCTATGGTTAAGTGTAAGTGTAATGCAAATGTTCAGGATGCTTAAACTTTTCAAAGGTTTCTAAAAACCTTTTGATATGTACCCTTATGAAGAGACTGATTACGGGTTGGCAAGTTTTGATCTTCCTAGGGTAACAAATTAAAAAATAATTGCCTCATGGCAATATGAGACCATTAATAACTAAGACAGTTAAAAATAAGAGTACAAATTAGTCAGCTAGGAAATTGGAAGCTGCTCACTTGTAAAAACTTTGAAAGATAAGAACTGAGATACCAGACTAGCAAAGACAGACATAAAGAATCAGACTTCATTACATTCTGTCACAATAAAGCATATAAATGCTATCAAGGTACAGAAATTTCACTATAAAATGGCTTAAAAACTTAGTTGAATAAATCGAGAGAGAGACAATAAGTGGAAACAAGGGATCTAGGTTTTCAAGCCATTTTATAACTAGCTGCATGATTTTGTTGGAAAATTTACTTATTGCTCTGGGTCTTTTTTAAAAAGTCTAAGTTACAGATGGTATTGCAAAGGGGCAGTATACACTTTGGATGTAATGAATAATACAAAACTAAAATATATAAATATTTATTACCTATCATTTTCACCACAAAGTTTCTTGTATTCTGCAGCCATAGTCTCATGGTTTTTGTTTTCAAGCAGCATTTTTTCCTGTTCTACTTTCAGTGTTTTTTCCAAATCTTCCAATTGTCCTTTCCGTTTTAGTAACTGATTGTAACTGGAAAAAATATTAGGTATTTGTTTTATAATATGTCCTTAGAAAAAAGAAATACTTTAGAAATGAAGAAAACAAGATTAATTTATTAGTATCACATAAACATGATATATAAATTTCCTATATAAATTATCTTAGATCTGTTTAACATAAAATTTATTATATTATCTAAAGAAAACTGGTTTAAATTAACACAAGAGAAGATAGTAAATTACCGATCTTCAAGGTCTTTATGTTCCACCTCAAGATTTTTGTGGGCAGACTTTAGAGTTCCATGTTTAGCAATGAGAGACTCATACTCTGAAGCCTGACGTTCATGAAGAAGTTCCAGCTTTTCATGATCTTTGATCAGAGAATCATAAAGAGATTTCAGGTCTTCTCGCTCTTTGATTACAGCTTCATTTTCATTTTCTAAGGAAGACTGCTGGATTAGGAGTTGTGCATTCTGGTTCATAAGTGACGTACTCTGGGAATTAAGGGTAGAATTTTCAACCTGTAAGAAAGTATATTGTTATGAGACATAAGAAAAATAGTTATCTTGTTCTTCTAGGAGATGCAGATATGTGGTATGTGTTTATTACAGATAAAATAACTGTCCCATGTTAAAAATTATTCAAAAATAAAATTCTAATGGCAACATAAAAAATATAAAAGATAACATTAACTTTAGGAAGCTCTACATAAATCACAGAAGATATAGTCATATTATACTGAGATAATTTGGTTTTTAGTGTCCTGAAAGAACAAGGCTACAATTTAATATTATTCATTTGTATTACTTAATTTAATATCAATATTAAATTTATATTAATTTAACATTATTTATGTTATTTAATTTAATATTATTATGAGATACATATCATATATATGTTTTGGGTTGAATTATTTTAAATGAAGGTGATTAGAAACAATCTGTGTTCCACTCATGAAAAAGTACAGAATTTAAAATGCTAATTTATCACTTTCTAAAACTTGAGGTGACAGAACTGAAAAATTACTTGTGAAAATTCAAATGGAAATTTTCTCAAGGTCTACATTATATTACTATATGTTTTACCATTTGGAAAAGAGTTATAGAAAGAACTTTCATACTCAGAGATGGAATTTTTTTCTTTGGTTCTTTAAGAGGTCTCAAAGAGTTGTACTTTCCCCAACCTGATCATTCTATGTGAAAAGACACTGCAGCATTAAGTGCAAGATGGATCCTCTGAACTAAGGAAAAGTCTGAAGACAAAATTTTCAGGCTGTGTTGTTTTTTAAGAACTGATATGAAAGCTGTAAAAATGAAACAAGCAATAGTATCTTGCAATCATACTCTAAAGCAAGGGTTTCTGCTCGATTAATCACAATCAACTTGCTGAAAGAGGTGAAAGGCCATAAAGTAAATATAAATAAAGATAAAATTATATTTTAAATAAATAAGTATTTCATTTTGTTTACTTATTTTTTTCTTACGCCAGGCCTTACTGGCCGGTGCTGCTGCAGCTGCCCTGGCTCCACCACAGCCCTGGGCACTCCCGTAAATATTTTAAATAAAGATAAAGTTAGTTTTATTTTATTTACATCGTTGAGTGAATTTATTAGTTAATATTTAGAGGTTCTCATTTAAAAAAATGCTGATATCTGAAAGCCTGGCATAGCACTAAGTAGATATATTTAATTAAATTCACTCACTAAGAAACAATGTTACCATGTCTAGTTACCCTTATTTTAAGAGCATAATTCAAAAATTTGGCTGCATATCCCAAAATATTACATTACAACCTGAAGCTTTGCATTCTGGGTTTGAAGAGTAGTATTCTGCTCCTGTAACGACACTGTCTGCCTCTGAAGTGCAAGAATCTGAGCCTGCAAATTATTGTTCTGTGTCTCCAATTGTTTCAGTTGAGTTTTCAGTGCTTGTTTCTCTGCTTGCAGGGTAGCATTCTTAATAAAGAAAACACATATTTTAAAAAGTAACAAACATATTTCCGCTTAACAGATACAGAATTTTGTAACAACTATTACCATGAAAATAAAAAAAAAAATTCCAACAATCTTAAAAGACTTAAACAGTTCCCTTCTATCCCAAATTGTAAAAAGAGATGTAATCTAAGAGAAAGCAAGCGCTAAAACTAAAACCTTACTAGTGTGTCTCTATACTGTCTGCTTTATAATTTCCAAAAAAACAAAATATTCCATTTTCAATATATTAACACAAGAAACTAGAATGGGGTTGTTAGTTATATGGTTTTTGTTCTGTTCAAAAGTATGTGGGACTGTGTCTAGCTATGAAGTGCACATTTTCTAACTGCCCAAAGGCAAATATATATATATAGGTGAGTGCTGGTCCCAGGGGTAGCAGCAAAACTAATTATTTTAATAAACACAAATTTGGAAGAGAAGCAGGAACAATTTTAACCATGTGTTTAAAAAATTTAGTCCATAATTGACCTAACAGATGTTACATATTTTCTTTAGTGATTTTTTTCCCCCATGGTATAAAACACTCACTAAAATTCTATTTTATCTATAGGACTTCTGGAGCAAATCCAAACAAAACATACAATTTTCAATTCTTCCAGTACATTTGACCATATTTCAATTTTATAGTTAAACAGTGAATTACTATGCAAATCACAGTTCATTATTAATTTGACAGATATTAAAATGTTTGTCATGGATATTATATTTTCAGGATTACTTCTAAATAACATTTCATAAAAAATTAGCATAAAAAAGTATAAACAAAGAACCCTCTAGAAAACTGAAATAAAATGTTATATACCAAAAGGCCAGAATCTGTTGCATATAATTGCAATATTCATAAAAAGTTACAACTGAATCACAACATATCACCTTTATCATATCTACATAGGGGACAAAGAAATCATTCATTTTATAGGCTTTCAAAGTTACATATACTACATGGTCACTGTATAAAAGTGATTAAACCCATATATTTTATCACAAAATCAAGTTAGGAAGCAAAATGTTTTAAGACGTGTTTTGATATTTTAGTTCTCTTGTGTTCATTTATTCAAATAAAAAGGATGAAAAAATTTATACTGGAAAAATAATATGGAGCACTGATATTTTTATATACCATCTTGATACACCAAAAAGTGAACCATTTTTCACTTCATACATTAAGTGCTACTGTAGTTCAGCTCTTAAGAAACCAAAATGTACAAAGCTCTAATGACAAGTCTGGGTATGCCTACAGTAATAAGAAAAATTCCTATAGTCTATAAAGAACAAGAGAGTAGAAAGGGTATCTCACAGCAGGAAAAGATCTACAATGGAAAAGTTAGGAGGTCAGTAAATATACTGGCAAATGCACCAAAATTATCAGTCTAATAATATAAGACTAGCCATCTTTACAAACCATTATCCAAAATAAAATAGCTAAAAAATGACAACCAAGTAACTTTTTTCCAATAGAAATTTATAAAGGAAGTCAATGGGAAAAGAGATTTACCTTACAGAACTTTTACATGTCAGCCAAATTTTCTGAAATACAATTACTAATCCAAGTGATGGAGGTTTGTATCTATGTGCGCATATATATAAATATATATATGTAAATCACTGAATAATTAAAAATAGGTATTCATATATGGCTGATAAATAGATAAGATGTAAAATAGCTTGCTTATTAATAATTTAAAACATAAAAATTAAAATACTTCTTATTCTTTAACAAAAATTAAAAGGCTGATAACACCAAGTGTTTACCTAAAAAAATAGGTAATCTATTAGTGGAACTGAAAACTGATGTGAACTTCAAAGGCTAACATGATGATACCAGTCAAAATTACACACATACACACACACACACACATATATATACACACCTTTTGGCCTATCAATTCTGCCATCAGGAATTTATTACCCCATGAACGTATTATACATGGATTTTCACTGCAGCAAAATCTGATAATAACCTAAATGTTCATCAATTGGGATTTATTTAAATAAATTATGGTAATATCCACACTACAGAATATGTGGTTATTAAACAAAATGATATGATCTATAACTGCCTAAAATAGAGAGATCTCTAAGATAACATAATTGAAACATGCAAATAAGAATATTGTATAGCATGATTCCACAGATGTAAATTTGTAAAAGAAATATACTCCTAGACATACAAATGTCTAACAGACACATAAAAAGATGCTCAACATCACTCATCATCAGGGAAATACAAATCAAAACTACAATGAGATACTATTTCACACCTGCCAGAATGGTTAAAATTAACAACTCAGGAAACAACAGATGTTGGCAAGGATGCGGAGAAAGGGGAACCCTCTTACACTGTTGATGGGAATGCAAAGTGGTGCAGCCACTCTGGAAAACAGTATGGAGGTTCCTCAAAAAGTTATAGAACTACCCTATAATCCAGCAATTGTATTACTAGGTATTTACCCAAAGCAACACAAAAATACTGATTCGAAGGGATACATGCACTCTAACGTTTATAGCAGCATTATCCACAATAGCCAAATTATGGAAAGAGCCCAAATGTCCACCAAATGATGAATAAGGAAGTTGTGCTACATATGTATGCAATGGAATATTTTTCAGCCATAAAAAGAATGAAATCTTGCCATTTGCAACAACGAGGATGGAGCAAGACAGTATTATGCTAAGCAAAATAAGTCAGTCAGAGAAAGACAAATACCGTATGATTTTACTCACATGTGGAATTTAAGAAACGTTAACAGATGGACACAGGGGGTAAAAAAAGAGGCAAACCAGAAAGGTACTCTTAATTATACAGAACAAACTGAGGGTTACTGGAGGGGAGGTGGATGGAGGGATGGGTGATATGTGTGATGGGTATTAAGGAGGGCACTTGTGATGAGCACTGGGTGTTGTATGTAAGTGATGTAAATCCTACACCTGAAACTAATATTTCACTATATGTTAACTATCTGAAATTTAAATCTTGGAAGGAAAAAAAAGAAATATACTACTACATCTTCTTCTTTTTTTTTTTTTAATAAGTAGGCTCCAAGCCCAGAGTAGAGCCTAACACGGAGTCTGAACTCACAACCCTGAAATCAAGACCTGAGCTGAGATCAAGAGTCAGATGCTTAACCAACTGAGCCATCCAGGTGCCACAAAAGAAATATACTTCTATACACGGATAAGTCACAAACATTTTTCTGGGAAGACTGTTTACAGTGATTACTTCCGGATGAGAAAGTAGGAACCAACAGTGTAGGAGATTAATTTTTGGCATTATGGCTAAGTTCTCAATTCATGCTACATTAAAACATAATAACAACGACCACAACTATTTTACTTGTTAGTATATAAATTCCTTAAGCTAATTCATTTTTAAAGGATAAATGTTTGGTGAATTAGTTTGATTACCTTTTTTTGACAAATATTTCTCTAACTTATTCAGCGAATATTTACTGTATCAGCTATCTACCAGGCTTATTTTTACATACTGAAGGCACAGTGGTTAAAAAAAAAAAAAAAAAGATAAGCTCCTGCTGTCAAGGAGCTTTTTCCAGTAGACAACCAATAAATAAGTAATATAATTTCACTAGTGAGAAGTGCTAGGAAGAAACTAAGGCAGTGGCGTGACAGTGAATGGTTTAGGTTGAGAATAGCTACTCTACTGGGGGAAGGGGTCAGGAAAGACCTCTTGCAGGAGATATGTGATACGAAGCCTGAATGCCAGCCATGTGTTCCAGGTAGAAGATCCCAAAATAAATCTCTGGAAACAGGAACAAACAGAAAAGGCCACTATGACTACAATTGATTTACTTATATATGCCAGGCACTGTTTTGTGTTTCCCAGGTATCAACAGATAGTAATGATATCTCGAGATTATAAACAGAAGGGATGGAAGAGTGGTATGGTATAAGGCCAACAATATAGGCAGGGCAAAGTCAGGAATGATCTTATAGGACACTGAAAAATTTGGATTTTATTCTAACTGGAAGGGGAAGCCATTGAATATTTTAAGTAGAAAAATTACATGACTAGGATTATGTTTTAAAAAATAACTCTGGCTACTGTAGTAAGAATGGGTTAAACTGGGCCAGGAGTAGAAGGGGGGAAGCCAGCCAGTCAGAGGCTATTCTAATAATCCAAATGAGAGATAATGGTACCTTAAATGGTAGCAGCAACGATGGGACAGAAGTAGAAGGGCGTGGGTTACATTTTCACAACAGAGTTGACAAAGTTGGCTGATGGACTTATATGAGGGTGATGGAGAAAAGTAAATTAAATTATTAGTTGTTCACTCTTTTATTATAAAATAAATCAGTCAAGAAAGTATAAAACCAGATTAGATAAACTTTCTAAGTTATATATACAATGATACTTTACTTTAAAAAAAAAACCTTTTCCTACTAAAAATTTAAAAATACTTACATTTCTTTCTACTTCAATTAATCTGTCTTTAACTTTCAGAAGCTCTCTAGTTGTTTCTTGACTTTCTCGCTCCCATTTATTATCTTCACCAGAAGTTGGAGGAGAGCTCTGTACCATCCTTTCTTCATCTTGTCTCTGTTTAAGAGCTTCATAATTCTTTTTCACCTAAAATTTTATTTAAAATATGTTAATGGAGAGAAAAAGAATCACCAAAGTTATCACTTCTCACAATCAGACTCTGCAATGGTCTGGTGGATGTGAAAGACACTATTTAAAAATGTGATAAATAGTATGTATAATTATCATTACTATCATGATCACAATTTATGCTTTGTAAACTACAAATCCTTTTCTCCTAGAAAATATTAAATATACTCTGCTTATGTGCCATTCTCCAGTAATATATTATGTAATTTCAGATCCTGTTGTTTATAATCTAAGGAATAGATTAACTGGACATAGACATGTTGCTAAATATTAATAATTATTTTTTGACCCATCTATAGCTGCATTTAGAAATTTCAGAAATCCCCATGTAAAGGACAAATGAAGACCTGACATACATAATAATTCCTTCTAAAAAGATACCTAAAGCTGAGGAATATCTATATATGTCTACCCTTTTAAGAAGGATATGTTGCCCAGAATGAGCTATATTAATAGATAAATTGATGACTTCTTTATTCAGATCCTAACCCATATATTATTACTGTAATTTATTTAATAAAAAGTGGGCAATCCAAGGATTTATCTTACCCAGGGTTTTCTGGTGTGATTACAACCAAATCCTACTTTAAGAGAGTCAACTCAAAACTAAGAACTTGGTCATCCTACATTACCAAAATTACTGATTAACTTAATAGCTCTCTTCAATTTAAGCTGATTATTATTATACTTCTCTTAAATCATTAGTTTATATTAGGAGACATTTATCACAAATTTCTAAATTAAAACCCAAACTTTACATTAAGGCAAAAATATAAATGTCTAAAATAATTCAGTATCTAAAGCAAACCTTAAGAAAGTTTATGACTCAACAATAAGCTTTGCTACTACTGAGTTAGAAAATGATGTGAGACTAGAGAAAAAAGAAGCCCAAAACAGAATATAATTTAAAGCTTGGCTGAGTGATCTAACAGGTGTTCTGGGATCCTAATTTTCCAGGTTTTTTAAAATTTTAATACCCTAATAACAGATGAGTGACATCATTTCCAGTCTCCTATTTTACATTAATTTCCCACAGGGTCTTTTCTCTAGGCTTATAAAGACTATAGACATATGCCATTATTTTTTTTTTAAATTTTTTTTATTTATTTATTGAGAGAGAGAGAGAGAATGGTAGAGCATGAGAGGGAAGAAGGTCAGAGAGAGGCAGACTCCCCGCTGAGCAGGGAGCCCGATACGGGACTCGATCCTGGGACTCCAGGATCATGACCTGAGCCGAAGGCAGTCGCTTAACCAACTGAGCCACCCAGGCACCCCTAGACATATGCCATTATTAAAGAAGGGGAGTTGAGAATAAAACTCAAAGCTTCTTATTTTTAGCCCATTGTTCTTACAACTGAGTTTCAAAAATGGTCCCTTTACCTTATGTATCCACAGAATCTCTAATTTATGTTCACATAAAAAATGACATATTTTCCATCGAGGTTTCTTAGAGGCAGCATATAGGTGGGTCTTGCCTTTTAATCTAATTTATTAATCTCTGCCTTTCAAATGAGATGTTTAGAACTTTTATATTTAATGTGATTATTGATCTGGTGTGTTTTAAAACTGCCATTTTGCTATTTGTCCAATCTGTACTTTTGTTCCTCATTTTTTTCTTTTTTTGTTTTTTGGATTTTTTTGTAATTCTATTTTATCTCCTTTGCTGGCATATTAGCTATACCTTTTTGTCATGCTATTTTAGCAATTACTTCAGGCCTTCAACTCATATTTAACTTTCATAGTCCTCAAGTGATATACCTCTTCACATATAGTATTAAAAGCACAGTCTAATTTCAGTTTTATGGCAGCCTAATTTCCTGTTTATGGCAGGGAGCTAGTCTAATAGTTATGCCAAAATGGCTGGAAGTGGGAAACAATGATGAAATTTTAAATCTCTGCAGACTTGAAATGCATATATACCAACCCATACCCAAACTGGCTGAGTAGCTTCATGAAGTTGACTTTCTTTGCAACCTAGATACTGCAGATTAATTAAATCTGGCACCAAATTTTACTTTATTTTTTGGATAATCCTTCATGTTAACTAAGCAAAATTCTAGAACTTCTTCCGTAACAATATATGTTTCATGGTTACAAATACAAAAATGATGGTGTGGGCAAATGGGGAACAAAACCTTTTTCCTTTTCTGTATGAGAAATTCATCTTTGGTAATTGTGTTCTTAGAAACCTGAAAAAATTGGAATGTTCTGTGTTACCAGGCAAGATTGCATATGAGAAAAATGACCCAACTGGTAAATTATATTTAGACTGTAAGAATTATAAATACCTAATAGGAAGCCATATCTTTAAACTTCTCTGAGCGCAGCAACTCTTAAAACTAGTGTATCCACTGTGGAGATCTTCTGTCTATGCCTTCAGAGTTTTGTAAGAGATGATGACTACTATAGAGCATGGAGTCTCAAAAGACAGGGCAGCTCCTGCAGGCTCAATGTGAATCTCATCGTCTTGCACCTGAATTGTCATCTGGTGGGAATATGACTTTCAGGCAACTATAAGAGGAACCCATGACAGTGCCCTGCTATATACTGTATTTCCAACAGTGTTCTGAATCAAATGGTTCTAAATGAGACCCAAAGTAATCTTCTCAATCCAAATGTTTAGTTGATTGTAAAACCACTCCTGGTGGTACTATAGAGATGATAAAAGGGGGAAAAAAAACCCAGAACATGATTCTACCTATATCTACCATATACTAATCCTAGGGAAGGGACAAGCCCCTTTGATTTAAATCTATTTATGTAAGGGAAAACAGACAGTTGCTCCTGCCTTATTTCACAAAATAATTCCAAATATCACAAGACAGTGGATCTAGGAGAAAACCTCAAATTAATGAGATCAAGTGCTTTCATATACCACACATACTATTTCCCTCTACTTGGTATCCTCATACCCGTATCTTTGCCCATCAAACTTATACCTGGATTTTCAATCAAAGTGTGTCAAAGTGAAGTGTCAGTATCACATTGAGAGCTTTTCTACATAGAGTAAGACTGCCTCTTCCCCATCCCATTCCCACCAAACTGATAGGTCTCTAACTGCATGGAGGACATATGCACAGGAAAAAGAATTAGATAAATTACAGTGTATAAACAAAATATAGTTTGTCATAAAATGACCAAGATCTGTTACTCTCAAATTTAAGAAAAAGGAATAGACAGAATATCAATGATGTTGCTTTTTTGTTTTCTTACTTTAGACTTTTCTGCCCAAATATTTGACAATTAAAATTCTTTCCAGGGAAATCACTTACTGTTTTAAGTTCTTGGCGCAACTGCTGGTTATAATTTGTGGATTCTTCTAATCGAGCTTCTAAAGCAGCAATTTTTTCTTCTTTTATTTCAAGGGACTTCTTTAGAGTGGATTCTAATTTTGATTCCAAAAGTTTGTACCTACTATCCAAGTACAAAAATAACATAGTTCATCATTGGAGGCAGATGTGAATGTCAATATTTTAGTTATCTTTTCGAATGGTGGGTTCATAAATATATTTGTAAATTAAATATTTTTTACAGAAAGGACAGTGCATGAATACAGTTTGAGAGTCAATCACAGACTATGGATTATGATGAATTCTTACACCTGAGAACCTTGATAATTAAACCAAATAAAAAAGTAAAGTACATACATGAGAAATTTTATCACATTCTGCCTTTTACTCTAATTAATTTGTATATATATGTTTTCTGCTCAACCAATTTTTAAGTTCATTAAGAACAGAGAACAAATGTCATTAATTTTGGTATTGGCTTGAGTAAAGAGACATTTTTAAAGCATTTAATGAATCTAACTTTGAATATGTTGAATGTGTGATGATGCCTGAGTTGCTTCTAGACTGTCTAGACAGAGATGTCCACTAAGCGGAGAATAATGTGGCTATCAGGTAAGATGGTGGATGGCAATGCAGAGCATTCAGAATAAATGATTAAGAGGCCTAAGAACATAACCCTAGGAAACTATATTTAGAGAAGTTATAGGAAAAGAGCTGTTAAAAGAAAAAGACAAGAGTGACTGCTTAGCACTCTATTTGTAACTCTACCACTAAATTTACTTTGTTGCATTTTATCTATTTATACATGCAAACCCACAACTTAGACTATCTATTCCTTGATGGCAAGAATATCTTAATTGTATCTTAAAAGGGTCAGAGGGAATGACATCAATGAGAAAGATGAAAAGGTTATACTAATAATTAGGGACATAATCTAAGATTAGAGGTAAAGACAGATGCAGATACACATAAAATCCAAGATGGAGGGGATGGAATGTTAAAGGAATTTATGTCTGTGAGCTTTTATTTTCCTTGTGACACTAAGGCTAACTTAATGGTTGAGAAAGAAGCCAGTGTAGTGGCTTAAGACACTTCTTTTACTGATCTACCAAATTTGATCATGGATGATCTCAATTCCAGTTCTTAAAAAAACTTAGTTCAATATATACCCTTAGCTCCATTTCTAATGCTTTCATTAGATACATAAATGTGTAGATTAATGAATGCATCATATCTTGCCTAGATTATTTCAATAGCTTCCTAACCGGTCTCTGTGCCTCCAATTTGCCCCTTTTTTGTTTGTTTTAAAGATTTATTTGAGAGAGGGGGCAGAGAAGGACAGAGGGAGAGAGAGAATCTCAAGCAGACTCCCCACTGAGCTTGGAGCCGGATGCAGGGCTCTGAGATCATGACAACAGCCAAAATCAAGAGTTGGAAGCTTAAACGACTGAGCCACCCAGGCATCCCTGCCCTTTTTCTAATCCATCTTTCATGTCACTCTAAGAATTACTCAGCATATCTCTGTGCTTTATTTCCATGGAATGCCCTTCTCCATCATTTCTACCTTGCAAATTTCAGTCATTCTTTAAGGTTCAGCTGAAGCATTATCATTTCCTTCATGCTGGATGATCAGGAGATGATAAGAGCTCAATTAACACTGACAAGCTGTTTGAATTAAGGTTTGGGAAGGGGTGCCAAATAATATGAAGTACTCATCTACAGCTGGGTTCTAAGAGGGTCAGTTAGGGTAGCTACATGGTGTACTGTTTTTTTCTCCCCTCTACTAAATGTCTTACATATGACAGGTAATAAATCTGTGTGAAAAAAGAAGTGATGCATATTTAGTATCTATATTAAGAGGTAGTCAACTCAATTGGCCCTTAACTATTTAACTCAAATAAAAATAGTTTCTCATGAAATAGCTGTATGATTAATCCAATTATGGTTGCTTGAATCCATTGTTAGAATGAATGCCTCAAATTATTTCTATTTGTTATTACAGAATTATTAATCTATTCTATTAACTGAATATTTTCAAAATTACATAAACAAAACCCATATAATCAGCATTAATTTTTCCTATATACATTTATTTAATATAGAATATAAATACTAGAACATTAATAGTGAGTAGACAATAAGATACAAATTATATTACAAAAATTTCAATGAATTAAGATCTAGTCTACATAAAACAATATTTTTAACAATACATACTTCTAGTCTAGCTGGAATCACATGGCTGACTGGATGCTAAACAGTAGACTACTTGAAATCTGTCTGACAGACTGTAATTACCATGGAGAATAAAAATTTTTAAGCTTGTATTGATCATTCTCAAAATTAAAGGGTGTATAATTTTTTGTTTGTCAAGCCTTATTTTTCCATGTTATTTTTATACCTTAATTACCTCAGTGTATTTTCCTTTGTTTCATACTTCTCCTCCACCTCTCTTTAAGTCTACTTTAGCACACAAATGAAAGAACTAAGGCATTTAAGCACTTGATTCGAATAAAAACTAACTTTATATTTCAAGAGGGAAGGGTTTGTTTGTTGTTAATGTCTCATTCTACTTTCATAGGTAATTACAGCCTCTGGTCTTCTGCTACCTGGGTGGCATCCTGTTTTCCTATTATGTAACTATTTATAGTAATATTTTAGCATTTTTTCTTTTATCAATATTAGGTTGTATTTATCTGGGTTTTTACTTTTTTTTTCTTATAGAACTTTCTCTATGGGAAGAAAGGAACCAGAAACAGGGTGAAATACATAAATATTCTGTAGTTAGTACAGGAAAGAATGAGCAAAAAGATAACAATAATTTCAACTTTTTGCCAAATAGACTTAATACTTACCTGTCATCAGTACTTTGCTCATCATGTAAGAGTCGCTCTTTATTTAATCCTATCTTCTCAAGCTCATGAGTTAATTTTTCAAGATCATTATTCATTTGTTGAGTCTTCAATTTTTCACTTACCAAATCCTTATTTTAAAAGGAATGCAAAACTCACATAAGTGTCATGACCATGAACATCTAACAAATTAAGCCAAGACTGTAACTACCACTATCCAGGAATACATATTAATTCAAACCAGGAATACAGAAACGTTGTTGTTGAATTTTTCCTTCATCAATAAAAAGTAGTTAAGCAACAAAATAACCTAGTTCAAACAATATGGTTTTCCTTTTTTGTTTTTTTGCTAATATTTAACTTTTTGTGTTAAAAACTAAAAGGAAAAACTCTTTACTTGTGAACACTTTAGGTTTGAAAACTGTGAGAAAAGAGATACATATCCATTAACTTTTTAATAATGAGCTAGGACTTTAGTGCATATTTCTTCCTATGAAAATATGCTGGATGCAGCACCCTTCTTACACCACAAGCACCCATCTGCCAGCGGAAGAGCCCTAAGATACTGATATGAAGAAATAGGGCACATTCTTAGAAGTTCAGACACAAGGAACCTGTCATTCATGACTGTAGGACTGTACAACAGAGAAGAAAGCCAAAAAGTTAATAATGGGTCCCTCTCAATGTCTCTTTAGCAGAAATGCAGACTTCCCAATATGACTTTCTGCCAGAAGGCTAACAAACTTTTTAACTCAACTTAAAGGTTTACCATGTATAGTATAGCATAGGGATAGCAAAAAACAGCCAAGCATGCTGTCTTCTAATCTACACTGTTTCACAGGACCTACTGCCAATCAACTTCTGAAAGTTTCACAGCTCTTCTCAACACACAAATCCAAGCAACTAAAAATTGTTCAGTGTTGACCTGATTTGCATTCTCAGGCTTAGATGTCAAAATTCATTGGGTTTTGGAGTCTGAAAGATCTGGACTTGATTCCAGTAATCCAATTTTGCCATTTATTAGCTGTGTGATCCTGAGTAAGTTACTTAATGTCTCTAACGCTTTCTTATCTAATGGAAATAGTATCTATAGAGGATTAGTTGTAAAAATTATAGAAATATACATAAATACAACTTATGAAGCCCTTAGCCCAGTACTTGGCACATAGTTAGCATTCAGTAAATAGTAGCTATCATGCTTCCTATTATATGTTAGCATTTAGTAACAGTCTTGATCAAATATTTTAATATTATTTTGAAACAAAATATAAAATTACAATGTAGTAAGTGAGATACCGCATGGAAATCTTATTACTATACTATAATATCTTAAAAAATAAAATTTACATGTACTTCTTGGTGTAACAAAAGTAGGAAACTTAGGAACTGTTTCTAGTTCTAATTCCAAATTTCTACTTTGAACCATAAACAGATGATGCAAATTTCTGATGGGTTCCAATAAAACTTAACAAAGCCCTCAATTAAAAATATAAAAAGAATTTGCCTTAAATTTAGGTAACTATATTTACCTCTCGTAATGTAACCAAAGTTTTTATATCAATAGTTGCTCTTTTCACAAGCTCCTTATTTTCTTTCTCTAATTCTTTCAGACGAATACAGGATTCTTTATAAATACTGATCTCTTTGAAAAGAGTTTTGTTTTCTTTTTCTAAATTTCCAATTTTCACATTATTTTCTTCTAATGTGGTATCTTTTATTTCTGCTTGTTGTCGGAGTCTTTTATTTTCCTTCTCCAGTTGTTTCTTATCCTTTTCCAGTTGAGAAGTCTCTTGCTCTAATGATTTATTTTCTTTTTCTAGCTGTTCTAGTCTTTTGCTAGATATTTTTAACTCTTCTAGGTTTTTCTGCAATGTTTGATTTTCCACCTCTAAGTCTTGTAGTTCACTCTCTAATTGCTGAATCTTTTTATTGCTGTTTTCTAGAGCTTTCTGTAGCCTTTGGTTTTCTGTATCTAAACCCTGGTAGCTAACTTCTAAGCGTTCTGTCTTCTTGAAGGATGCTTTCATGAGTTCCAAACCCTTCTTAAGTTGCTCTTTTTCACTTTCTAGTTCTTTATTTTCTAGTTGTAGCTGAGCCATTTTCATGCTTGCACATTTCAAAGATTCCACATTCCTTCGGAGTTCTAAGTTTTCCTCATCTAGTTGGGAATTCTCTTTTTCTAGGGATTCTAACTGAAAAGTAAGGTTTTTAAAGCTATCCAATGTTTTTTTTAATTTCCTATTTTCTCTTTCTAGCTCTGAATTTTCTTGTTCTAAGGCCTCAATTTTTTCACAAGTAATTTTTAAGTTGGTTATCTTTTTCTGTAACAATTCATTTTCTTTCTCAAGATGATGCAACTCATTTTCAAGTTCTTCTGCTCGTTCTCCTTTTTCTTTATAATGTTCCAATTCTTTTCTAATTTGTCTTTTTTCAAACTCAATCTTGCTTAGCTTGCTACTTGTTTCCTTGATCGATTCATGGAGAATTTTATTTTCTTTTTCAATATCTTTCACCCTTGCTTCAGCACTTATCTGGGAGCGCTGCCTTAAGGAAGACACAGTTTGATTCAGATGTTCATTTTCCTGTTCCAATATTTTAATCTAATTAACAAAGAACAAAAGAGAAAATTAAAAACTTATTTGAGCATAAACTAAATATTTTAAATTACAGTTTTTCCTTTCTAAAAAATAACAAGGAAATTGGAACATAAAAGGGTGCTAATTTCTATCTTACTCTTAATTCTGACAAATATTTACCGAGAGACCCCTGTGTACATGTACTGCCAGGTCATTAAAGTTCTTCCTTTAGGGAGTTCATAATGTAAAGAAATGGTTGGGAGAGATGTATCTAATATTAATCAAAGTGATCTTCAGATTATTCACAGTTACAGGTTTCAAATTCAAATAAGAACACAGGTGAAATGTACACACATATCTCTTTGTGAATACAGCTTTTATTTTCTTTAAATAAATTTTGCAATGCATATACACAGTGGGTTCTTAATAAATATTGCTATATTTATATGTGTATATGTGGGTGTGTACTCATTCCCCTAAGAATTCTAATTTGGAAACATCAAAATAACAAAATCCTCTAGTACGCTTGAAAACTAATCCATCCAATTTATATCATGGCGTGATTCTGTGGTTCTCAAAAGTCAGTGTTAAATAGTCCCTGAGAACCCTGTAAAAATACAGATTTATGCTTAGCTTTAGAATTTTTATTCTGTAGCTCTATAGAAACCTCTATTTTTACAGGTAGCCTGAGGACTATACCTGGATAATATAAAAAAAAAAAATCATTTTACTTCTAAAAAAGTAACAGAACTTTAACATAGCAAGTCAATCAATATATCCAGTTCTCAGTTTCCTAGAACATAAAATGAGAAAGACGAATAAACACTGGAAAGCAAATGAGAATGCATCCTAGAGGTAGCAACCACATCTTCCTCTTAAGCAGGGTTGGAGTACAGCTGCATTTTCCCCCAACTCCACTCAGGAACTTTATAATCTTCAGTCCTATTCTACAGACACTTGGAAAGCACAGGTAACTGCAAAATTTTATACCAGATAATTATTAAGCATACTGGCCATTTAAAAAATTCTAAGCTTTCCCTCAACTTTCCTAAAATACATAAGATATAAAATGAAGTAAAACCATAGTTACTCTAAAATTTAAGCAATTCTAAAATATTTTCCTTTTATGAACATTTTTGTTTGCCTAAACTTTAAAATAACTTTTGTTAATGCATTTTAAAGTATACTGCTTAACAGGAAATTTATGAACCTGTCTCTCTGAATTTTCTCTAAGTGTTTCAATTGTTTTTTCAAGCTGAGCTTTCTCCTTCATTAGATCCTTGCTTAAATTCTGACAGTTCTGAAGACTTTGCTTTTCTTGAATAATTTCATTTTCAAGAATTTCAACCTAGAGAAATTAAATAAAAAAACAATGTGTCATTCAATATTTTACAACAGTGCAAACATGTCAAAAGATAATTTTCAAATAAAAAATTAAATACAGTTTTAACACTCAAATGGTGAAATTTAAGAACTGAGTAGAGAAATTCAAGTAATAGTCCATGCTACTTTTAGCAGCTGTATAAAAAATGCAGACATGACTGTCTTTCTTAACCTGTGCATCTTTGAAGGGTACATTTGTACTTCTAAACACAAAGATAAATCCAAATGAATATATGATAATTATGTGCTTTATGAAGACCGTACAAATCTTATTGAAAGACTCTTCTGGCTTGAGGAGATTTATAAAGTAAAATTTTAATTACAGTCAAGTAATTTCAGTGAAGAAGGAAGAAGAGAATATAAAAGCATGAATGAAAGATAAGAAATAGTGATTTAAGTTTAATGAGGAAACAGAAAGGGATTAGGTTTAAAATAAAAAGGAGAGAGGGAGAAAAAAGGAGAATAATACTAGAGAAAAAAGGGCTGAACAAAACTCCAGCAAATGTTTATACTCTAGGTTTAAATTTCTTGTCAGTTACACATTTTAAAGATATGATCAAGTATGTGGTTAATAAGGATAAAATAGCAAATTCCAGTTTAAATTATGCCAAATTGATTTTCCCATTAGTATACAACGTATTCAAACCAGGCAATAAAAGAAAATAAAGATTTAGCTATATAAAATATTCCACTTCAAGTTAAATATTAATTAAACCCTTATGTCAATAGTGAAGAAGTCTAAGAATCTGAATAGTCTTACATAAAGCAAGTTGAATTTTCCTGTTTTATTATCAATGGAAGATAACCATATATGGAAGACCATCTTCCAGTAATATCTCAAAAGCATCAAGTCACAAATCTTATCCAGTTACTCAGTTCAACATATATATGTTCAGGAAGGTTTTAGTTATTAATTATGAATCCAGTTCTCCCATTAAAGATTGAAATATATGGGTAACAGTTATTTAATTAAACTCATTTGTTGTTTTATATGAATGGAATTCAAGTGAGACATTCAGTTTACAAAAGACATCTTTCATACAATGAATTTATAAAAAATTGCTAGAATCACTAAAAATTTATTAGAATTCAAAGCTAACTTTAAAATCAAATTATAATTTCCAGACCCAATTATAATGATAACCAAAATAAAAATGTTCCAAGTTCTAAATAACCACTCCTACTTTTATACTATATTGGTTGTCAAATGCTTATTAAGATTATTTGGTTAATGGATTAAAGATGATGCAAAAATGTCTTAAAAGAGTAAAAATCTGGCAAGATAATCAAGGAATCTATTTGCATTATCTAAGGCAGTGGTTCTCAAGGCATGGTTCCAAAAAACCAGGAAGACCATCACTTAGGAATTTCTTAGAAATGAGAATTCTTCACCCCTACCCTAGGCAAGACTACCAAATCAGAAACGCTGGGCATGGGACTCGGCAATCTGTGTTTTAACAAGTCCTGAAGGTGACTGTGATGCATACTATAGTTCAAAAACCAATGGTCTAAAGGTTAGGGAGATTTTCATAAATGTCTAAAGGTTAGGGAGATTTTCATAAATGAGTCTAGATACCCAGAATCTAAAGAAAAAACTAGACATGGCTGACTAGATATAGAAATAAAAAGGAATACATAAGGACATATGTATAAGAATATTTATTATAGTATTGTTCACTGTGACCAAGACCCAGAAACAAAAGTGAAAGCACATATTGGGGAGCAGATGTGATAAATTCTCTAGATGATAAAAATACCATGTATGTTGTCATGATACAATTCTATTTATCTACAATATGTGAATGTGTGTATGCAGAAAGATACTCAAAAATAAATTACTTGGTCTGTTGCACAACTGGAATATTTCTGTTGAACCAAAACCTAGTTAAAATTCAGGTTTCATAGTGCCTAAATTGTGGTCCTTAAATACCATTTCCCACTAAAAGGAACAAGGGCTTTCTGGAGAAATGGCTATCTCCAGATTTGGGGCAGGAAATGTTTAAGAGAAGTATATTATGGCAAAAGCACAGAGGTTCACAACGGGTGCTAATGTGTGTCACAGGAATTCAGAAAGAGGTAGGATATAAGAAAAACAAATGCAGTAGATTGAAACACTTCAAATATTTTTAAATCCATGAATTCATAAAGACACTAAAACAAAAAACTCATTAATTATCTCCGGAGGATATGAGAGAACCAATTCTTTACCAGGAAACTGGTAGATAAAGGGAAAGAATCAAACATTCATCCTGCTTTTCCCATGAGAGTTCCTTATCAGGATTTTGCAACCTCTGTTGAATTAAGGGATCAAAGCAAACCTTTTCCATGACAACTAACATGACAAAAAGAAAGACAACTAGACATGTACCTCCTGACTGAAAAAGACTCCTTACAAATGTTCTTACTAAAACCTCGATTTGAACCTGATTAAGCCTACAGATAAAAATAAGACCTACTGGGAACAAAAGAACTTGCGAAGTGACACAAAAAGGATGCAGTGAGCAAAATCTAGACTGTAGGAAAACTAGATTAAACCACCTGGTTTTTTTAACAGAAAAACTACTAGGTAAAAAGAGTAAACTTTACATTAAAAAAGACAACAGACATCAGTTGATTGAATGTACTGATCTTATTCTAATTCAGACTTGAACAAAATGCAAAAAAAAAAAATCCCAATAGATTTGGAGAAACTGAAATGATAACCAAATTCTATTAAATTTTTAAGTGTGATAATGTCATTGTTCTTGTTTTTTTAAAAAATTCCTTACTTTTAAGAGATATATAAGAAGATATTTATTGGTGAAACGATACCATGTTGAGGATTTACTTCAAAATCATCTAGTGGTTATGGGGAGAGCAAACAAGGGTAGAAATAAAATTGCTATAATTGTTGAAGCTGAATGAGTATAGAAGTTCGTTCACTTCACATTGATGTATGTTTGAAAATTTCCATAAGTTAAAATAATGAGAGTACATTAAAAACTGGAAAATAAACATTCAACCACAGGGCTATTTATACTTTTACATATATTCTTTAACTTACATTAAACATTAGTTTTTATTTACCTTTTTACTTAGTCTTTGATTTTCTTTTTCAATTTTCAGGATCTTGGAAGTGTTGCCTTCTGCAGAATCCATAGTACTCCGAAGTTCTTCGACAGTTTTTGTCAGACTCTGGTTTTCCATCTCCAATTTCAATAACCTGCTTGATGTTAACTCATTCACCTCATGGCCCAAGGATTTTTGTGGTGCTATAATAATGAAAAATACCGTCACTGGTAAAACTATTCTCATTATTATTTAAAATAATGAGTGTAAATGTACTACATCACCTGGTCCTTAACTTGATAAAAAATTTATAGTTATACAAGATAGACAAATGAAAAAAAACAAAAGATAAAAGATGGGTAAACCTTGAATTTTTAATGCACCCATGAGCATTCTAGAGAAAAAAAAATACAAAATTTAGACTGAGTGGACTACAGAGTTTCAGTTCTAGTTTCATGAGAAACTACTTGACAATGCCCAAGCCACTTTAACCTCAGTGAATCTTATGTTACTTGTACAAAATATAGTTATTCCTCTGTGTGTCTCACAGAGCTATCGTGTGATTCACATAAGAATTATAAAGCATTTCCTATGCCACATCTTCAAAAATTAAAGGAAGACAGTCTAAGGGAAAAAAAGAATCCCAACTTCCTAATCCTGATTCTGAGAAACACAAGACAATATACATTGGTCACCTCGAAAAAGTCTTTCTCTAAATGAAGAATTGCTGCTAAACTTGAGTATAAAAAGCAACATGTATACCATTTTGCCAAAAAATTCTATTTCTAAGTAGATTTTAGCTTATTACATTTTTAAAAATAAGAAAATTCAGTTTCTAGTTCTATATATGATGCAAGCCAAAAATATTATTTTTAATAACCCTACAGCAGATTCATTAAATATTTTGATGATATAAAAATTCAGATTTAAAGTGAAATATGATACCTAGATTCATTTTGAAATCTTAGATTTCAGGAAGGGAAATGGAGACGTATGGGAAGGCACTCTAGGTCTATCTTTGTGTATGTTTGAAATTCTCCATCATTAAGTAGAGAGAAACACACACACACACAAAACAAGATATCCCCAACAAGTATATAAGCATACATTCTTTTCAAAATTAGGTAGACTGAAGTAAAGAAAGCCTCAAATCTTAGTTCTAGTTTTTGTTCTAGTTAGCATATTATTCTTTAATTGAAAGCTGGTACAACTGATAGTCACTGACTTTTTAAATTCCATTAGTTGTCCAAGTCTTGAAGTAAAACTACTTCATGATCTGTAGTCATGCATTTCAATTAAACAAGATTAGACTACAATACTCAATATACCTTACGAATACTTTCAATACTATGACTGCATTTCAAAGTTGCTTCAGGTCAGACTATAAAGAAAAAGGATGCTTACAACACATTTTTAAAAAGTAATCTCTATGTACAACATGGGGTTTGAACTGAAGATTCCAAGATCAAGAGCTGCATGTTCTGCTGACTGATCCAGCCAAGTGCCCCCTTACAACACATTTTTAACAAAATATTGTTTTGTTAAATAGGGAGGCTGTCTACATGATAATCTTAGGTGAAAAAAAGAACCTGCACTGTATATAGACATTGACCTGATGATGTCTAAAATATCTATTTGTGTGTAGAAACATTTTGGAAGCAAATTTTTTGAAATGTCAAAAGTCACTGCAGAAATTATTAGTGACCTTCATTTCTTCCTTTATATTTTTCCACATCTTGCAAATTTTCTAGAAAGCAATTCCCTTGTATAGTTAAAAAAACAACAATAACACACCACATTAAAACAAGTATTCAGGTCTATGATCCTAATATGAATTGCAAAACAACTGTGATGATGATGATGATGACAAAAATAATAATAATAAGCACTCAAGTGCCTACCATTTACCAGGTATTCTACTAACAGCTTCATAAGTAGTAATGAATTCAGTCCTTGCAATATCCCTAACAAGGCACATACTATTATTGTTTCCACATTAACAGATGAAACTCTTAACTGTGTAATTTTAACTAGTAGTAGAAAACAATTAAGTCTGAATTGTTTTCTTTTTAACTCAATTCACAAAAAAATACAGTAAAAAAGTTCCACAAGTCCTTAAAGTAACACATCTCAGCAAGTTCACTGGCTGGATATCATCATTACTGTGCAGTGAATTTACATGGGGTCCCAGAATTTGGAATTAGGTTATCATGTGTAAAATTAGGAAAAGCCTAATGGTAATAAATATGAGCCATCTTGTAGAAGTAATTATCCTGTAAGCATCAGACTATAAGCTCTCTCAGACCTATGTCTACCTCACCACTATATCCTCAGGGCCTGGTATAATATTTTACACATGGTAGATCCTTAATAAATATCTGGAAGGAAGGAAAGCAGGTGAAATAATCTAACACTGGGTAACTGAGGAATTATGGAACTAATCTAATTCAAATAAATGTGACATGGGCATAATTTCAATAAAGTAAATCAGTATTAGCATAATCAAACCTATAACCCAAATAATTATCTGGGGGTCTTTCATTATCTCTAGGGTAAAATTGGGCTGGACTGGTTGGTAGGTACAGTGCTAAAATGGAGTACATATATTGATGAAAGTAGCCATGAAGATCCTTAACTTGCTTTACACTGGCTACATACTCACCTAAGAATCTTCCCACTATGTTACAACTTCCTATTTAAGTCTGTCTATAGTTAAAGAACAGGTTAACCAGGTAATATGACTTTTCTGTTCTATTGAGTAGATGGCTTTCTTTCCTAAAATAAATTAATAAACTGGTATCCCAGCTTCTTGTGATACTAATAAGAAACAGTGCGCCTAAATGACTATCAAATCTGTTACTGTGCTCATAAAGTTGAGTTGTAAGATGTGCAAAGACATTTTATAATGTTTCACTTCTTGATTTTGCATACTCCTTCCTTCTTATCACCATACTGAAATATGTTCAACATGGAAATGAACATATCACTCTGTGAAATCATACGTAGAGAGACATCTGGCCTCCTAGATATCTCCAGCAGGGGAAAATAAAGAATTGTAAAAAAAATCAAAAAATGTAAGCATAAATACAACTTCACATATTCATTTATCCATTTAAATAAAAAAATACTGGGAATACCTTCGGAAAGTTCGCTAGTTCTGGATATTTGTTCCAACTCCCAGCCAAGATGTAATGATTCATCCATACTTTGTTTCTGTGCCATTTCCAAGGTCATATTTTCTTCCATTAATTCTTCGATTTTTTTTCTATCCATATCACGTTCCTTTTTTATTGTGAGGGAGTAGGAAGAGAAATGAAAGCTAACAAACTGTGCAATTTCAAGCTAAATACTCTATTACTTATAATTTTTATTTATCAGAAACTGAATAATATAAGGATAAATTTTGAGTTCCTTAAAATTTTCAGTTTGAAGGTGATAATCAGTTATAATTATTCATACTGGTCACTATATTGATCAGGTATCTGATATCCTTTTTATTTTATTTTATTTTTAAGTAATCTCTACACCCAACGTGGGACTCAACTCACAACCCAAAGATCAAGAGTCACTGACTGAGCCTGCCAGGCACCCCGTCTGATATCCTTTTAAAGTGGCCCTTGGGGACCCTGAAAACTCCTTCATATATTTCAATATATACAGTAAATGATTTCTGACCCAATACTAAATTTTAGCAAATAGTTTTTTTTAATTTTTAAAAAAAGATTGTATTTATTTATAGGAGGGAGAGAGAAAGAGAGAGAGAGAGCAGGAGCAGGAGGAGGGTAGTGGGAGAGGGAAGAGGGAGCCTGACGAGGGGCTCAATCCCAGGACCCAGGGAGCATGACCTTAACCAACTGAGCCACCCAGGCATTCCTAGCGAATAGTTTTATTTCTACATTTTTTTATTTAAAAAGAATTTTTTTAAGATTTTATTTTATTTGTTTGTCAGAGAGAGAGAGAATGAGCATAAGCAGGGGGAGCAGCAGGCAGAGGGAGAAGCAGGCTCCCTGCCAAGCAAGGAGCCCTGTCCCAGGACCTTGGGATCATGACCTGAGCAGAAGGCAGATGCTTAACCGACTGAGCCACCCAGGCCTCTCTATTTCTGTATTTTAAAGGCATACTTGCATAATAGCTTATTAGGGTTTTTCAAAGCAGAAGACAAAATTAATCATTAATACCACTCTGTAACAAAAGCAGAAATTTATATACTCCTGTTTTTATAAAGAGTTGGAAGCATCTAATTTATTTAGCCACCTCTTCTCTGTTAAAGCCACAGGAGTTAGTCGTCATTGTCATTATGGGGAAATCAGATGAATCTGAGAGATTTCCTAAGAAGCCAAGCAACTGTTCAACCTTACCATTTCCATATCATGCAGTTTAGCCTTTAGTTGTAAATTCTCTTTTTCTAATTCATGTAATTTATCAGAACGAGCTCTAGTTCCTTCTAATTGATCTTCCAACATGGTTTTTGTTTCTAATAAAACTTGATTGTCTTCTTTTAATTCCTATGAAAATTTCAAATAGGCTTTATCACAAATATGTTAATATCTGTTAATTTTTCAAAGCTCTGAAACATAAAAAATCTTTACTGTAAAATAAGACATAAGCTGTCTTTATCAAAAGTTCTTTATGCAAGAGTAAAAGCAACTGAGTAACAGAGATACAGTTGATGTTTTCCTGGTTTCATTTTTTTTCCCCCTCAGAACTTAAGCTATTATGCAAACATAATACTCAGTACTTATGCTAGGATGAGTAACACTACTACAGTTTCACATAAAATTGTCAGGGTGTATTTAAATTTCTTAGTCACAAGGATAAGGAACTAAGTATAACTAGTCTTTCTGATATTTAAGATACAATCTCCACAGAATCAAGGCTAATATATATATATATATATTTTGCTGCAATAGATCTCTCTACTTAAACTATAACTTGAAAGTGAAGCATTGGGTTTTTGAGTAAAATACCAATACTTGAGCTAAGACTCACACAGATCATAAACTAAGACTCCTATCAATAGATATTTTATATCAGCATCTTGAGAAAATGCTTAAAATCCATACGTATGTTTTGAAGACATGTGCTCACAAATCTGTCTTGCTAAACTACATGTCTGTGGTTTATAAAGTCAAAAGAAAGTATATTAAAACAGTGGCATTTATAAGGATCTCTTAACAGTGCCATGCATATACCGTTTAAACAAATGGCAAAGAATTAATAAGCACCTTGTCTTTGCTATCTACTGGGTCTATTTTTGGGTAACTTTCAGGCTAAAATGTTCTAACTATCTTTTTATAATGTTTTCACTTCTTGATTTTGCATACTCCTTCCTTCTTATCACCATACTGAAACTGATAAAACTTTCCTCTGTTTGGAGAAATGAAGAAATTAACTGAGAAAGAAAAACAGAATGTAGAAGCAAGGATCGTCAAATTCTTGCTGTCAAACAAATTCATGTAACACTGACTGCAACCATTAAGTAAGAAAAGCTGTCTTTTCTACACACACACACACACACACACACACACACACACACACACACACACAAGGGGAGACGGAGAGAGAGTGCCTTCTTAATCCTAGTTTAGTATTGAGTTGAGACCAATGATCAGAAACATGCTTTGCTTTCACTTCTAGAAACAAGTCTGAAATTAGTAGAAGTATATATTTTGACAATGTGGGAAGGACTTCAAGTCTTCCTTACCTAAATAAAAGAATGAAAGAACTCCAAACAGCTCAATAAAATTAATAATGTCCAGAGATCCCTTTTTACAAGTATAAGCAATATGCTGATCTACCATAAAATAAGCACTTAAAGTATTTATAATTTGTTCAACATTTTAAAAGTTTCTTAAATTTATTATGTGCATTTTAAGTGCATTTTGAAAAACCTAACTTTTTAAATAAAATAATTATGAAGAGCTTAAATTATGCAACATACCTCAACTCTTGCCTTATAAAATTCAATATCATGTAGTCTCTCTTTATATCTGCTGACTTCACTTTCAAGCTTATCCACTCTGATAGCTTTTTCTCGAAGTGCATCTAATTCATCTCGGTACATTCTAGCAGAACGAGCATCCGAAAGCAAGTTCATGTTCTAAATATAAATACATATTAATATTTTCAGTATTATTTTCTATTTACAAATTGATAACCTCTGGTTGCACAACTCAATGAATTTTCTAAAAAAACCCCAATGAATTGTATCCTTTAAATGTGAATTTCACAGTATGTAAACTATACCTCAATTAAGCTGTTTTTTTTAAGATGGAGAGATATAAGGAAGCTACTGATGACGGCCGGTACTGACGACTGCTACACCTTGACCAGCAGCTGCACTGCCACCCTGGGCAACTTCTGAGGCCATTTCCAAGACCTACAGCTATCTCAACCCTGACCTCTGGAAAGAGACTGTGTTCACCAAGTCTCCCTATCAGGAATTCACTGGCCATTCTGTAAAGACCCACACCAGAGTCTCTGGGCAGAGGACCCAGGCTCCAGCTGTGTGGCTACCACATATTAAAAACATTAAGTGGATTAAAGCCTGTTAAAAAAATAAAAAAATAAAATGGGGAGATATATGAAGTCTTTTTTTAAAAAATCAAGAATACAAATTATTTTAAAATAGGTTTATATGCAAATACTAACATGCTTACATACAAATTTTTAAATAATGATCACTACTGAGGAATGTAAAACCTACTCAGGATATTTTTAAATAAGTTAACCTCTAGCTAACATAACCATCTGAAATTAATTAAAGGTGCAAAACTTTAAAATACAGGATAGTGAAAACACAGAAGAAGCAAACTGTATTACTAAAGTTGATCATTAGTTACTTTAGAGAAATTATGCTTTTATCCAGATATGTTTTAACATACCAAAATCCTGCTGAGTTTTTCTAAACTTCCAAGTGAATATTAGTTGCAAGTGATTAGTGCTTATCTTAATAACATTTTAAACAAATATCAAAAATTAAATCTTTAAAAGCTCTCTTGTAATCCTTTAGAACAAGTTATCAAAGTATGACCCAGGGACATCGGTGGGTCCCTGAAACCCTTTCAGGGAATTCATGAGGTCAAAACCATTTTCATAATAACACTAAAACATCATTTGTTTTTTTCATTCTCATATCTCATGAGGGTGCAGTGGAGTTTTCCAGAGGCTACATGGCATGTGGTATCTTAACAGACTGAATGCAGAAACAGATAGAATTCAGTAGTCTTTAATTAAGCCAGGCATTAAAGACATTTGCAAAAATGATTAAAAAAAAAGATTTACAAAAATGTAGAAGAGTAGCATTCTTCTAATTTTTTTGGAAAATAATGGTAATAAGCATATAATTTTTATGTTAACATGGAATAGGCTGAGTATTATTTTTAGATAAATATTTTTTAAATTATAAGTTTTAATTTCTTTTTTTTTTAAAGATTTTATTTATTTATTTGACAGAGAGCGAGTGGCAGCAGAGGGAGAGTGAGAAGCAGGTTCCCCACTGAGCAGGGAGCCCGACGTGGGGCTCGATCCCAGGACCCCGGGATCATGACCTGAGCCGAAGGCAGACGCTTAACTGACTGAGCCACCCAGGCGCCCCTCTAAGTTTTAATTTCAAATACAGAAAATACCAGTAGGTATAATCCTCATTAATTTTTAAATAGTAGAAAAGAGCCTTGACACCAAAGAGATTGAGAACCACTGTTTTACAGGGAGCACACATACAAAAAAACCATGCTCCCAAGAAGAAGCAGAATAGCAGTCACAACGTATCTAGAAATGAAGATTATGATTCCCAGTATCATTCATATGAAAAGGTCCCAGTTTAGGATTCCACAAGTGGCGTATTCCCTGAATTTAAAATAGCAAGTTAGGGAAAGTAAGGAGAAGAAATAATTGTCTAGCCTTACCACAATCCTTACCATTTATGGGTAAAAGAAGACTTCATGCCTACCTCCAAATAAAAATGAAACATTACAAACGTTAAAAGAAGTGAATTCTTAAACAATCTTGGCTCAAGATGAGAAAAAACCACAAAACCTTAGTAAAATAAAAGTAACTTTTAAAAGGTAAAAAGTTTTGATCTTAATACTTAAAAGAAAAAGAGTAAAAAATTAAAAAGCATTCTGTCATCTGTAAGTTAACATAAAGCATTACCAGAGACTAAAGACTTAGGGAGATACACATAAAGCAGCACAGTTTACAGTAGAGGTATTCCAGCTCCCCAGCCCACGGAAGCCAAATACATAAAAAGAGAAACTTGGAACTACCCCAGTTCTAAAAGGCTCCTTTGAATTCTAGGGAAGTTTGATATCACTGATATAGAAAAGTAAAGTCCAAAGACTTTGATTTCCAGGGCTCTGGCATTTTTGAACAGAAAAACACTGAAAAAGTCATCTTTAAGCTTCAGTAACCTTATAAAACATTAAGGTAAATGTTATAAATTTTAAGCAGAAAAATCAATTTCCAATTACTTACTGGTCCCATATAATAAAAGTTTCAGGTACAAACCTCTTGTTGCAGCCTTTTTAGTTCTATTTCCATCTGCTCAAGTTCTTGTTTACAGTCCAACAACTGTTCAGTCTTTTCCTCCCTTAAATGAAAATTTATTAAATAATCAGTTTACTGTTTTTGAAAACCATGATCATCATCTGCATTAATACAAATGTATTATCATTACTGAATATCTAGTTGAAAATCCTATTAGCCATACGCTAACCCAGGGGAAAAAGACAAAGAAATGGATATTAGGAATGTATATGATTACATGTCATCAATCAGATTCCTCCTTAAAATTCCCCAAAGGCTAATAACCTCAATGACTGACATCCTCTAAGTTCATAAAGTAGTTTCTCTCTCTTCATTTTTCTTGCCATCACCCGTTCTCACTCTCCTTTTTGTCTTTCTCCCTCTCAAAGACAAATAAACTGGAAGCGTTTTTAAGCAAGGCACTACTATCTGGGTCTAAGTCTTAAAGGATCCCCAACTATTTTCAACATTTACAGTGGCCTAAAGGAAAGTATACACTGCTATACAGATACACAAAATCTTTATATCCTTATTGGTTTCTTCCCTGTTGTCTATAAACATCTTCAAATTTTCTCCTATTATTTTTTTTCTTCTTACACTCACTACTTTACTTCTCCCATTTTCTAACTCCCTTTCAGAGCCAAGCTGCTCAAACTCAAGTTTCCATTCACTAATTCTACTTTTTCACCTTCTGTTCTTTAATAAAAAACGGTAAATGTTCATTGTATAAAACAATCCATTGCTGACATTTCATCATACCTGTACTTTCTTTTTGAGGACCATAATTTTTAATGAAGAAATAGTCCCTTTCTGAACTCCATTTTTCAGGGCAATGAATAATGTTTTGGTAAATAAACCTCAGTATACATAAAACACGGTATGTTTAGGGGCACTTGGCTGGCTGAGTTGAAAGAGCATGTGATACTTGAACTCAGGGTCAGCATGAGTTCAAGTCCCGTTCTGGGTGTATTTTACTTAAAAAAAAAAACACACAAAAAACCCACCCCATCCTCTCCCCAAAAACCCTGTTTCAGGCCAGATTTATAAAAGTACATTACATGTTTAAAGGTTCTAAATATAAACTGTCAAACAGCCCTCCAGAAAGGTCATTACCAATTTATAATGCAAACAGCAGATCTAAGTGCCTATATGAAAAACAATTTAATAACTGAAAAATGCTGTGTTACTATTCTAATTTGCATTTGTTTGAATACTAAGACAACCTGGAAGAAATGGGTAAATTCCTAGAAATACACAAACTACCAAAACTGAAACAGGAAGAAATAGAAAACTTGAACAGACTGATAACCAGCAAAAAAACTGAATCAGTAATCAAAAAACTCCCAACAAAGTCCAGGGCCAAATGGCTTCATAGGCAAATCTACCAAACATTTACAGAAGAGTTAATACCCATTCTTCTCAAACTATGGGGTTTCTTTTTGGGGTGATGAAAATGTCTTGAAATTAGATAGTATGTGATGGTTTCACAACTTTATGAATATACTAAGTCACTGAATTACATTTTTAAAGGATGAGTTTTCTTTTTTCTTTTTTTTTCTTAACATATAATGTATTATTTGTTTCAGGGGTACAGTTCTGTGATTCATCAGTCTTACACAATTCACAGCACTCACCATAGTACATACCCTCCCCAATATCCATCACCCAGCCACCGCATCCCTCCCAACCCCTCTCCACTCCAGCAACCCTCAGTTTGTTTCCTGAGATTAAGAGTCTCTTATGGCTTGTCTCCCTCTCGGGTTTCATCTTGTTTAAAGGATGAATTTTCTTATACATAAATGATCTCAACAAAGCTGTTATTAAAAAAAAGAATTTATAATTTGTATGAAAGAAAAACTTTGAAAATATAGGATCCATGGGGCAGAGAGAATTATTAAAGGAAGTCTTTGATAGTGTACTAACTACTGCATAAAAGTGAAATTTATAAGAAACTAATTATTCCATCCACATTGCAAATTAGGTGAGAATGTAAACTGGTACAGCCACTCTGGAAAACAGTTTGGAGGTTCTTCAGAAAGTTAAAAACCCAGCAATTACACTACTAGGTATTTACCCAAAGTATACAAAAATACAATTTGAAGGGATACATGTACCCTGATGTTTATAGCAGCATTATCAACCAAACTATGGGGGCGCTTGGTGGCTCAGATGGTTAAGCATCTGCCTTTGGCTCAGATCATGACCACAGGGTCCTAGAATCAAGCCCTGAATTGGGCTCCCTGCTCAGGGGGGAGCCTACTTCTCCCTCTTCCTCTGCCCCTCCACCTGCTTGTACATACACGCGTTCTCTCTCCGTCAAATAAATAAAATCTTTAAAAAAACAACAACAACAATAGCCAAACTATGGAAAGAGCCCAAATGTCCATTCACGATGAATGGATAAAGAAGATGTGGTGTGTATATACACAATGGAGTACTACTTAGCCATCAAAAAGAATGAAATCTTGCCATTCGCAGTGACGTGCTAGAGTGTATTATGCTAAGCGAAATAAGTCAGTCAGAGAAAGAAAAATACCATATGATTTCACTCATATGTGGAAGAAACAAAACAGATGAACACATGGGAAAGAAAAAAATAAGAAAAAAAGAGAGGGAAGCAAACCATAAAAGACTCTTGAAAATAGAGAACAAACTGAGGGTTGATGGAGGGGAGGTGGGTGAGGGACGGGCTAAACGGTGATGGGTATTAAGGAGGGCACTTGCTATGATGAGCAGTGGGTGTTGTATGTAAGTGATGAATCACTAAATTCTACTCCTGAAACCAATGCTAAACTATATGTTAACTAACTAGAATTTAAATAAAAATTTGAAAAGAAAAAAACCAAATTGCAAGTTATATTTTTACTCTGCATGTCAATAAACTAAAAGCAATTATAATGCACCATCTGTAAGTAAGTATGCTACTAGTTAATCTGCATGTTCTCATTACAATTATTTATTTCCATTACATATAAGGCAACCTGAACTATTTTTAACCACCATGATTTCCATACTTCATTATTTTAGAAAGATCTGTCCCAACAAAAAGACTTAGAGCAAATGTTAATAAAAGAAATCTGTGAAGAAACACATTTTCAAAGGACAAAAAGACGGTATTTGATGAAATGTTAGTTATTGGGAATACTTACTATATCTGGTATATTTACTTATTCATTAATAATATTCACTTATATTTTCCAGTCAGCATATGAGAAACCAAATTTTATCAATATCTCTAAGTTGTTTGGGATTTTAATACACTCCATGGCCAAGTAAATTTCATTTAAAAATCAAATTCTAATATAGTGCAAAGTGTTAAATGAATTCACAACCATCATTACAGTTCTAATTGCATGCTTTATCTAAAGACTGGAGAAGATTGTGCTAAATTATATGGCACGAACTAGTGTTCACTGTTTAGGCTATCCATTAACTGCCAGTCAAACTAATAACAGCAATCTCTTCCCTAATTTTCCTGGTGCAGCTGTTTATAGAATATCCTGGGCGTGTTCACTTCGATAGATACATAATAGTGCAGACATCCACAATGAAAGCTGTATTTTTTTTTGTTTTCAAATTTTCCTATAGACTGTATATTTTTTCTACCTTGCATATTCAATCACTTTCTTAAACTAACTGCTTTAAATAATCAGTAAATAAACTTAATTGTTATATTGTGGCTTTAAATTTTAAATCTATACTCTGAAGCCCAAATTCCAGGAAAACAAACCAAAAAGAAAAAAAAAAAAAGAAAAGAAAAAAGGCCCAAACATAAAAATCCTTTGTTCTTTTTAAAGTACAAAATAAAAAATCTCCAGCAGAGACTGGTTATGTCTTTACATGTGATTCACCAAAGAATGCCTATGTGACATTTACACTGACATTTCTCAAATGATCTTTGAAAGTTAAATAAATATAATTTCATCAGCACTAACCAATCTGAATATTTACCATGTCTAAGTACATGACTCAGGCATTTCAAATACTCAACACAGAAGATACACACAAAATTATTTTCTGTAATACTGTATGCCAACAATTCGGTCTTTTATAACATTAATTTTTAAAGAGTTAAACTTATTGACCAAATCAGTGGTTGCCAGTATTTTAGATTTCAAAGAATATAAAATTTAAAAAAATTAAGAAGACCCTAATTTGCCAAGGAAGAAAAATATTTTATAAGAGAAAGATCATTGTAATATAAGAAAGGTAGGAAGGACATAAACTCAGAATAAAGGACAATCTTTAAATTGATAAGATCTAGGATTAGGAAAACTTTATGCCAGTCTCCTTATTTTTCTCATTTTGACAAATACTAGTGAAAACTCTGACACAAGCTAGCAGTTGGAACAACTGATCTATATTCCATAAGCTGAAAAAACATTTTTAGGTCACCTTTGTGACCATGTAAACTCAATAAGCCTTGGAAATCACCAACTTACAATTCCTGCCTAAGCCTTCTTATTTTTGCCTTAGCATCTGCCAGTTCCACTGACAGATGCTGTCGACTTTCTGTTCGCTTCATGCCTGGAGAACCACAGGGTGACTGTGCAGATGAAGAGGCATGGGGTAAAAAATGAAGACCATCCCGTTCTTCAGAGAGTTCTATGATAGTCTAAGGAAATATAGAAATAAACACAGAATCACTGTTAGTATTCTACATATCACAGAACTAAACACATCAACACTATTCACTGTCTAAGTACTATCCGATAATATCAAAAACAATTCACTGGTCAAATGGATTTTAACTTTGTGATAGCTCTTTTTAAAAAGTTTCATGCAACAGTTCATGGATTAGCTATTTACTAGATAACACCAGAATAAGACTTAATACTTTTTTCCCTTTCTAATTCTTTAATAAAGGAAATCAATTCTGCTAAAATAACTACACTAGAAAGCAACTGTTAGAAAGGCGTAAAAGACCTGTTGACATAGAAAAGAAATCAACCCAAGAGCAATATGTCTGCAACTATGCTGTCCAATATGGTAGCCAGTAGCACAAGCGGCTATTTAATTACAAATTTTTTTAAAGATTTTATTTATCTACCTATTTAGGAGAGAGAGAGAGAGAGAGAGAGAGAGAGAGAGAGAGAAAACACGAGCAGGGCAAAGGGGCAGAGGCAGAGGCAGAGGCAGACTCCCTGCTAAGCAAAGAGCCCGATGTGGGGCTCGATCCCAGAACCCTGGGATTAGGACCTGAGATGAAGGCAGACACTTAACTGACAGCCACCCAGGTGTCCCTAATTACACATTAAAAAGGTTAAAAATACAGTTCCTTAGTCACACTAGCCATATTTTAAGTATGTAACAGCCACATGTAGCTAGTGGTTACTGTATTGGACAGCGCAGAAATACAATCTTGCCATCATTGCAGAATTCCACAATACTGCTCTAGAATTGTAGACAAGGATCTCAGAGGAACCTAAGAGAACCTCAGGGATTTAGTTTAATCTCTTCGTTCTGCAGGTAATATAACTGAGGCACAGAGACTGATTTGTCCATGATCACAAAACTTGTAGTAGCGATGCCAAGACTCCAGGGCCAGTCTCTTGACTCCATATCCTATGTTCTCTTTCTTGCAACAGTAGTTGTAATCTGCCATCTCAACATTTCCTTTATTCCTGTCTCTCCATGGGACACAAATCTCATTCTACTTTCCCCAGGAGTTCTGAACTTTAAGGGCTACTTAACCTATATTTACCTCACTCAATCATATTCCTCCATTCCTCCAATTTTCCTCTTATTGGAAAATTCTCTTATTCTAAACAATACCTCAGCTTTTCTTTCAAACTTCTCAGGCAAACAAATTGTCTTGACTAGTAATTCCAACTGTCTTACTCCAGGTAGAATAGGTGGGTAACCACCTCAGCACCATGAAATCACCATTTTTGCTTTCTTATCACCAAGTCTTATGACGCCCTCACTAAATCATTACTTTTATCCTTCCCTTTTGTTTTTTCTTTAAACCACCCATCAGAATTCATTTCTTCAACCTTGGGATATATTTCAGCACCTAATCAAGGTCTGCCCAACTAATGCTTTCACAAATTCCAGTATCACTACTGATAAACCATAGAACACGACTTCTTAGTCCCTTTTCTGTTTACAACTCTACATTCGCTCCATATTCAATACATACAGACTTTTCCAGTGAAGGAACCATTCCTCTTGTGCCATGCCTCCTTTACTAGCATTACTCCCATGGCACCATAACTACACCTGAATCTTTTATCACTCAACTCTTCCTTTCTGCCCAAATTATTCCTGGCTACTCTAGAGTTCTTACTCAGCTTGAAACTACAGTTAAGTGCCTGTCATCCTTACCTTCTAATGTAACACTACCATGCCACTCTTTGACTACAGCCCACTCTTTGGGAAAAAATAAAAGGGAATGAATATTTATAGAATTCCAGATAGGGGATTTTCCAACAAGATCTCATGCAATACTATAATCTACAATAGAGGCATTATGTCTATTGTAAAACAATAAGGAAACTGAGGCTCATAAAGATTAACTTAACAAAGTCACATATTTCATGACAGGTATAACAGGAACTCAAATTCAAGTTTGACTCAAACACTACATCATTTTCCCTACCTAACATCATCTTTTTTATTCCTTCTCCAAGGTTATAAAGAACTCTAAAACAAAACATACGCAATCCTACGACACATCTTGCCATCTATTTTCAGTTAAGCTCTTTTCAATGCCCATCAATCCTTTAGTTGAAAATCTTGATTTCTTGACAAATTTCTCTACAATGACTGTTTTAAACATACTTCTTTTCTCTACTTAAGCCTCCACCTGTAAACTGCTATTATCACTTCTGATGAATGACCTCTCCTCCAACTTGTCAAAGAAACAAAACCACCTGAGATTAAATCCTCCATTTTTATGCATCTTTTGTTCCCAATACATATTCCTTATTTCTGGAACATTTTCAACTTCTCTCTTCCTACTGGCTTTTTTCTCCTTGATCTTCAAATATACACAAGTGTCTTCTATCTAAGAAAAAAAAAAAAAGACATTTCCTTCTTGTTACCCTTCTACTTCTCTTTCACTGCTACTTTTGGAAGGGTAGTTTATACGTTCATTGACACTATTCATCTTAACCACCTACCCAGTATGACCAGCCCAAGTAAGTGCCTGTCTCTGTGAATAATGTTACTAGTAATCTCCATCGTAGTCCAGGCTCAGTCTTCATGAAGTTTTATTTATTTTCTTACTGTCTCCATTATCTTTAATCTTGCCTTCTAACATCTCCTGACTCCAATAATAGTTCCTGTGCACAGTACTTAATAAATATTTGTTTCATGCACAAATAAATTAGAATTTAATTATATGCTTATGTTTTTCATTTACAATGTGGTTTTTTTCCCCCATAAACCGGATACAATCTTTCTTATACCTCCTCTGTATCTCTGATCTCATTTAGCATAGTACTGAGCCCAAAAACAGCTGCTCAAAATTAGTTAACTGAATGATTCACAAAATGGAAAACTCGAAAGTAGGAAGACACACTACATTTGAACTTAGTAGGTGGTATTATGGAGATATTGAGAGGTTCCAGATGCCAGTGTATAAAGAACTATGGGCTGAGAAATATTTTCTAAAAAGAAAAAAGAAAGAAACCTTGTACTAAAAGATAAGAGTACCCAGAGGCATTTTCCGTTAAAGATTATGTAGACAATTTGACTTTACTCTAATGGTAGTAGCTTCTTTAGCTCAAGGCCTCCAAACATTTTTTTTTAAACCTGACAAAAAATGTTATGAAAGCATAATTTAATTTCATGAACCTTCTGATACTTCTGATCCTAGACATTCCACTAGCAGTTGTAAGCAATGTCTTCCTTCTCTAAATTCCTATAGTATTTAGATATATGATTTTTTGGGGGGTACTTATTGCTTTCAAAATTTTATTAGAGTAAAGCAAAGCTGGAGGCATCACAATTCCAGACTTCAAGTTATAGTACAAAGGTCTAGTGATCAAAACAGTATGGTACTGGCACAAAAACTGACACGTAGGTCAGTGGAACAGAATAGAAAACCCAGAAATGAACCCACAACTATACGGTCAATTAATCTTCAACAAAGCAGGAAAGAATATCCAATGGAAAAAAGACAGTCTCTTCAACAAATGGTGTTAAGAAACTGGACAGTGACATGCAAGAGAATGAAACCGGACCACTTTCTCATACAAAAATCAATTCAAAATGGATTAAAGACCTAAGTGTGAGACCTGAAACCATAAAAATTCTAGAGGAGAACACAGGCAGTAACCTCTTTGACACTGGCTGTAGCAACTTCTTTCTAGGTATGTCTCCTGAGGCAAGGGAGACAAAAGCAAAAATCAACTATTGGGACTTCATCAAAATAAAAAGCTTCTGCACAGTGAAGGAAACAGTCAACAAAACTAAAAGGCAACCTACAGAATGGGAGAAGATATTTGCAACTGACATATCTGATAAAGGGTTAGTATCCAAAATCTATAAAGAACTTATAAAACTCAACACCCCAAAAATGAATAATCTAATTTATAAATGTGCAGAAGACATGAACAGACATTTTTCCAAAGACATACAGATGGCCGACACAGGAAAAGATGCTCAACATCACTCATCATCAGGGAAAACAAATCAAAACTACAAGGAGATTATCACCTCACACTGGTCACAATGGCTAAAATCAAAAGCACAAGAAACAACAGGTGTTGGCAAGGATGTGGAGAAAGGGGGACCCTCTTGCGCTGCTGGTGAGAATGGAAAGTGGTGTGGCCACTCAGGAAAACAGCATGGAGGTTCCCCAAAAAAGTTAAAAATAGAACCACCCTCCAATCCAGCAATGAGAGTACTAGGTTATTTACCCAAAGAATATAATAATACTAATTCAAAGAGATACATGCACCCCGGTGTTTATGGGAGTCTTATCTACAATAGCCAAACTATGGAAACAGTCTAGATGTCCACTGACTGACAAATGGATAAAGATGATGTGGTGTCTGTGTGGTGTGTGTGTGTGTATACATACATATACATTTATATGTATATATAATGGAGTATTATTCAGCCATAAAAAGAATGAAATCTTGTCATTTGCAACAGCATGGATAGAGCTAGACAGTATTGTACTATGTGAAATAAGTCATTCATATGTGGAATTTAAGAAACAAAACAAATGAGCAAAGGGTGGAAAAAAGAGAGAGGGGCAAACCAAGAAACAGATTCTTAACTATAGAGAACAAAGTGTTACCAGAGGGGAGGTGGGTGAGGCAATAGGTGAAATAGGTGATGGGGATTAAGGAGAGCACGTCTTGTGATGAGCACCAGGTGTTGGATGAAGTGTTGAATTACTAAATTCTACACCTGAAACTAATATTACACTTTATGTCAACTAACTGGAATCTAAATAAAAACTTAATTAAAAAACCCAATTATTTCATTAAAGTAACTTCTCCCCCCTAGATTATAATGATCTTTGGTCCTTCTTTGCAAGTTTGCCAGTTTGTTGCTCCCAAGCACTCTTAGCACAAGATCTTGCAAAAAAGCAGTTATTTATTAATATACACTGAAGAACAAATATAACATAAAAAGATATACCAAAGCTAAGAAAAAAATTCAAGTGACTTAATAATTCTATTTACAGAACTCCCAATTAAGGAAAAGAATCAGAGATGTGCTCAGCACAATCATGGATTTGGGCAAAGATTTTATAAACAGGAACAAAGGGGTTGGAATTAGATTTGGCAAATTGTTTAACTTCTCTGAGTTCAAGTATCTTCATTTTTAAGATGGGGTTATTGTACAGACTTATGAAGATAGTATATTATACAAACACAATGCTTGGCATAAAATAAATAGTGATAATAAAGAGATCTTAAATTCATTAAAATCTATTTGGTTTTTAGTAAAGGAAGAGGATTTAAGAAATACATGCTACATAAAATTAATACAAAGTGAAGAGTAATTAAAAAGAGCGACAAATTATACTTTCTAGATTGAAATAAAAGAATTATAACAAAAGATGAATCAAAACAGAAAAAAAGGACTCTGTTTTGACAAGGAAGGGTATCCCCTGTGAGCAGCCTGAAGCTTCCTAATACTGACTGAAAAGTGATGTCCTATCCTTGCCATGCCAGCAAATAGAGGATATTTAAGTGCATAGATGGTGCCTACTTTAACTCCCAGAGTATTACTGCTCACCAGGATATACAACATGTATGGACAAAAAGGCCTGGAGCAGCCAACTAGCCTCCTTTGTTGATATGAATCTTCTAGGATGAAGTAGCCAAGTAAGAAGAAATGCACTGCTTAACTTAATAAGCTGACGTCTGGGTTCCTTGGAGACCCCCGAGGAAAGAAACAAAGCAGAAAGAATTCTAAGTCATGTTATTCTAAAAGGCATCCCCCAAAGGTCAAATTTTCTAGGAGGTCACAAAGCCAGTACAAGTATATGACAGAGCTGAGAATAAGGACATTTGCAAATTTCAAGTTAAAATAAGAGTCAGACAAAAAAGTAAACTCAACACCCTAGGGAACACTTACATGATGTGTTCCAGCAGCAGCAATAAGTAGAGCCACCTGTTAGTTCTCTTGCATCAGTGGCTACAAGCTACAGGGTAGCCCTGCCCGAGTCTGTCAATCCAACCTGGCTCGGATGGGCACAGAGTCAATGAACATCAATGTGGGTGTCAGAAGAGCAGTTTTATGAGAAAAGGAGACTCCTCATTGTGTCCATATCCAAAGCCCTCCTCTACTGGCTGCAGATGGGAATGCTTCCACAAGCACAGTATGGCCTGGATCTTTGACATATCAACATGGTGGACCTGATAGGCATGTTTCTGAGCCCCATCAACAGGATAGGAGCGAAGATTATGCCTCCAGCACTAGCTCTGCAGGTCAGGCTGTTTACTGCAAACCCTACTCTATCCCTCCAGCATGGTGCTTGTGGGTAAGCATGGCATGAACAAGGAGCACTACATCTCCATGATGACACCTATGGCCCTCTTCAAACTGAGTGACACCTTCCCCTAAAGAGAGATAGGGCTGTAAGCTGGAAAGGCCCAGATGTATGCGTAACACCTGATGTGATGGTTCCTCTCTTGAAGTTCCATTTTTCTTTCTACATAATGCTACACACATGGAAGGGCCTTAAAAATATCCTAATGTACAGAATTTTATTGGTAATTTTTGAAGTCTTAAGTTTTCTTTGCACTTAAAAATGAGCATGCTGCTTTTGTACCCTGAAGTGTTCCAAAAAATGTTAGGAATATGTGTTATTCAGTGTGACATATAACTTTCTTCTATTTTATTTTTTATATAAAATTTTTACATAAAATATTTTGGAGGGAAAAATATAATAAAATAATAAAATATTCTGGAGAAAAAACAGAAGAGCTAAAGGGAAAATCGAACTAAGAACTTATTTCAATCCAATTGATTAATACAAAATTATTGCATTTATAAATTGTATTTACATTTGTCTAATACTTTTCACAATTATTTTTAAGGATCTTTTCTAATTAGTCCACTGGTGACCCAAATTAAAAAAACTTCCCCTAGAAAACTGGGTTTAAACCAGCCAGCAACATGTTTCCAAATACCTTTAGACAAGAGAACGCCACCACTTTTTTCTTGTTAAAAAAACAAGTTCACCTAAAATGCTTAATTAGGCAGGATAATACATTTTAAAAGGTTTTTCAATCAATCAGTATAGTGTTTCATATTCCTTAGTTTTGACATAGATCATATAATGACATTTTGTTCTCATTTCTCCAAAATAATATCCTTCTCTTCACCCATGTGAGATCAAACAATTCATACATGCCCTCAGAAGCTGGAGGACACCTTATCAAAATACAAATAGAAGAAATAAAAATAGAAGAATGTTCTAGAAAATTAATAAAGCAGTAAAAAGGTGCTAATATAAAAAGAAGATAAAGCACATGGTCAAAACTCAGATTGAAAATGAAATAATCTAAGTATCTCAGGATAAGTTTGATATATATTAGGGACATTTTTTTCAATTCACTCTTCCTTTGGTCTTACGGTTTGGGGCTTTTTAAAAATTAGTTGTTGCTCTAAACACTTCTTTATTTCCTATCTTTTCTTCTCTTTTAATGCCTAAAGAAAAACTGAAAATCCTCATCTATAGCAACATGAAAGTTTTGTTCAGGAAAAAAGAAAAAACAATCTTTAGGAATTTCTTCTACACAAGTCTTTCATTAGCCCAAAGAGTAAACAAATTCTCTGTAAATAACCTCAAAACTGTCTCTTCCAGGGGTGCCTTGGTGGTGTAGTCGGTTAAGTGTCCAACTCTTGGTTTCGGCTCAGGTCATGAACTCAGGGTCCTGAGATTAAGGTCTACGTTGGGCTCTGTGCTCAGTGTGGAAAATGCTTGAGATGCTCTCTCCCATTCCCTCTGCCCCTCCTGCTCATGTGCTCTCTCTCTCTCTCAAATAAATAAATCTTTAAACACACACACACACACACACACCTGTCTCTCCCATGTAAATGGAACAAGTGATCACAGCTACACATTCTTCCGAATGGCAGAGTACTTTGGTCTGCTATTAACAAAATATTACTCACCATCACATGTGCTGAAGTCTAGACTCCTATAAAATTATTAGCTGTTTTCAGAGAGTACAGGCAAAAAACCTGGTGCAATTTTACTCTTTTAAAAAAGCAAAGTACTTTCTTACAGGAGCCTATAATAATTCTTTTTTAAAATCACACCTCATTTACGGACTACAAAAATTTGAGACCTTTTGTGAGACATTTTATTCAGAACACCTGTTATTCTCCTTTTATTGAACTTATTTTTCCAACCTCAAAATGTGGCAATAAAACTAAGAAATTAACCTTAAGCAAATTCTCATGCTTCAAGACAATGATTTTTCCATTTACATCAATAATATTTTCAGTTTCACACTTCTGTACTGTTGCCAGAGCTGTGGGGATGACTTAAAAACACACAGGAACAAAATCAGAATAATAATTTAAAAGAAAATCTAACTGCAATCTCTTTACTAGCAATTTGGGGCTCTTATCTACCCTTTTTGGTTCCTGTGTTGCACAAAAAACAGACATAAAGTACTTTATTACCTGTCCCTAAGAAACACAGTATCAATTTTGAAGATCCTCTGAAATCACTGTTTTTGGAAAGCAAACTTTCACAATATGCTGAAAGAAATTTACAAACCTCTGAATGTTCATCTCTCTCATCTATAAGTCTTTTTAGGTGTAATGCCATATTTTTCAAGAGTGGTTCTATTTCCTCTTGAGACATATCAGTCACTTCCATCCATTGCAGATCAAACACATTTTCCTGATTATGGGTTACCTTTAGCAAAGCAACCAAAATAAACAATTTTTTAGAATGGCTATTACTTAAAAACTGATTTCATTTTAGTACATTAGCTCAAATATCATATATCCCTTATCACAAAAATATGAGAAGTAAATATGATGCCTCAAGAACACTTGAAACTTCAGATCACTACATCAAAAACTAATGATGTGGGGCAACTGGGTGGCTCAGTCATTAAGCGTCTGCGTTTGGCTCAGGTCATGATCCCGGGGTCCTGGGATCGAGCGCTGCATCGGGCTTTCTGCTCAGTGGAAAACCTGCTTCTCCCTCGCCCACTCCCCGTTTGTGTTCCCTCTCTTACGGTGTCTCTCTCTGTCAAATAAAGAAATAAAATCTTAAAAAGAAAAAAAAACAAAACTAAGGATGTATTGTATGGTGACTAACATAATAAAATAAAATTAAATAAAAAAAAGAACACTTGAAACTAATGATGGAAAGGCAAATAATAATTATTTTTACTAAATATAAACTATAAATAAATTTCTATTTGTTTTCCTGTCAACTAAAAAGTAAAACATTTAATTCAGGCATTACTAGGGGAAGGTAATATTGATATGTTTGACAACTGTTTTAACAAAATCAGGTGAACTTGAACTTTTCTTTAGGTAAGACTAAATTTATTGTGCTTGATTCAAAAGCAAAAGTTTTTATATCTTGTAGGATATGTTATTGCACTTTTATATTTGAAAAGCTACATCTTTATAGAGTCTGAAGATGACACTGTCACAGAACCTTAGGAGAAATGGACTACTAACATAAAGATTTTAAAAGAATGGAAAAGTTACATAAATGAAATACTTATTTCTTGCTTTCCTTTTCTCGCTGTGATTCTGATATTCTGCTTTAACTTTCACAAGAAACCGCAAAATAACACTTTGAAGAATGATGGCAAATTTAGTAACTTACAATACTTAGCATTTATTCAAAATAAAATACAAACCACAAAGCTAGCATAAACAAACAAACGTATATAAGGGGAAACTACCAAAACCCCTGCCCTGTATCTTGTGGAGTACTAATATGCCTACTGTTGACAATAGTATTACAGACAAGAAGGCTGGACTCTAAGAATACTAACAAAGAGGAAAGATGATATACACAACACAGGTTATTCAAATAGAGAATATTTTAAACACTACCAATTTTTACTATTTAAAAATTCCCTCCCTTAGTTCTCTTTCTAATCAACATGTAAAGTTTAACATGATCTAGTTCTAAAAAGTCTTGTTAAGTGTATAAGATTAAAAAGCTCAAGACTAGATAGATGCAGAAATAGCAGCTTTTAAAATCCATCTGTTAATTATTTTAATTACTTAATATTGCACAATATGTCCTAGACTTAAGTTTTTATATGGATGTTACAAATGTGTTATAATTCAAGTAATATCTTCAATAAAAATTATACTGTGTCCATTCATTCAAAAGGAAATCACTGGAATGACTTAGTACTTAGGTTATCATCTTACCTCTCATTTTAGTTTTGAATTACAGGCAGTGATCCACTTTCTGCTGCTTCCATTTACAATACTGTTCATTCTGTGCTAACAAAGACAGACACTTCATTCCTTAAACACTTTCTACCTAACGTCCCTATGGATGAAGGCAACAGTACACGGTAGTTAGTTAGCACTGTGCCATGAGGATTCGTTTAAGAAGTTATCTCTAGGGGGGTGGGGGATGGGTTAGCCTGGTGATGGGTATTAAAGAGGGCACGTTCTGCGTGGAGCACTGGGTGTTATACGCAAACAATGAATCATGGAGCACTACATCAAAAACTAATGATGTAATGTACGGTGATTAACATAACATAATAATTTTAAAAAAAAGTTATCTCTAAAGAGAAGACGATAATTTGTCTAACAGCAGGGTTCATCTGTACCTGACCTTGATTTGTTCTTGCTTGTCCTAGGACTTCAAGTATGTGGGGAGATATAAACACACCACAAGCTTCATAAAAATTAGTATATAAAAACTGTGTATAGGTTATTACCTCTTGAATATGTGCTGCAACTGCTGCTTTTGTATCAAAATCTAAACCTTGAATTCTTTCAATAAATTCTTCTTTTTTCTGACACTAAAAGAAATAATAAAATGATCATTCACGTTTTATGGGCTATAGTCCTTAATATGTTGTAAATAACCAAAAACTCATCAAGCCAAAAAACTTGGTTATGTTTTGAACAGTACAATGAGGGTTTTGTTTGTTTTGCATTTAATTGGCCTAATATACTTACCTACTGAAAAGATAACAATTTAGAAATATTTATTTAAAAAGCATAGCACAGAAAACCCATGCTATTTTTATGCTGTAAAGTTCTAAAGTGGGAAACCATTACACAACCCATCTGAGGTCAGTACAATATTATTATGCTAACTTTATAAACAGAAAAGTAAAGAATCAAGAACTTGTTTCAGGGAGGATAAGTTACTTGCCAAAAAACACAGTGAGTCAGTGGCAGAATTCGGAATACAGCCAAAAAGCTCAGCCAGTCTTTGGCTATCATCAAACAAAACAGCCTTTCTTCTTGGGGGGAAAAAAATTGTAAGCAATTTTTACTTCAAGCTTACAATCCATTCTCACATCTTCATCCTATCAATCTTAATAAAAGAAATCTACTTTTGAGGCCCAGTGCAACATTTATAAGGTAGTGCAATAAATATTTGTTTCTACCATAACATAAAGTTACCAGGGACCAAATTTAAGAGTATATATACAAGTATACATGTACTGAGTGGAATAAAGGCAGCAATTCTTTATTGTATAACTTTTAAAAAATATTTATGTAAATTAAAAATATTATGATGTAAACCTAATCTTTTTCTTTCCGGTCAGTACTGAGTAACAGTTTAACGTGCATCTCAGTATCTCTGCCTCCCGTCTACATCTCTTTAACTGCCGTCCAACTGCTGGTGTAACTGTATTCTTGCAGCTACCAAATGAGAAGTGCATACAAAACAGACAGCACTGCCTTGTCTAGCTTAGTTGCATCTCCTGGGCCAATTGTCCAACTACTAGTGAAGAGAATATACTCACAAAAAGAAAAAATTGGTTCTTTGATCATTAAGAAACTTAGCAAGGTTCTGCTTTATACTCTATGTATTTATTATATCAAATTGTAACATTCTACTTCTATTGCCTACAATTTAATTTAACACATTCCCATTGGCGCAAATAGTTCTGTGTCCTGTAAAGAGAAAATTATTAGAATGATATAATAATATTTAAAATTAAATTACTAAGAATGTACAATTTCTAGCTGTGACTAAGAAATCGAGTTTTGGGGGGATGGGATGAAAATTAGTCAATTTAAAAACAAGAATTTTTTTTATCTAGTAAATAATTTTAGACAGGCCTAGTGAGAACAATTAAGAATGACCTTCTGATAGTACATTTGTAACATAATTAACTTGTTAGGTATGGTATGCCCAATTTTTAAATTTAATGCTTCCAAAGATGTTGACCTATGTATAGTTTTCAAGCCAATGAACACAAAAAATAGCAGGGTTATGATGCCTATGACTCAGTGGAAGGGTCTCCCAATTCAACTGCCATATTTTTGTCTGCCTTCAGTTTAAACTTAACAAATATACTTCCCTTTTCTAAGCCCTATAGTCACTGTTTCTTCACTGATACTATCTTTAGGAGCTCATCCTTTAACATAGTCTCAACACAAATCAATGAGAATTCTTCTTTTACTCTTAAAATACCCACAATTTCTACTAAATCTCATCTTTATTCAAACTCCGGAAGTTTTTAAGAATTCCAAATATGCTTTATAAATAGGTTAGGCTTTCTTAAAGAATACACAATGAAGGTTATAGGATCTTGAGGGATAGAAAAGAGAAAAACTATCAAGATGGAAAAGAGTGAGAGAAGATACAACTCCGAAGTTGAATAATTGGACCAAACTTTTTATATCAATGTTGTCTAATATAGTAATCACTAGCTATATGTGGCTACTGAATACCAAAATGTAGCTAGTGCAACTGAGAAATTGAAATTTTCATTTTATTTAATAGTAATAATTTTAATTTAAATAGCCACATTGGCTATTTAAAAAATAGCCATAAAAAGCTCACACTGGCTACTGTATTGACAGCCCCATTCTAGAGCATAAAGTCTGGTGTTAAAAATAGACATATAAATAGCTTTACTTCCATCTATGAAGACTCTTGTGAAGAAGACTAGATAATCATCAGCAAATTGTTTTTTCCACTTAAAATTAAGCTCTCTTTTATATATAAAGTTCTTCATGTGTTATGGCCACTAAAGTTATTTCTAACTCTATTATAGCAACTGATATCTAAGTCAGCAGATTACCATGATATTCCAAGAAAAATGCAGGAAAGTTATTGGGGGGGGAGCGCCTAGGTGACTCAATTGGTTAAGCATCTGACTCTTGATTTCAGCTCAGGTCATGATCTTGGGGTCGAGCCCTGAGCTGGGCTCCTTGCTCAGCATGGAATCTGCTTAAGAGTCTCTCCCCTTCTTCTTCTGCCCTTCCACCTACTCTCTCTCTCTCTCTCATAAATTAATTAAAAAAAAGAAATGTTATTTGAGTAGGAAGTTGGGGACTGGAGGAAGAATTGCATTAACCCTGAAGTCCTACATCTTTCACCAGCATGTTTAAGCTCTTTAATTCCTCAAATTCCTCACATTTTCACTTGGTACTTTCAGTGCTTTCTCTTATTAAAAAAGACAGGATTATGAGGAAAAACTATACTAAAATAGAGGAAAGAGTACCCAAAACAAACTACTGAACAAGAAAACAATAAAATGGAGAACACATCACAGTGTTTTCAATAAGAACACTGAATAGATCATAGTTCTACCAAAAGTAAAACCAGAACATGCCACATGAAAAAATAAATAAAAATAGAAAAACTAAAATTCCTCCTTTAAAGAATGGCTCTTCCCTCGCTCCCAAAACAGAAAGTAATAAATGCTGGGAAGGATGTGGAGAAATTGGAACTCTGTGTACTGTTGGCAGGAATGTAAAATGGTACAGAAACTATGGAAAACAGTATGGCAGGTCCTAAGAAAGTTGAAAACAGAACTACCATATATGATCCAGCAGTTCCTCTCCTGTATAGACAGCAAAAGAACTGAAAGCAGGGACTCAAACAGCTATTTGTATTACCTATGTTTACAATAGCATTATTCACAATAGGCAAAAAGTGGAAGCAACCCAAGTGTCCATCAATAAACAAAATGTAGTATATACACACAATGGAATATTATTTAGTCTTAAAAGTTAGGACACTCTGACACATGCTAAAACATGGATGAACCTTAAAGACATTATGCTAAGTGAAATAAGTCAGTTATAAAAGGACAAATACTGAATGATTCCACTTATGTCCTAGAGTAGTCAAATTCATAAAGACAGAAAGTGGAGAATGGTGGTTGCCAGGGGCTGGGAGTAAAAGAGATACAGGGAGTTACTGTTGAACAGGTGTAAAATTTCAGTTTTGGAAGATGAGAAAAGTTCTGAGATGGGTAGTGGTGATGGTTGCACAACAATGTGAATGTATTTAATGCTAACGAACTGTACACTTAAAAATGTAGTAAAATGGTGAATTTTATTTATAAATTTTCCCCTGACTAAAAAAAAATAAAAAAACAGTATCAGCAAAAAATTCCCTCTTTATATTAAGCTACATTTGCTATTTTCATGTATTCTCAGAAAAAAAAATGCCTCAGCTAGAAGCTATGTATTGTTTTATTTCCCCAAAATGTAATGGGATGATTAATGTTCTAAAATGCTAATTTTTAGGATGCTTTACAGATAACTGGTAGGAAAACAACAGGCTATAGTCCTCAAGCTGACCAAGTTCAAAAATAGTTTTCTGAATCAAATACTAGTGTTAGAATTGCTTGTGAGGGCACACATAAAGGTCAAAATTTTAATTCCAGTCACACTTGACACTCAGTTGCTTTCAACAATATGCAACCTTGCGAAAGCCCAAAATAAATAATATTTTTGGGATACTGAATAGCCAGTACTAATATAAAACTAAGGTCTGCTGAATTTTACATTGTCTTTGAAGAAAAATATTTGTAAATAACATACACTACAAACATTTTTCCTTCTGTGTAGGATGATTTAGCTTGAGAATCTCTCAACTATCTCATGGCTGGGATGCAGAACTATGTGTCCATAAAAATTTTAGCTGATGCTCAGAACTGGTTCAGAAGATGTGTTATCCACTTGAAAAGATTCTGGTGGAACTGGACTGGTTTAATTAGTCAATAATGGAAATATCTAAGCCCTTGCCTTGAACAGTCTTCTTTGTAGTCAAAGTTATTCCTGTGGATTTATGTATAATCAAGGATAAAAAAGTCTTAATTATAAATTTATTCTGTAAGATCTTTTGACAGTGACTAATTTACTGTTTTTGAATTCTACTTCCCCTTAAGAATTTCATACTTTCTTCTTCGAAAGAAACAATTTGTTCCCAATTTCCTTATGCCTCCTTCCATTTCTATTTCTTTTCATGAATATAGTATCTTTTAAAACTTGCGGCCCACTGAATTCTTGGACTTTAGTATCATACCAGCAAACTTTAACTTACTATTTCTACCTACGAATCACAAAGTATAACAGATAAAACTAATCCTGATGTGGAAAAACATATTTATGCTAAACTTACATATTATATTAAACATTAGACTTTTAACCTACTGAATTACACAAGGATAGATTTTCTCTAATAGAGATTACATTCTAGAAAGTGTTCAAACAATACTTGTTAGCTGATTGGTTTTGTCCTGAAGTACATTTTAGCTCTTCAGTATCAACAAAGATTCCTAATTGTTCATATAGACAGTTAAAGGCTGACAGGAGATTCTGACTGTTACACATTTTATGTCATTAGCGTCAGTGGCTCCCAAATGCCGACAGGATGAAATCTAAATTCTTTTTTTTTTTTTTATTAACATACAATGTATTGTTTGTTTCAGGGCTACAGGTCTGTGATTCATCAGTCTTACACAATTCACAGCTCATGATGGTTTCTTTAATATTTTAGGCTTTCCCTAAACTGTTCAGAGAAAGTCCTTAGTTCTGCTCCACTCCCACTGTCAATTTTAGTAACCAGAAATAACAACCAAATAGTAACCAGAAGTTACAAACAAATTTATGCTGTCACTATGTTATTTAAATTTACATAACATCCATCAATAGAGGGTATTTTTAAAAGCAAATACAGTATTCAAGACTGTAAATAATTAAGGACTGTGTTTCTAATTTAGGATCTGATGACCAAATTATAATAGCAATGACCACAAACACTATTTTTACTGAATATTTAATCAATTATGAAGTAAGCACCTGTATATTACAGAGCATGAAACTTTAATAACATGCACCGTGTAAGTCTATACCTCCCACGCAGTTAGCTCTAAAAGCCACACTCTCTTGGAATTATAATTTCTGGCATATGTATGTAAAAAATTACTTGTGGTCACAGTATTTGTTTACAAATAAAATCATTCCAAAAATAACTGAGATAGTTTAACACTGTAATCACTTATCCAAAATTGGCCAATTAAAGGAAAAATCAACACAGAGAAGTAGGTTTTGAAGTCAGACCAGAGTTTAAATTTAACTCTTTGGCCTGTTGGCAATATGAATCTCGAGCAACCATCTTGGTTTGTCAGGGACAGTCTCAGTTTACACATGCAGTTCCACTGTAATTGTTAACAGTACCCTTTCCAACTCTCACAAGTGTCTTAATTTGGGTAACTTAAATATCATCCTACCTAAACACCAATCTCCTTATGTGAGAAAAGATATAAGAAAACCTATATAAGAATCATACCTGACTCAAAGTAGGTATTCAATATATCACAGCTGCTATTATTATTATAATCACTCATCAAAAGGGCAATATAATAATAATCCAGACTCCAAAATAACATATTTCATAATTTCTGCCTCTCTTTGTTGTTAATTATCCCTTCTGTAACATACAAACATGCACACATGAATCATAAGGATGTTTTGGGAGTTTTTAAGAGTACCTCTAAGGAAATCTGAAAAACTTGGGGCCAGTAAAAACCTCAAAAATAAAAAAAAAATACATGTTTTTAAATAATACAATTATCTGATAATATAAGAACAGTTTGAAATAAAATAAGAGAATAAGTGTTTTCCTTCAAAATCTCCTTAGAAGGTTATAGTTATTTAAAAGTTCCTAACATAGACTTTGAAAAAGCAATAGCCCATCTTTAAGTCTTTCAGAAACTAGAGCCTGAAAAAACATACAAAGTTATTAAAATGAAAATACAAAGAAATATTTTAACTTACCTGAACTGCACAACCCAGTAAAAGTAAAAGCAACTTTTTAACTTCTTCTGTGCCTTGTTCTGCAATAAAAACGATTGCTAAGTACTACATTTTACTTTAGTTCAACTCTCTTTCTTACATTGGTAGAATCCCTTCTAAAGGTAACATCCACAACAACTTGACCCAAGGATTAAGTCTGCAAGTACAGTGAGGAAGTCAAGAAAGCAGCTGTGTGTGCACAGTGTGGTGACAGCAGAAGAAATGGGCAAGGATGTCAACTTTGAAGGGCTGCGGCACAGATAAGATGACCTTCAAGGCTTTATGCGATAAAGTATGCTAATTATGTAAATCCACTAGTTTTCCATAAATGATTATACCACAGCCGTGTACCAAATGAACTGCTGATATAGGGACATGCCACACACTCAACCAAATGGTTCCTAATAGGTCTGGCTTCTCTTAGGCCTATTAGCGTTTTCTTTCTAAAACACCTATCTTATATGATTCATCTACCTACAAAATTTAAATGGCTTTCCACTGTGTAGGCATACGAGGATCAAAACCTTAAATGTTACAGCAAAGCTGATAAAATGAATGTATATAATAAGCTGGATAAAGTTAATGATTTGTAACAGAAGTGGACAGTATATTTGCTGGTGAACAATACTCAATTCAGATTTTCTCAAAACATACAGCAGCTGTCCCCAAAAAAACGTCACTTCTTTGGGCTAAATTTCAACATCAGGGCAATCGTCTATGACAAAGTCCAAATCTTCTTTTCAAACATTTCCTCTTACTCTCCAGCAAACAACCTACTTTCTTAGCCACACTAATCACCCTTCCCCAAATATATATACATCCACACTCGTCTGCCTTCACTTCTGTCACTCTCTTTGCTTGTCTTTCTTCCCTACACTCATCCCTCTAGGGAACTACTTACTAATCACAATCCTAGGCACAGCTCCAACATCCCAGTGTAGTCTTCCCTGGCAACCGCCCAACCATGGTCCCCAACCCTCACTAATCTGCCAACTTTTAGAATAATGTATCTCTCACCAAAACATAAGATCCTCCAGAGTACAGACCATTTTCTTTATATTCCTGGTCTCTATAATTTGGTAGGTAATTACTAAATGCATGTAAAACTGAAAATAATTCCATTCTACATATAAAAAGGTTTTTTCATTTTTTAATTTATATAATCAAATATCCCAGAATATCTCTAAAGACTATCTAAACTCTTAATTCACCTCATCTAAGTGGTAATTTCCTCAGGAAAAATAAGTGCTTGATTTTAGTTTTTATTTTGACTTAATTTTTGTTTGTTTAGAATGAGAATGGGGGGTGGGGTATGGAGGAGATATACTCGGATTTGGGTTACGGGTAGCCTAAAAGAATAAGCCTGTTGTTGAATTGGTTAGTAGCTACTAATTTCCCTAATTGTTTAAAAATCAAATCTCTGAACAGGTCACAATTAAAATCTGGCAAAAGGCAGAAACTTCTGAAGAAAATAATTTAAATGATCTAAGAAAACTGCTTCTCATCTTTCCATTTAGAAGTAGTTTAATATAAGCTAAACATCAATCAGTAAAATCTTAGATTCAAACAGCTCTGGCAATGAAAGATAGCAGATATATGAATACAAACCTAGAAATTACTTCAAAATCACTTTTTTCCTTTAATCTTATACCCATATTATCTTCTATACTTGTTTATAATGAGACACTAAAAATCATTACAGAAACATATCAACTTCGTAGAGTTGAAAAAAACACTGGACTTGACATAAAATGTATGTCTGTAATATATAGACCTCATCTACACATCACAAATATTGTTTATTTTCTCTCTGCAAAATGGAGTATCACCTCTGACTTTCCCTACAGTCATGAAAAACCTACTGTGTTCATATAAATAGGCAAGATCTTGATAAGCATTATAGTATTACACAAAGACTATTATCACATTACGCCAATTTTAATACTTACCAGAAAAAGGATTTTTGCCAATGATTAAGACATTTGGCAAGGACATCATGATCAATTGCTGCAAAGTCTCCTGTAAAAAGATATCCCAAAGGTTGTTATATGGGTAATGTTGACTAGATAATTATCAACAAGCTATAACTTACCATTTGTGCACTTCTCTGTAGATATGCTATACTGCAATTAAAAAACTTTTAAAAAGGTGAAAAAAGTTATCCAAGGTCTTAAAAAGACTTATGGTTTCACTCATATGTGGAACATGAGGAATAGCACAGAGGACCACAGGGGAAGGGAGGGAAACCTGAATGGGAAGAAATCGGATAGGGAGACAAACCATGAGGGACTCTGGACTCCGGGAACCAAACTGAGGGTTACAGAAGGGAGGGGGATGTGGAGATGGGACAGCCAGATGGTGGGTATTAAGGACGGCATGTAATGTGATAAGCCCTGGTGTTATACACAACTAAACAGTCGTTGAACACTACATCAAAAACTAATGATGTAGTATATGTTGGCTAACTGAACATAATAAAAATAAATAAAAAATTAAAAAATGCAAAAAAAAGACACCAAGATCTTAAACTTTTTGTAACTTTAAGTTAATAAATTAAGTAACAAAAATTAAAATGTCAGCTAGACTTAATAACACATCTATTACTTACAAAATAGCGGCGCCTGGGTAGCTCAGTTGGTTAAGCGTCTGCCCTCAGCTCAGGTCATGATTCCAGAGTTCTGGGATCAAGCCCCACATTGGGCTCCCTGCTCAGTGGGGAGTCTGCTTCTCCCTCTCCCTCTGCCCCTGCTTATGCTCGTGCTCGCTCTCTCTCAATCACTGTCTCTCAAATAAAATCTTAAAAAAAATAATACCTACAAAATAAGTGTCCAAGTAGAACAGGTCTAATATTTATTTGGAAATCTGAGTTTTAGGTGTTAGATACTTAAACATCATTCCTCAATAAAAGATCAAGCATGTGTACGTTTTTGACCTTTTGTTACCTCCCTTTAAGGGAATAAAAACCTCTATTAAAATTAAGGAAGCTAGTTACTTCATTAAAAATTGTGTCTTCTGATCATTTCATGCCTGTGAACTCTTCCTCAATCATTATTTCTCCCTTCTATCTACAATAGATGTTTTACTTAGATTTCTGTCAAACTTTCAGTGACAAGAATATATATACATTCTGATAGTACAGGGTGATTCAGAAAGAATTGAATGCTTTCATATTACTCATTTTAGGTAATAACTATGCATCTTCCATTTATCCTACCCCTTTTTTGAGGAAATGAAGGAACACAATGTGTCTATCATTACTAATAATGGCATGCTACAAAGGGTCTGAGATGAAGTAGACTACAGGACTGATTGGTGTCCTGTGATACTACCGAAATCTTTGCAAGATTAGAGAAATAACAGTGAATGTCCTTACAATTTGGCTTTCACTACATATTCAGACATAACTAGTTACTAAGAAGTTTTTAAAATTATTTCTTTCTGAGTCACTCTTTACTTAATACTATGATGAGGGAGCAAATACCATGAAAAGTTAACTTGTATTGCTTTTTTAGATGTGTAATTCTAGATCACATAAAGCATTTTCCCATAGCCAGTATGTGACATGTACCAAAGGCTCATTAGAATTAACCTTTTATCTTTAATTCCTTATAGGTATGCATGAGAAAGTTTCAAAACATTTTATTCAGCATTATATTTACTAGCCCTTTGAAAACTATTACCAAAAACATGCATACATTTAAAGAAAAAGTATATACTCTGTATGTGTATCTGATTAGATAAGTAATTAAGAGTAAGTGTCAAACCTGCTAAAATCATTTACTCCAAAGACTGAGACCGAGGCTGGTTATTTAATAAATGAATTTTCCAATTCAAAGCAAGTTACCTCAAGATGGAATATGCTGTTAGCTAAGTAGGTAACAGCTAAATGGACTTAAGGGAATAAATTTCTAATTTTTCTTATTTTTAGTTTCCTTGCCTTGAAGCAAAATTATCAGTACTATCATTGTACATATGTAAGAGAAATCATAAATAAGAGCTATATAAAAAAAGCAATCACTATTTTGTCTCTATCCCACTTAGTGGATAGTCTAAGTCTGAACAAAGAACATTCAAATTCAGTATCATAAAAGGAGGCATTAAATTCTAAGAGATCCTGAATTATTAGAAAAAAGCTTTATTTCAAGATAAAAGATTAATTCTCATTTACATCTTTTATTTCGGGGTAACATGAGTGAAAATTGATAAATCACACTAGAAAACATCAACTTTTCAAGGCAATTTATTATATTGATTTACCATGTAATATCCTATGTTGGTACATGGTTATAACGAAACTGTCCAGGTGAATAATCTTCAATATGGTCGCTACCTTGTTCCTCCACCCTCTTCCTCAGCTGGCTCCCTACTCTCTGCCTACTCTGTTATCCCATGCCTCATGCTAATTCAGTCTCTTCACAAAGACGAAAGCCAATCTCATAGATTTTTTTCACCATATGGTCTCATCAATGACCTCATGTGTTTCACTTTTACACTGTGAAATTCTATTATATTTGGATGATACACTTGCTACAGGACACTGCTAAATTTAAAATTATCTCCATGTATCTAAAAATGTACTTTAGTATAGTAGAATCTGATACCTAGCATAACATGCTGGTGGAGTACAGTCCGAATGCCTAGGCTTAAATGAAAGTTCCATGACTATGTATGTGACTTTTCTTGGGAAGGGTAGGAAATAAAATGAAAGTATAAAGGTATTTTTTAAATGATAAAGGTTACAAAATATTAGTTAACAGGAGAAAATCTACTTTTCTACTCTACTTTTACTTTACTTCTAAGTATTAAGTTTGTTATGTCTGAAAGTTCTAATATTAGGCAAGGCAGCTAAAAAGTACACAGATTAAAAAAAAAACTAAATTATTCTAAAAATCTCCATTTGGTTCTATGGGTTCTTCACAGGATTCTGGTTACATTTTTGTAAAAATTCCTATTTCCCTATTCTAATCTTACAAGTAACATCAAAAATATAGAAGACATAAAAGATATTAGAGGCTTAAAAAACCTGATTGCTACTGTTAAAGCTCTATTATATATCCTCAGACTTCACCTAGTTCTAAAGATGCTCATCATTAAGGTGCTAAAGAAAAGGAAAAATAGGGGCACCTGGGTGGCTCAGTCGTTATGCGTCAGGTCATGATCCCAGGGTCCTGGGATCGAGTCCTGCATTGGGCTCCCTGCGGGAAGCCTGCTTCTCCCTCTCCCTCTGCCCCTCCTTGTGTTCCCTCTCTCTCTGTGTCTCTGTCAAATAAATAAAATCTTAAAAAAGAAAAAAAAGAAAAGAAATGGAAAATAATACATAAATGAGCCCAAGATAAATATGACTTTCAGCAGGAGGAACAAATTAATTGAAGGGTTAAGGATGATAATATATATGCATATGAACTAGTAAACATACTTCAGTTTGTTAGAAAAGTGATTAGAAGGCGCCTGGGTGGCTCAGATGGTTAAGCATCTGCCTTTGGCTCAGGTCATGATCCCAGGGTCCTGGGATCAAGTCCCGCATCGGGCTCCCTGCTCCTTGGGAGCCTGCTTCTCCCTCTGCTTCTCTCTCCCTCTGTCTCTCATGAATAAATAAATAAAATATTTAAAAAAATTTTTAAAAATAAATAAATAAAACCAAAAATCTAGCATTGTTTTAATAAGAACGAAACTGATGACTGTCAAATCACTGTATCACTTAATTTACTCATTTGTTTCAAATCTAAAAATACTGATGAAACATTAAAAGACAAAATAGAGGTTTTATTTACTCAAATCAACTTGAGGAAGATGATAGCTGGAATACTGGCAAATAATACAAAAAGTTTATAAAAAATCTAGCACAGACTTATTTCTGGCAACAAGGAGTACTAGATATTAGAAAGGAAGGAAGGAATCCAAAAATGCTGGATAATTTTTAAAAAATTCTTTTCAAATGACTGAACTAAAAAAATAAATAAAAAGATAATCCTCAGTTAAAAGATAAAACAGAAAAAAAAATTGAACCCTACAAAGGAAGACCAGAAATAAGATGTTTTTCTTGGCCTTTAGTAGAGACTGAGGAGGGTTATTTCCCTAAGGATTTGCAATAATGTAGTACCAGCTTAAAAAAAAAACACAAACACATACATACATAATTTACATACCCATAAATGCAGAGAAAGAGATCCAGAAATACATATACTCAGATGCTAATACTGGTAATCTCCAGGCACTGGAACTATGTTTGTATTTTCTCATTTTTTCTACTTTTCTATAGTATGTAAGTATTGCTTCTAAAATAATATAGAGCTACTTAAAATAAATTAAAGTGGTTCTGGGTTGGTTGCACAAATGAAACAAATCCTCTCTGGAGCAATACATCCTTGGCCCAGACACAGAAGTATTCCCACAGATAAATCCCCTTCCACCCTAAATAAGGTCACAGTTAACACACACACCCCCCCACCACTGTCACTGCTGCCACCACTACCATAAGAAACAGCAAGCTGAAAACAAAAGGTGTATTCAGATGCCCACAGACCTGACTTCAGATTTTGGAATTATCAGGCATAAAATCTAAAATAGAAAAGTGTTTTAATTTCTAAAGAAATAAAGGAATTAAAAGATGATAAAACGAAAAAGCAAAGATAAAAAGACTCAAACAGACCTTCTCCAAAGGAAAGATATAATTACTGAGTCAAAAGTTAATCAGTGGGTTAAACAGAAGATCTGACACATATTAGAGGCAAATTAGCAAACTGGAGAGACAGTCCTGAAAAAAATACTCAGAATGCAGCACAAGTTTGATAAGGTAAAAAGTGAGTTTAACAAACATGGGGGATAGAATAAGAAAGTCTAATAAACATGTACTAGTAATATCTGAAGAACAGAATAGGAAAGAGATTTCAGAAGAGAATATTAGCAGCCAAAAGAGAAAAAAGACAGTTTAACCTAAGAACAAAAATTAGACTGATAGCTCACTTCTCCAGAACAAAAAGGAATCCCAAAATAGAAGAATAAAATATGCAAAAGACAGAGATAACACTAATTGTTAACAAAGAACTGCATACCCAATAAAACTATCTTTCAAGAACAAGGGTAAAATAAAGGCATTCTCAGACAAATAAACACTGAGAAACTTTACCATCAAAAAGCCCTCTCTAAATAAACATTTAAAGGATATACTTCAGTAAAAAAATGATACCAAAGACACAAAAGAAAATCATGAGTGGGGGGGGAAACACATAGCTTGATCTAACGGAACACGGATTCTATTTCTTTAACAGTACTTTTAATATCTTATTTATGGGGTTTTAAAAAAAAGAACTAAATTACAAGACAAGAGCTTAAAAAAATCATAAAGGGGAATAATGAGTTAAAGTATTCTAAGATCATAGTACTATTCCATAAAAGAGTAAAGATACTAATTTTGGCCTTTGCTAGGGTAAGAATGGAAGGTGTAATTCCGAGTGGCCTTTAAAAAAAACAGAAGGAAGGTGAAAAAGATTTAAACCAGTAGAAAAAAATATGTGGAAACAATTACTTATAAATGGTATAATTCTCCATAATAATGAAAAAATTTAAAACTCATTTGCATTTAGTCACATAGCTTTCAAGTGGATAAAGGCAAACTGGACAAAACTATCATCATAATGGGAGACTTCAACTTCCCCTTCTCAATAACTGATAGATCAAGAGACAAAATTAATCAGGCCACAAAAGTTTGAAAAATGCAATTAATAAACAAGCTTGCTCTGACTCTGCACCCAAACAACTGGACAATCCCTATCTTTCTGAAGCACACATCAAACCTTAATAAAAACTGACAACATAATAGGCCAAGACAAGTTATTAACAAATGTCAAAGAATCAGTATCATACAAACCATATTCTTTAATCAAAAATAAAAACCAAAAAAAGACTGCTTGAAAAATACTTTATGTTCAGAAATCTAAAGGCATACTTCTAAATAACTCAAGTGGAATAAGAAACCACAACAAAAATGAGAAAATGTACAAAAATAAACATTTAAAAAAATACAACATACCAAAATTTGTGTGATGCAGCTATAGTGATTCTTAGAGGTATAGTGATAGCCTGGAGAATGCTCATATTTAAACTCTAAAATATGCATCCAATTTAAGTTTTAAAAAGGGCAACAAAAAGTATACTTTTCAAAGGTATAATTCAAGTAGCTTAACAAAGTGTTGCATTATTCAAGCCCTCAGAAACTGGGAACTGGTTTTAAAAATTCATAAAATACAATAATTATTTTTAAAATTAGATAATTATGAAGTGCTTGCTTGTATCTTTAATATTGCATAAGAAATAAATTATATCAATACTGCTTTATCTCTAGCGAATAAACCAGTATCTGGCACATCATAAGCATTTAGTATATGTTAGGTGAGTGATACTCACCTTTTGTTATCACACAAAAATGTGAATACACAAGCATTTATTAAAATACTAAATGAAAAAAAAAAGGATCACTTACCTGGTAATAAAATTTTATCTGTCTCACCAAAATGGAAAGATTATGAATTCTAAGTGAGGCATCATTGTTGACTTTTTTATTTACTCTCTGACTCTCCGATTTAGGATTACTGTAAGAAATTAAAAAAAGATGCTTTAAACTAAAATTATATTAAAATATACCTATCAACCAACAGATGACCGAAAATAAACATAAAAATGTTTTTTATACATTTTTTCTTTAAGAAAATTGTATATCCATATGAATTGACAGAGACAATCCAAAAGGAAGATGATTTTTTTGACATGTGTTCTATGCTTCTAATTAATATAAATGCATTTGATATTTCTAAGACAATGGCAAAGTACATCTGAAACATAAGTCAGATATTGCCCTTCATTCTCATTTTGTTTCTCTACCTTCCTGGGATGAATAACCTCTTAGTTCCTTTGAATATATATATTTCCATCACCCAAAATAAATCTATTTTAACCAAAAATATAAAATATGAGCTAATAACCAAGAAATGCTGTATCTCCTCACTGAATAATGGGGACTATATTTGAGCGGGCACTGTCCCACAGGAATTAAGGAATGCAGTCATGACACAGGTTAATACTCTAATCTTGGGTAAACTTTACAGATTCAATGAAAGCAAATGGTTCAATGATTCTGAGGCAGCAGAAACTGAGGAAAAACAGACCATGGTTAAGAATGTAAAATTCAATGACACCAAAAGCAAAGGCAATATAAGCAAAAATAAACAAGTGTGACTACATAAAACTAAAAAGCTTCTGCACAGCAAAGGAAACCATCAACAAAATAAAAAGGCAACCTAGGGAATGGGAGAAAATATTTTCAAATCATATATCTGATAAGGGGTTAATATCCAAAATATATAAAAAACTCATACAACTCAACAGCAAAAACCAAACACTCTGATTTTAAAATGGGCAGAGGAACTGAACAGACATTTTTCTAAAAAAGACCTACAAAGGGCCAATAGGTACATTAAAAGGTACTTAACATCACTAATCAAAAAAACGTTAATCAAATGTATCACCTCACATCTGTTAAAAGAGCTACATCAAAAACATAAGAGATAACAAGTGTTGGCAAGGATGTGGAGAAAAGGGAACTCTTCTGCACTGTTGTTAGGAATGTAAATTGTTGCAACCACTGTGGAGATTCATCAAAAAATTAAAAACAGAACTACCATATGATCCAGCAACCCCATTTCTCAATATATAAACCAAAGGATATGAAAACAGAATTTCGAAAAGATACCTGCATATTCACTGCAGTATTATTTACATAGCCAACACAGGGAAACAACCTAACTGTCCATCAACAGATAAATGCACAAAAAAGATGCGACACACACATACCATATATACATATATATACACACAAACACATATACATATATATACATATATATATATTAGAATTATTATTCAGCCATGAGAAAGGAGATCTTGCCATTTTCAACATACAAATGGACGTTGAAGACATTTGATAATAAGCCAAACAGAGACAAATACTCACTTATGTTCTTTTTAAGAAGAATAGGAAATCCAAGTACAAGTTAGTGGCACTAGAACAGAAGGAAGTTGATGCCAGAACATAAGCAGGTATGAGCTAGTTCCTCATTAGGGGAAAGCAGTCAGGCTGGAGAAGGACATGGCCAAGTGAAATGGCAGACATTAAATCAGGATTCCCTATGCAAGGGCTGAACGCATAGTATCATAAAGCAAGAACCTAAGCAGTTGTTGGGACACAGTACTGCCCTAGGATTATGACTTTAACTGCCACACCTCCACACAAGAATGCAGAGAAGTAAAGAAACTGATATTTATACAATGGAGAAGAGGAACTGAATAGAACCTCTCATTCCTTAATCCTTCCCTTTTTTACCTAGTCCATTACACTCCTAATGCCTTCAGTTCCTTCCCCAGACAGATTAGACTGGTGCTTTATTTTAATAATTCTCGAACTTTTAGGCTCCAAACAACTTTTGGTTTTGTGGCTATATTTACTGTAATGGAAATTAAAACTGAGAAGATTTCATGGCTATTTACTTATTAACTCATTTTAAAAATAATAAATTACATGTTTAAAAGTATCAAAGTAAAAAAATTAGTGAGAAGAGTAGCATTGTTTTACCATTTTTACACATCTATTTAATATCTAGTTTAAACCTGAAAAACAGGCTTGCTCATCTTTGTTTCTGCATTCATCTATTGTTTGTGGTATTCTGGTTCATGTACATTAAGAAAATTTAGCCTTACCCAGATATGTACTTCGAAGTAGAAAGACCCTATGGAACCCCTGAGAGGATCCTCAAACCATACTCTGAAAATTATTGCTTTACTTCAACTATTCTCTTGCCAGCACTCCCAACATATTGATCCTTTGTCATGTGACCAAACTCACAGTCAACCCCCAACACTGGATCAGTTCAACCATATTCAGTGAGATTGTTCACAACATTAGATGAGAAAATAATACAACCAAAGTAAGCTAAAATATCAAATAGGATGGAAGAGCTAGTATCAAATTCGCCCTCTTGCCATAAAGAGCTAGAAAACTGTACAAAACATGAAATAATAGTTTCAGACTTTGGACAGTGGGTAACGCAATGTTATAATCCCTCACGAGGTTCTCTTTAGTGAAGCAGTGAGGCACTTTACAGAATGAGATCTTGGGAGGGGTATCCCAAGTCTCACTGAACTTAAGGACCCAAAACTTAGAGTTCAAGGAAACTGAAGTAACTAAAATTTTCAGAGAAGAATACTAGAGACAGGGAACTATCCTAATATATAAGAGTGCTCCAAATATATGCCGTGAAGATTTTGGCTAAATACTAAGTTGTGCATGTAAACCCTAAATTCTATAAGGCTGAGAAGAAGACAACCACAGGAATGCTATAAGCTAAATAACAACTAAAGCTCACAAACTGCAGAGAGAAATTCAAGTTCTAACCAGCCAGTGTGAAAAAAAGACCTTTATAAATACCCAGAGCATTTAGTAGAGAAACCTCAGAAAAGTATCTTAGAAGTAGAAATAATCTAGCAGTTGAGTAAAAACTATTCCAGAACCTCCCCAACAAAGGTTAAAAAACAAGCCTTTAAAGGATCAAGCTAATTACAAGCAACTTGACAACATGCCAAAACAAAATTCTTCACTCCTTAGAGGATAAGATCTAGACACTCCACAATGTAATAATCAAAATGTCCACTATACAATCAAAAATTACTAGACATGAAAAGAAAGGGGGAAAAAAAAAAGTGATTCATGACCAAGAAAAAAAAATGCAAAGTCAATAGAAACAGACCCAGAAATGAAAGAGATCATGGTAAGAGCAGACAAGAACTTTTATTTTTTTTCAAAAGATTTTATTTATTTATTTGACAGAGAGAGTGAAAGAGCACAAGCAGAGGGAGCAGCAGAAGGAGAGGAAGAAGCAGGCCCCTTTCCGAGCAGGGAGCCTGATGCGGGACTCGATCCTAGGACCCTGGGATCATGACCTGAGCCGAAGGCAGATGCTTAACCATCTGAGCCACCCAGGCACCCAGACAAGAACTTTTAAAAAGCCATTATAAATATAGTGGCCCCTTGAATGACATGGGATTAGAAGTGCTGATCCCTTGCACAACCAAAATCCACATAAAAGTTTTGATTTTCCCAAAACTTAACTACTAATAGCTTACTGTTGCTCAGAGTCTTATCAATAACATAAAGTCAACTGACACATATTTTGCATATGTATATAAACTGGATTCTTATAACAAAGTAAACTAGAGAGAAAAAATTAAGAAAATTATGAGAAAAATATATTTATAGTACTGTACTGTATTTATTACAAATTATCTGTGTATAAGTGGACCCATGCAGTTCAAACCTGTTATTCAAGGGTCAACTGTACAGTAAAGAACTTAAAAGAAAACATGAACATCATGTGAAGAGAAATGGAAACTGTTAGGAAAAAAAACCCAAATCGAACTTCTAAAGCTAAAAATTACCTATCTGAAATGATAAATTCACTGCATGTGCTTAACAGTAGATAGGAAACTGAGTAACAAAAGATTAGTGAACTTAAAGATACAACAATAAGAAAATCCAAAAAATAAACAAGCTTAAAAGAATGGAGTTTAAGGGGGTGCCTGGGTGGCTCAGGAGTTAAGCATCTGCCTTCAGCTCAGGTCATGATCTCAGGGTCCTGGGATCGAGCCCCGCGTCGGGCTCCCTGCTCCATGGGTAGCCTCCTTCTCCCTCTCCCACTCCCCCTGCTTGTGTTCCTGCTCTCGCTGTCTCTCTGTCAAATAAATAAATAAAAAATCTTAAAAAAAAAAAAAAAGAATGGAGTTTAAGTGATTTATGGGGCAATATCAAACTTACAGAAAAGTTGCATGGACAAGCAGTCTTTTTCCCAAACCTCTTGAGAATAGGTTGCTGACCTGATATCAAATAATCCCCAAATATTTTACCACTTATTTTCTACAAACACATATAATTATTAAAATCAGTAAATTAACAATAATATCTTCCTATCATCCAATCTTTAGAATCCATTCAAGTTTGTTATTCCCAAATAATGAATGGATATACTTTATAGGAAAAGGATCTAATTCAGAATCACACTTTTCATTCAATAGTCTGAATTTTCATCTTTAGTTTCTTTCAGCTTGGAACAGCTTGTCTTTCCTTGAATTTCATGACCTAGGCATTTTAAAAAGGTTAAAGCCAGTTATTCATAGAATGTCCTTCAAATGGGTTTAACTGATTAGACTGTGTCTGACTCATAATGAAGTTCAGGTTATGTATCTTTAACAGCAAAAACACAGAAGAGATGCTGTGCTCTTCTCAATGCATCCTAAGAGATGGTGCATGATTTCAATTTGTCTCATTACTGATGACATTCCCTTTTATCACTTGGTTAAACTAGTAACTGTGAGTTTTCTCCATGACAGTTATTATTTTTCTTTGGTCATTATTAAGTATTTTGTGAAGACATACTTTGTAACTATGTTAATAATCTGATCATCAATTTATTTATTTATATCAATATGCACTCATGGTTCCCTACAATATTCAATGGATCATAATCTATTACTATAATTACTTTGATAAAAAATTGTAGATTGCCTTTTCATTTTGTTGTTTCTTTTATTGTGCATAAATTTTCAGTTTGATGCAATCACATTTGTCTAATTTTGCTTTTGTTGCCTGTGCTTTTGGAGTCATATCCATCATCGAGCTCTTCAAAACCAATTTATAATTTTCCCTGGGAAGATTATATATATGCTTAAATGCCTCCTAGTTTTTGCTGTTAGAGTGAATGTAATATTTTATTTTTTTTAAAGATTTATTTATTTGAGAGAGAGAGAGAGAGAGAATGAGAGAGAGAGAGCACGAGAGGGAAGAGGGTCAGAGGAAGAAGCAGACTCCCTGCTGAGCAGGGAGCCCGATGCAGGACTCGATCCCGGGACTCCAGGATCATGACCTGAGCCGAAGGCAGTCCCTTAACCAACTGAGCCACCCAGGGCCTGTGAATGTAATATTTTAAAAATATTTTTGCTAATAGGTTATTACTAATATATGATGCTATCAACTTTTGTGGATTGCTCTTATCTTTGGAAATCTTGCTGAACTTTATTATTCTCATAGGTTGTCAGTGCTTTTGGAGGTTGTTTTGAATATGATTTGTAGTTTTTCCATATTGATAATCAGTTTTCCTAACACCAATTACCAAAGAGCCTATTTCTCACTGATCTCTATGATATATTAGATCCCGTGAAGTGTGGGCCTACTTTTGGAGTCTGTTTTGTTCCATTAGCCCATTTCTCTATTCCTGTCTTTAAAAACTTTTTAATGTTACTATAGGTTTATTATTATCATGATTCTATTAGAGCAAGCCCCTCTCTTTTGTTTTTAAAGTGTCCTGATTACTGCTCTTTTCTCTGAATTTTAGGATATTTATAGGGTTCTAGGAAAAACCTGGTTTAGAATTATTAGGATCTTATTATTTATAATTATTTGAAAAGACTGACATTTGCATCCATAAAATTTTTTAATTTCCCCACAAAGATCTCAGACATTTAAATATTTTTTTTCTTATTTAGGTTTTTGTTTGTAAAATGAATTTTTCTATTATATTATTTATTTGGTCATTGCTAGGATATAACAGGAAAACTGCAGCTATTGTAGATTGCATTTCTGATTAATCACCTTTCAAAACTTAGTTTATTTAGTTCATTTTCTTGGGTTTTCTAACAGAAAAAATTTTATCATCAGCAAATAACAATTATCTCCTCTTCTCCAATCTGACACCTCATTTCTCTTTCTTTACTTATTGCATCAACAAATAATGAAGAATTATCCTTATCTTGTTCTCTAATTTAATAAAACAGCTTTTAATGTTTCACCATTTATGTATAATGTTTGCTCTAATGTTTTTATATATACCTCCCTTCAAGTTAAGTTCCCTCCTATTCTTTACTCAATATCTGAATGGGTGCTGACTTACCCAATTTTTCCTACATCTATTCTTCTTCTTTAATATGTTAATGTAGTTAGTTACATTGCCACATCTTCTAGTACTGAGTCGTCCTCACAATAAACAGTATAGACTGATTAAATAGTAAAACAACCATTCCCCCTTTTTGGTACATACTCTATAATAGGCCTTCTAATATTTAATTATCTTTATACCTCTCACTTTCTCACTTGACTTAAGTACCCTGACAGCAGAAATCATATCGTAGTCACATTTTTATCTCTAAAAATTAGCATATATTCTAACAAAGTTGTTTGAATAAATAAAAATAATAAATAATCTGAGACTAAGCATAGTGTTTCAAAAACGGTTGCTTCCTAATAAGAGTTATGAGATGACATTCTCCAAGCTAACAACTCATTTGGCAGCCTGGAATAGATACTACCTAGGAAGGTTTGTGCCCCCGAGATCAGTTGAATAAGAGTTCTAATCTACAATTTGAGATCTACAGAACAAGGAAGAATAGTAGTAAGGCAGGCCAAATCTGACCTGTGATTGATTTATGCTTAGTGCAAGGGAATTAATGAGTAGCCCAAGGTAAATGAGTTTAACTGGAAAAGTAGGCCTCCGAGGTAAAGGCACCAACCAGAACTAGCTACTTAGAAAAACAAGGACACTGTATTGCAGAAGTCAGATTATGTGTGATGGCAAACAAAGACAAACAGCAGCACGGTCAGGTAGTCATGTTTAAAAACTCAGAATGCTGAAGGGAAAATCTTGTTTTTTTAATCAACTCTGATACATTTAGTAAGTTAAACAAATACTCATTGAATACCTACTGTGGCCGTATTACTTAATGTATAAAAGCATAGTTTAGTCAATCTATCATTGTGGAGAAAAGTATACAGATAATTGTAATTGGGAGAGGTGAGTAAAAACAACCCTAGCAACAAAAATGTTAGGTAGGGCGCCTGGGTGGCTCAGATGGTTAAGCGTCTGCCTTCGGCTCAGGTCATGATCCCAGGGTCCTGGGATTGAGTCCCGCATCGGGCTCCCTGCTCAGCGGAGAGCCTGCTTCTCCCTCTGCTTCTCTCTCTCTCTCTGTCTCTCATGAATAAATAAAATCTTTTAAAAAAAATGTTAGGTAAACCTACAATTATATAAATTTCACTTGCAATCATAAGAGATTCAGTAAATATCTCTCTAGCCTTCTTTTTGTTTTTATTTTCCTTACTCTATATTTGAATCCCTTTACCTACCTCTCACCTGTGACTGCCTCCTAGTCATACACTGATAACAGACCTAAAAAACACTTTGATATTTTAATAAACCCAGACATTTAATTCTGACAACAAATGTTTAAGAAAGATTTCAATATTGGGATGCCCGGGTGGCTCAGTCGGTTAAGTGTCTGCTTTCGGCTCAGGTGATGTTCCCAGGGTCTTAGGATTGAGTCCCACATCAGGCTCTTTGCTTGGCAGGGAGCCTGCTTTTCCTTCTGCCTGCTCTGCCTGCCACCCCCCCTTCTTGTGCTCTCTGACAAATAAATAAAATCTTTTAAAAAAGAAAAAAGAAAAATTTCAATATTACTACTAAAAGTATATATAAACTGGGGTGCTGGGTGGCTCAGATGGTTCAGCATCTGCCTTCAGCTCAGGTCGCGATCCCCAGGTCCTGGGATTGAGCCCTGCGTGAGGGGAGTCTGCCTCTCCCTCCCCCTTTGCCTCTCCCCTGCTCATGCTCTCTCTCTCTCAAATGAGTAAGTAAAATTATTTTAAAAAATAAGAAGTATTTTTAGATTAAATAACTGTACAAATTTATAGTGCAAGCCCATTATTACATGATAATATATAATTTGGATTATACTTTGAAATGGATGCATGATATTCTAATAAACACAAGTGATTTCATTCCCACTTTAACAAATTTTATAATGTAAATATTACCTTTGTCCCTGACAGTTATTACCACATTTCTCTGCATTCTTTAAGTTGATATATTTCTTAAAGTTTTAAAGGTTCTTCAAAAAATTTTTATGCTCAGCATTCCGCACATGGTATTTCAAAATGTATTCAGTTGCCAGAAAAGCCTTTGGCCTCCTTTGTATAAAGCTGTTCTAAGAATTAGCAAGTTTTAAGAATTTAGAATTCTGGTTTGCTCAAAATCTTTTAAGACCCTTTTGTAAAGAAAATTTTATTTACAAGTTTAATATTAAGTTTTTCAGCCTTTGAGAAAGATTCCTTGAAACAATTAAGACAGTCCTGAATATAAAAAGAGAGAACAGTTTAGTTTTTATACACTAAGGATATCAGATGAAATTATTTCAGCAATCTGGGAAAAACTAAAAAATGCAACTTAGAAAAGCAAGAGAAAGTTTTTTTTTATTTTGTTATTGTTATGTTAATCACCATACATTACATCATTAGGTTTTGATGTAGTGATCCGATTCATTGTTTGTGCATAACACCCAGTGCTCCACGCAGAATGTGCCCTCTTTAATACCCATCACCAGGCTAACCCATCCCCCCACCCCCCTCCCCTCTAGAACCCTCAGTTTGTTTTTCAGAGTCCATCGTCTCTCATGGTTCGTCTTCCCCTCCGACTTACTCCCCTTCATTCTTCCCCTCCTGTTATCTTCTTTTTTTTTCCTTAACATATATTGCATTATTTGTTTCAGAAGTACAGATCTGTGATTCAACAGTCTTGCACAATTCACAGCGCTCACCATAGCACATACCCTCCCCAATGTCTATCACCCAGCCACCCCATCCCTCCCGCCCCCCACCACTCCAGCAACACTGAGTTTGTTTCCTGAGATTAAGAATTCCTCCTATCAGTGAGGTCATGTGATACATGTCTAAGAGAAAGTATTTTGAAAAATTGCAGAAAAGTACTTCAACACCTAAAATCAACCTCATATTCAACAGAGATTATTAAAGATAGGGGAATGAAATATTCAACAGAGATTATTAAAGATAGGGGAATGAAAGTTTCCTGCATCTTTTTATAAAACTGTGGTGCTTTGTGTTTACAAATCTTTGCTGTGAGTACATGGGGTTTGAGGGGATTTCTATGATCTAGTAGACTCATTTGGAAATCCAATAGAATAGTGCAGTTCTTTGGTAGAACAGGCTGATACTAGGTACTCGAAGTCTCAGTTTCAGTTTCTAATCCACACTGTACCTACTGAGAGTTATTTTAGTATGCGAACAAAACTGGAAAGTTCTTACTAGTTTAGAATCTGAATAACATATCACAGCCTATCCATAAACTTTCTGGACTTGGGACAGCAGAATAACTGCTAAGCACTTTAAGCATGGACATAGAGAGCAACAAACTTTCAATTACAAGTCTTGGGTTTCCCATTTGATTCATGCCTAATTTGAGTTAGGGTTATACTGACATATGTTAGGATCGCGGAAAACAGGCCCTTTCACCCCAAGAATGCAATCTCTTTATGTGAGAGGGATGGACTACCGTCAGGTGAAACTGCCTGAAAAGTCCTAATCTCTGCTTCGATGAAAGATAGCTGATTATTTAAGGATAGACTTACTGAAAATTATGTACATCAAGGAAATTAGTAACTTCAGAAAAAATAGGTTTTTTTTTAAAAGAAAAATGTAGGTTCTGCAGAAAACATTATACAGTTATACTAATGTGAATACTGATGATTTGACTAAACTTGTAATAAATATATTAAAAGGACAGGATAAGAAGACATAGAAATGGCCAAAAAAAAAAAAGTTCAAATCTCATCTACCATTATCCAAAAGTCAACATACAATGTCTCTAAAAGGGATAAATCAAGAAATACGAGGGTGGGGACATTATCACTATAAATGGGACTAAATGACATCAGAAATTGCTTTTTAAAAGTTAAGTTTTTACTCTAAGAAACAGAACTGAGAGGTAAGTTAGGGCAGGGATTACCATTTTTCACTATTAACCTTTGATTTATTTATTATTCTTTTTAAAGATTTTATTTATTTGAGAGACCGCAAGTGAGAACTGCATGCACTAGTTGGGTCGGGGAGGGCAGAGGGAGAGGGAGAAGCCGACTCATTGCTGAGCAGGGAGCCGAAGGACTAGGGGCTCCATCCCCGGACCCTGAGATCAGGACCTGAGCCAAAGGCAGATGCCTAACCAACAGAGCCAACCAGGTGCCCCCACTATGAATCTTTTAGTATTAACTAATTCTTTTAACTACGTAAAGCATTTTTTAAAGAGTAAAGATACTCATAAAAAAATCGTTTCATGAAGGCTGTCCAATTTATTTACTTCTAGGAAAAAAGTAATTGTATCTGTTACTTAGCTGAAGCACTTAATGAGGCTATACATGTAGGATTCAGGGCAAGAGATTCAAAGTCCTAAGACATTTGTCAGACTATGAATAAACATAAGAAAATAAAACAAAATAAAAAATTTCATCTGTAAAAGGTATGCATTCCATGTAAAGTCAGAAAGCACTACATTCCTGCTTGTATTTTAATGTTCTTTTTTTTTTTTTTTTTACAATAAAAGTCACAGTCCAGTAATTTAAACAAACTGGGTATAGTATGAACCTGGAATTCTCTAAAAAGAAATTATAGTCTATTAAATATTTTAAATACTCTGTCTTTCCTTCATGTTTCCTACTTAAAATGCTAAACAAAGATTAATTCAGAATATAGAGTCATGATTAATGCAGTTTTGATTAAACTTTTTGAAAGCATTTTTTTTTTTTAGAATTTATCTTTGGAAAGATCTTTTTCTAAAATAAGAGCTACTGAATGATACACATATGAAATGTGAGCAAGTAACTTTCTAATCATACATAACTATTTCCAAGCCAACATAATCACAAATCAACCATTTGCTTTTATAAGATGAAAACTGAGAAATGCTTTAAAGGCAAATAGCCTAGCAATATAGTTCAAATCTGTCCAGCCAGAAGTTAAATGCAACACGGCAGTAAAAGAGGGCCTCAAGCAATTTCACATTTATAAATGACCTACTTATGACAAGATGCATTAATTTCAATAAGCAGGCAATAGTATCTACCACTGTATACAGTAATTTTAAAATTAGGGTAAAAGATGAAGAGAAAGTTAGCAATTCTGCAACACTAACGTTCTAAGACTTTTGGTCCTTGTATAACCAAGGACCATGTCTTTACTTATTCATTGACTAATATCTATGAGAAACAGAAACCTGATAGTTTTAATGGCTTTATGCTCTTCCACCCAGACTGCAAGCCTGTTATACACCCTCCTGGACCATCTGTTTAGTGTTGGTGCTTAACAACTACATGTGCTCTTGTTTTTGATCATGCCATTCTAATATAAAACTGGTTGTAACAGATTTTTTTTTAATTTTTGAGATATTTTATACGGTAACATATAACTGCATAACATTTGCATGTCACTATGAAACATTTGAAATAAGTATTTGCATATCTAACTTCAAATGTGCATATACCAGAATGATTGCTTTATGAAAAATAATTAACTGGGTAAGCATCATCACCATATAGGGTTATCCAAATAGTAAGATATCTCTACCTTGAGAATATCAGGGAAATGAGTGGTTTTTAAAAAAGTATCCCTTCACCTTAATTTCTCTCCCTTCTCACATCAGTCACTGCACATGATGGCAAACAATAAAACCTAGTATTATATAATCTTGTATGTATCTATAGGATATTTTCATATATATTAACATGACATTTTATTATGCAACAGAAGTGTTTTATGCACACTTCCCATTTTGTCCTACAGAATATTAAAAACAAATATATGCGAGGGTCAAGATTCAATACAGTAACTTTTACTGCTTCACCAAGAACATTTTAAAGTGAAACTCGACTTCTTTTTCTTCTAAGTACACAGTGTGAAGAATACAATGACTATCAGTACAACTTGGTACCACTCCTCAATTTGTGCTAAGATGTCAGCAGTTTCACCCATCTTTGCTTTTGCACCATCATTTTTTTTCCAACACAGGCAAAAAAGGCAGATGACATCTTAATATTATATAAAAATAATGTTGACCTCGCAGACTGGCAGGGGTCTGTTAGGTCTCACTTTGAGATCCACTGTATTAGGCAAACCAATTCCTGTTCTTGGTATAGAGACCTGAGAATTTGGTATTATGGCTAATCAGTGTCTTCATAAAGTAAGAGAACCTTCTTTTATATGGTGGTCAACCACATGGCCAGTAACTAAAATAAAGTTTATAGCACTAACAAGGATCACTGATCTGTGATAGAACCTTCACCCATTGTCCTCAAACCTTATCATAGGGTCAGAGAGGTATGTTTAAATTTGTTTTATTTGGTATTTTGGGGTAGTATTTGCTCCAAATCCAATCAGTTCTAGAGACTCAAGAAATCTCAAACTGAGCTGATACATAATTAGCTATTTTACTTAATCAGTGATAGATTTAACTAGTACAGCTTTCAGTCACATACTATCAATTCAATAGAGAAAGGATCCCTAATCTGAAATCCATAAACCCTCCTAGAATAATTTCAATAGTTCACTTGATTAATCACCAGTGACAGGTATAATGGTCATTTCTGAGATGCAAGAAAGCCCTCTAAAATTAAAAAAAAAAATTCAAAAAGTATTTTCCAAAGTACAATCTCTTCTAATTAACAAACTAAAATACACAGTCATAGAAACTTACCTTAAGTAAGAAGTTTTAAAATTCAGTAAGAAAATCTTTTTCTTGAAAAGACTTATTTATTTGTCAGAGAGAAAGAGGGCACAAGCAGGGGGAGTTGCAGACAGAGGGAGAAGCAGACTCCCTGCTGAGCAGGGAGCCTGATGCGGGACTCCATCCCAGGACCCTGGGATCATGACCTGAGCCGAAGGCAGAGGCTTAACTGACTGAGCTACCCAGGCGTCCCTTAAATATATGCTTTTAATGCTATAAATTTCTCCTGAGCACTACTAACAGACTGAGCCACCCAGGCGTCCCAAGAAAATCTTTTTGCATCATCAGTTTCTCTAATATTAAAAATAAAGTCCCTATACAGAATTACTCTAAGAATAAGAATTCTATTAGGAGCAGAATAAAATTACCACAATATTGGTTTAATTTGTCCATTTCAGTGTATCATAAAAGTGCTCCAAAGGGATCACAAACTCCATTATAAGCCGATCAATTAAAGGGGGGGAAAGATAACCCAATAAAAAAGCATTGCCAAAAACAGATAGAAATGAAAGAATACAATAAAAAAGCAGTAGTAAAATAGAAAAGAAAAAAAAAACACATATACAAACCAAGTACTATATTGGAAAAGCTGTGATGAACTGAAAACCAAGGTAGAGGAGAGGTACATAAGTAGGGAAGTAAAGAATTATTAATAGACAAGTTAAAGACTTTGCAGCATGGTCTACAAATGGCTCAAGAGAAATAAACTGTTTTAGGGACCTCCAACTTAATAAAATAGGTCCCTGGTTTTTAGAAGACAGAGGAATAAATGAAGTAAGACTTTAGAATATTTTGAAAGCAGCCGCGAATGCAAAGTTGATGGATAATGGGATATTTAAAAGAAAAATGTGCAACACTCAATAAATACTGGACTTAACTTATGCACTGCAGAATTAAAACAAAAATAAAAACAAAACTTCTGGAGGACTATATAAAGACCAAAATTCTCTTCCAGAATAAATAACTCAGTAACACTATTTTTCAGAATAAAGTCTAAAACAGAGCAATTATATGAATACTCTCAGATAACAGAAAAATTCATTGAGAACAGCACTGCCCAAAAACACTGGCCTGAGCTCTTTCTATAAGCAAAGACAAAAACTTTGAATTGTTATAGTTAATAGAAGTATAACACAAAGATGGCTAAATTCTAATAACTGAGTAGTTAAAAATGCAACTTAATTTTTTGGGAATTGTTAAATCTCCTAGATAAGTTAGATCCTATAAATGCAGACTTTAAAGCATTCTGATAGTCCAAAAGAACTATAATAACACATCCTCAAAACTATTTCAATAAATAAAAAAATGAAATATGTATTAACAGTATGAGAATGTAAACAAGAGTACAAATACATAGCTATTGAAATGCTTCCCATATAAAATTAGGCATCACTGTCAAAACACATTGCTATATTACACATTTAAATGTTTTCAGTTGCAAGTTAAATAAAATAAATGTCCTTATTTTCTCACGCCAAATTAAGTATCCAAACTTAACATCCTCTTTCCTAGAAATACATAATTTTAATTCTGTCTGCTCAGGTGTCTGCTCAGCTAATTTAACCTTGGCATATCACCTTTCATTCTTCCCTTTCAAGCACTATTATCTAGAATTCCATCAATTCCTTGGCAAGTTCTTGAATTTGCTCCTTCTTCTCCACTCATACATCCTACCCTGACTAGAACCTCACCACCATAGGACAGAATGCTATCCATCACTACCCATCTATCTTCTACTAACACCTACTTGTTCCTGCCTATTCCTCATCTTTGTTCCAAGCACTAACACAATATAAGTTTCACTGATTTGCTGATGTAGTCTCAGTACTGCAATAGTATATATAGCGTATGCTTAATAAATATTGGATGAACAAATAAAGTCCATATTCAATCTATTCTCCAAACTAATGGCAAGGTGATTTTCCTAATATTTTTAATTCCCTAATAAGTACTTTTAAATGGCTCTACAATGCCTGCCATGTGCAGCCTAAATTATACTGGTTATTTTTCAAGTTTCCCATAATCTAGTCTACTCTGTCTATGCAAATTTATATTCTATTTCCCAACTTGGATGGATCCTCTACCAAGGTTAGTCTCCTCACCACCTCCCAAATCATAAATATAATATGCTTTTTCCTCATGTTGATTCCCCAGCTTAAAATACCCTCCTCTCCTCATTTATGGCTGCCCAAGTCCAATCATTCTTCAAGGTTTGATTTAAATCTAATTTCCTGGGGCGCCTGGTGGCTCAGTGGGTTAAGTGTCCGACTCTTGATTTCAGTTCAGGTCATGATCTCAGGGTCCTGGGACTGAACCCTGCATCAAGACCCGCACTGGGCACCACACTAGAGTTGTCTAGTGTAGAGTTGTCCCTCTCCCTCTCCCGCCTTGTAGTATAGAGTTGTCCCTCTCCCTCTCCCGCCTTGCTCTCCTGCGCATGCACCTGTTCTCTCCCTCTCAACCAAATAAATAAAATCTTAAAAGAAAAAATCTAACTTCCTCCCCCTTGATTTCCCTATCTATATCTCTAGAGACCAAGCCTGACTTCTTTTTTTTTTTAATAAAGATTATTTATTTATTTGAGAGAGCGAAAACAAGAGTACATGAGCAGGGGGAGGGGCAGAGGGAGAAGCAGGTGACCTGCTGAGCAAGGAGCCCAGTGAGGTACTCCATCCCAGGACCCTGGGATCATGACCTGAGCCGAAGGCAGATGTTTAACCAACTGAGCCACCCAGGTGCCCCCAAACCTAACTACTAACTTTCAATTAGTAGGGCTCCCTAATCTACTCTCACTAACATACACATTCTCTCTCTCACTCACTCAAAAAAAAAAATACAAAATACAAAATTCGTACAAATTAAAAAAGAAAAAAAAACCCTAGGTAATAACAACAGATTTGTTTTTAAATACATACTTGGGATCATTCACCATTCATTATAGATTCATCTTAATTATATATATTCAATACTTAACACAAAGACCTAAGTTTAAAATAAATGACATGTATACTGTACTTACAAAAGTGGAAATACAGTTTAATTCATTTGCAAAGATTTAAAATATAGAGTTGGAAAAAAATAGCTTTCAATTATGAGAAAACTCAACTCTCCATTTTCCCTCAACATTCAAGTTAATGGAGAATTTACTGTGGTTTACCCTTTTTTAACCAGTCTTGGCAAAAACAGATTAGAGTATTGCCTCCACTGGTTTTTCTCCACAATTTCTCATCCTCCACAACTCCGTAGTAATCCAGTTCTTAAACAATAAGTCGGACCCAACACTTAAAACTAAACTATCTTCCTTGGTCCTTTAGCACCCAAGGAAAGGAAATAGTCATGTTGTCAATAATAACATGAAGTTCACCTTTTTCTAGCCTTCACTAGGAAAGTAAATTACATTAAGAATACACCATTGTTTTAAATTTCCTGAAAGACTATGGAGATATTCCACAAAGTTTGATATTTAAAACAAGCAATATACTAATATAAAATTTTTAAATTGCTAGTCTTCTTCCTCTATTAAATTTTTCTTTCAATTATAACACCGGTAGAATTAGCTGTTTATTTCCCAGCTTTCAAAATACTCCTTTCTACCTCTAGTCTTAATCAAGAGATCATTAACCTTACAAAGAATAAGGAAATAAATTCTTTCTCAACTTTAGTTATGTTCACTCTATTCCATTTTATCCACCCATTAGCAAGGTCTAACCTTGGCCCTAAATCATCATTCAGAATTGCAACCTTCAAAATCTCAAATTCTGAAAGTCCCCTCTGACTTCAACTTCCTATTCCACCCTTTCTCAACTTCTTCTAATCCTACTCTTCCTTCATCCTACTGTGACCTCCAGTCCATCAGCCTTCTCCTGATGACACCTGCTTTCCTCCTCATTTTAATGCTCACACTCTATTCATTTCAACTGTTCACGTGGATAGCCCTATGTCTATCCCCAATTCTGAGTAAAGTCTACAGATCTTTTTGTCAGTTTCTGAGCAGCTAGGCATCATTGGGTAAGTTATTCAACTATGCTGACTGGCTCCACTACAAATACGTGCTTTCCAAATCTCAAATTAGCCATCAACCTTACATGACAATACTTGCATTCATCTTTAACTGACTCCCTTTGTGATTTCCTCCCAGCAGGCTTGAGAATTTTCCTACTTTCCTCAAATTTCCAGCCTTTTAATGTTGCTGTATTGCTGTTTCCTACGATCTATCACTGGCCCCTTCTGTACTTTTTTTCTGACACCCATGCCTTTTTCTATCACAAACTTAAAAGCAAATTCCCGTATCTCTCTCTATTCTAGACTTTTCCCTGAGCACCAGGCCTATGTATATCCACCTGCCCACAAGTTATTTCTCACCGTTCACCAGACACACCAAAACTAACTCAGAACTTATTTTCTACACTTACCCTCCCCTCCAAGTTTCATCCTCCTATAATGTCTTACTTACTAAGGGCACTACCATCTGCTCCTTACCCAAGTAAAAAGTAGTCATCCCAGTAATCCCCTTCTCATTCTTCATAACAAATTGGTAACCAAATCCCATTATTTCCATGCTATCTCTCTTCCATATCACTTCAACATCAGTGTTGTTTCTATCTCTATTCTGGCCCCCTTAAACACCAAATTCAATCCTTCTAAAATGCAAATGCTATCTGTTTCAATTCCTTTTATGATTTGGGTAGCCTATATTACTGTTTTTCAAGCTGGAGTAAGGTAGTGACACCTTTTTAAAAAACAAAATTATCAAGAATCTGAAGATTTGGGACGCCTGGGTGGCTCAGTCAGTTAAGTGTCTGCCTTCGGCTCAGGTCATGTCCCAGGGTCCTGGGATCGAGTCCCCACATCAGGCTCCTTGCTCAGCGGGGAGCATGCTTTTCCCTCTGCCTGCCGCTCCTCCTGCTTGTGCTCTCCCTGACAAATAAATAAAATCTTAAAAAAAAAAGAAAAAAAGAATCTCTGAGGATTACTCTACAGATATCCTAAGAGTCCAAAGACCCAGTATGAGAAAGTGACTTAAGAAACTAGTCTTATTCTATGAAAAAAAAAATCAGTTGTGAATGATCATTGCAAAAGAATTTTATTAGCACCTCTCGAAAAAGAATTTAAATTACTGAAATGAAAACACAAAATTAAAATTCCTAAATTACCACAGACCCCCCCCCAAATATCTGTGGACCATCATAGCATCACTAGTTATGATGTTTAATTTTATGTGTCAACTTTGATGGACCACAGTGCATAGATATTTGGTCAAATATTATTCTGGATGTTCTATGAAGGTGTTTCTTTGGATAAGATGAACACATAAATCAATAGACTTTGAGTAAAGCAGATTACCCTCCATAATGTCAGGGGGCTTCATCCAATCATTTGAAGGTGTTATTGGAACAAAGGCTGACCTCCTAGCAAGCTGCCTTTGAACTCAATGCAATTCCCTGAGTCTTCAGCCTGCCAGCCTGCTACCTACCCTGCTCCATCAATTTGTTTTTTTTTTTTCCTAAGTCTTACATTTATTTAAATAACCTCCAGTGAGAACAGAGTGGGCCAACTACTACCCTTTCCTCGTAATACCAATGGACCAATACAGGGAGAGTAAGCATACCCTGCAGCCAGCCTGCCAGCCACTCGAGTGAGGGGCAGGGTACCTCTCAATGAGGGCGGCCCCAGCCACGGCCCGCAGCTGGGGGAGCATCCACTGTTGAGCGAGGGTTTTTGATGGTTTCATCTACTGACACGATAAGGCAGGTGGCCTCAGAGGCTGCGGTCAGGGCACTGATGCGCACCATGGCTGGCTCCCACACGAAGGCCTCAAAGTTGTCAGCAATGTCCTCATTGTTGATGTCCACTCCGTACCACATGCCCTCCTGCGCATGCCGAACCTGCAGCTTGTTGAGGATGTTTGTGGCATCAAAGCCAGCATTGTCACACAGCTGGCGTGGGATAATTTCCAAGGCCTTGGCATATGCCCCAATCGACAGCTGCTGTTTTCCTGGAATGGTCCTTGAGTAATCCCACAGGTACTTGGAGAGCTCCATCTTAACGGTCCCGCCACCAGCCACCACTGAATCATTCTTGATGGCCCTCCTGGCAATCATGATGGCGTCATGCAGGGACCGCTCTGTCTCCTCCATAAACTGCTCAGCACCACCAGGAAGGATGATAGTGCAAGTCTTGGCCTTGGGGCAGCTAGTGAAGAAATTGTACCTCTCGCCTCCAATCTGGGTCTCTTCAAAGACCTGGCAGTGGCCCAGCACATCTGATGATAGAGCATTCACATTCATTTGGATGGAGCCTCTGCAGGCCATCATCGTCCTCTTCAGATCCTCCTCCAGCACTCGGCCAGCACAGAACATGTCCCTGTCGGCAAAGTACTGGGTGGCCACATCCCTGATGGGGAGTTTCGACAAGACGACTTTGGCTCCAGAATGATGGATCCTCTCTAACTTGTCATAATGTTCCATTCAGTATCAACAATTGCCTGATAATCCTCAACGGTGTGGACTCTGATTTCAGCATTATCTTTCTCAGCTTTCAGCTCAAGCTCAACATTTAAATGGCCAATCACTGGATTATTGTACTTTTTGGGTTGCATTTCAAACCCAGCATAAGAGAAAGTCTTCTTGAATGTGACGCCTGCTACCAGCTGGGACTCCTCTAGGACATCACCTTGCACCTTCTTGATTCCAATCATTTTAAGCCGCAACAAATCATTGAGCATTAACACCGAATCCACCACCATCTTTGCGAAGGCGGCTTTCTGCTGGGAAATCAGCTTGGCGCTCAGAGCAGTCATGGCACACTTCTCCAGCAGCTTCCTCTGCTCCACTTTATCTTCCTTCTTCACGGTCATAGCAACCTCTTTGATCTTGTTAACTGAGAACTGGGTGGCAGTGCGGAAAGCTCAGATGGTGATCTGTGGGTGCAAACCTTCCACCACATAGGGTTTCACTTGCTTCAGAAACTGCAGCCAGGAAGGTCACTGAGGTGGTACCATCACCAACCTCAGCATCTTGGGATTTGGCAATGTCCACTAAAGTCTTTGCTGCAGGATGGACAACATCAAGGAGTTTCAGAATTGTGGTCCCATCTTTAGAAATTCTTGCTTTGCCTCGGGCATCTACAATCAGCTTGTCCATGCCACGAGGGCCCAGGGTGGTTCCTACAGCCTCCGCAATCACCTGGCAGGCACTGATGTTACTTACAAGCTGGGGGATGCCTTGGGAGCTATTGGTCCCCTCTTTCCACAGGATAACTGGTGTGGGCATCATTTTGGAAGCTTATTCAGTGGCTCACTACTCCTCCTGTCTTTTTTGCGTCCGGGCGGCCAAGCCCCCAACAGTTTTTAAACTAGCCAATCCTCCACAATCTCATGAGCCAATTCCTTAAAATAAATCTCTCTCTCTCTGTATACACACACACACGCACACGCACACACACCCCTTGGTAGTTCTGTTTCTCCAGAGAGAATATGAAGTAACACATGTCTCTATAGGAAAAAAATCCAATCTTCTTAACATGGTATCTAAGGACAGTCTCCCAATCCCCACCTCTTCAAACTCATCTCCTACGTGCAAGAAGCATATAATCTCGGGGCACCTGGGTGGCTCAGTCAGTTGGGCGGCTGCCTTCAGCTCCGGTCGTGATCCCGGGGTCGAGCCCCGCATCGGGCTCCCCCCGCTCGGTGGGGAGTCTGCTTCTCCCTCTCCCTCTGCCTGCAGCTCTGCCTACTTGCATGTTCTCTCTCTATGTCTCTGTCAAATAAATAAGTAAAATCTTTAAAAAAAAGAAAAAGAGAAGCTATGATCTCTGCTTCGGCCATACAAAATAACCTATAGTTATTTGATTCTACTATTTTTGTCACATATTTATGCCCCTTTTCACGCCATTTTCCTCCGACTCCCACGTTCCTGGCTCCAACTTACCAGATCGGTCCTACTCGAGGGTCACGTCCTGGTTCACATCTCCCCCCTTCCTCTTGGTGCATTATTTCAAGAACACAATCCCACTATATAGCACATTTATCACACTGCAGTGTATCTGCATGTTGTCCCCCTCACTAGTGAGCAAAGATCACACCTTATTCAGCATCATATCCCCAGCTTCCAGCAGATAGCTTGTGATACAGTGAGCACTCAGAAATTACTCAACGACTAAACTAATCTCCGACGGAACCATCCCTTCAGCCTTCTCACCGAGTACTGTATTTAGATCCTGGCAAAACGGATCTCAGCCCCTAAACCCACTCTGGCGCTCCTCAGGCCACGCCCTTCACCACTGGGCAAAGAATCCATGGAAACTACAGGATATACCCATACACTTCCCCTCTTAGATTCCATTGCAGTCACCTGGAACTCTGGAATTTCTTGCCCAAATATCTCTAACCCAATTACAAGGCTTGCACAGGAATCTTTCCTAGGTCTGTCCTGAGGATGGACTATGCTACAGACGTATATACCCCTGTGCCAAGGACTACTGTTTGGAAGAGCTTGGATCTTGGGCATGCATGCAGGGTGTCCACAGGCATGCACATGAGACCTGTCTGTGGTGTTAGAGCTAGGGATGTGGGGAGGAGGTTGGGCTCCACGACATTCTGATGTGAAACCGAATACTTGAATTCTCAATTCTATAAATTCTAAATTTGAATCTTTCCTTTTAAGTCACTCCGAAGGTATATTTTTCAAGATAAAAGATCAGAACATAGCCAACAGTTTATTAGCCTGGTTTATAATCTTTAAATATTTAGGCCTATTGTGGTAAATGAATGCTTGCCCTGAGTCTCACAAATGTCAGAATAAAGTTGATGGTTTCATCAACCTAGTTTTATTAAATATTGAACTAGCAAAATAGAGCTAAGATAGCACAGGAATAAAATCAGACGTTACCTCTTTTTATTGCACTTCACTTCACTGAACGTTGTAGATAATTATGTTTTTTACAAATGGAAGGTTTATGAAAATCTGTTAATCAAGTCTATTGGCACTATTTCTCCAACAGTATTTGCTCACTTTTTTTTTTTTTTAAAGATTTTATTTATTTATTTGACAGAGACACAGCGAGAGGGAATACAAGCAGGGGGAGTGGGAGAGGGAGAAGCAGGCTTCCTGCTGAGCAGGGAGCCCAATGCAGGGCTCGATCCCAGGACCCTGGGATTATGACCTGAGCTGGAGGCAGATGCTTAACAACTAAGCCACCCAGGCGCCCCAGCATTTGCTCACTTTCTGTCTCTGTGTCACATTTTGGTAATTCTTGCAGTATTTCAAACTTTTCATTATTATAGTATTTACGATGATCTGTGATCAGTGATCTTTGATCTTGCTATTGTAAATGTTTTGGGGGTGCCACAAACCACATCCATGTAATACAGTAAACTAACCAACAAATGTTGTGTGTGTTTTGACTGCTCCACCAACCATCCTGATCCAGGAATTAAATTTATAACTTTCGAGGTAGTTTCTTCCTCTATACCACAGCAACTCTCTAAAAGTAGCTAGCTTGGTAATGACTAAATTATTAGACAGACATCTCTTAATATCAGCTAAAATCTCAAATATCATTTTTAAATATTGAAACATTATGCTCAGAGTGGGACCAATCTGTTTCACAAATCCTAAAAGAAGGTCAATTGGTGTTCTGAAAGAGTGTAGTTAAGAACTGATGTTCCTTGGGGCACCTGGCTGGCTCAGTTAGTAGAGTGTGCCACTTGATCTTGGGATTGAGTTCAAGCCCCACATTGGGTGGAGAAATTACTTAAAAAAATAAGTAAATAAAATAAAAAAATAAAAATAAAGAATTGCTGTTCCTTTGAGTTTCCCATATTAATACATGTGATAGAGAAAATTTTCAGTTAAAAAATTAAAAAATACTCCCATATGTAGCAACTACTTTTTGTTCTCTTATCACTTTTTATAGCTTAATTAGATATGAATCAGAGAATTAGACGATCACAATGGACTGCTCTTAAAGACATCAGTCCAACATAAGGCTGTGGAAAAAAAATCTCAACATGTTCGACATCATCAGTAACATTATTGGAAACCAAACCAAAGTCACTGTATATTCTTTTTTTAAAGCTTTTATTTATTTATTTGAGAGAGAGAATGAGCACAAGTGGGGGTAGGCAGAAGGAGAAGCAGACTCCCCACTGAGCAGGGAGCCCAATGGAGGGCTCAATCCCAGGCCTCGGGATCATGACCTGAGCCGAAGGCAGACACTTAACCAACTGAGCCACCCAGGCACCCCAGTTACTGTATATTCTAATACCATACAAAAGCATGGACTATGACTTGTTCTTATAACCTCAACTCAGGCTAGACATAACATAGGTGGGGAAAATATTCAATAAAGGTAATTAAATAATGAGACAAAGAACAAAAGAAGAGAAATAGAAGACAAGCTAGGGGAGCCTGGGTGGCTCAGTTGGTGAAGCGCCTGACTCTTGGTTTCAGCACCAGTCATGATCTCAGGGTCATGGGATTGGGGATCGAGCCAGCTCCTTTCTCAGGGAGGGTCTGCTGGAGATTCTCTCCCTTTTCCTCTGTCCTTCCCCACCACAGTCATGCTAACTTACACTTGCTCATGCTCTCTCTCATTCTCTCTTAAAAAAAAAAAAAAAAGGTAAAACAAACTAAATTCTACAATACTAAAACTGGAGTTCTCAAAATTTTAAAAGTTAATAAAATTATAAAATGTTTCATTCACTCCTTTGACATTTAATAAAAACTTGTGACATACCAAATCTATGCTAGGTGCTGGTGATACGTAACAAAAATCTCTAGCCTCTAAATGCTAACTATCTAGTAGCTGCAGCACTTTAACACAATTTGGTAAAGACAGATATGGGATGATAGGGGAGAGAGCAACTAACTATGCCAAAGTCTCTTGGCTTCAGAGGTTGTTAAAGAATGAGCAAAAACTTGCTAGGCAAAAAAAAGGGGAAAGGGCACTGTATGGAAAAATGATTATAATAATAGAAATAAAACAAAGATCAATAGCTAACAATAATTTAATCTTGCCTTTTGCTAAGCACTGTGCACAAATTATCCTATTTGATTCTCATAACCCTATGACTCCTTTTATCCTAATTATAAATGAAGAAATTGAGAAGTAACTTGCTAACGATCATACAGCTATATAGAGGTGACACCAACAGAGATTATGCAAAACTAAACTGTGAATGATCGTGATTTGTTTGAAGAAACAGAAATAGGTAGGTATGGCCTAGCAAATGATAATACTAATGATAGCAACCAACACTGGGGATACAGTGGTCAACAAAACAGAAAATAGATACTATCTGTGCCTTATTAGAGATTAAGTCTACTCCAGGAAGGAAACATTATCCTTCATCCCATAGATGTAGGAACTGAGATTTCGAAATACTAAGTAAATTGTTTAAGGTCATATGCTAATAAGTAGCATAGTGAGAATTAAACCCTGTCTGACTTAAAGTCTGTCTGACTCAAAGCCCAAATTTATTCTACTTTACCACATTATCTCTCCATTATTCATATATTCAACAGAAGTATATCAAGTACCTACTGTATGTCAAGCACTATGCTAGGAATAAAGATGAAAGCTACAGTCCATGACTTCAGGTTAGTCAGTGGAATCAGACATACCAAGAGCTGCAATCCAGTGAGATAAATGCTATCAGCAAAACACATTTAGAGTCTTAGAGAAGCACATATGATCACAAATGAGAAGAAACTTGAAGAGAGGCAAGCCCAAAAGTAAGACCAGTCAGGGCTACCACATTAATTCAAAAGTCAGGGATGCATCTAAGAAATATTTAGAAGATAAATCACAAAACTTGGTAATAAGACAGCAACTATGACTATACCCTAAGTGTGTTTTCAAAGAAGCAAAAAACAAAAACAGTAAACTCAACAAAAAATATGAGGTCCAATGAGAAAACCTGAGATGCCCATAACAAAATTCAGAGTCAATGCCATACTTGGGTAAGAAACCCATATATTTTATAAGTCATTTTATGGTCGTTATAGTCATAAAGTTAACACAATCTACTTTTGAATCTTTTTTTTAATTGAAGTATAATTAACATACAGTGTTATATTAGTTTCAGGTGTACAATATATGATTCAACAATCCTATACATTACTCAGTGCTCATCAAGGTAAATGTACTCTTGATCTCCTTTATCTATTTTATCCCTCTTCCATCCACCTCCCCTTAGTTTTGAATCTTAAACATTCATAGAACTAAGGAACACTTCTCAGTTTACTTCCTCTATTAGACAAATGGCTTCTTTTAGGTATACTTTTACGAAGCTGCTTCTCAGAAAATACTTAAGGAGAATCTACATGACCATGCATCATTTAATTTTTGTCCCTGTTAATTTTTTAAGTTAAAAAATGATTTTCATAATAGAGGACTTCTAAAGTTCCTTCCAACTCAAGATTCTAAAACAAGAAAAGCCATAACAAGTATATCGTAACGGTCAGTAGAGATCTCTATAGTTATCTAATGCGGTTGAATCATATCATTGTTCTGATACCATTAACAATGTTCTCAATATTTAAAACCCTAATATATCCATATTTTCAACTGCTTAGGTAATATGAATACACACTTTTTAAACTTTAGGATTATGAAATTCACAATGGTATAAACTTCCTAAAATTTCATAGAAAGTAATATTCAAAATGGGTTACAGAACTGCATGACATCTCAAATAGAGAAATGATTATTTCTACTGTCACCAAGCCCAAGTCTGATAACTTGCACTGAGAAAGAAAGATTTCATTTGGTTGAAGTACAAAAATGCCCTGTGGCATGCAGAAGAGCTGGCCCATCATTCCCAATCTCTAAAGAGCTTCCCCTTCCCATTAAAGAGGACTGATGCCATGTCACAAGCTCTTACAGAAATTCTTTGATTCAAAGAGCTACTCAATGAAATCCAGGATTCATCTCAAAATGCAGTGAATCGCAAGTGAACAGATTTCAAAATTGTAAGGCAGAGCTGGTAAACTGGCATGAAGAAGTCAATGCACACAAGGTCCAAAATGGCAAATCCAAAGACACTAATCAATATTCTTACTTTTAGTAAACACTGTAGATAAAAAAAAAAAAATTCTACCATAAGCCTTCTATAACAAAATTCTATGTCACAACTGAAAACAGGAGTACAAGAGTGGCAGGCCAAAGGTGTAATTGTAAGTATATGAACAGATTTCTACTTTGGCCAAGATGGAATATCAGGAACCAAATTTACCCTCTTGCCTGAAACAACTGGAAAAAAAGGACAAAATATATTAAGTGTTTTTCAAGGCAATGGACATCAGGCAACAAAGGACAGTAGATCCTTGATAGGTGGGAAACGTACAAGATGAATCCTCAATTGCCCCAACTTATTACTTTGAAAGAGTTCCTAGGCCATACAACAGATGGAGAACCCAGGTAGAGCAATGACCTCCCTGAGGTGAGGTGGAACTTAATCTAGAAACAGCAAGGTGACTGTCATATACAAAGTAGAGAACCTAAGAATAAAGAGGTTCACAAAAAAATCCAGAGATCTGCAGAGGGTATCCCTCAAGTCTTCCACTGAGTACTTTTAGTATATACACATGTGGAAACTACCCAAGAACAGTGAAAAAAACCACCAAAAAGGATTAGAGGGAACACCACCCAAGCCTCACACACATCCAGGAATAGCTCGTTTTCACCACCCAAAGTACTCAGAGGGTTTTGCCAATAGAGTGACAAAGCGGTACTACCTGATACAACTTAAAAGCAGGATCCGAAAAGATCAAACTGCTTCCAAGTAATTTAACTATATCCCAGAACAAAGCTCAAGAATACCTAATGAAATACAAAAATACCCAGTACCCAACAAGGTAAAATACCAAATGTCTAACATCCAATCAAAAATTACCAGGTATGCAAAAGCAAGAAAACGCAATCCTTTATGAGGAGAAAAATCAATCAAAACCAATCTAGAAATGATACAGACAGAATTAGTAGAAATAAACCTTAATTTAGTTATAACTATATTCCATATGCTCAAGAAGCTACAGAAAAGACAAAGCATCAAAGCTATAGAAATGGGAGATATAAAAAAGGACTGAATTTCTAGAATAAAACTGTAATGTCTGAAATGAAAAATATGCTGGACACAATTAACAGCAAATTAAACATTATAGAAAAAAAGACTAATGAAGTTGGAGACATAGCAAGATAATCTAAAATGAAACAGAGAAGACTGAAAAAAACTGAAAAGAACATCAGTGAACATCAAGCAGCCTGATTTACATGTAATTGGACTTCCAAAAAGGGAAGTGGGGGCAGGAAAAATATACACACACACACACACACACACACACACACTTAAATATTCTTTATAAATATGTATTTTTTAAAATAAATAATGGCCAAAATTTTTCTGAATTTGTTAAAAACCACAAACTCACAGATCCAAGAAGCTCAACGAACTCCAAGCAAAACAAACATGAAGAAAAGTATATAGTTTTATTTAGAAAGGGTTCTCACTCACAAATTCTGTAAACAAATCAGAACAAAGTCAGAAATGACTTAGATTAAGTCTAACTTTTAATTTAACTTACTGGGTACAGTCAACTGACAATTTAATAGAGTACATTAACTTGAGTAAAGTACTCAACAGAAATCTTAATGATTTTTTTTATTTGAAGATTTTATTTATTTATTTGACAGAGAGAGAGAGACAGCAAGAGCAGAAACACAAGCAGGGGGAGTGGGAGAGGGAGAAGCAGGCTTCCCGCTGAGCAGGGAGCCGGATCCCAGGACCCTGGGATCATGACCTGAGCCAAAGGCAGACGCCCAACTACTAAGCCACCTAGGCGCCCCAGAAATCTTAATGATTTTAAAGTTAGCAAAATATAGCTTTAAAAACAATGTATATTTTGTAGCTCTATTAGGCAAATAATTCATTAAAATAAATTTATCTTATTTTAGCAAATTATTTTTTAAAAAACTAATGCCTACTTCTTCCTTCTTTTATTAATTTTCTTTCCTTTTAATTTATATAGGTCATTCAGAACAAAATTAGGACATTGAAAAAACTTTTAAAAGAAACTGAGAGGTGGAACTGAAAACAGAAGCAGATTTGAGGTTTGGAATGGAGCTCATCCTCCAAAAAAAAAAAAAAAAACCTGGCAACCACTATTTTGAAACACCATTACTTTCAAAATATAATGTATTTTTAAATATAAAACTGCACTCAAAATGGAAACAAGCTAAAGTGTCTGTTTTTAGCACCTCCGCTAACTATTCAGGACTCAAAAAAATCTAAGTATTTTTTGGAAAAAGAATCATTCAAATAAAAAACATTAAAGTGGAAAACAAGGGGTGCCTGGCTGGCTCAGTCAGTAGAGCATGAGACTCTCAATCTCAGGGTCATGAGTTCAAGACTCACACCTTGGGCATGAAACCCACTTTAAAAATAAATAAATGAAGTGGAAAACTAAAGTAATGTATTTTCCTATTTTGTAAAAACACCTTTTTTTTTAGGGTTCAGAATACAATTTCAAAATTTTCTGTCTAAAAACAAGAGAGGGGAACAAATTCTGAGTATCTACTGTAATAGCTACCCTTCCTGTCATGTGTGTTCCCTAAAATAGAAGTCAATTTAATTATTCTACCATTTTGCTTAGAGAATAATGGGATATCTCAAAGACAAAAAATAGTTCCAGGGGAGAGCTGCCAAAAATATATTTACTAACCCTGGAAATAAGTAATGTCTACATTCCTTTTTCCTTTCTTAAAGAAAAAAATGTATACACACATTTAGATAATATATATATTTCTTTGGGTGCCTATTCAAATAAAACACCTTCAGAAAGTATATAGTAGTATAATACTTCCCTGTAGGATCAACACATACATCAAAACAGCAAACAGACTACAAATATCTCTGAGCACACAGACTGAGAAGTTACCACTGGAACATTTATGAATGTGACTTCTACATTTTTTAAATAAAAAATCTAAAAAGAAACATAATTTCATACAAAATACAGAAATGATACTTTATTAGCCTATTTACAGTAGGCTTATTCCTTAGTAACAATTATTTATTAATAATGCACTAAATTCCCACATATATAAAAGGTAAGAATGCCTTGAAATTTAAAGTTCCAAACTACTCTTGTAATCAGATTCAATTCAAGAGACAGAAGGCTAAATACACATTATTTTGAGCACAACTATAACAGAGTTTGTACTTAGAAAACCTACACAGATGTACTTAGAATGCATGTATGCTACAATACCTATAATGATAAAAATGGTTTTTATTTCACTGATCTACCTACCCTTATGATTTTGATATCAATTCCCATCCTAAAAAAACTTTCCTACTTATTACAAACCCAGTATCACAAACATAAAAGACAAAGATTTTCCTACTAAATCATTAGTTGTCATCAAGATGTCAGTTACTGGCATTTCACAACTCCCTTAAAAATACTTTAAAATGATCTCCTAAATATTAATCTGTTAATTCACGTAATAATCTCAACAGACTTGAGTTACTGTGCCCACTTAAATTACTTGCTACAGCAAGAGTTCTCACCAATCAGAACTGTTATTTGAAATTCTCTCTTCTGAAATCTGTTATTATTTCACCAGTTTCAAAATTTGAGCCACTTATTTTTAGACACAGAGGTTAATAAGAAACATTTCTGCATCAAATACACATAACTTCACAGTAGAGGCTTTATTCCCCCTCAGGAAACTATTCTCATATTCTATTTTTACCAAATTATTGGAGGACAATGTGGTTTGGATTTCAGCACTGAAGACAATAAGTGACAATACACGGTTTGCAGAATAAAAATTAAAGTTTCACAATTTTAACAGGTATAATTATTAGGTTGTGATAAATGGGCTGGTGGGCACGTAAGACTATCACCCCTTTCAAGGTCCAATTCTTAAACCACCTGAATTCTTTTGGCCAAAGAACCAAATTAGGAGCCTCAAACATAAAGTCTCTAAGTTCTCAGTATACCCTTTTTCAAAGAAAACAAGTTACCTAGAAAAGAGGAAAAGGACACTTACATTTGGAGCATGACCTGGTTCAAGAATACCCCATCCACCAAAGCCACATATTCATCCAAGTTGGTCCCATTTCCTGCAGCGAGAGGTCCAAACGTTTTAACCTAGAACAGAATGATCATTTAGGACACGAACGCCCATCTCCATCTCCGCAGCGACAAATAATGCAGCAAAATGTAAAATAATGCAGCAAAATGTAAAATAAATATCCAAAACCCTACTTACCCAAGTGACCAAGGGGCTGGTCATAAACTGCTCCAGAAGGGGAGTAAAAATCTCGTTCTCCATTTTACAGATAATGTATTTGAAAAAGGGAACTACCACAAAAATACGCCTAGGGAAGGGATCACTAAACGTTGAAGTAAGTAGAAATCAATGAAAGTCCATTTTGGCACAGGAAGAAAATCCCATCGTGGAGGGGAGAAAAACTCTCCCTCCTCAAAAGACACCCCAGAGGGGAATGAGCCGAAAATCCGAGAAGCGGCTTCGACAGCAGCCACGAGCGGCAGCTTGCGCTGGAAATGTCTGTACCGGGCGAGGAGGGGCAGAGAAAAGGCATCTGGAGGAGGAGGAAGGGAAAGGGGGCTGGAGCAGCAAGACAAAAAGCCCGTCAAGGTTGCCCAGCTTCTAAAGGAGCCAGACCAGCGCAGCTGCCCGCAACGAATTAATCCCAACGTGGGCTAAATTAAATACCACGTTAGATACCACGTTAGGGGTTCCGAGCAGCAGCCAGGCTCGACCTCCGCGTTCCGCTCAACACGTTCCACCCACCAGTGGGCATGGAGCCGCTTCGATCCGCGGAGCCTCCCCTGCCAGCAGCCCCTCACCAACGACAGGCAGGGCTCGCCCCTTCCCCCCGAGCAGACACCATCCCTCCGCCGCCCTCAAGCCTCGCCTCCAGCCCCCTTCCCCTCCCGGGGGGTGGGGGCTTGAATGGGTGTCCCTAACCCCCCAGTTTCCTGAGCCCCGCAGGCTTTTCAGCGCGCCTCTGGGAAGCCCTGGCACAAAATCACCGCCGCGCTCCTGCCTCCTCCTCCGCCCTCTCTGGAGGAGCCGGAGTAACGGCCCCCTAGCCGCAGTGCCGCATCACACCCCGCTCCTCGCCGCCCAACCAGAGCCACGAGCCCTCCGTCAAAGGGAGCGCGCTTCTCCCTCCGCGCCCATATCCTTCCGCCGACTCACCGCCCCTCCCGCGCCGCAGCCTCTGGATTGTGGGAGAAGAAAACCGCTGCATGAGCGCGCTCCCGAGCGCGCGCGCCCCCCGGGTCGGCCCCGCCGCCGCCCAGATTTTGGCGGCGGGCGCGGGCGTGGACGCGCTCGCTGCAGCTGCTGCGGTGACCCGCGCCTCGCTCGAGCCCAGGACTGTTGCCAGGGCGTGGGGGGCGGGGATGGGGAAGGCAGAGGAAGGGGTCTCTTTGCTCGGTCGCTCATGCCTAATTATGGTTTATTTCCTCCCCGAGTGCCTTCTTTGATGTGTGAAGGAGAGGGAACGAAATCCTTCTCTTTTAAACATGAGGGATGCAGACTGCCTTTTTCGGACAGTTTGATTTGGTTTCTTAAGCGTGCTTTCGCCCGCAAAACGGAGTAGGCAAACTCAATGCAGCAAACAGCAAAAGAGGGACTTGAGCTGCAAACTTGGTTTTGTTTTTTCTTTTTTCCTCTTCTCCTTTAAAAAATCCAGGTCACTAAAGCATGAATGCTCTTCAAAGTTGCAAGTGAATGTAGTAGGATTTTAAATAACCAAAGCTGTCTTTCAACATGGTATTCCCTGACTAGAGCAAACGTGATTCAGACATTGTTGTTTGATTATTTGGCAATTGAAAAAAAAATCCAAACAAAATCAAGAGCTACTAAAAGGAAACATTTGAAAGTCATCCAAGATGGGTGACAAACAGATTACAGATTTGTCATAAATCTATGCTATGCACGACTGGAATCATCGAAGTAATTTTAACAGTTCCCCCAGCAAAATCAAATGTTAACTCCTCATTTTGAAGGAACATAAAAACCTCTTTCCCTGGCCAAAATGGGCATGTAAAACAATTTTTTGATAAAATAAATATAGTATTAAAGTTTTGCAGTGTGTGCTGTTTACATTTACATAAATCTCTACTTTGAGTACTTATATGATATTTTAAAAGCAGTAAAAATGTTTTATAACACTAAATTAAGAAACAGCAAAATTTCTTAATTAGGTCATTGAGAGCCTGGGCTCTAGAGTCTTCCTGCCTGCTTCAAATACCTACCAGCTGTGTGAGCCTAGGCAAGCTAGTGAACCTCTCTGTGCTTCACTTTCTTCATGTATAAGGCAGGGCTAATAATAGGGTTAAATTAAATGGCAACCTATAATAAGTGCTCCATAAATGTTCTTGATGTTGTTTTCATCATTATACCCCCCAAATGAAGAATCTTTAGGAAAAAACTTGAAATGTAACTTTTCCTATTTTAGTTAGAGGAGAAAGGATCTCGCTGTAGAGACCAGAGAAAGGCCCTTCCAAAATCATCTTAATTAAAATTAGGATGCATTCATGTGGCACTTTGCAAGGTGTGTACAGAGTAGAACCTTGCATTGCCTGGGCCGGTACACAGCTTTGGGGCATCCTGGTTGCTAGCAGTCTTTTCCTTCTGCTCTTGATGACTCTTTCTTAATCACAATCCTTTATTTGGAAATGCAGACCAAGAGAGAGCTGGCACCAGGAAGAAAGCATGGCTTTCAGAGCTGCCCAATGCCTGATATGCCCACTTTTCTTTGTAATCCCTAGGAAGCTCGACCAAACAACATGGAAGTGCTCATGCGTATACTGGGGTTTATCTTCAGATAGACCCACCTGCTTCATCCATAGATGAAAAACTCATAAAGTATTAATACCAGGTACAATAAGCTAGGGGCATTTTGGACAGTGATGACCAAAGTGTTAGCACATTAAGATAGAATTGTGTATTCAGTTTACATGTAAAGCTAGCCCTCACAAATCTGGATTCCCCTCTACAGCCAAATGGCCCCAGATGCTTCCTGGTCTATCTTTAGCTTTTACACATACACACACACACACACACACACTCTCTCTCTCTCTCTCTCTCTCTCTCTCTCTCTCTCTCTCAACAAAGAAACATGAGGAGTTAATTGTAAAAACAGGAAGCTTTAGACCCGACTGAGGTCTGGAGTAACTTATTTGAAAACCTACCAATTCACAATTCCCTAGTTTAACAGCAGCCTTAGAAATGCTTTATAATATCTCAAGAGTACAATCAGGAAACTTCTTTGTCTGGCAAAAAAGGGATTGTACATTATACACAATTTAATGGTCTTCAAATTGCAACATCCTGTAAGATTAAATCCAAAAGTTTCCTCCTATCTTCCTTTCACTTAGGAAGAGATTACTCAAGATTTCTTCCAGGTATTTTTTTTTTTTTTTTTTGGTACTCGGTAGTCATTTATTTATCCTGAATTCATCTTTCCTTCAAATGTTAAATCCAGCAGGAAAGGGCTTTGGAAAAAATCATACCTATCTGACTAGGTCCCAAGTTATTTGTTCTGCTCTTTTCTGATCAGAAGTTAAATGTTTGGAATGGACCATGATCCCATTTAGAAGTCACTAGAGAATGATTCTCTCTTGTGTATTATAATTGATGCTTCCCCTGCAGGTTACACATACCTAATACTATCTGTATACCAAAAGCACCCATGTTTACCTTCATCTTGATCTACTATAGTAAGTGATAGACTCACTCCAGAAATATATTGGGTGACACATATTTACAGAGCTAATCACATCCATAAGCTAGTATAATAAAAATAACACAAATACAACAGCAGAATGGCACCGTTGTTTATAATAGCCAAAAAATAGAAACAACCCAAATGTCCATGAACTGATAAATGAATAAATGAAATGTATTATATCAATACAATAGAATATTTTGGCAATAAAAAAGAATAAAGTATGATACATACTACAACATGGATGAATCCTGAAAACATTATGCTATGTTTAAAGAAACCGGTCACAAAGTAGCACATATTGTATGATTTCATCAATATGAAATGTCCAGAAGAGACCAATCTGTATAGATAAAAAGTAGATTAGTGGTTGCCTAGATCTGAGGCAGTTGGGAGGAAATGAGGTTAGTGGCTTAGGGATGCATGGTTTCTTTTTGAGAAAATGAAAATATTCTAAAGTTGTGATAGATGCACAGTTCTGTGAATATACTAAAAATCATTTAACTGGATACCTTATGTGGTAAATCGTCAATTCTCAAAAAAGCTGTTTTATTTTTTTTAAAAAGATTGGCACCATTACTTCACGAGTATTTAGGAAGAAATGCCATCAAGAAATCCAATCTCTCATATACTTTTCAACAGGGTCTCTAAGTCCTCTTGAGCTAATGAATAAGATTTTAAACTCACCTAAGATCACAGAAGGCATATGTCTTAATTATCTAACATACTTTTAAGAGAAATGTTACCTAATGAGAGGGAAAGAAGAATTCGGTATGGGGTTTAACTTCTTTGAGCATCAGTTGAGCATCCGTTTCCTCAACTGTAAAATGGGCATACTGGTTTTGTTTCTTACTGGGCATCTACTTATGGTTCCTCTCAAATGCCCTATTGCTGTGGGGCAAACAAAGTGAACCACCACCAATTCACCATTATATTCCATGCTACCACACCTATCTGAAATGTTCTCTTCTGCTTCCTCACCGGGTCAGCTCCCATTCGTCCTTCAGGATTCAAGTGCCTCTCTCCGTGAAGCATTCCTCTTCCTCGGGCTGAGTTGACCACTTCCTCTTTTGTGCCTTGCACAGTATCTAACCTCCCTTTATTTCTGTAACTTGCTCTGAAAGACACGTACTTGCTGACATGCTCTTCTGAGTAAATGGGGAACTCTTGGAGACTGACATTTTTAAATTCATCCTTGTGCCCCTGGCATTTAGGACAGCGCCTTGCTATTATGGGCACTTTCAGTCAATACGTCAAAGACTGTTCTTTCAACCATGGTGACCGGTTTAAATTCCTAACAATTGGCAAGAGCTCACAGCAGAGCAACTTCCGAGAAGGACTACTCTAATTAACTTAATGACCTAGAGGAGGCATAAGCAGGCGATTACTGCTTGCTAGTGAATTTGAAGAACGAAAAAGACATTGAGATCATAAAATAAATGGCTTTCAAGACAGGTTTTTCCCAGTCTATATAATTTTGTTTTCAGAGAAAAGCTTAGGAGAATATGTAAGCATCATGTATTCTTCTATTTCTCAGCTGTGTATAATGGTATTTATCCTTTTCAGCACTCAAACTGTGTTTCAGTTGTTATCATTTTGATGCAAATCTTCTAGAAAGTTGTCATTGTCTAAGCTTTATTGGACAGCATATTCTGAACAGAAATTGACCTTTTATTAAAGAAATACATCCTCACAATCAACCTGACTGTGTTGTGCTTTTAATATAATTATGCATTCACAGGCCCTTAAGAAGCGCACTGAGTGTTTGACCTACATTCACAGGCCCAAGACAACTATGTTTTGAGTTTTTAATTTTACACTGAATAGCTCTTGGTTTTTGTTGCTGACAGTATCTCTATCGAAAGTCCCCATTTTAATTTGCTGCTTCTCGTTTTCCATGTGCAGGGAATTCACGGATTGTTAAAACGGTCTAAAAAAATTAATAATTTTTGAGTGAGAACCTGATGGGCTCTCCTGTGAGTCAAGTCCATGAATTTATGGTATGGCTAAAAGGTTCTCTTGGTGTAATGTTCCTTCTTTCAGTTTCTTGGTCTTAGGTGAGGTGGTGCTAACCTATTCCTTTAACTAGTTTGCTGTGATAGGACATGAAAGTTAGTGGTCACTTACCAGATATTTCCAGGGTGTGACTGCCCTATCATGTGATCAGTTCCTTGTGTTTGCATGATTCTTCCTTTAATTCCTTAATCCCACGCAATAGGTGGTGACTCATTCCTACTTCCAATGCTCCTGATGGAAAGCTACTAAGCAAATGGAAACCTGATAGAAGAGAAATAACAACAAGTATAGAAAAGGAAAAATATTATAAAATGGACCTTTACAAGGTGAAAAAAAATCACTCTCTTATTCTGACTGTAAACCTACTCCCAACCTCTACTGTCTACCCATGTACATCCTAGAGACAGGCATCAGCAGAACCTGGTTAAAACAGAACCTAGCCTATGTCAGAATCAATGATGGATCATTAATAAAATAGACAGAAATGAGCAAGTAGGTTTCTACATAAAGTACTTGTGCTTTTAGGCTACTGAAAATAAATGTGGGCTAAAACAATTAAATACTTCTAATCCTAGAAAAAAATGTAGATCTGCTCTCATAACAAAAAATACAAAGTAAAAATGATGATAACCATTACAAATAAAGAAATATGAAGATGTTTTATTTCCTTCTGTTGAATGACAGTAGGAAGTTATATAAAAATGCATTTACTGATATATGAGATTTATATTTGCTGTTCTTCTATTGAAAGTTAAAATTCACATGAAACTTAAAAAATTGCTTAATGTAAATGTTTTTATTTCCTAATTTTCAATTAATATATGTCAGTTGCATGTTTTCAAATATTAGCTTGAGAAGAGTTCTCAGATTAAATTTTATTTTGTGAAATTTGTAATTTAAATATCTGTCTTTGGTTTCTTAAACTAAAATGGCAATATAAAATATTTAGTTACATGGAGCTAAATATGTCTCATATTTTAAAAATTACCTTATTTTCTTGTTATGAAAATAATACATTCATTGCTATAGTTGGAAAGATCAACAACATAAAGAAAAAACAAACAAAAAAACCAAACCCGTAATTGTACCACTCAGAGATTAATATACCAATGTATTTATTTCACATTATTTCCAAAAACTGTACGACTCTCACATTACCATTAGAAAAATATAACAATGATCAAATTTGAATATGCCTCTCAACTTAAACTAATCAATAAATGGAATCCAAATGCATTTTTATTTTTATTTTTTTAAATGGACATAGTTTGTTTTTTAATTTAAATTTTATTTTATTTTTGGGGCTCCTGGGTGGTTCAGTTGGTTAAGCATCTGCCTTTGGCTCAGGGTGTGGTCCTGGGGTCCTGAGATAGAGCCCTGCATCAGGCTCTTTGCTCTGTGGGGAGCCCGCTTCTTTCTCTCCTCTCTGCTTGTACTCTCTCAATCTCTCCTTCTCTCTCAAATAAATAAAATCTTTTAAAAACATTTGAAAAATAAATTTTATTTTACTTTTAAGTAAACTCTATGCCCAAAATGGGACTTGAACTCGTGACCCTGAGATTAAGAGTCACATGTTCTACCAACTGAGCCAGCCAGGTGCTCCCCAAATGCATTTTCAATAATAGGATTCATCATGTTAGATGTGTAGAACTTCCAGTTTACCAATTTTTAAAAAATGTATTAGTGTTTTTTTTTTTAAGATTTTATTTCTTTGATTGAGAGACAGAGAGAAAGAGTGAGAGAGAGAGAGCATGAGCAGGGAGGAGCAGCAGAGGGAGAGGGAGAAGCAGACTCCCCACTGAGCAAGAAGCCCGATGTGGGGCTCAATCCCAGGACCCTGAGATCATGACCTGAGCCAAAGGCAAGACACTTAATGGAATGAGCCACCCAGGCGACCCCAGTTTACCAAATTTTAAAACATCAAACCTCAAATTCCCACAACCATGTCTAAACTTGGCTCATACATCCTGCAAAAGAATAAAAAATGTATCCTCTGAGTTTAGAATAAAACTAAGGTTGGACCAAATGGACTTCACAGACATATTCAGAACATTCCATCCCAAAGCAACGGAATACACATTCTTCTCTAGTGCCCATGGAACATTCTCCAGAAGAGATCACATCCTAGGTCACAAATCAGGTCTCAACCGGTACCAAAAGATTGGGATTATTTCCTGCATATTTTCAGACCACAATGCTTTGAAACTAGAACTCAATCACAAGAGCAAAGTCGGAAAGAACTCAAATATATGGAGGCTAAAGAGCATCCTACTAAAGAATGAATGGGTCAACCAGGAAATAAAAGAAGAATTGAAAAAATTCATGGAAACAAGGGAAAATGAAAACACAACTGTTTAAAATCTCTAGGATACAGCAAAGGCAGTCCTAAGAGGAAAGTATATAGCAATACAAGCCTTTCTCAAGAAACAAGAAAGGTCTCAAATACACAACCTAACCCTACACCTAAAGCAGCTGGAGAAAGAACAGCAAATAAAGCCTAAACCCAGAAGGAGAAGAGAAATAATAAAGATCAGAGTAGAAATCAATGAAATAGAAACCAAAAGAACAGTAGAACAGATCAATGAAACTAGGAGCTGGTTCTTTGAAAGAATTAACAAGATTGATAAACCCCCGGCGGGACTTATCAAAAAGAAAAGAGAAATGACCCAAATAAAAAAATTCATGAATGAAAGAGGAGAGATCACAACCAACACCAAAGAAATACAAACAATTATAAGAACATATTATGAGCAACTTTATGCCAGCAAATTAGATAACCTGGAAGAAATGGGTGCATTCCTAGAGATGTATCAACTACCAAAATTGAACCAGGAAGAAATAGAAAACCTGAACAGACCTATAACCACTAAGGAAATTGAAGCAGTCATCAAAAATCTCCCAACAAACAAAAGCCCAGGGCCAGATGGCTTCCCAGGGGAATTCTACCAAACATTTAAAGAAGAATTAATACCTATTCTCTTGAAACTGTTCCAAAAAATAGAAATGGAAGGAAAACTTCCAAACTCATTTTATGAGGCCACCATTACCTTGATCCCAAAACCAGACAAAGACCCCATCAAAAAGGAGAATTACAGACCAATATCCTTGATGAACATGGATGCAAAAATTCTCACCAAAAACTAGCCAATAGGATCCAACAATACATTAAAAGGATTATTCACCACAACCAAGTGGGATTTATCCCTGGGCTGCAAGGTTGGTTCAACATCCGCAAATCAATCAACGTGATACAATACATTAACAAAAGAAAGAACAAGAATCATATGATCCTCTCAATAGATGCAGAGAAAGCATTTGACAAAGTACAGCATCTTTTCTTGATCAAAACTCTTCAGAGTATAGGGATAGAGGGTACATCCCTCAATATCATAAAAGCCATCTATGAAAAACCTACAGTGAATATCATTCTCAATGGGGAAAAGCTGAGAGCTTTCCCCCTAAGGTCAGGAACGTGGCAGGGATGTCCACTATCACCACTGCTATTCAACATAGTATTAGAAGTCCTAGCCACAGCCATCAGACAACAAAAAGAAATCAAAGGCATCCAAATTGGCAAAGAGGAAGTCAAACTCTCACTCTTTGCAGATGAGATGATACTTTATGTGGAAAACCCAAAAGACTCCATGCCAAAACTGCTAGAACTCATACAGGAATTCAGTAAAGTGGCAGGTTATAAAATCAATGCACAAAAATCAGTGGCATTCCTATACACCAACAACAAGACAGAACAGAGACAAATTAAGGAGTCAATCCCATTTACAATTGCACCCAAAACCATAAGATACCTAGGAATAAATTTAACCAAAGAGGTAAAGAATCTGTACTCAGAAAACTATAAAATACTCAGGAAAGAAATTGAGGAAGACACAAAGAAATGGAAAAATGTTCCATGCTCATGGATTGGAAGAACAAACATTGTGAAGATGTCAATGCTACCTAGAGCAATCTACACATTCACTGCAATCCCCATCAAAATACCAACCACTTTTTTCAAAGAAATGGAACAAATAATCCTAAAATTTGTATGGAACCAGAAGAGACCCTGAATAGCCAGAGCAATGTTGAAAAAGAAAAGCAAAGCTGGCGGCATCACAATTCCGGACTTCCAGCTCTATTACAAAGCTGTCATCATCAAGACAGAATGGTACTGGCACAAAAGCAGACACATAGATCAATGGAACAGAATCGAGAGCCCAGAAATGGACCCTCAACTCTATGGTCAACTAATCTTCGACAAAGCAGGAAAGAATGTCCAATGGAAAAAAGACAGTCTCTTCAACAAATGGTGTTGGGAAAATTGGACAGCCACATGCAGAAGAATGAAACTGGACCATTTCCTTATACCACACACAAAAATAGACTCCAAATGGTTGAAAGACCTAAACGTGAGACAGGAGTCCATCAGAATCCTAAAGGAGAACACAGGCAGCAACCTCTTCGACCTCAGCCTCAGCAACTTCTTCCTAGAAACATAGCCAAAGGCAAGGGAAGCAAGGGCAAAAATGAACTGTCGGGATTTCACCAAGATAAAAAGCTTTTGCACAGCAAAAGAAACAGTCCACAAAACCAAAAGACAACCGACAGAATGGGAGAAAATATTTGCAAATGACATATCAGATAAGGGGCTAGTATCCAAAATCTATAAAGAACTTATCAGACTCAACACCCAAAGAACAAAGAATCCAATCAAGAAATGGGCAGACGACATGAACAGACATTTTTCCAAAGAAGACATCCAAATGGCCAACAGACCCATGAAAAAGTGTTCAACATCGCTCGGCATCAGGGAAATCCAAATCAAAACCTCAATGAGACACCACCTCACACCAGTCAGAATGGCTAAAATTAACAAGTCAGGAAATGACAGATGTTGCCAGGGATGTGGAGAAAGGGGAACCCTCCTACACTGTTGGTGGGAATGCAAGCTGGTGCAACCACTCTGGAAAACAGTATGGAGTTTCTTCAAACAGTTGAAAATAGAGTTACCCTACAATCCAGTAATTGCACTACTGGGTATTTACCCCAAAGATACAAATGTAGGGATCCGAAGGGGTACATGCACCCCAATGTTTATAGCAGCAACGTCCACAATAGGCAAACTGTGGAAAGAGCCAAGATGTCCATCGACAGATGAATGGATAAAGAAGATGTGGTATATATACACAATGGAATATTATGCAGCCATCAAAAGGAATGAGATCTTGCCATTTGCAATGACATGAATGGAACTGGAGGGTGTTATGCTGAGCGAAATAATTCAATCAGAGAAAGACATGTATCATATGACTTCACTGATATGAAGAATTCTTAATCTCAGGAAACAAACTGAGGATTGCTGGAGTGGTGGG